>NC_080439.1:22397041-23089868 GCF_028018845.1 Melospiza georgiana | reverse complement strand
CCTGGAGCGCTGCTAACCTGCCAGGCAGGAGACAGCTTGAGCAATGGCAAGAGCATCAGCTGATCCTTAACACCAAGGCTGCATGGGGGTGTGTGAAAGAAAAGCTGAGAATTACTCAGCTGGTACCAGCCTTGTAATTATTTCCTGTCCCAGGAGTTCACTCCCAAAGATGGCAGAGCCAGCTGGTACCCAGGAGGCTGAGCTGGGACCAGAGGGGTTTGGAGCACTTGGTAAAGGAGATGGATTTAGAGATGGATTTAGAGATGTCAACAGAATTTCCAGATGTTCAGTGCTCCTTTGGAGCTGGGCTTTCTCTGTGATGCAAATACTTCATGTGGCACTGTCCAATGCCATGTATGACCTCTCTCTCCTCAGCTATAGCAGGAGGAGCAGGTGAGCTCCCTGCCCACACCACGGTGAACTCACAGGCTTTGATAGGCCACCACATCTCACCACACCAACCTCATCTGCCAGATGCCCTGTGCCTCTTCCCCAGCCCCCACACAACGCTCACCTAGCCACCAACCCCATCACCTGCCAGCCCTGTGCCAGAAACCATGACCTGGCACACACAGTGTCACTGCATCCCCAAGGATCCCAACACAGAGGTGTCAGGAGCAGCCTTCCCAGCACAGCCATGGCTTCCCTCTGCCAGCTCTGATGGTGATCTTGGGCCCACCTTCCATCGAGGGTGGTGTCTGCTCATGGGGACTGTGCCCTCGACACAGCAAATGCTCTTCCTCACATCCCAAGAACAGATAAATCATCCTTTGCTTTTCTGACCAACCAATGCTCTTCCCTGTATCTGCTCATTGGGACTGTGCCCTCAACACAGCAAATGCCTTTCCCCACATCCCAAGAAATCATCCTTTGCTTTTCTGACCAACCAACGCTCTTCTCCACATCTGCTCATTGGGACTGTGCTCTCCCAATGCTCTTCCCCACATCCCAAGAACAGGTAAATCATCCTTTGCTTTTCTGACTAAGCCATTTCCAGCACCATCCTGTCCTGGATGGGCTGCAGGACACATGTTCCTCCTGCAAACAGGGCTGAGATGGGCCATGGCAGGTCCACCATGCTGAACTGAGGCCAGTCAGAAGAGGCAGCCCTGGTGCCCCTGGGCCATGCAGCAGTGAGTAATCTCCAGCTGGGTGCCTGGGTGCCTGGAGCCAGCCCGCCTGCACCCCAGTCACTGCACTGGCACGTCCTGCTGCTCCTCACATTCCTCCCGACCGAATACCTCAGCAGCACAACAGCCCTGGTGAAGCAGGGCTTCAGCACAGCCTGCCTGGGGGTTGTGGCTACTGGGAAACATCCAGGTTTAAACGTTTTAAAGGAGAGCTTTACTCCTTTTAAAACCTCAGCTGGACAAAACCCTCTTTATTGAGAGTGAGTAAAGCCCTTGTAAAGCAGCCTCTCCTTGGGGAGTGTTTGTTCAGGGCAGGGCAGGGCTGGAGCCCAAGCCCAGGGAGGGGGCACAGGGTGCAGAGGATGCCCCGTGGTCACACATCAGGGCCAACCCACAGCCTGTGCTGGCAGCAGCCACTGTCCCCTGTCGTAGACATCTTTTCATGAAAATTCCTTTCCTTAGGATTTTTCCTCCTGAGAAGCTGGGAGGCCTCAGGAACAAAATGTAAACAATGGTTATCTGCTGCTGTGGAATGCAACAGGTGCATCTGGGATTGGTCTCATGTTGGTTTGTTTGTAATTAATGGCCAATCACAGTCAGCTTGCTCAGATTCTCTGTCCAAGACAGAAGCTTTGTTATCATTTTTTTGGATTCTATTCTTAGCTTAGCTAGCCTTCTGATGAAACCTTTTCTTCTATTCTCATAGTATAGTTTTAATGTAATATATATCATAAAATAATAAATCAAGCCTTCTGAAACATGGAGTCAGATCCTTGTCTCTTCCCTCATCCTCAGACCCCTGTGAACACGGTCACAGTCCCCACCTCAGCCTGCTCACTGCCAGCCCTGCACTTTGCTCCTTGCTGCCCAGAGCACACAGCAGATGGTGAAAGTAGAGCTGAAGTAGAGTAGAAACCAGGCCCAGCAAACCCACAGACACCTGGGAGGGATGGACTGGCAGACCCTGGAGCAGAACCCCTTTTCCTGCCTCTGAGAGCCTCCCTGGCACTGCTGGGGCCAGACACCCCCAGCCCCACACCCAGCCAGCAGACACACAGACAAACCCAGCCTGGATGATCTCCAGCCTGGAACAAAGAGGGATCAAACAGTCCTTCTGTGACCCCCACTGCAGACTGAGCAGTGCTCAGGAACCTGCCCAGCTCTCCTCCCACACACAGCAAACCCATCCCTGCCAAAGGCTGAGCTGCCTTAACGAGGCCATTCATTAACCAGCCAGGGCCCAGGCTGGGCTTGGGCTTGCCTCAGTACAGTACAAACCTCCTTGTGAGCCCTGTCAGGGTCTGAGTTGGTGCCCACAGCTGCAAGAGGCAGGGGCACCAGCCTGGGCTGTGCAGCACCCTTCCTGCAGCATGGAGCTCCTCACCCAGCTGCCATGCAGAAAGGGCTCTGCTGGCAGGAGGAACACAGCCTAGCAGGGCTTTGGGCTCCTTGTCCCCATCCTTGGCCTCCAAAGAAGCAGCTCAGCTCAACTCACCTGGCTGTGCCCTCTGGCCCTGAGCAGGGAAGAGGAAGAGCTGTCCTGGCACATGGGCAGGAGCAGCTCTGCCCTGCCCACAACCCAGAGAAAATGGACTGGGGCGGAGATGGAGCAGGCTGAAAATTGCAGGAATTAGAGGAACAATCACAGAGCTCCTCAGCCTTAAGATCAAACTGGAATTAATTACTCTCTTATGTGAATTCTCTTGGCTCGGCTTCTCTTTCTCTGGGCTTCTCACTTGTTTCCTACAAAGTGCTTCAACAGAAATACTACCAGCTTTCATGGAAAAAAAACTTATTTGAAATTATTTTATCAGCCAGAAAGAAGGAGAATGAAAAGTTCTCTCAAAAATTTTGCTTTCATTAAAATAAACTTTTTTTTTCCCTATCAAAGTCAGTTTTACAAGGATATTTCAACTAGACATAATCAATAGGATTGGAGGCTTATTGTTATTATTAACAAAAATTTATTATTATTATTATTATTGTTGTTGTTGTTGTTGTTGTTGTTATATTGGTAGAAGCTGTTAAAATAAACTTTTTTTCCTTATCAAAGTCAGTTTTACAAAGGTGTTTCAGCTAGATGTAATCAATAGGATTGGAGGCTTATTATTATTAATAAGACTATATTATTATTATTATTATTATTGTTATTATTATTATATTGGTAGAAGCTGCTTCTTAAAAGCTTAATCGAAGATGACCCTGCTGTACTATTATTATTATTATTTATACTATTACTATTATTTTATTGGTAGAAGCTCTTTTTTAAAAGCCTAATCGAAGATGTCCCTGCTGTAATACTACTACTACTATTATTATTATTATTTTATTGGTAGAAGCTCTTTCTTAAAAGCCTAATCGAAGATGTCCCTGCTGTCCCACAGTCCCTCCTCTGGTGCTGCCTTGTCCCAAGCGTGGGACAGCCCTGGCCAGCCCAGGGGTGCCTGTCCTCCATCCCGAGGGTTCCATCCAGCCCAGGGGTGCCTGTCCTCCTTCCAGAAGGTTCCATCCAGCCCAGAGGTGCCTGCCCTCCTTCCAGAAGGTTCCATCCAGCCCAGGGGTGCCTGCCCTCCATCCCGAGGGTTCCATCCAGCCCAGGGGTGCCTGTCCTCCATCCCGAGGGTTCCATCCATCCCAGAGGTGCCTGCCCTGCATCCCGAGGGTTCCATCCAGCCCAGGGGTGCCTGTCCTCCATCCCGAGGGTTCCATCCAGCCCAGAGGTGCCTGTCCTCCATCCCGAGGGTTCCATCCATCCCAGGGGTGCCTGCCCTGCATCCCGAGGGTTCCATCCAGCCCAGAGGTGCCTGCCCTGCGTCCCGAGGGTTCCATCCAGCCCAGAGGTGCCTGCCCTCCATCCCGAGGGTTCCATCCAGCCCAGAGGTGCCTGTCCTCCATCCCGAGGGTTCCATCCAGCCCAGAGGTGCCTGTCCTCCATCCTGAGGGTTCCATCCAGCCCAGAGGTGCCTGCCCTCCTTCCAGAAGGTTCCATCCAGCCCAGGGGTGTCTGCCCTCCATCCCGAGGGTTCCATCCATCCCAGAGGTGCCTGCCCTCCTTCCAGAAGGTTCCATCCATCCCAGAGGTGCCTGCCCTGCATCCCGAGGGTTCCATCCAGTCCAGGGGTGTCTGCCCTGCATCCCGAGGGTTCCATCCAGCCCAGAGGTGCCTGCCCTGCGTCCCGAGGGTTCCATCCAGCCCAGAGGTGCCTGCTCTCCATCCAGAGTGTTCCATCCAGCCCAGAGGTGCCTGCCCTGCATCCCGAGGGTTCCATCCATCCCAGAGGTGCCTGCCCTCCATCCAGAGTGTTCCATCCAGCCCAGGGGTGCCTGCCCTGCATCCCGAGGGTTCCATCCAGCCCAGGGGTGCCTGTCCTCCATCCCGAGGGTTCCATCCAGCCCAGGGGTGCCTGTCCTCCTTCCAGAAGGTTCCATCCATCCCAGAGGTGCCTGCCCTCCATCCCGAGGGTTCCATCCATCCCAGGGGTGCCTGCCCTCCATCCAGAGAGTTCTATCCAGCCCAGAGGTGCTTGCTCTCCCTGCTCTCCATCCCGAGGGTTCCATCCATCCCAGGGGTGCCTGCCCTCCATCCCGAGGGTTCCATCCAGCCCAGGGGTGCCTGCTCTCCCTGCTCTCCATCCAGACCATTCCATCCAGCCCAGGGGTGCCTGCTCTCTATCCAGAGGGATCCATCCAGCCCTCCATCCCTGTCTGCTGTGTGGGACAGCCGGGCTGCAGAGCACCTCAGCAATGATGGATCCCTGCCCACAGCTCCGTGCCGGATGCCCCGAGGGAGCGCAGAGGGCAAGCAAGGGACGCTGCTCTTGCAGCCCGGTCAAATTCCCTCGTCCCGTGGCCACCGGCTGCCCCCGCGCCCTCGCTGGGGGCTGCTGCCCATTTCTCTGCTGGTGATTAGATTGTTCACGGCTCCGGGGTTTGTCTGAATGGGCGCCTTTGTTGGGCGGCGCTTTCCCACGTCCCCCGCCCGGGCGGCAGTCGCGTGTCCCGAGGCCGCTCCCCGAGCAAAGCCCCGCTCCGAGCGGGACATCTGCGCCCGGGGGAACCTGCCAACATCTGCCACACTTTCCCCCTTTTCAACAGCCTTTCTTTCCCTCTTAAATACTGCAGGAACAGATGTTAAAAGTTGTTCTCTTTCTCCGCACTGTGAAGTGAAGACAAATAGGAAAAAAAGGGAGAAAACTCTAAGCAGCGCTCACCCCTCTCTCTTTCCTTTTTTTTTTTTTTTTTTTTTCTTTTTTTGGAAAGCCCAGGAAAAAAGAGAGGCTTTGTTTACAAAGGAGAATCCCCTTTTCAGTGAAACCTGGCAGTGGCACCGCCAAAGGAAGGCGGGAATTCGCAGAAAGCTCCCGTAATGCTCATTAGCATGGGGCTGTTGGGTGCCTGCAATCCCCGGCACAGATGTCAGCCTTGCCCAAAGCCAGGGCAGCTCTCCCGCCCGCACCCCCGCCTCCCAAATAAAGGCTTTTGCCGTGACTGAGAGGTGTAAAATAACTGTTTACAGCCAAAGCTGCTCTGCTTTTGCACCGCGCCGCTGTCTTACAAATGAACCTTGAAATGAGCGCAGCCGCAGCAGATGCAAGGGGCAAGGCAAGGGGCTGCGGTGCCAGGCTGGGCTGGGCACGGGCTGGCACCCGGGGCCTCCCTGCTGCCCGTGCCCGGTGTCCCCTGGGCTCCAACTCACCTGGGCTCCCAGGGAACAGCCCCGGAGCTGGGGCAGCTCGCAGGACACTGAGGGCCACCCCACTGCCCATGGCCTGTCCTGCCAGCCCGGCGTCCCCTGGCCACCAACACGCCTGGGAGGGAGAGGAACAGCTCAGGGAGCAGCCCCGGAGCTGGAGCAGCTCGCAGCACAAAGGGGGCAGGAGGGAGGGCGAGGCAGGGCCAAGGGAGGGAGAGAGGCTGAGGAAGGAGGTGCTGCCATCACAGACACTGAGAGAGCTGTCCTGGTGGCACTGTCCTGGCCAGCCTCCGGGCCAGCAACACGGGCCACATGCTGCACCCTGCAGGCTTGGGACACACTTTTCAGAGCTTCGGGTGATTGTGGATTTGCTGACACCCCTGTTGTGCTCAGCTGGGCCAGATCACCTCCCCTCCTCCCTGCTGCCCTCTGCACAAGGTGGAGGGAGATGGGCAGGCACCGCCAGCCTGGGCACAAAGCACAGAGAGGGCTCTGTGCCCCCAGCCCAGCCCTGCCTGCTCCAGGCTGAGCTGCTGCAATCATGTGGCCTCAGCTACACCTGTTACAAATAGCAGCAACAATCCATTTCCCTGGGATGGAAAAAGCTTGGAAAACCAAAGGAGTTTTCACAGGTGAGGAGCCTGGGCTGGCTGATGTGGGGCCTCCTGCATGGGGTGGTGGGATCTTTGCTGTCTCTGAAGACAACGCCCCAGAGATAAGGATCCCACCCCTTTACCTGGCACAAAGGATAAGTTAACCTTCCCCTCCCAACCCTCCTCTTCCAGCACAACCACCAGCCCAGCTCGTCCCAGGCCATTCCAAAGTAGGGCGCTTATAAAACCAAGGAACTGCACCCCAGCTCTGCATGTGACTGCCAAACAGCCTCTGCCTGCCAGCTCCCATGGCTGGGGACGTGTTTTGGTGCTGAGGCCAGGCAGCAGGGCGTGCAGACGTGCTGCAGGTATGTTTGCATTGACACTCTCACACCCACACGGTGCTTGAGCAAGGAGCAGCGTGATGTCCTCGCTGCTGTCACTGGGGAATGTCCCCACCCAGGGCTGGAGGGTCACAGGGCTCTGCAGCCACGCACCATCTACCTCACAGACATGTTTCTGTAAAACCCTTGTGGAGTGCTCTGTTCCTGTGGCTGTACTGAACACTAAACACCTGGGTACTTCCAGCCAAAGTAAACCTATGTGTAGCCTGCATTCTAGAATGCTGCTCTTATTTTTTATTTATTTCAATAAAATATTTCTTTTTCCCAGGAGCTGGGAAATCCCCCCAGTGCTTTGGGAGGGCCTGCAGTGCTTCTGAACCGCTGCAGCTGCTTCCTCTCCACTTCAATAAGGTGACACATTCAACACCAATCCACAGGGCTTCACCTGTGGGACCCAACAGGACACTGCCAAACCCTGCTCATCAGCAGAGCAGCTTCAGAAAGCAAATGCAACGTCATGAAAATGCCTTCATATGCTCCCCCAAGCCAGGCAGAAGTGAGGAAGTAAAAAAGTGTGTTCTCACCCCACACCAAGCCTCCTCAAAAGGCCCCTCATGCCCAGGCCTAGCATTCCAGAGCAGCAAACAGACAAAGCCACCCAAGCCTCGCAGCATGGGGGGAAAAACCCAAAGAAGTAAACCTTCCACAGGACTAACTCAACTCTAGGTTTGTTAGTACCTTCAATACCCTGTACATTTAATATTAAATTCTGCAGAGCAGCCAAAAACTAGAAGAGTTACATATTACCTGCATCCACCCAGGTGCAACAGATAATTCAGGTTCCCAGGAGGTAAATAAAGTCCCCATGTTTTCCCTAGAGGATTTCTGTGATGGAAACAACCTTCCTTCAGGTGTCTGCTGTCAACAGTTTTTAATCGATCATCATTTCCTTGTAACAATAATCCCTGGGAGCAGCAACTCCCAGCTGAAGTACTCTATTCTTAAATTAAGAGCCTGTTACAATGATGTGAAACAACTGGGGTCAGCTTAGCAGGTAAAAACAGGCATGGCTTCAAGGAGACAGAGGAGAAAACGATGAGTGGAAGGCATTTTCCCAGGTGTAATTCAAGCGCTTCCCGGCCATTGTGTGCCTCCCTGGGAATCTGTGCGAACTGAACGAGGAGCCGTGCAAGCTGCTCCGAGCGCGCCCATTTTCCTGCCCTTCTTCCCGAACAAAGGATCCCTCCAAAGCCCAGCGTCGGAGGCCGGACATCTGTCGCCGTTTGGGGGGGCCGCCGTGGTCATTGAAAAGAAGCAGTGACCTGTCAGCTTTGATTGATGGCCACAAACCTCCGGGCTCGACCCCTCGTGTGGGAAAAGAAGTCCCGCCAAGGAAAGTTGCCTTTCAGATGCTAATTTGGGGTTATAAATACAGCCGAGGAGGAGCAGCGGAGCAGCAAAGAGCCCAGCTGGAAGGGGAGCGAGCCACTGGCCCAGTGCCTCCTTCCCTTCCCATCCCATCCCATCCCATTCCATCCCATCCCGTCCTGCCAAGCTCCCTGCCCCAGGATGACAGCCACGGCCACCACGGGCACGCACAAGGTGGCCAGCACCAAGGAGGAGAGGAAGGTGAGTGTCCCTGAGCTGGGCATGTCAATGAGGGGTGCCAGCCACTCAGGAAGCGCTTTAGATTTAGAGCGATGCTTTAGCTTTTACTGATAACAGCTTTTGCTGTCACAAACGCTTTTTCTCCTCTTGGAAAGATGGTTTTTTCTCTGATTTTAACTCATGTGGGTGTTTTTCTGCTTCCTTTCTATGCCTCCTCTCTGTTTTTGAGTTTCTTTGTTTGGAACGATTGGAAGTGGGAGGAGGGAGAGGTGATGCCACCTCAGGGATGGGCACAGGCTCCATGCACACCTTGTCCCTGCTGAGCAGTGTCACCCTGCTCTGGCTTCACACAGGGAAGGGATCTCTGGCCTTGCTGGACTGCAGCAGGGAGAGGAAATTAAAGTATCAACTGAGATCTTTCCTGCTCCTTTTCTTTGCCAGTTAAGGAAACCCCTCATTGAGCGGAAGCGAAGGGAAAGGATTAATAACTGCTTGGACCAGCTGAAGGAGACTGTTGTGGGTGCATTTCACCTGGATGTAAGTGCTCATTTTATGCTGCTTTTTGTCCTTCTGCTGGTGGGAAACTGGGTTGTGGGGGGAGGAAGGGAAATGGATAATCTTTAGAGAAACTGGGCATGGTGCAAACCCTTCTCTGCCTCTAACTGCTGCGCTCTTTCCCTATCAGCAGTCTAAACTGGAAAAAGCAGACATCCTGGAAATGACAGTGAAGCACCTCCAGAACATCCAGAGCAGCAAGATGCTGGGTGAGTGCTGGGTCCCTCACCCTGTGCCAGGGGGTGTGATGCCCTGGCAGCCTGGCACAAGCCCCTTTCAGACCGCCCAGGCCCAGCCTGCCGGGCTTTGCCTTTCTCCACTAGATGGGGAGATGGAGCCGGGCACTGCTGAACCCACGGGAGGCGTTTTTCCTTCCCTTCCTGAGCCGATTTCCGCTTTTTGGTGCGGTTTTGCCTTGGCGCGGGGCACAGGGCACAGGGCTCACCTTTTCCCCGCACACAAAGCATCTCTAAAGCCAGAGGTGCGTCAGACACCACCAGGTGACCGTGCCCCGCTCACCCTGCAGGGCTCAGGGCTCGCCTTTTCCCCGCACACAAAGCATCTCTAAAGCCAGAGGTGCTCGGGCAGGTCTCCAGGTGACCGTGCCCCGCTCACCCTGCAGGGCACAGGGCTCAGGGCTCACCTTTTCCCCGCACACAAAGCATGTCTAAAGCCAGAGATGCTTCAGACACCACCAGGTGACCGTGCCCCGCTCACCCTGGAGGGCTCAGGGCTCACCTTTTCCCCGCACACAAAGCATCTCTAAAGCCAGAGATGCGTCAGGCACCACCAGGTGACCGTGCCCCGCTCACCCTTTGTGTCTGTCCCGCACAGCCGACTCCAAGGTGGGGCTGGAGGCGCAGCAGAGGTACAGCACCGGCTACATCCAGTGCATGCACGAGGTGCACAACCTGCTGCTCACCTGCGAGTGGATGGACAGGAGCCTGGGGGCGCGGCTGCTGAACCACCTGCTCAAATCGCTGCCCCGCTCGGGGGATGAGCCCGGCAAGGCAGCGCTCCGCTCCGGCAGCCCGGCTCTGCAGCCTCTCCCGACACAGAAAAATGCCCCGAGCCCCAAGGGCCGAGGCACAAGCCCGGCGGAGAACAAGCAGGCTGCCAAAAATCCCCTCCAGCTGCCCTCGCTGCCGCTCTGCAGCCAGGCTGATGCTGCGCCTCCTCCCAGACAGGTTCTGCAGCCAAATTTTTCCCATAACAACCCCAGAATGGGGTCATTAGATATGTGGAGACCGTGGTAAAGTGTGCTTTCCATTTTTGTCCTAACCTTAGACACTCTTTACGTATGTATCTTATAGATATGTTGCTTTAAAACACTTGTGGAGCAAATCTGTTCCTGTAGGTGTACTAAAGACCTGGGTACTTCAAACCGAAGTAAACCTATGTGTAGCCTGCATTGTAGAAGGCTGCTATTATTTCTTATTTATTTAATACATCTAAATTATTGTCTAGAATCCTCTCGTGCTCTTTAGTGTATAATAATGATATAGTTTTCTTGTCTTACATTCTAAAATAATTAACTTTGTGTTAATAAAACTACAAGGCAATAAGCAACAAACCTCTCTGGAATCAAGTTTACCTTCAGATCTCACATAAGCCATTGAGATCCCTTTGTTGGATAAAAGGGTAAGCAACTGGTGTCTTCTGCTTTGTATTTTTAATATCATCCCTGTGCTGTGTAGGATATTCCACTGTTGAGTCCTGTAAAAATGCTGCAATTATTAGGAGGAAAAAACAAAAAAAAGAGAAAAAGGGAGAGACTTGGTCTGGACTTTTTAGAGATGCTCTGTGGGTTGCTCGCTCAGGCTTTACTGTTCCCAGCCTGCTCTAGAGCTTGTGAGTACATGTGTGTATATATATTTACATATGTTATATATATATATATATGTTACATATAGTTATATTTAGGGATTTTTTTTTTGTTTCCATAACTAAAAGTTCTAAATAAACCTTCTGAAGCTAACGACTGACATTTCTCCCAGCCTTGTCCTGTGTGCTCTGAATAAAGAGTGTTTGAGGAGCATCTGCTTTGATTTGCTTCTTTCACAAACAGTTTTTCCTGGATGCAGTTGGAGGGGCTGGTTTGGGGGCTGCCCTGCCTGCATCACAGGGACACTTTAGAAGTTATGAAGGAAATAAGGAATTGGGTTTATCAGGCTGGATCGATGCTTCAGCTTTTACTGATAACTGAGTCACAAAGATCATCTAGAGAGCAGAAGGTGAAATTCCCTGCAAACTGGACAGAGGAGATTGGGACAAATCTACTCACTTTTTGGCAACCTTTGGTGCCCGTTTTTCATCTCAGAGGCAGTTAGAAGCTGCTCACAGCAGAAATAAAGGAGCAGGGAGCTCCTAAACAAACACGGAGCATACTAATGAACGGCCCCGCAGTTCAGGGGCTCATTATGCAGGAGATGTATTGGATGAGGTGCTGAAGGAGTGAAAGCGGCACCTCCGGGTTTAGCATCTTTTCCTGGGAAGCTTTCCCTTTTATCCAGCCATTAGGAGCAGTGGTACGAGGGTGGCAGCAGAAACCACTGGCCCACCTCCCTGGCTGGAGGGAGGTAAGGCAGGTCAGACATCAGGTGAGGACAGAATTGCACAGATCCAGAACTGCACAAATATCAACCTCAGCTTCCACCCTCTGCCTGAAAATGAAGATTCCCCCTTTCCTGATGGGGCCTTTTGGGGTGATCGCTAATGTGAAAAATACACATCATCATTATCATCATCCTCATCCTGATCCACTGCAAAGTCCAGGGGAGAGTGGGAGGTGGGGTCAGCCCGAGCACACAGAATACTCATGGCTAGAGAAACCAACCAGGCAAAGAAAACTGCAGAATCCTGGCAGAGAAAAGGCATTAAAGATCTTCCCAGACTACTGTCACATATAAAGGGAGGTTCAGATAAAAGCCCATGCCATGAGAGCCTGTCACAGACATCTTTTCTGAAAAATCCTTTCCTTAGAATTTTTCCTCCTGAGAAGCTGGGAGGCCTCAGGAACAAAATGTAAACAATGGTTATCTGCTGCTGTGGAATGCAACAGGTGCATCTGGGATTGGTCTCATGTGGTTGTTTCTAATTAATGGCCAATCACAGTCAGCTGGCTTGGACAGAGAGTCTGAGACAGAGCCTTTGTTATCATTCTTTCCTTTCTATTCTTAGCCAGCCTTCTGATGAAACCTTTTCTTCTCTTCTTTTTGTATAGTTTTAATGTAATATATATCATAAAATAATAAATCAAGCCTTCTGAAATATGGAGTCAACATTCTCATCTCTTCCCTCGTCCAAGAACCCCTGTGAACACGGTCACACTCCTGTACTTCTAGAAGGTGTCACCAATGCATCTCATGGCACTCCTGGCCACCTCCTTGCTATGCTGGGACAGACTCTGATGAAAATATTTTACTTCAGTCATCATAAAAACATACATTCCCTCCAAAAACTGTAAATCCCCAGGGACTATAATTATTAGCTATAGTTACTGTGCTGAAAGGAGATCAGCAGGAAATATCTATTTCCCACTATCTCCGCTTGTTTATTTTGTGTCTTTGGAAATACTTTGTGGTTAGTGAGTTTTATTGTTTCCTGTTTCTAATCAGTAAGGGCTTTTTTTCTGTTGTGGGTGTGGAGGGAAGGGTCACATCACAGCTGGTGAGAGAGTTTTAAAAATAGGTAAGTGAGACTGCAATACTTGGCCAACAACCTCCAGCAACACTTTTAGTACAAGGCACTCATTTTTCATTGCCTTCATTTCAAACCAGTGGTGACTTTTTATATGACCTCCTTGTCCTCTATCCAACCAGTACTGCAGGAATCCATTGCAAGCCACCAGTAAAAAAACAAATAAAAAAATGTTTCTTCAGAAAGAAAGCAGAGGATTACTCACACCACTTCAAACACACGAATTTCAGCTTCTAATTACATTGGACAAAGGAACTCCATACTTACTTCAAACCCATCTGGTTTCACCAGAGCCAGGACTGTACAAGAGCAATAACACTTTGCTCTTCATTATGATCACCTCTCCACTGACAACCCAAAAATGCATTGCCAGCTGCTCCAATCTTGTCCCCAGGGGAAGAAAGGGAGCAGCTCCTGCTGCCAGCCGGGCAGTGCAGAGTGGAGAGCACCAGAGGGCTGGGAGCACAAACCCTGAGAGGAGCCCCTGAGGGAGCTGGGGGTGCTCAGCCTGCAGAAAAGGAGACTCAGGGCTGCCCCCATCACTCTGCACAGCTCCTGAAAGGTGCCTGTGCTCAGCTGGGGCTGGGCTCTGTCTGCAGCAGCACTGACACAGCCAGAGCACACAGCCTCAGGCTGTGCCAGGGGAAATACAGGCTGGATATTGGGAAAAAGTTTTTTATAGAAAGAGTGATAAAGTTCTGGAATGGCTGCCCAGGGAGGCGGTGGAGTCCCCATCCCTGGGTGTGTTTAACAAAGCCTGGATGTGGCACTGGGTGAGTTGAGCTGTTGGGGATGGGTGGGACTCGATGATCTTGAAGGTCTCTTCCAACCTGGTCATTCTGTGAATTCTGTCCTTGGCAGCTGCTGGTGGAACTGCCCCTCACTCATACAGGCTCTGCCCAGGCAGATGCTGCTGTCACATCTGCAGCAGTGGCTGTGACCCTGCCCTGCCAGGGCACAGCCCAGGGATGGATCCCCAGCACCTTCCAGGTTGCACCCCATTCCCAGCTGGGACTTGTCACAGACATCTTTCATGGAAAATCCTTTCCTTAGGTTTTTTCCTCCTGAGAAGCTGAGAAGCCTCAGGAACAAAATGTAAACAATGGTTATCTGCTGCTGTGGAATGCAACAGGTGCATCTGGGACTGGTCTCATGTGGTTGTTTCTAATGAATGGCCAGTCACAGTCAGCTGGCTCAGACAGAGAGACCGAGGCACAAACCTTTGTTATCATTCCTTCTTTTTCTATTCTTAGCCAGCCTTCTGATGAAATCTTTTCTTCTATTCTTTTAGTATAGTTTTAATATAATATAATATATATAATAAAATAATAAATCAGGCCTTCTGAAACATGGAGTCAGATCCTCATCTCTTCCCTCATCCTCGGACCCCTGTGAACACGGTCACAGGGACTGCATTCCCAAGGCCCAGACACCTCATATGCAGGCTGAAAAGAGCCAGCACCAGCTCCCAGACCAGATTCCTGGGCTCAGGCATGGCCAGACAGACCTGTTTGGATGCAGCACATCTCCCCAGCACAGGCAGGGCTGGGACAGAGCAGAGCTGGGCTTTGTCCCCTGCCAAAGTGCTGTTCCAGGCATGTGTTTGTGAATGGAGAATTAAAAAGCAGAGATCACAGGGATGTGGGGAAGGCTGGACATGAGCCTCAGGACCCTCTCATGCCTTCACTACAAAGCAATTACTGATTTTTATATCAACATAAGCCCAGGTATGTGACAGTTTTCACAGGGGTCTTATGTTGAGGGAAGAGACGAGGATCTGACTCCATGTTTCAGAAGGCTGGTTTATTATTTTATGATATATATTACATTAAAACTATACTAAAAGAATAGAAGAAAAGGTTTCATCAGAAGGCTAGCTAAGAATAGAAAAAGAAGGAATGATAACAAAGGCTTGTGTCTTGGACTCTGTCTGAGCCAGCTGACTGTGGTAGGCCATTAATTATAAACATCCAACATGGGCCAATCAAAGATCTACCTATTGCATTCCACAGCAGCAGATAATCCTTGTTTACATTTTGTTCCTGAGGTCTCTCAGCTTCTCAGGAGGAAAAATCCTAAGGAAAGGATTTTTCACAAAAAGATCTGTGACACAGGTAGACAGAACACCCACATGCACAACAGTCCCCTTCATGGAAACTTCACTCCCAGACCAGCTCTCATGCAAACCAAGAGGAAAACTCTCACTTATTTCTCAGAAACAGGAGCAAACCCTTTCCCACTGGGAAAGTACAGAGCTCCATCAGTATATAAGAGAAACTGGGGCCCTGCCATGCTGTCTTCTGTGGGGCACACACAACCCCTGGGGCCCCTGAGCATCCCTGCCTTCTCCTGGCTCCTCCTCCCAGCCTGAGGTCCCACAACCACCCTCAGTGACAAGGCCAAACTGCTTTGGAGGTGTAGGAGTGGTGCTGAGCCCGTGCACATCACTGCCTGAGCGGGCTGAGCACAGGGCAGGACAAGGGAACGTGAGCTGTATCCTCACTTATCTCATTGTTGAATGCTCACTTGGGCAAAAAGGAGCCTGTGCTGCCAGTGTGGCCTCTCTAGAGGGCCTGCAGGGGCTCCTGATCCTCTGCACCCCCAACAAATCCTGCAAAAGCAATTCAAATGTCTTCAAACTGCTCTGAGCCACGCTGCCATGGCTGGGAGTGCTTGCAGGTCACTGGCAGAAGGGATTCCTTGGGAGGAAAGTGAAAACAAACAGCAAAGACTTCACCTTCCCTTTGTTTATGCCATTATCTCAGAGCTCCCAGCCTGTGCACTCCTGTCTTGCAGGGACATTATGCTCACATTTCATCTCATGAGAACCAATGCTGTGTTGAGGACCTAACCCAAAGTCTGTCACATTCATCAGAGCTTTCCCATACTCATGAATGATGCAGCAGAAGCTGAAGCCAGCCCGGGATCTGTTCTGCACTGCTGAGATATTTAACCTCTAAGTCCAAGTCCTGGTGAGAACATGGCTGGAGGCATCACCCCAGCCCTAGCAGAGCCTAGGAACACTCTGCTCTGAGGCTCTCCTATGGCTCCTGCATTAGGCAGCATAAATTGCATAACTCCTGCCACATATTTGCAATTGAAGAGTGCATTAGAACATTTCCATCAAGTTTTCCACAGCTAACACCACCCAGCAAATGGACTTCTTCAATCAATTCCACATCTGCTGCCACAAAGAGATTGGGTCCTCAGGAAGCAGCTCCAAGGGCTCTTCTTCAGGGCTGAAGGACTGTCCATCCTGCTCTGCAGAATGCCACTGAGGAGGAACAGGAATGATGCCTCCTCTCCAGGATCCCTTCCTGTAGGGGAATAGAACATAAGTAAATAAAGGTAGTATAGAAAGTAATATTAATATTACCCCCTAAAAGAGTTGCAACTGGGTTAATTATTAAGGATTTGGAGCAGGCCTGATGTTAACAGGCCACAGCTGTAGCCAATAAGAACAGTGTTCTAAAAGAGTGGATTGGTGGGACCTGGAGCCAGTTGGCTGCTGTGAGGACAAGGAAGAGTCAGTGCCCAGAGGAGCTGCCCATGAGAAACATCAAGGGGGTACAAAACTCTGGCAATGTGGAACCCTTGCAATGTAGTGACAACGCCTTCCCAAGGAGGCAAGGGAAAATGGCAGCACAGAAGCTCTGGTGGCTCTTGGGAAGCTGCTCGGCAGGGAATGATTGCTGGGGTAAGAGAAACCACTGCCAGATTGGCCCTTCCTTTACCAGGAGTTCTCCAAACCCCCTCCTCTCTGCCTCTCTCCCTGCACAGCTTCCTCTTCCTCCATCCCAGCAGCAGGAGTGTGCTGAAGGACAATTTCTCACTCCAGCTGGGATAACCTGAAAGTGGCTGGTTTGCAGCCCCAGAAGCACTGCCCATGTCTGCACCATCTTTGTTGCTCAGGCTGCTTCTCTTCCACACGTTGAGAAGATGTAGGATGGGAAAGTGAGGCAGGGGAGCTCCTTGGGACAGAGCAGCCCCAAAACAAGGGCAGAGTATCCCTGTGTGGGAACTGGGACTTTCCTGGACTGTGGGAAGAAACCACTGAGGAGCAACCACACAACCTCAAACCTCTCTGTCCCCTGCCCTGCCCTCCTTAGCCCACGTGGGTATTAAAGAACAAAGCACAGCACTTTAAAATATGTGCTCTCCCCACTGGAGAGGCTGTGAGAACAAGCAATCCACCTGGGATAGCAATCACAGCACCCCATGTACTCCTCAGAAGCGCTGAGATGTTATTTTGACAGGTGTGATGGAAGAACAGCCTGGTCACTGAACACAAGGAGAGCAGCACCTGCACAGACAGGTTCTGCAAACCACACACACTGCTCTCAAAACACTCTGGGCTAAAGGACACTTGTGGCTCCTGGCATCTGCCATGTGTGGGAACTCAGCACATCCCTTCGGATGCCCAGAGTTGCTGGGGGGCTCAGAGACCCTGGCATGCTGCCCAGAACACCTGGGGATTTGATTTTGACCCTTGGAGCAAGTTGCCAGCTTGGTATGAGGATGTGAAAGTCACACAGGTTTGAATGGTGTAATAACAAAATGATCACAAAATGTAGATTTTAGGATTTTTGGTATGGGGGTTATGAGGACAAGATGGAGGAATCAGGGTGTGTCCAGCCTTTCTTCTTGTTCTCCATTTTCTGCAATGATGTTGGCTCTTTGGGATTGGTTTAGAGTAGAAGTGCACTGTCTAACACAGGTGATGGATATTGGGAATTAAGTGTAAATATGTTATACGTAGTTTGTAGTATAAAAGGACAACACAGAGTGCCTGTGGCTGCCCTGCTGAGCAGATCTCAGCTGGGCAGAAAGAAAATTTTATAGATAAGAATTAATAAACAGCCTCAAGACCGAAAAGTGAAGAGTCCAGACTCGTTCTTCAAAAGTGCTGCAGCAGAGACATCCTGCACATCTCGGGGCAGAGAACTAAACAGCCAACCTGAGAGCTGTGGTTTGGCACTGCCCTCACAAACACACCTGCTAAAAACCTGCAGGACCAGGGCTTTGGCCATCAGAACCCACAGAAGGAGCAGAGAGCCCTTTCCACCACAGAGCCACGGCACCAGGGAGAGCCCTGAGCTCAGGAGCACAGCTGAGCTCAGCACAGACCTGAGCTTGCTCAGCTGCCCCCTGGTTCTCCAGGGCAGGACGGTTTCAGCAGCAGCTGCTCTTGTTTTAGTCCTGGCTCTCACCTCCACCTGCTCTGCACCTGAATTTTTCCAGCCTCCTGCTTGGGCTGATGACTGTATTCACCTCAGAGATCTTGAGATGAAAAGCACCAGCAAGATGCCAGGGATTGCTCAGATTAAAGAGATGAGGCAGGACTCGAAAAGCACCTCTCCAGCCAGCTGCCACATGAATCACTTCCCCACTGTCTCCCCAGCTCCAGCACTGGCCTCTTCCCTGTCCCTCTGTGCAAACATTCCCTTGTAGCCCTTCCCCAAGGCAGGCAGTGCCTGGCCCAGCCTTCCCACTGCTCCCAGCCTTCTCCAAGGCTCATTCCCAGCAGGCAGGGGACACCCAGCTGCTCTCCTGCCACCCTGCCCCTGTGTGGGCAGTGGTGCTGCCAGCCCAGCTCACCCTGTGCACAGCCCCAGCCCTGAGCTCACCCCGTATGAGCACTGTGCCCCCCAAACCAGGCACTGCTCATCCTCTAACAGCAAACACAAAGGAATCATGGTGGCATGGTTCCATGGTGTCCTGGGCTGATGCTGGCACAATGCCAGTGCCCCCATATATATATAATATATTCTCCCCTGGTGTCTGCTGTGAGATGTGACCAGAAATAAAGCAAAGCAGGCTCCAGCTTAGGAATAAAGGAAAGAACTTTATTAACTTACAATATGAAAAAAGGGATACACAGAGCTCATAGAAGCACCAAGCTGTGCTTGGGAAGGTTAGTGTGAGGCTGGGAGATGCTTTGCTTTTGAGCAGTGGCCCTCTGCTACTTTTGTGAGAGGTTTTTTCCCACCCTGGCCCTTATCAAGCAGCTGGGAGGGGATGTCCCTATCAGAGCAGCAGGCTCTGCCCCTTCCTGCAGTGATTCCTGCAGGCAGAGTGTGCTTGGGATGGTGCCCAGCTTGAGAAGGAGGAGCAGGAGACTTTGGCACCGAGCCTGGAAAGAGCTGCTTTGTGTTCCAGCTGTTCCCTGACAGCTGCAGGAAACTGGCCCTGCTCTGAGCCTCGCCTGGAGCTTCTGCTGCCCTGCCCAGCCCGGTGACAGCTGCTGGGGGACAGAGCCTGGAGGTGGTGAGCTTGGGAGAGCTCCTGGGGCTGTTCCCTGGCCCAGTGCAGCCTCAGGAGGTTGCAGCTTATTGCAGCCCCGAGACACGTGAACAGTCTCTGTTTGGGGCTGCACATTCGAAGAATGAGTCAGGCTTCTTCAGTTCTCGCTCTCAGAGTTGTTTATTGTATCTTATCTATAGAAATTTTTCTCCTGTCCAGCCGAGGTCCGCTCAGCAGGACAGACAGAGGCACTCTGCCTGCCCCTGGGGCGGTGTTATCTCTTTATACTACAAACTACATATAACATGTTTGCAATTACTTTCCAATACCTATCACCTGTGTTAGACAGTGAGCTTCTGTTGCCTTATATCTATTAAGAGTTCTATTATCATTATAGTTTGTTGTCCTGTATATCAAGAGTTCTTTTATCATTGTAGTGCAAGGATTCCATAGCGCCAGAGTTTCGTACCTCCTCAAATTTTCTCATAGTCATCTCCTCTAAGCACTGACTGTTCTTAGTCCTTACAGCAGCCATCTGACTTCTCTAAATCCAGTTCCCATCAGTCCACTCTTTTATACCACTTGTTCTTATTGTTTACAGGTGTTGCTTGTTATCATCCAGCCTGCTCCTTTATCTTTAGTAATAGGGTTCAGCTGCAACTCATTGGGGGCTAAGATTACATTCTACATTACCCATACTGTGTCCTCCTACAAGCTTCTACTCTAACCCAATCCCAAAGTGCCAACATCACAGCAGAAGATGGAGGTAGAGAAGAAGAAGAAGAAAGTCTGGACATGCCCAAGTCCCTCCATCTTGTCCCCAAAACCCCTATTCTAAACACCCCAAAATCTCCCTTTTCACCCACTGATAATTTTATTATTATACTATTTAAACTTCTGTGGCTTTCAGGTCCTCATACAAAGCTGGTAATTTGCTCCATGGGTCACAATCAAACCCACAGGTGTTATGGGCTGTGTGCCAGGGTCTCTGAGCCCCCTGGCAGGGTCCTGGCAGCTCTGGACACCCAGAGGGATGTGCTGAGTTCTGACAGTGCAGCACAGCCAGGGCACAGAACACGTGAGGCAGCTGCTGCTCTGCCCTGACAGTAAAACACACCCAGCTGCCAGCCCAGGGCCTCCACACTCTGATCCTCTCCAGCAGAGGTGTTTTACAGCTGCAGAAGGCAGCAGGGACCTTCCCGAGGTGTCCCAGGATGGCTGCCATCACTTTCCAGATCACCCCAGGGAATATCCAGCATCTGTTCTGACGGAGGTCTCAGCAAGAGAAGAGGAGGAAGAAAATCATTCTGGCCATTCTGTCAAACACCTACTGTGTCAAACAGCAGCCAGTGCTCTCCTGATGGCCTGTGCTGACCCAGCACAAAGAGGGGACACTTGACCCTCACCCTGGCAGGCCAAAGCCTGCAGACACTCCAGCACAGGCCACACTGCAGATGTGGGACACAAGCAAGGTGATCTGTGCAGCTAAACTTCAACACCCACTTGTGGCCACCACTCACCAAGGGCTCAGGGTCACAGAAGCTCAAGGGCAGTGCCTACAAGAGCAGAGAACTGTGTGTGAGATCACTTGGCTGAAGCTGTTGGCTCTGAGGCTCCTGCACCCCCCAATGTGTGCTGCTGGAGGATGGCACTTCCAGCTGGGCTGAATCTCCTGGAGCAAGCCCCTAAACATGCATGTCCTTCCCAGCTGCCCACAGGACCAGCTGCTGCTTTCATCCACCACACCCTCTTCTTCCACAGCTGGAGAACATCTGGTGCAAGCTCAGGCAGAACTTCTAATCTGGTTTCCACCAGAATGAGCCCAGTTTGTCTGCAAAGAACTGCACTGCCAGCCCATGGATTGTGCAGAGAGCAAGGACAGTTAGGGAATTTGCTTCAAAACCACATGGCTGCTCCAAAATGAAACGCCAGTAGAGTCAGAGCCCATGATCTCTCAGCTCCCACAGCTTCTGGAGGGAAACATGGCTACCCCAGATGGAGCCTGAAGTGTTTCCATAAGCTTTGGGTTTCACAGCTTCAATCCTAGCCCCCAGGGGGGATTTTACACACCTTTCACCTTTCATCCTGCTGTCTGTGTCTGTGTGCAGCTGCTGGCAGGCACATCAGAGGGGCCTCTCCCAGCCTCAGACAGCTCTCCTGCCCTGAACCCAGGCAGGCAGCACTCCCTGCACGGGGCAGGTCTGGGCAGGAGGGATCTGCCTGCCCTGGGCACACCCTGCATGCAGGGCCGCTGGCAAACAGCCCTCAGATGGCTTTGGGTAGTGCCGTGGGGGTCCCGTGGCCACCTCCAGAGCTGTGCCCAGGGCCAGGGAGCATCCCCAGAGAGCAGAGACAGCTCCAGGTGCCATCAGCACAACACCAGGAGTGGGTCCCTGTCACAGACATCTTTTATGAAATATCCTTTCCTTAGGATTTTTCCTCCTGAGAAGCTGGGAGGCCTCAGGAACAACATGTAAACACTGATTATCTGCTGCTGTGGAATGCAGCAGGTGCATCTGTGATTGGTCTCATGTGGTTGTTCCTAATTAATGGCCAATCACAGTCAGCTGGCTCAGACACAGAGCCCAGCCACAAACCTTTGTTATCATTCTTTCTTATTCTATTCTTACCTAGCCTTCTGATGAAACCTTTTCTTCTATTCTTTTAGTATAGTTTTAATGCAATATATATCATAAAATAATAAATCAAGCCTTCTGAAACATGGAGTCAGATCCTCATCTCTTCCCTCATCCTCAGACCCCTGTGAACACGGTCACAGCTGCCCCTCAGACAGACCCACAGCTGCCAGCTCCAGGGGACAACACTCTCCATTCCCAGGGGAAATGCTGGTTTGAGTGGCTGCCATCAGAGAAAATGCCCAGCCAGGACAGCAGCTGTGTTTGACAGCAGGAGCAGCTCCACTCCAGCACCAGCATCTCTGCCATTCCAGCCAAGGCTCCTTCCACAGCAAGGTGGGCAATAACCCTCTCCTCAAGGGCAAGATGTCCTTGTCCCAGAGGTCTGTCATAGCTTCAACAACGCTCTTTTCAGCCTTTTCACCTCTTCACAGGGAGGAGTGGAGTCTGGCTGCCTCAGAGCCATGAAATATCCGTGGCTGAACTGAGTTCCAGCACCTGCAGTGCTGTGTGGTGCCTGCTGACTGTGCTTACCAATGCCACACTGCCACATCTGGTAAAATCCCTTCAGATACGGGTGAAAAACCCTCTCAGTGAATACATGAAGGGAATACACACTCATTTTGAGGGACACTGCAGGAATTCAACAACAGTTTCTTTGGCCCACTGTATATATATCCACATGTGTGCATGTGTATTATTTTATCATATTAATTACACATATTAATTACACATATAATCTTAATTACACGTATTAATTATTGTATCATTTACTAGGAGCTAGTATTTAAATTCCATTTTACGCATTATTTTTTTATCTTGACTTTTTTTTTGGTCAAATAATTAAACCATATATCCCTACATTATCCAAATAATTTGTCAATACACTTTAAATTAACCTTCCTCTACATTTCCTAGCATCAAAACCAATAACCAACTGTCATCATCACTCCATAGCCACCCCAAAACAAACATAGAATTAACCCCAGAAATAACCCCCCCACACAAAAAACCCAAACAAAAATACAAACCATGATGAGAAATCATCAACCAATCACCCACCAAATTTTACATTCTTGTAGCTTACAAAAAGCATGACACTGAAGATGTCAAGATGGCTGCCACACACGCCCAAGGACTAAAGACTTAGTCCTGACCTTACTATTAGTTTTTGCTAGGTTTATACATGCAAGTATCCACACTCCAGTGTAGATGCCCTGAACACCCTAATTAGGTAGATAGGAGCAGGTATCAAGCTCCTATATACATAATATATATACATAAATGTGTATATGCATAAATATACATACATATATATGGGTGTGCATGCATTTAAACACACACAGAAGGAAATATCTGTAAGATTTCTTGGGAAACAGAAAGATAAGGAGGCAGCAAACATGAGGAGCCTAAAGCCAGTACACAAAATAATTGCTTCTCCAAGCACCTCCCCACATTTTTCCACAATAAAGTCAACACCACAGAGGGCAGAAGAACCAGCCCAAAGCAGCAGTGAAACTGCAACAGCAGAGCAGAGACAAACAACCACAGACAGGGAAGTAAAGTGTGGAAGGCAAGCAGCAGATTGGCTTGCACACACTGCCTACAGGGTCCTGCTGTGGTGTTTTGGGGAGCTCTGATTCCAGGTGTTGGGAGGGAATCACAGCTCAGCTCCTGGTGTGCCCCTTGGACACAGGGCAGAGACAGGAAACTTCATCTCGAGCTTCCAAAGAGTTCCTGCACTCACAAGCAGGATGAAAAGATTTCCAAGATCATACAGCTGGTTTGCTGTGGAGAACAACAAGCTGTATGATCCCTCCTTTTTTTAAGGGATATTTCAGAGTTGTGAGAGCAAGAGAACCACCATTTTCAGGAAAAAGAAGGATAGAAATGCTTATTTTTTCCATGCTCTCCTCTTTCTCCAGCTCCCTCAAAACCATCAGCTCCTCTTTAGCATCCCCCTCTCCCAAGCTCCAAAAAGGTAATTTCAGAAGGTTATTCCTGGAGACAGCGTGGTGTGTGTGCACTGAATGAAGGCTGCTCTGCATTCCTCCTGGGCAGATAAGGAGGTGAGGGGAAGAATTCTTTCCCCTGCGTGTCTGTGCATGACCCAGAGCCACAGAGCAGCAGTGGGCCACTGGCAGCTCCCCAGCAGATGACTCTGAAGTGTTTGAATGCAAGTCAGGGTGGCAGAAATGGTCAGGAAAAATGTTTTCCTGCACGCAGCCTGTTCAGAGCTGCAGGGCACAGCCCCAGCTGAGGCTCCTGCCTGCCTGGGCATCTGGGTTTTACACAGAGTGCTGACATATCTCACTTTGGGGCGCCCTGAGGAAAAACCCCCAGCCTCAAGGTGTGATGGGGTGTGGGAATGTGGGCACAGGTCCACAGCACATGCACACACTTCCCTGGCACATTCTGCTGCCAGTGCTGGGAAGCCCCCACACATTCCTGGTACAAGAGCCTGCATTGCTCCCAGCACACTGGGTACTGGCTGAGGCAGCAGCACCCTCACCCATCATGTTCCTTCTTGGGGAAGATGAAGCAGGAAAACCTTATAAATATGATTGTCTGGCAAAAGATTTTGAGAATATGGAAACTATAAGCGAGATTGAAATGAAAGCAAGCTTTGAGATGCCTCAGTTACTGAACAACTGGAAAACAATGGCATGGCCCACTGAAGGTAATCCCCTTTTGATGGAACAACACCCTCTGCTTGCAGACAGCTCCAAGGGTCAGAGCAGACCCTGCCAGCTTGGCAGAAGGGGCCCAAAGAGGAGTTTTTAGGGTTTAAAATGTAACACAGTGTGGTAATGTAATGATTCTTATAGGCTGTATGGAGATGCTATAGGATTTGTATCTTGTATTAGATTGGTTAGTGAGAATCAGAATATTCAACACAGAAGAGGATTTATTGTATTGTAACAGGAACTTTGCTCACTTACTTTCTATACTCTTACTCTTGCCTCTTAGCTCTTACCCCTTTTGCTCTCTTACCCTTTCACCCTCTCTCCCCTCTCTTCTCTCGGGCCTGCTCTGAGCTGTGGCTGCAGCTCCCAGCAGGGCCCTGCACCCAGGCCCTGTGCAATAAACCCCAAATCCCAGCAGGGCCCTGCACCCAGGCCCTTTGCAATGAACCCCAAATCCCAGCAGGGCCCTGCACCCAGGCCCTTTGCAATGAACCCCAAATCCCAGCAGGGCCCTGCACCCAGGCCCTTTGCAATAAACCCCAAGTTCCTCACCTGGCTGCAGAGATCTCTGCTCTCCGTCCATCCCCACCATCCTACCCCCATCAATCCTACATTCCTGATCACTGACTGAGCAGGAGATGCAGAGCATTGGCTGCCAATCAATTGATGCACATCCAGATCCTGCCACCTGCCCTTGCCCAGTCCTGCTGCTGCAGCTATCCTGGCAAAACTCCTCAGCACAGCAAAATCCACCAGTGCCATCAACACATCAGACAAGCAAAATCAGCTTTGTTTACCCAGGGCTTTTGTACTGGTGTAACTGGAAGGGATTTTGCAGTGAAGCAGAATAATTAAAATCAAACAAAGAAACAAATCTTTGTCATCCATGTGCTGTGCTGTGCAGCTGTTGGCAGTGTGAGGTGTCTCATTTGAGGTGCTCTGTAAAGCAGGCACAAAGGACTGTTTAATTACTGCTGAAAAACTCCCAACTCTGGGGAGCATTATATGTGGATTTCACTGTTCCTTGACTGGGATAAGCAATCAGAAATACTGTAGGCAGCTGGAAATGGAGGCAGGAGAGCAGAAGAGAGCTCTTAGCGTGAAGCTTCACCCACCATTACTGATGTAAGTAACCTCTGGCCTGGAGACCCTCTGAGCTGTGGGACACACCTGGGCAGGAGTGTTTGGTGTCTGTCAGCCAGCTGAGAGACTGGAATTTCCCCTGTTTGCTCCATTGCTTGAAATACCTGTTACAAAACCAGAGCATAAGAATCCCTGTAGATGAGAGTAGGAGCCCTCCCAACACAGCATCCCATCTCTGATGGCCCAGGGAAAGAGTTAACAGGGTGAGCACAGGGCTGTCACTACATAACACAGCCTTATTTTGCTTTCTTTTTATGGTTTCCAATTGCAAATTGCCTAATTATAATGCCTGTATGTCGAAATCAGAATTAAGCAGGGCCAAAAAAAAATGAGGCTTGAGGAGAGCTGAATTTCAGAGAGCTGATGTTGAGGTTCTATTTTAAGTCCAGTCAGATTTAGGGCTGCCAATCAAAGGGTCACACTTGCCTTCAAAGGCTGCAGGGCTGTGAGGGATTTCCTGATGCTAAGCACCGGGCTTAGCTGTGGCGGGCAGGCAGAGAGTGATCCTGCTGGGGTATCAAATACCCAGTGCTCAGTGCTCTTGTCTGGGGCACACAACAAAATATTTGCCCTAATCCCCTTTTCCAGGGGACTGTGCAGCCTCCCAGGGCAGGAGATGCTCTCCAGAGGTCCCATCCCTGGTGTCCTTTGCTGCACTCAGCAGCCCAGGGTGAGGACACCGCAGGTGCTGGGGGCTGGGTGCTGGTTCCATCTCGGAGTTTTGTTGTTAATTGCAGCCCTGAGATATGTGAAAAGTCTCTGTTTTGGCCCATGTGTCCGAAGAACGAGCTGGAGTTCTTCAGTTTTCATTCTTAAAGTTGTTTATTGTATTTTATCTATAAAATTTTCCTCCTGTTCAGCTGAGGTTCTCTCAGCAGGACAGACAGAGGCACTCTGCCTGCCCCAGGGTGGTGTTATCTCTTTATACTACAAACTACAGATAACATGTTTGCAATTACTTTCCAATACCTATCACCTGTGTTAGACAGTGAGCTCCTACTCTAAACCAATCCCAAAGTGCCACCATCACAGCAGAAGATGGAGGTGAAGAAGAAGAAGAAAGGCTGGACACGTCCAAGTTCTGCCATCTTGTCCCCAAAACCCCCATTCTAAAAACCCCAAAATCTACCTTTTCACCTAGTGATAATTTTATTATTGCACTGCTGAAACTTCTGTGGCCTTCAGGTCCTCATACAAAGCTGGTAATTTGCTCCATGGGTCACAATCAAACCCACAGGTGTTCTGGGCTCTGTGCCAGGGTCTCTGAGCCCCCTGGCAGGGTCCTGGCCATCCTGGACACCCAGAGGGATGCGCTGAGTTCTGATAGTTCTGTGCTCTCCAGGGAGGTTTTTGATCAGCCCAAAGGGGAAGGGGATGGGTGAGGCCCTGCATGGGTGCCTGTCCTGGTTTAAGGCAAATTTGGGAGAAAACCTCCAAAGAGGCCCCTCCAGAAAGCAAACCTACACGTCCCCTTCCCCTTGGGAAGGATTCCTAGGAGAGAAGTGGAAAGAACCTGTTTATTTAACAGGTACAGCACCCCCAGCACACAAAATGAACAATACCAGGTGGCACCACTCTGTCACTGCTCTGAAGAGATGACAAATTCAGAAAGTCTCTCTGGGGGTGGTCGCTCTGTTCTCAGTCCCTCCTGTGCTGGGGCAGCTGCTGCAGCCACAAGGGGCAAACTCTCCGTGTTCCCAGGTCCCAGTCCAGAGCAGGTTTGTGTAGGTCCCAAAAAGGGGAAGGAGAAACAGTCCAGGGAAAATTTGGACTGCTTAGTTAAACTAACTAATGAGCAGAAGCAAGAGCAAGAGCAAGAGCAAAGCAAAAAGCCAAGCAAAAAGCAAAAGCAGCACCATGCACTGCCCTGTCTGTGTGTCCCACCAGCAGTGGGGGAGCGGCTGATGGCAAAACCAAAACAAAACTTTCACTCTTCAGAGCCAGTCCTGAAGGCACAGAACATGATATCCAGCATAAACAGAACACACAAATGGGGATGGAGCATCACAGCATCACCCTGGGACAGGGCCTCTGGCAAGGGCCAGCTCAGCCTGAGGTGGCTGCAGCACCCACAGAGCAGCCAGGGCAGAGATCTCCCTGCGCCTCCCTCTCCTCCCAGCGCCTTGCCAGAGATTTAACAATTACTTTTATGAGTTTCCCCAAGGGAATGAAAAGATTCAGGCATGAGTAACAAAACCAGAGGCATGTGGAGTCTGGCCATGGCACGGGGAGCAGCCCAGGCTCCCACCTGCACAAGGGGGGGCAGCTTTGATGCCTGCAGCACACGGGAACTCCCGTTTGGATTACTGCAGACCGTTTTCTCCAGGAATTTCACCACACCTTGTGCTCCCACCGTGCCTTCCTCCATTGCAAACCTGACCCCAGACACGAGCACATCTCACCTTGTCTGCCCAGGGATTGCCAGCTTTTCTCAGTGCAGTGAGCAGCAGTGGCTGTTCACTGGGAGAAAAGATGTTTTCAGAGCTTTTGGCACCCCAGCCCTTCCCCAGTCGAGGGGAATTTTGGATTCTGATCTGGTTCCAAAGTCTGCACAACCAACGCCTTTACCAGAGCCATGATTGCCCCACTGCCTACAACAACACAGCCAGTGGGTGAAACCCACCTTTCCGAGTGGTCCCAAATCCATGG
This sequence comes from Melospiza georgiana, assembly GCF_028018845.1. Taxonomy (NCBI): domain Eukaryota; kingdom Metazoa; phylum Chordata; class Aves; order Passeriformes; family Passerellidae; genus Melospiza; species Melospiza georgiana. The sequence continues at coordinate 23,061,888 of NC_080439.1, read as the reverse complement.
CAGAGGAACAGAGAGCTGCACAGAGGGAGGTGAAGTGTCTCTGGAGGAGACACAGCACAGGCAGGCCAGGGGAGGAGAAACCCCATGTTGGCCTCTTGGAAATACCTCATGTCACGTGTAACTTTGGCATGGGTGACCACCAAACCTGCTTTGAGGGGCCAAAAATAACACGTGTACATCACACCTGTGAGAAAACCAGGTACAGCAGTGAGCTGCCATCCACAAAGACTGCCCTGTACAGGGTGTGCTCCACTTGGGAACAACCTGCTCTGAGTGACTCCACATCCCAGCCCCAGAAATCAGAGAGGTTCTGAGCACAGGCAGCCCTTTCCAGACTGGGGTTGGAGAGGGGAGCCAGCCTGCAGTCCCTCTGCAGCCCCAGTGGTGTGGGGTTCCCTGCTGTTGGAACCCCAATGTTGGTAGCAGAGCCCAGCACAGCAAAGCACCCAATGTTCTGACTCAGCTCATCTGTTGGCTTTTATTGTGCTGCTGTGACTTGTGTGGTGAATTCCAGGTGGGGAATGCAACAGCAGGCAGGCCAGAGCGCCTCAGTGATGCCAGAGTTCAGTGCAATGTGCACCCACAATGAGGAGCCCTGTGGAGCTCCATCATGGCTGAGTCACAGGGTTTGGGTGGTGCAGACAACTGGCAGCATTTGTCCCCTTTGGGGAGAAGATGGATTTTTAGCCCAGATCTGGAGATGGTAAAAATTTACTAAAATCCAGCCAAGTTTATTGCCGTTACCAGCTGGCTTGGCTGCTGAACTCCTGCAATGTTGGTGCAAGGAAAGGGAGTTGTGCAGCTTTGCCTGACAGATGGAGCTCAGCAAGCCAGACTCTCCCTGCCCATCCCTGCCCCACCTCGCCCCAGAGGCTGGAGGGAGGAAAGGACAAGGGAGGGGAGGCACATGGAGGAAGATGATGGAAGGAACAGCACAGGAGCAGTGTACTTTGGTGGGCAGGGCAGCAGCAGGGCTGGGCTGTTCCTACATCTGCCAGCTGTCAGCCCTGTGACTTTAGGGGAATTTCTCCACCTAACCCTCCCAGTCTGCACAAGCATTCAGATCACAGTGTTGGCAAACTAAAGAACAAAAGTCCTGTACTTAGCAGGCCTACTCAGGCTCAATAACCTGTGTGCTGTATTCAGAAAATAGAGTTTTCTTTGGCCACAGCTGTCACACACGTGTAAAGCCCAAAGGTGTGCATTGGTCTGTCAGTCCTGGCAGTGCTGCACCACTGCAGTGTACAGTGCAGCAGAGAACAGCACCCAAATAGGAGGGAGAGCCAAAAACTTTCTCACACGAAAACTCCTCAACAAGCAGGTGATCAGTGAAGTGATCACCTTACTTACTACTACTACTACTTACTACTTAACCCTAACCCTAACTCTAACCCTAACCTACTGAACCCTAACCCTAAAGTGAAGTGTAAGGTGTAGCAGAGAACAGCACTCAAATAGGATGGAGAGCCAAAAACTCCCTGACATGAAAAGTCCCCAGCAAGCAGGAGATCAGTAAAGTGATCACCTTACTTACTACTACTACTACTTACTTACTAGTACTCACTACTTAACCCTAACCCTAACCCTAAGCCACAGAACCCTAGCCCTAAGCTGAAGTATAAGGTGTAGCAGAGAACAGCATCCAAGTAGGAGGGAGAGCCAAAAATTCCTCTACACAAAAACTCCACAACAAGCAGGTGATCAGTGAAGTGATCACCTTACTTACTACTACTACTACTACTACTACTACTTACTACTTAACCCTAACCCTAACTCTAACCCTAACCCTAAAACCTAATCCTAAGCCACAGAACCCTAACCCTAAGGTGAAGTGTAAGGTGTAGCAGAGAACAGCGCCCAAATAAGGTGGAGAGCCTAAAACTTACTTAACTAAGTACCCCACACTACCCCAGCAAGCAGGGGATCAGTGACAGTGACAGAGGCTGGCTGCTCAGGTGAGCAGTGACACAGCCTGGCTGCTCAGGTGAGCAGTGATACAGCCTGGCTGCACAGGGGAGCAGTGACACAGGCTGGCTGCACAGGTGATCAGTGACAGTGACACAGCCTGGCTGCACAGGTGAGCAGTGACACAGCCTGGCTGCACAGGTGATCAGTGAGCAGTGACACAGCCTGGCTGCACAGGTGAGCAGTGACAGTGACACAGCCTGGCTGCACGATTTGGGCCTGCTGTTGTGTCTCTATCAGGCAGTGACCTTAGGGACAGGCATCCCTGGAGGTTTTCCAGCAGCAGAGGCAGGTCCTGGCACAACAGGTCAGTCACCAGCTCAGGTTTGGCACTGTGCTGAGATGGCAGCTGGGACAGGTGCTCACATCTGCAGCAAGGAGCACAGGGAGGACACTCAGACCCTGCCCTTCCTGAGACAGACTGCACAGCCTGGGTCGCTCTGATCCGCCCAGGCCAGCACCACCTGCGCTGACAACACCCCCAGGAGAGCTGCAGGTGTTCCCTGCTCTGCTGGAGCCAGGCTGGGTGGAGCAGCAGGGAGTGCAGGGCACTGAGGCAGCCAGGAGTGAGAGCACATGGAGCAGCTCAGTCCAAACTGGTCAGTGAGTGTGACCGTGTTCACAGGGGTCTGAGGATGAGGGAAGAGAGGAGGATCTGACTCCATGTTTCAGAAGGCTTGCTTTATTATTTTATTATATATATTACATTAAAACTATACTAAAAGAAGAGAAGAAAGGATTTCATCAGAAGGCTGGCTAAGAATACAACAGCAAAGAATGAATAACAAAGGTTTGTGTCTCAGACTCTCTGTCCAAGCCAGCTGACTGTGATTGGCCATTAATTAGAAACAACCACATGAGACCAATCACAGATGCACCTGTTGCATTCCACAGCAGCAGATAACCATTGTTTATATTTTGTTCCTGAGGCCTCCCAGCTTCTCAGGAGGAAAAATCCTAAGGAAAGGATTTTCCATGAAAGATGTCTGTGACAAATGGGCACTGAAATGGGAGGGTCCCCATGGAGCCAGGGCACACAGAAAGCTGCTGAAAGGAGTGGAATGTGTGAGTGAGTGAGTGAGTGAGTGAGTGAGTGAGCAGCTTTTCCCAAGATATTATCTGAATGCACCTGGAGCAGCCCCAGCCAGATGCAGCATCTGCTCAGAGCACTCCACAAGGACACAGCGGTGTCAGAACCAGGGCTGCTAATGCAGAACCCATCCCTGAGCCAGCTGCCAGGCAGGAATCTGGAACACCTTCCAAAGGCTGGCCGAGGACCATGGCTCCTGCTCCAGCCAGACTGCAATTTATCAGGGGCATCGTGTAAACAGAGGTGTGACTGCCACGAGAATGCAGTGGCTCTCCAGAGGGGAAGGAGTGACAGGATGGACAGACAGCAGCTGCCAGGTCTCCCAGTGAAAGAGAAGGCTGCTGTGAGACAGAAGAGGGGCCATCCCATCTCTCTGCTCTACCAGAGCAATCCAGCTGTGCAGAAGCCCTGGCAGAGGATGTGGTGTCACAGGTACCATTGGCACACTGGCAAGCAGAAGGCCACTCAGTCAGACGATCAGGGCAGCAATGAATTCACACCACATTTCTGAAAGTTCACCTGCTTGGTGTGACCTCCAGGAGTTCCCACATGATGCAGGACATGGCCAACACAAACACATGGCTCAGGAGCAGTTCTGGGGTCTCTGGAAGGTGCAGGTTACCTCTGCTTTCCTTTTCCTCTTGTCATCTCCTGCAACAACACATGCTGTTTCTGAGCTTGTGAGCTGACATTGCAGCTTCCTCTGGGCCTGTCACACAAAGAGGCCATTGTGCTGCAGTGCCACAGCAGGGACAGCACACAGGACAGCCAGCAGCTGGCACTGCCACTCCTCTGAGCCTCACCTCCCTGCCCCGTGCTGCTGCCAGCACAGCTGTGGAGCATCCCTCCCTCAGGAAGCTGAGGAGCATCACTCCCTCAGCATCACACCCAGGTCACTCACGCTGCCCACCACTGCTCCTCAGGTGCCTGAGGTCCTGCAGGCAGGAGAGCAGCACATCCCAGCACCCAGGGATGGAATACACACAATACACACCCACCCCTGCTACTCACAGTCCCAGCACCCAGGGATGGAATACACACCAGGGTGTTTCTTTGGCACCTCAGCTCCTCTGCAAGCCCCACACACCACGCTGGCTGTCTGAGGTAAAGGGGGAATCAGAGTGAGCTGGATTACAAACCCAGCTCCTGAAGGATTTGGAAAGCAGGCAGGCATCAGTGGGGAAGGTGACGATTGTATCTCTTTTCTTCATGGGATGTTACATCAGCAGCAGCATGGATGATGCCTGAAACAGGCAGCTCATGACATGTTTGCTGTATCTTAGGAGTAAGATGAGCCAGTGCAAGAAAAACAAACAAGCAAACAAACAAGCAAGGGCTGGAGGCCAAGCAGGGCTAATTAGCACTGAGGAGCATTTGCCAGCAGAGCTCCCTGCTGAGCTACAGCTCCTGCTGGCACGGGGAGCTGCCAGCCTGTCCAGACAAATCCATCCCACAGCAGCTCCGAGCACAGAGGGCTGGGGGCTCTCCTGGGGTGCCCCTCGTGCTGCCCCCCACCCTCCACAGCGCCCTGCAGGCAGCTGCCCTTGTTCTTCACCCTCCCATGCTCTGAAAACAGGCTGGAGAAGTGCAGCTCACTGGAGGACAAACCTCTTGTGGCAACCTGGATTTTAGGAAAGGAATGTGGACATTTTACAGGTCTTCCTGTAATAAAAACTGGAGTGTCATGAGCTGTCTGCAGCAGAGGCAGGGGACAGCCAGGTGGCTCAGGGCAGAAAGGCTCAGCTGCACAACATCTTCATGCTTGGCTTGTTCAGCTGATCCCACTCATGTACAGGAACAAGGCAGGCCCTGGGAGCACAGTGTGTTTACTCTGCTTGAGGTGTGCTTTAAAAACCTGACTCCAACAGCATTAAAATTAAATCACTTGGCAGAGAGCCCACAGAAGAGACTGTATTTCGAGACTTAACCAAGACACAAAGATGGTTCATACAATTAGGCTGACAGTAAAATGCTGACCTTAATGGTGACTTCAGCAATGATGACATATTTGTGATGATTAATTTCAAGGTATGCAGGTAACAGGATCAACTGCTGGGTTCCTTGGACTCCCTTTTTTACCCTCTTCCCCTCCTCTCCCCTGAGGAAGAAATCCTGCCATGAGCCTCAGTCAGTCCTCTCCCAGTAATGTTCCACTTCTCCAGATAAATTTAACAAAGGAACAAGGAAGGAAAGAAACTATGAGGAAATTAAGCTCACGTAGGTTCTGTCCACACGGGCATCTGGGCTGCAGTGGGAGGTCCTGCAAGGGGGATTTTCCTGTTGCTGCCATGCAGAGCCACAAGGGATGGGCACAAAGTAGAGGGGATCCAGCCAGACAGCACAAAGCACAGGGCTTCACCACTCCCAGAGGAGTTCCCTAGGTGGCAAGTGCAGGAGCAGACTTTGTCCTGGAGGCTCACAGTACATAACAATATATTAAATATATGTTAAATATATACATTTAATATATTAAAGATAGTTTCATGTCACCTCTCCTCTCTTTCAGTGGCCACTTGTGTCACACAATTCCAAGGACGGTGTTGTTGCTGCCCCAGGGTCTTGTGCACGCACTGCACCTGCTCCTGCAAGAAAACCTTGCCTTGCTTCTATTCCAAAATCCTGAGTGCGTTCAAAGAAAATCCCAGCCACCTTAGCCTGCTAGAACAGCTCTCTCTCCTCACACCCACCTCCTGCTCAGGGGGCAAAAGTGAATCCTTTCCACATCTATTCCCCTTCCTGGACCAAAAATCTCCATGTGGAGATCACCCTGCCCTGGAAACTGGAGCAGACAGCCTCCATCTGCATCTGGGTTATGTGACCGTGTTCACAGGGGTCTGAGGATGAGGGAAGAGGTGAGGATCTGACTCCATGTTTCAGAAGGCTTGATTTATTATTATATATATTATATTAAAACTATACTAAAAGAATAGAAGAAAAGGTTTCATCAGAAGGCTGGCTAAGAATAGAAAAATAAGGAATGATAACAAAGGTGTGTGGCTTGGACGGAGAGTCTGAGCCAGCTGGCTGTGATTGGCCATTAATTAGAAACAACCACATGAGACCAATCCCAGATGCACCTGTTGCATTCCACAGCAGCAGATAACCATTGTTTACATTTTGTTCCTGAGGCCTCCCAGCTTCTCAGGAGGAAAATCCTAAGGAAAGGAATTTTCATAAAAGATGTCTGTGACAGAGGGAGATTCCCTGACCCCTCTGGGCAGCCTGCCGCAGTGGAGAGAGGGTTCCCAATGCCTGCCCTGCCCTGTGGGACCCCTGGAGCTGTCACTGGAGGGGAGGAAGAGCCTGGCTCCAGCAGCTCTGTGACTGCACTCCCAGCAGCAATTCCCCTCTGCTCCTCCTGGCCAGCCTGAACCAGCCCCTTTCCCCAGGCCCTGACCATGCTGGCAGCTCCCTCCTCCTCCTCCCCTCCTCACCCTGGGCTCCCAGGGCTGGATGTCACTGGAGGTGTCATTGCACAGATCCAGAGTCTGCCCAGCCCAGCACTCAGCATTTCAGGGGCTGTGAAGAGCCTGGTGCCAGGCAGGCTGACATGGATGAATTTCACCCAGCAGGAGCATGGCAGACGTGCTGCAGTGACCTGCTGAGCAGCTCAGGGTGAAATCAGACCTTTCTATGGCTTACAGCAGTGAGCTGCTAGTGTAAAACTGCTGGCTCCAGGTGCCAGCCCTGCTCAGGCTGCTGCAAATATTGAATGGGGTTTGTCCTGCCCCCCCGCAGAGACTCATCCCACACCCCCATGGGGCTCACCCTGCCTTTGGGGGTCTCAGGTGGTGCCACTGTCTGGGGAAGGAGCCGGAAACTCTGATTTGGAAGCTTTCAAGATTGTTTCCTCCTTCAGATGAATTCAGTGCAAACACCATTATTGACACAGCTCAGGAGTAAATCATCCAGGTGCCCTCCCCACACAAACATCATAAAGTCTCTTTCTGGGACCCAACACAAACAGAATAAAAGCAGCCTTGTAGCCAGGACATGAAACCAGAGCTCCCCTCTCTTAACCCCTAACCCACAGCTCCCCTTTGTGACCGTGTTCACAGGGGTTTTGTGTTGAAGGAAGAGATGAGGTGTTGACTCCATGTATTCAGAAGGCTGATTTATTATTTTATGATATATATTACATTAAAACTATGCTAAAAGAAGAAAAGGTTTCATCTCAGAAGGCTAGCTAAGAATAGAATAGAAAGGAATGAATAACAAAGGTTTGTGTCTGGGACACAGAGTCTGAGCCAGCTGACTGTGACTGGCCATTAATTAGAAACAACCACATGAGACCAATCCCAGATGCACCAGTTGCATTCCACAGCAGCAGATAACCATTGTTTACATTTTGTTCCTGAGGCCTCCCAGCTTCTCAGGAGGAAAAATCCTAAGGAAAGGAATTTTCATAAAAGTTGCCTGCGACACCCCTTCCCTTCTTGCTTTCACAGCCCTAAGAGGTGGCTTTGTCTGGCTTAAAAGGAAAAACTGAAAGCAAGTCTGCTTGGTGCCAGGCAGGGCTTGCCAAGAGACCCCAAGAGCAAGGGCAGCCCCTGTGCTGGTGCAAGCAGAGCTGCCCATGAGCCCTGGCTGTGCCCACCCTGACATGGAGGGCCAGATCCAGGATGGATGAGCCCTGTCTGAAGCCCCAGATCAGCTCCAGGGGTTAGGAGTGCTTCATACACACCCACACAAGGTCTTCTGACAATTTCCAGATGGCTTCTTGCTAAGAATATGGATTTCCTCGGTCTCCCTTTCAAGAGACTTAGCTGTCTCACACTGTGTGGATGGTTGGTGTTTAGGTTCCTTCTCAGAGCTCAACTCTCTCTCTTTGTAGCTCTTCTATAAAAAGCAATAAGAAATAAATGAATGCATAGAAACCAGAGAGTCATCATAATACAGGAACTTTACCTAGAAGAGAAAAACCTAGAAAACAGGAAGGATTCTAGGAAAGATGACTGGGTCAGCATAGCTGTGGGGAGATGCTGAAGGAAACCACACGATCCAGCACTGCAGAACCTGCTAAACACAACTCACATCAGAGCCAAGAGAAACCCATGACAGCTTCTTCTTCCTGCACCTTAGACTACATTTATCAGAGAATTTAGCCCAGAGAGTTTCTTTGGGAAGGAGGTTGAGATGCTTGAGCGTGTCCAGAGGAGGCAACAAGGCTGGTGAGGGGCTGGGAACAAACACAAACCCTGTGAGGAACATTTGAAGGAGCTGGGGCTGTTCAGCCTGGAGAAGAGGAGGCTCAGAGGTGACCTTATTGCTCTATACACCTTCCTGAGGGAGGCTGCAGACAGGTGGGGTCAGTCTCTGACAGAACCAGGACACAGTCTCCAGCTATGGCAGGGAAGGATAGGTTGGATATTAGGAAGAAATTTTTCACTGAAAGAATAATAAAGCACTGGAATGCTCTTCCCAGGGAGGTGGCAGAATCACCATCTCAGGATGTGTTTAACAAAAGCCTGGCCATGGCACTTGGTGCTGTAGTCTAGTTGAGGTGTAAGGGCATAGGTTGGACTCGTGATCTCAGAGGTCTCTTGCAGCCTCATTATTCTGTGATTCTGTGTTTCTGTGAGTCTGTGGTTCTGTGATTCTGTGCTGCCAGAGAGCTGCAGGAGGCAGCTCAGCCCTGCCTGCACATTCTGGCTGAATCTCAGGCCCTGGCAGGTGGGGATGTGCAGTGCAGCCCTTGCTGTCCATGCCAGGAGTGCCCAGAGGAGCTGGTTACACCGACATCTGGGGCCAGGCCTCAGGGCCGCCTCCACCCAGCCCAGGCCTGCCTCAGAGCTTGTACTGAAACCATCTGCTGGCTCCTTCCTGATCCTCCAGAGCAGCCCTTCAAGGACCAGCTCTGTTTCTCCTGGGCCTGCCTGTAATTCCAGGTTAGAGAAGGAAGTGAGCTGTGGTCCCAGCAGGCTGCTGTGGGTTTGGTGCTGCTGGGGCTGGGGTTGTGGAGGGCATGGCTTGGTCCCAGACACCCAGCACGGAGCTGTGGCACTGACAGGGGCATTTCTGCCCTGCTCCTGAAGTCTGCCCAGAAAGTCTTGAAGAGCAAAGCCCAGGGAGGTGCCAGAGATGGGCAGCAGGGCAAGAGCTGGAGGTGCCAGAGGAGATGACCAGCAGGGCAGGAGATGGAGATGCCAGAGATGGGCGGCAGGGCAGGAGCTGGAGGTGCCAGAGGAGATGACCAGCAGGGCAGGAGCTGCCAGAGGAGTCTTTAAGCTTCAGTGATTTCCCTTTAGGGCCTGACAATATTCCTAACTAAGTCTGCACTGTGTACCCCTGTAGACCAGGGGAATTTGATAGCCCACCTGGAGCAAGGGCCACCTTCTGCCCTTCTTGTGACACTCAGGAGCCTGCAGGTCACAGCCTAGAGCTCTTGCTGCCATCTGAGCTTGCTGAGGGATGCAGGCAGCTCGGATGAGCCATGCCAGCTCTCACACAGCCCTGCACACCACACAGCCCTCCTCTGAGAGGGCTGCAGGCGAGGAAGCAAAGGATAGCCCAGCAGAGCTGCCCACATTCTCAGTTTGTATCTTGTTTTTCAGGCCTGCCCTCCAATCACAGTTTTAGGCTGTGGATTATTGGGATTTTGATTTGTCCCAGCAATGTGCACCAGGCTTGAGTGGATCTAGTCCTACCACTGTGCTCAGAACCCCCTGTTTGTGCAAACTTGGTGTTTGCTTTTCTATCAATTACAAAGACACAGAAGCTATGGCTGTGCTAAGAAATTTTTACTGGAGTTTGTAGAACACTGAGTAATCCCCAGAAGCCAATAAAATGGCTTCACCCCCTAAAGTAGCCATTTCAGAGTCCAGTTCAACTGGATCCTGCATTCATGGAGTAAATGAACCCCTTCCCAACATGCCCCATTAAACCAGGTGTGCTGCAGGGATACTGCTGCCCTTTCTCCAGACTTTAAAAAAAACCAAACCAAAATAAAACACTTTTAATCCTCTATAAAAAATAACATGATTTAATATGAACTAACATTTTTTTTCTCTTTTAAGTCACCCTGCAAAGCATTAATAGGAGCCTACATTATGTTCCTGACTTTCCATGGTTCCACTGTTCTTTTCCATGGTTCCACTGTCCTTTTCCATGGTTCCACTGTTCTTTTCCATGGTTCCACTGTCCTTTTCCATGGTTCCACTGCTCTTTTCCATGGTTCCACTGTCCTTTTCCATGGTTCCACTGTCCTTTTCCATGGTTCCACTGTTCTTTTCCATGGTTCCACTGTCCTTTTCCATGGTTCCACTGCTCTTTTCCATGGTTCCACTGTCCTTTTCCATGGTTCCACTGTCCTTTTCCATGGTTCCACTGCTCTTTTCCATGGTTCCACTGTTCTTTTCCATGGTTCCACTGTCCTTTTCCATGGTTCCACTGTCTTTTTCCATGGTTCCACTGCTCTTTTCCATGGTTCCACTGTTCTTTTCCATGGTTCCACTGCTCTTTTCCATGGTTCCACTGCTCTTTTCCATGGTTCCACTGTCCTTTTCCATGGTTCCACTGTACTTTTCCATGGTTCCACTGTCCTTTTCCATGGTTCCACTGTTCTTTTCCATGGTTCCACTGCTCTTTTCCATGGTTCCACTGTCCTTTTCCATGGTTCCACTGTCCTTTTCCATGGTTCCACTGCTCTTTTCCATGGTTCCACTGCTCTTTTCCATGGTTCCACTGTCCTTTTCCATGGTTCCACTGCTCTTTTCCATGGTTCCACTGTTCTTTCCTGAGCCTTTTTGCACCAGTGATTTGTGAGTAGCCAGGTGAGCTGGCTGCAAAGCCCTGTGCCTGCTGACCATGGGAGCAGCCCTCATTTCTCACAGATTTTGGAGGCACAGCACCTCAGAAGGTCCCTTCCATCACGCCTCCACAACAGCAGACAGGTAAGGAGAAGCACTGAGCAGCCCCAAGTGACCAAAAGCCAGCACATGGAAAACATCAGGAGGACATTTGGCATTTTTCTGCAAACTCCTGAGTCCCACTACAAAATAGACATGAAGAAAAATGAGGATCCAGGCAGAAAAATGGCAGTCCAGGAGAATTGTGTTCCCCTCTGGCAGCTGCAATCCTGCATCATGAGACCTTGTGGAGTTTGTGTTTCCCTGTGCTCAAACACAGCATTTGTGCAAAACACAAAATGGGGTGCCAAGACTCTCAGTTGGTCTCTGCTTCTAAAATATTTTGACTTAGAAAAGACCAGTGTTTCTCAAAATTGACCATAAAATATATTCTGTCGTGGCTAAAAAGGATCTCACAGAGTTCCCCTAGGGAGCAGGACTTTTCCCCACCTTCAGATTTGCAATTTGTGAAGTGAATGCAAACCTCTGAGGGACAGTGAAAGGGGGCATTTTCCAGAGCACTTCACAAAACACACAGGAGCGAAGTTCAGAGCCTGATTGTGTACAGGTTAATGTGATCAAAATAAAACCTGTGTCCTGTCAACAAACCTGGAGTGTCCCAGCTGGGAGTTACGCTGAGCACACACTGCACGTCAGAGGAAATCTTTAAAAGCTTTCAGCCCTCCTCAGGACTGTGTTTAAGGGCTTCAGTGCCTTCTCTGGAGCAAATGCACTTTAATGAGGATTCCTGTAAGGCATTTAGGAACTAATATAAATATCTTGCAGAGGAGGACTGTGATACATGCAGCCCTGGTACATAGCATAAAGGCTGTGATGAAGACAGCCCCGTGATAAAGATAACTTTCAATTACCAAAAATATTAGAGAAATCAAGTACATGAGGAAACACAATTTCTGCTCCCTGAAGCATCACAGGCAGACTCTGGGGTTTTTTTATCCAACTGAAAAAAAACCCTCTGTACTTGCTTCAGACAATTCTTCTCACCTCCCTGAAATACCTTCCACAAATGTGCCCAGGTGATGCTCTCTGTAACCTCAAGGGCACAGGATGCTGCCAGACAGACCACAGCTAAATGGCAGCAGCTGAAGCTTTCTGAGCTCAGGCTTCTCTTTGTGGGAGCCCATCAGGGGGACAAGGTAAGAAATGTGGCACAGAGGGTTTTGCTGGGGCAGTGCCCCCCATGCACAGCACCCATCCATCCCTCACCACTGGGGAAAAGCTCTGCTCTTCTCTCTGCTTGCCCAGCACAGCCCCTCACCATTTTCCCATTTGGAAATCACCGCCTCTGAAATGGCAGAAAGTCAAAGCACCTTTGACAGAAGGCTGGGCCCATCCTCTCAGGGAAAGGGGACCCCCAGCTCCCACAGGAACAGTGATGGGGCTCTGCTGTCAATGGACATCAGACCCTTTTGAATGCTACTCATTAGTGTTTTGGCTGGCATGAACTGCTCCTCTGTGCCCCAGCTGATGAACACTAGCACTGCTGCCAAGTCTGCTGATAAATAAATAAGGATAGGAAAAGCCTTATGGTTTTTGAAAAGGGCAGCAGGAACTCAGTGCTCAAGGCTGCAAACACAATTTGCAGTAACAAACAGACTGGAGTCCAAGAGCAGCTCAGTGCTGATTTTCTACCCTATTTTCCTCCTAAACATCAGCTATTAACAGCAGAGAAATCGATGGCACTGAGGGCAGCTCGGGTCCAGCGATGGGGAATGCTGCAGCCTTCCCCCAACAGCCTTCTCTCCATTTATCACCTACAGCCTCAGCTCTTGCAGCTCCAGCCTCACTCCTTGGCTCTGTGAGCAGGACTAATCTTCATCAGTGACAAGGCAAGAGACTAATTACAGCACACATTTCATTTGTGACTGGACCCCAGGGACAGGAGGAGGGGGAAAGAAAGCTTTTTGCTTGCTCTGCCAGCTAAACAGTTTGTATTTGTTAGGGCAGAAATGAGTCTGATGGCAGCCTGAGGAGCAGTTTGCCCATTAACCCCTCATCCACAGTTCACACCCACCACCATTTACATGCACCATTAATATTTATAAGGGTGACGTGTCTTTTTGACAGGAACTTGTGCCTCCAGTGACAACAGATGTTATACCATCTATGAAAGAAACTACTCAAGCATTTCCAATGGACCTTGTGCATGCTCATCATGTCTTTATCCCGTGCCCTGATTGCATTATCCACACAGAGCCTGGGTCACCTCCTGACTCCATGGCCATGCATGGCAGCACACTTGCCTGTAGAGCACTCAGAAATGTTTTTTGAGCTTCATTATGTCTCTGTGAATGCTCTTCTGGGAGCCAGACACCTTCCAAATGCACCTGCCAACTCAAACAGAAGCATGTGAGGACAGAAATGAGGATTTGCCACTTAGCTGGGCCTCCAAAACACACGGCACGTCCTGAGGCTGCAGGATGGCCTTTGCCACTGTCACCACAGCTGCATTAGTGCTCATGCATCATCTAGAAAGCATGAAAGCCTGTTTTATAGGCTGCGTTATGCTGCTCTACACACAGAACACATGCAGCAAGGCCCAGGTGCCATTATCTCTGCTAAAATGATGTTGCTCCTTGGCTAAAGTGCCATTTGCAGCTTGGCAGGACAGAGCTCCCTAGCCCAGCAAAGCTAAACTCCCACCCTCCATGCATGAGGAAGCAGTGCCTGCACACACCCCCTCAGCAGGGAGCAGGATGGGCTCCACCTGGATAAAATACAGATGACTTGATGGGTTTAGTGAAATCTTCAGGAACCACCACGCATGGACAAGCACTGAGGTATTGGACAAGGTACCTAAGGAATGTTTTCTTTTACTAGATTGCAGCTGACATTTCCATTAAAATGCATGAGGTTGCCATGATTCGCTTCACCTGATGTGATGGAACTTGTTTAAAGTAGCACAAAAATGTCACATTGTCCCTGTGGGCTGCAGGAGATAGCCTGCAGTGACTTCCTCCGGCAGCATGGCAGCTCTAGTGATGCCCTGATATTTATGGCACATACATTTTTAATGCCCTGCACAAACAGCTCCAGCATTTGTCAACTCGTTTGACCTGCTGCTTTTCAAAGAAAATACAAAAAGACACGCTGCAGAACAAGAGCCAGCAATGTGTACAATGACAACAACACCCGCCCAGTCAGGACAGAAGCAGGATAAAGCAGGATGCTGCAGCCATGGCCAGCTCTCTCTGGCTGTTCTCAGCCAAGATTTGCTGCTGGAGTCTCCTTGTGCATCCTGAAGTGCTCACCTTCACTGCTCAAAAACTCAGATCAAGGCTTGAGAGAGATCACTGCTGCTCAGCAGAGCTTCAGCACCCGGTCCTGGCTCATCTGAACCTCGGCTGGGGTGAATTCAGGAGCTCCTTCACTTCCCATTTCCCTGCGTGAACACAGCAGCACCTGGAACCCAAGGGGGCTCTGAAACACCTGCAGTGAAGAGGCCTGGCAGGTCTGGGGACTGCACCCATTTACAGCAGTGTTAACCCCGCTGTCTGAGCAGTGAACACGTGAATATTTGCGTGGTTTGGTTTCACCCCCGCCAGCAACCAGGCTCACCCACTTCCCCCCACCCCCATTCTAGGAAAAGTTGAGCTTTCTCTGAAGAGAAAACGAGCTCACAAAGGCTTGGAGTTCATATTTTACCAATTATTACATACATTGTGTGTTACCGCACATTTCGCAAATGTGTGTGTGCATTTGTGCGTTTTATACCACCTTAGGTGCCTAGTTTTGGTTCAGAACAAAGACGGTTCTTCAAAATTGTGACACCCATTATTTTGCTGTAGTTTGCACGCACACAATCATGGTTTTCCCCTGCCACTTAGGTAGGCTGAATATGCATCAGCCTGGCACAGAATGGTCACAGGTGTCTCTACTTCAGTACAAAAATGTTCTGTACCTGGCCTGGTCCACAGCATTTCTTGTATCACCGAAAAGAATGAGCTGCTTTCCACATTGTGTCACACAGAGAATTGGGTTCTTCAGAGGCACAAGGACAGATGTAGACACCCAGCCCCCTGGTGCAGGGAAGCTTGTCACCACCTGAACATCCTCTCTGACAAAACCCAAGCACTGATGTTTGATATAAAAGGAAAAAACACACCAGAAACACCTTTCTGAAAATAACACCTCCTGCCCAGTGCGATAGTGGCCTGAGCTTAGGTGTCCCTGCAGGGCTGCCTTTCTCCGTGTGCGCTCCGGGATGGGCTGGGGCAGGCAGCGCCGAGCCGCTCCATCCCAGCTGCTCTCCCGTGGCACATGGATTAGCACGGAGCTTTACACGGCACTTTGAAGGAGAAAAGCAGCACTGCCAACAGCGAGAGCCAGCCCGGCCTTTCCCGAGCTCGTTCCGGTACCCGCGGGGCCGCTCGGGACCCGCCCGCACCGATCCCGGCGTGGCTGCAGCTCCGGCCTGACCTTCCGCAAGGAAACTCAGCACCACCGAGGCCAAGGCGCTTTCGGTGGCGAGACGAACCGGGAGGAACCCTCGGAGGGAGGGGAGCTGTGCCGGGCACGGAGCGGGGCGAGCGAGCGGCTCCGCGCCGGTTCAAGCGGGGGAGCGCGTCTCCCGTTTCCTCGGGCGGCAAAAATATGACATGCATTAGCGAGGAGAATAAAAGCAGCGAAACAAAGGAGCGGCAGCGAACACCTGTCGCTCTCCTCGGGGACGAGCCCTAACGCTTTTATTTGCCTCGCTCTGCCGGGGGAACTGCAGCTGCCAACTGTCATCAGCATCAAGTTACCCGCACAAAGCTGCCCGGCTCCGTCAGCCAGGGAGGCACCGAGCTCTCCGGGCCCGGCTGCTTGTGCCCGGGGATGCGCTACCCGGGGCTGGGGATGCGCTGCCCGGGGCTGGGGATGCGCTGCCCGTGCCCGGGGCTGGGGATGCGCTGCCCCGCCGAGCGGCCGCGGTGCCCGCACAGCCACGGCCACAGCGGGCGCGTCCTGCCGGGCTGGACCCGCACTCGGCCCGAGAGCCGCCCCGTCCGCTGGCACGGGGCACAACAACACCGGCTCCGTGCCAGCTGTGCGTGCTCAGCCCCACGGCCTCCGGTCACGGTTCAGGCTGACTCTGGCACGCCCAGGTCGGTGCTGCGGCCCCGCCGTGCCCTCCGTTCCACCGACACCGCAGCCGCACACGCGCGTGTTCCGCGGCGCTGAGCCCGCAACGGGCGCTGGGGTTTGGGGTCACTGGGGCTCAGTGACGGCCCAGCCGCCCCGTGGAGCCGCACGCTGCCGGCGGGGGCACGGCACGGCACGGCACGGCACGGCACAGCACGGCACAGCCTGTCCCCCCCTCCCGCTCCGGCCCAGCCCAGCCCGCTCCCGCCCGGCCCGGCCCGCTCCTGCTCCCGCTCCCGCTCCGGGCCCGGGCCCAGCGCCGGGGCCGTTCCGCCGCCCCGCCCCGGCGCAGACAAAGCGCGCGGCCGCCATTGGCCCGTTCGGCCAACGCTCGGCGCTGCCCGCGCGGCGCGGCCAATGGGCTCTTTGACATGCAAATCGCGGGGTATAAAATGGGCGGCTCGGGGCGGGAGCGGAGGGAGCGGGGCAGCGGCGCGGCCATGGCGCCCGGCACGGAGCGCCCGCCGCACGGCGAGGGCTGCGCGGGGCCCCGCGGCGACCGCAGGGTGAGCGGCGGGGGCAGCGCGGGCGGGGCCGGGCCCGGAGGGGCGGGGGGGCTGACGAGCTGACGGCGCTGTTGTCCCCGCAGACGAGGAAGCCGCTGGTGGAGAAGAAGCGCCGGGCGCGCATCAACGAGAGCCTGCGGGAGCTGCGGCTGCTGCTGGCCGACAGCGAGGTGAGGCGGCGGCACGGCGGGGCGGGGGCCGGCGGGGCTCGGGGCCGCGCTGACGGCCGCGGCGCCCCGGCTCAGTTTCAGGCGAAGCTGGAGAACGCGGAGGTGCTGGAGCGGACGGTGCGGCGGGTGCGGGCCGTGCTGGAGCGCCGCGGCCGCGGTGAGTGCGGGCCCGGGGGGCGGCGGGGTGCGCCCGGCCCGGCCCGCGCCTCACCCGCGCCCCTCTCTGTCCCAGGCGGCGGGCGGCGGCTCCTGGAGGCCAGCGAGCGCTTCGCCGCCGGCTACATCCAGTGCATGCACGAGGTGCACACCTTCGTCTCCAGCTGCCCCGGCATCGACGCCACCACGGCCGCCGAGCTGCTCAACCACCTGCTGGAGTCCATGCCCCTCAGCGAGGGCGGCTGCCCGGACTCGATCACGGACGTTGTGGCGGAGCCGGCCCTCGGGCCCTGGCCCGCCGGCGAGGCGCTGTCCCTGCCGGCCGCAGCCCGCCCGGGCCCGGCCCCGGCCGCCCCCAGCGAGGAGCCCGGCTCGGACGAGGCGGAGGCCGGGCCGGGCCAGACCCCCTCGGACGGACTGGACGCGTCCCAGACGCTGGGCCTGCCCTCGGCCGGCTCGCCCAGAGCCATGTGGAGACCCTGGTAACAGCGGAGAGAGCCAGCGCAGCGCTGCCTGTGGGAGGAGGGCAGCGTGCCCCGCACACGCGTGTGCTGAGCGAGCGTGTCCGTGTGTCTGTCTGTGAGTGTCCGTGTGTCCGTCTGAGTGTCCGTGTGTCCGTCTGTGTGCGGCTGGCAGCGCTGTGCCTGCGGACTCGGGCTCTCCGTCGCTGTCAGCCCCTGACAGCCTAAAGCGAACGCGTGAACATTTCATCCCCGTGCGTGTGTGGCGTTTTGTAACTTCGGGGGTTGTTTTTACAAAAGGATGCGGCGGGGGGGAGGAGGGAAGCGGTTTGTAGTAGCAAAGCTCTCTGGTGGAGACGCAGCAGTTATTTTATAACCCTGTCTCTCTCTTCTTGGCCCTTAGAAGCGGCCCAAACGCCGCTGCTTTTTAAGAAGTCCTTGTGCGTTTTAAATCACGATAGTGAATGGCAGGAGAAGCTGGAGCTAAGTTGCATGCACGGTTTCAAGCATTCTAGTGATAGCACAGACCCCTGAAAGGTGTCTGTACCTGATAGCAGTCTAAAGTCTCACCTTTAGGGGAGGGACAGAAAGCTAGAAAGCTGGTGGAATTAGGCAAACATTTTAAAAGATGTTGGTGGCAGGGTGCCTTTTAGAAATGAGTGTCTTTATGCACATTTTGCTTTTAGCACGTTTGAGTTTATTGTGACTTTGTGTATATTAGGATGTCAAATGTTTTTTTATTTTTGATCTTTAATAAAAAAACCCTTGAATTCACAACGTGGCATATATTGTGTAATGTGGTGTGTTTCTAACCCGTTTAAGAACATTAAAAATACAGCTCCCTCTTGTTGGCTCTCAACACCAGCATGTCTATATCATGGAAACAATGCTGGCAATTAAGCACTTAATTCTTGTACTAAGCTTTGTTAACTTAACTATTGGAATTCAAATATTTCTTTTGTTTAATTGTAGTTGACACTTAAGTTTATTGACCGAGCAAGGTCAGACTGGCTGAGGTTGGTCCTGGGCCGCAGAGTTTGGGGCTGGTTGGTCTGGATGCCAGCCCCCCAAGCCTGCTCTACTTGATCTGCCATCTGAAGGCCTTGCTCACACATGCACAGCCCCAGCTTCAGAAGTGCTAGGCAAATCCTGTCCTGGGGCATAACTTCACAGGAGCCTGGTTTGCATTTTGGGGTTTTTTTTGTTGGGGAAAAGCAAAAAAGACTTCATTGAAAGAAGTGTCCAGTGGGTTTGGAAAGTGTTCTTCAATGTGGATGGGGACTCTCAGCATTCTTGTCCTGGTTCCTGCTTTGGGGAGATGCCAGGTTATTTTTGCTGTGGTACAATACCTTTCAGAGAGCTGTCATTGTAAAGGGGAAAAAAAGGATTGTAAAGTGTCTTAATACGTGGAAGTTCCCAAACATAGAACAAGCAAGAAAGGAAGCAACCCAACGACCAAGGGATAGACATGTGCCTTTGTTAATAACCATGCAGATTAATAAAAATATAAACTGAAGCACTGGCAAGGCCTTTCCTTTGTAATTTTCTTTACCTGGGCTGTGTGTTCTTGTTCAAAGGTGTCCATCAGAATGTTTGGTCCTTCTGTTGTGTTCAATTCCCTCAGAGCTGGAGGAGAGGGGCAGAGCCAGGGCAGGTGAGGCCTCTGTAGGGCTATGAGGAGCTTTGCAATAGTCTAAAAAGCACTTTAGAAATGTGGTACCAATACGGCCTTTTTTTTTTTTTTTTTTTTTTTTTTTTTTTTTTTTTTTTTAATCCACAAATTAGGTTCACAGCAAGTTTACACGCTGTGATGAGGTGCTGCTGGATTTGTCCATTTGCATTTCTGTACCATACTGCAAAGGTGTCAAATCTGACACCTGCCTGACAAAGGCAGGAAGAGGTGAGGATTTTGAGGAAAAGGGGAAGGGGCAGTGTGGGGAAGGAAGGTTTCCAACAGCTCTGATGAAAAACCAGGGAAGCCTTTTCAAGTCCTTCTTTATAGAAACTGCCTTTACTCTTTTCCATTCCAAAGTAATACAAACAGACCATCTGATCTGACAGTGCCCTGCCTTGTAACAGGAGAGAGGGGCAGCACACTAGCAGGACTCCTCTGGTTTGATATTCAGGTGGAGAATAATGGAAAGAAGGGCTCGTTTTCCCCTCTCTTTGTGTGTCAGTCACTCACACCTGTTACAGGGGAAAAACGCTCCTTGTTAGACCAGGTCAGCTGGGAGGACTTGGAGTTCAAACCTCTTCCCACCCTCTTGGCAACACGTCCCAGGTCTTTTATCAGAGCCTCTGGCCAGGAGGCAAGATCAAGCTTTTAAATCACACCAATCGATGTGCACCTTCTTGCATCTCCCACAGCGAGCATCCTGCAGCTCTCTGCAGCCTCCCTCTCCAAATAAATGTTTCAGTCTCTGTTCCAGTTAAAGGCACAGAAGAGTCAAACCAGCCCAGGCCTCAGCAGCAGGTCCAGGGGGTGCACAGACATCACACAGGAGATCTCTGCTAAGCAGGCACTTGGTTCCTGTCTGTAACACAGCTTGCATTTTTAACCATCCAGGGTGCTGCTGTTGGCAGAACACTATTGAAATGTCACAAAAAAGGAGGATTTATTCCTATGAGAAATGCTGGAGGGGATGCTGGTGAATCCTGGTGCTCGCCTTGCCCCATTATGGTAAACTCTGCACAGGTAACAGCCCCACATCCCCAAGGGCCATCCACATAGGTAGCTCCAGCTGCTGGAGCCCCATTTCAGGATTCCCCAGGTTTTGTTGCCATGTCCAAGCACAGCTCTGCACACTCTCACAGCAGCAGCTGCCCACCCTGCACACACACAGGTTGTACAGAGCTGTGTCCAGCTGCTGCATGGAGCACACCAGGCTTGGTCTGTGCCATCCCTGCTTAGCCTGATTCACACCTGGCAGGATGGGAGGGCTCTGGGTTTGGACAGACAGGTGTCTGCTAAGGAAGGCAGGAGCCTCCCCTGAAATGGGAAATGTAAACCCTCTCCCTAGGAATTATTATCATTTTGAAATTAAGGGGCTGGCTCTCAGGCAAAGATGGACAGCGGGCCATGGACAGCAGAGATCTCCTGCAGGGAGGGTTGGCTGGGGGAGAGAGAAAGAAAAAACTGCCCCAGGGACAGCAGAGAACTGCCCCAGCTCTGACAGGTGGAGATAGAACACACACTTATCTTTCCATCCAGGAGAGGAGGGATCATTTTGCTCCACAGAGGAGCACAATGGTTCCAAGGTGGTGCAGGCAGCACATGGAAAAAGCAGGGATTCACACACTAATCCAGCAGCCTCCCCTTCCCCTCCTCCTAAGAGATTGTTTTTTTTTTTTTTGCATGAGATGCCTGGTTCCAAGATGCATCCTCTAGCAAATTCCTGAGTCCACAATTATCTAAATGGACAGTGTCTCTAAATTGTCCACTTTAAGCCCCTCAGGCTTCTGCATGAGCAAAGCTAAAGAAAAAGCAAAGGGGAAAAACAGTCTCTCACTCCTTCCAGATTTTAGCTCCCTACACAACATTAGCATTTCATTATAGTTTTCAGTGAGTGAAATTCATTGCACTGCATTTTTAGGAGGTTAAAAAAAATATTCAAGCTGGTTCATAAAACGTTCAGACATGAAAATACACCTCAGAGCATGAGGCCTTGAGTTAATTTGGTTAAACAAGATGATGAGTGAGGGTGATTTGGTTAGTTTGATGAGTGAGGGTGATTTGGTTAGTTATACTGTCTATGTTGCATTACACACATGTTCTGTAGCTCACCTACCAGCTGAGGAAGTCATGGCTTCAAGAAGTCTTTTAATCCAATAAAGTGCCAAGACCAAGATAGTAGGTCCAGGGTGTCTGAAATGAGAAGGAAAAGCATTGAAATTAGACACCAGAAGAAGTAATGATTTTCCTTTCTTTTAATTTGAAGTGGGACAGAATATATTTCCAGAAGCAAATACAAGTTGCTTTGGTTACAAACGAAAACTTCTGAGTAAAACAACAACACACAAGCAATTATATTAACTGATCCCTTCTGGCCTTGGATTTCTTAAGAGTAAAATTAACCCAATTTGTGGTTTTACAGTTTTTGCATTGGTCTCTGGCTAAAATATTAGTAGAAAGCAAGGAGGCACTCCAGACAGCAGTTTCATGTTCAGACTCAGGTATCCATTATTTCTTATCAGTAAAACAGTCTCACTGCTGTGAGTTCAGCAGTGAGAACTTTCCTTTAGAAGGCACAAAATGGCCAACAATCTCTTGGTACAAGGTCTCCTAAGACTAAACTATCCAGTTGAGAGCTGACACCTGGATTATTTTCCCTTTTAACCCAATAACTGATCCCACAGAGCCCACAGTGCAGACTGTTCTGCCCAAGTACAAAATGCCACCCAAACCCATGGAGAAGGAGGAAGAAGAAGCTGAAGAAGAAACCCAGGACAGCACCCTGTGCCCTCCATCTTGCTGCCATCCACAACACACTAAAAACCCCAAACCCTCAATTTCTCACCCAGTGACACACCTGCACTGCTCTCTGTAATCTATTGCACACTTTTGTGGGTTCCAGTCTGTCTTGAAGTGTGGGAAACTTTCTCCATGGATGAGGGTCAGGGTCAGTGCTGCCCTGGGGGTTGCACAGAGGAAGAACAAAACTGTGAGGCCAGAGCATCTGCTGACCTCTCAGAACTGTCAAACTTTCCCTAAAATCTGGGCTCCACTGCTGTTGATTCAAGGCAATGTTTTCTTGCACTTTAATTTGTATCATAGATAAAATTGAAGTCAGTACATTCAAAACAAGCAAAATCTTCTCAGTTTCCCAGGCTGGAGTCTGCTGCCAGACACTCCTCCCTCCATTCTGCATTCAGGCAGTGTGAATTTGACTCCAGAATTAATTAGGGGAGCGCTGCTCATGTGTCTCTCAAGGCAGGAGTGTCACTGCCTAACTGAACAGTTCAGCTGAAAAAGCCTCCTCAAATTTTACATTCCCAAGTCTCCTTTGATCCAAAGTGCTGGATGAAACACTGTGCTCTCACATAAAGGGCAAGTGCTGATGGGTGAATGTTTGATGCACAAACCCTCCCTGTCCCCTTTGGTCACCCAAAGAGATTTGTTAATCCCACCCAACACTGAGCACTCCAGGGAAGGCTCTCCTCTCCCAGCCATGACCCCTCTAACTCAGCCACATGCATGCATTAAAAATTAATAAATGCAAATGAGATGAGCCAGGTGGGAAATGAAACATGCAAACAAATATAATCCATGTCATGCAAAACAAGTAGATCAGGAAAGAAAGCAGTTCCATGTATTCAAGCATTCTCTGGCTTGGCTGTGGGTGTTTTGTTTGTTGTGTTTCCCCTCCCAGCAGAATGGCTGCATCCCTCCTGCCTGCCCTGGAACAGGGGTTCCCAGGTGTCACCTCCCTCCTGAACAACTGCAGCCCCTGCCAGGTGCTTTTGGACCTTGGGGACACAAACAGGGGCACTCCTTGCTCTGGCAGCCCTCTGTCACTATTGCAGTGCAGCACCCACAGGCACTGAGCACAGCTGGGACACCTGTGACACACACCTGTGACACACACCTGTGACACACACCTATGACACCTGTGACACCTGTGACACACACCTGTGACACACACCTGTGACACCTGTGACACACACCTGTGACACACACCTGTGACACACACCTGTGACACACACCTGTGACACCTGTGACACCCAGCTCCTGGCCCCGAGCTCCCAGCAGGGCCTGCCCAGGCAGGAGGGGCTTTGCTGTGGATCCCAGTTTGTCCCATCTGGGCACACCAGGCTGTGAGGAATCCCCACGGAGTGTGCTGCCTTCAGCTTCCTTCATTTCCTGTGGGTGAGAAACCAAACCAAACCCAAACCAACCAAATCCAACCAGACCAGACCAAACCAAACCAAACCAAACCAAACCAAACCAAACCAAACCAAACCCAAACCAACCAAACCCAACCAGACCAGACCAAACCAAGCCAAGCTAAACCAAGCCAAGCCAAACTAATCCAAACCAAACCACACCAAACCAACCAAACCAAACCAAACCAACCCAAGCCAAACCAACTAAACCAAACCAAACCAAACCAAACCCAAACCAAACCAAACCAGACCAGACCAGACCAGACCAAACCAAGCCAAGCTAAACCAAGCCAAGCCAAACTAATCCAAACCAAACCAAACCAAACCAAACCAAACCAAACCAAACCAAACCAAACCAAACCAGACCAGACCAAACCAAGGCAAGCTAAACCAAGCCAAGCCAAACTAATCCAAACCAAACCACACCAAACCAACCAAACCAGACCAAACCAAACCAAACCAAACCAAACCAAACCAAACCAAACCAAACCAAACCAAACCAAACCAGACCAGACCAAACCAAACCAAACCAATTAAACCAAACCAACCAACCCAAGCCAAACCAACTAAACCAAACCAAACCACACCACACCAAACCAAGCCAAACTCAACCCAAACCACACCAACCAAACCATACCAACCAAACCCAACCAACCAAACCAAACCCAACCCAACCCAACCAAACCACACCAAGCCAAACCACACCAACCCAACCCAAGCCACACCAAACCACACCAAACCAAGCCAAACCCAACCCAACCAAACCAAACCAACCAAACCAAACCAAACCAAACCAAACCAAACCAAACCAAACCAAACCCAACCTGCTGCTCACTCTGCAGAAATGCCCCAGAAATGCAGCAGAATCCTGCAGGGCAATGGGGAGATTTGGCTTTCTGGCCCAGATTAAGGATTCTGAGCTCTGGTCCTTTTCAATGCTGAAGCACACGAGCCTGCAGCCTGGCTGCATGTCCTGCCAGGATGCCAGCCATGGGCAGGGAGGCGGGGGCTGAGCAGAGCCCAGCTGGTGCTGGGGATTGTTCCTGCAGTGCTGCAGCCATGGCATCCCAGCAGCACCACCCCAAACACAAACCTTCAGAGGAAGGGCTCCACTTCCCCCGTGCTTCCCCTGGAACAAAAGAAAATCATTTATACAGGGTTTGTGCTCACTGCTTTTGTTCTCGGAGAGCGTTGGATATTAAGCATTGTTTGGACAATGATATTTTAGACATTTTTCTGAATAAATCTGCAAAGAGATTCAGGCAGCCCAGTTGTTGCTCATCTGGGGTTTGGTTTTCAAAGGACCCAAAATCTCCAGTGCCTGGACACAGTTTTGATGTGACTCAGCTGCCCCAGAGCTGAGCTCTGTGTTGGCCTGGCAGTGCAGCTCAGCACACAGCCCCTCTGCAGCTCCAGCTGCTTTTGCAAAAGCTCTGAACATCACTTTTCCCTGTCCTCCTCAAATGCTTTTTTCCATTTTTTTGTCTAGCACAGGGCAATTCCAACCTTCCCTGTTTTGGCAGCTTTCTCATTTGTTATGGTCACAGATTACAGACCCACACAGATTCAGCCCCGTGTCTTTCTTTTCTGCTTGTATTTTACCAACTCCTCACTTCCTTTCCATTAAACTGTTCCTAAAGGTCCAAACCTCCTCAAGCCTCAAGAGTGATTTCACCTTTGTCTCTTTCTCAAATGCTCTCCAACAAGGAACCCCTGTATCTTATACAAAGAAATAAAAATTGTGTTTTGCTGTTGATAAAACTGTTTTTTTTCAAAAGGCAGTGTTAAGCAGTGCCAAAGAGGCAGTGCCCTTTGTTATTATTCTCTTCCTCCAATTCTTTCATGAAAGGCACAAACCAGAGTGCAACAGTCCAAATGTTTCCAGGAGCAGGGAGCTGTCACCTCCTATATATAGCCCAGGTGTCACAGCCCAGCTCAGCCTTATCTACAGCCTGAGCAGGGCACAGACAGTGCTTGGAGGGCTGGGGATACATTTAATTACATTCAATTATGTTTAATTACAGCCATTTACTCACGGGGAGTTTTGGTAGCCAGCTTTGGTAACTCCTGGGAGCACCCTGCAGAACAAGGAGCACATGTTGCTTTTCTCAGCTGAAAGACAAATTTTACATCTGACAGTTTTACAGGTGCTCTTTGGAAATGGTTGACTGAGTGAGTTGGACTGTGTGGATGATGACAATCCCACCTCCATTCTCAGACCCCTCTCAGCCCAGCTCAGAGCTGCTCTTTCCCCCTGAGTTCCTGGCCATGCAGGATTTATGGACCATCCTTCAGCCATGCAGGGTTTATGGACCAGGGAGCCCCAGCCTGCCCTGCAAGGCACCACTGAGCCACAGCCTCTGAGCCTTTGGCCCTTTGGTGCTGTTCAATCCTCCCAAAAAACCCGACCTGCAGAGCCACCCTGCCAGGGGAACGAGGGAAGGACAACTCCATAAACTCCACAGGCTCTGAACACTGCATGAGGTGGTAAAGGAGCCATAAATCACCTCATCAAACTAATTCTGTCAGCAAGTGAAACCTCTACAACCATTTACAGTGTGCAGTCTGCTTCAATTTTTATCATTCTGCCATGAAATCGATGGGAGACTATAAATGGTGTTCTGAGACTGAGACACAGACACCTTTATCCCACCTGTTAGCTCAGAGATATCAGACAAAAATAAATTTAAAAAGCCAAACAAGCAAACGGATTTTCCTTAAAAATCCAAGCCAGAACTCCCTGGAAATTCTATTATTAAAATTTAAGACCTAAGCATCACCTCATAATGGTAGAGCACATAGAGGGCAGGACTAATAATACAATGTTGTTCATATATGTGCTCCTAATCAGGTCTTTATAGCTGAACTCATTTAAATTCACTGCTCATGCAATGCAAAGTAATTATTTCTAAAATAATACAAAATTGACTGCCTGACTACATCCAAAGCTTTAGCAGCCTTTACTGAAAGAGTTCTGTAACCATCTTTTTGAATGCTAAAAGACAATGGAAGCTAAAGACAATGGAAGAATTTCCAAGCTCTTTACACGGCGTGGGAACCCTTCGGTATTGCCACGTGGCTTTGGCAGTTAAAGAATTAAAAAATTAAAAATTTCAGCACAATTCTATAACAAATACATTTACACTTGGATTTGTCTCTAAAAGGGAGGGAGGAAAAACATCTTGAGGGCAACCAGGAGTGCACAGAAGTTTTGCCGCCTCAGGGATGTGGGGTTTGGGAAGAGGCAGAAAATCAGAAAATCAGAAAATCAGAAATCAGGTCTGAGCAGAAGGCGCTGCCCACCTGCCCTCCCTGCCCCGAGCAGCTGGGACAAGGTCTGCCCCATTCACAGGCAGCTCTTGGAGCACAAAAAAGGAGGAGGCTTGTAAAGACAACTGCATACAGACACTGGAAACAGCTCCCGATGGCCACATTCCTGCCATTGTCGCTGCTGGGACACGCCAGATGCTCCTGAAATGCACAAATTGCAACAGAGGAGATGCTGGGCCTGGCCCAGGCTGGGAGCTCTGCACAGGCACAACCTGGGGGCACAGGCAGAGCCACCCCAAACACCCTCCTGCAGCCAGAGCCCCTCCTGGCTTTTCCATGCCCTGAAACAGACCTGGGTCTTTTGTCAACTCCATTATTTCCTGGAGTTGGTTTTTTGTTTGTTTTGGGGTTTTATTTTATTGTTTTTTAGGGTTTTGTTTGTTTGTTTGATTTTTTTTTTTTTTTTTGTTGGGGGAGGGTTATTTTGGGTTTTTTGGGGGTTTTTTTTGGCTTGGTTTTTTGGTTTTGGTTTTTTTGCCTTTTTTTTTTTTTTTTGTGGGGTTTTTTTGTTTGTTTCCTTTAAGTAAATTGAAAAAGTAAATTTAGCCTTAACAGGAAGAAAGAGAAACTGCACTAGAAGATAGCTATTACATTGAGCAATGAAAACTACAAAATGGTTCGCTTACATACCATTTGATACTGAAATACAGTGGTCGGTATAGTAAATGACATGTGTTCTCTCACTGCAAGAGAAAAATAACATGATTTTATGTCTTAAAATCGTGTATTGCTGCAGAAACAAACTCTGTATTTCAGGACTCCAGGAGAAACAGTAGCTCTGCTCAGCACAAAGTTGTTGCTCTGCAATCTAATGAACCGTTTTCATCAGAAACCCCTGGTTTGCACTAAATTTAGAAACAAAGGTGAACCACAAAATAATAGTTTTCCAAAATATGTGAGGACAGATCGGCCAGTATTCAAAATTGAGTGTTGAAGGAGGTGGGAGAAGTTTATTAACAGAGAATAAAGGAAGTGCTGAGCCCAGTGCATTTCCAGCTTGGCTTTGTGTGTGCTCCCAAAAACCTGCAAACACCCACAGGCTCCGAGAGGCATCAGGAGGAGCAGAAGTGACAGAGAGCACCAAGGGCAGAGGGCTCAGGTGAAATCCTCGTGGAAATCCTGTGTGCCACCCCCAGCACTGCAACTGCAAGGGTTCAGAGCTGCTCCTGCAGACCTGGCTGTGCACACCCACCCAGCCTCCTCCTGCTTCCTGCAGCTGAGCAAATCCAACATTACAGCCAGAGAAGCACATTGCTGGATTCATCCAGCACCCTGGGCAAAAAGGCCACAGATTTCCAAGGGAGCAGCTGCTGGCAGCAGAGGGGAAAACAGCAGACCTTGCCTTAGACAAGCAATAGTCAGGGTTTTTAAAAAGGAAGAACACAGCCAGTAAGTTCTTGGACAGAAGTAGAATTCAATAAGTTTTTGGACAGAAGTAGAAGTTTTGAAGCAGGCAGTGCAACAGCAACACGAGCAGTTTACTTTTAGACCACTGTAACAATTTAAAGAGAGCAATGAATTCACTCTATCCTGTTTTGCTACAGAGTGAGGAGTGAGAAGTACACCTTGACAAATCCTGGGATACCAGGAAATTTGAATCCACCCAAAACAAAGGAAAACAAGTGAGGTGCAAAGCAGCAGATCCCTGTGGGGCTGAGGGCGCAGCGCTGCCCCAGCAGAGCTTCCAGCCCAGCTGCAGCAGGTGCTGCTCTCCAAACCCTCCTGCACCTCACAGACACAGCATTGTCCCCACGCTGCCCCACACACAGGGCTCTTCCACAGTGAAAAGCCATTTCTCTCCAAGGGAGAGGCTGTATTTCCACACTGTGCATTATCCACTGAGGTTAGACACTGTTCATGTCAGCCACAGAGCCAGAGCCCTGGGGAATGGTGCCACCACACACACGGCAGCCTGCTGCAGCTCACACTTTATCAGCAGACACCAACAGAAATACCCGTGATTCAGAGTTGCCTCAGTTTCTACCCAGCGTTATGTTACTTTTCCACTTGGACAGCCTGGAGAAGATTGGGGTTTGTTGTTTGTTTGGTATTTTGTTTCAGTGAAGCAGAGACTCAGCTGTTACACACCTCGTGTACCACCCCTGAAAACAAAGGAGTTCCTGAGCTGTTGGTTACCTTGCTCAAGACACTGAATAAATTTCTGAAGCTCCTAAGCACTTATGATCAGTTAAACAGCGGGATTTCTGGAAGTTACACCTACAAACCTTATCCTTCTTCAAGTCATCTGTTTGTTGCTTTGCCAGAAACATGAAATTCGTTTCACCAGGCTCTTCTTTGGGTCAGAGGCTCCTCAATCCCTTGGGTTCTTTCCACCCTTCTTAGAGACAAAATAACCATCAAGGATCTTAATTCTCAAAAGGGACAGCATCTTTTTTTCACCTCTATATTCATGACAGCTGTTAAATGGACTAAAATTTGGTGCTTTCAGCATTCTGTTTCCCTTTTCCAAGCAGAGCTGATGTTTGCATTCACTGTCGTTGGGCCAACAGCTCTTCAGTATGAATTTCTCATTATCTTGTTTGAAATTCAAGCCTCAGAGCTTTCACTTCACCTCAAACAATGTAATGGCAAACTCCACAGTGTACAGGAAGCTGAACAAAGACAAACGGGTGGAAATGCTGCCAAGGATAATCCCAGGACACCAGTGACATCTAGGGGCTGCCGAGGTGGGAGAACCTGGACCAAGGAAAAACCCAACAGCTCTGCAGAGCAAGCCCTGGCTCTGGGGGCTGGCAGGAGACACCAAGGAGGAGTCTGAGAATACCTGAAACCACGTTTAACTCACACTCTCATTACATTTACAACTGGAAAAAAAATTCCCAAAAGCAGAAATGAGTGTGAACCATTACGTGGTGGTTTATCCCACCAGCAGCACCTCGGTGCTCCCAAGGTTCTTGTTACCATTTATGAGAACTTGCGTCCCAGCAAGTTCTCACAATGGCAGCACCTCTGGAGTGGCACAGGGTGACACAGTGGCACAGGTGGGTGACACTGTGGTTCAGGTGGGTGACACTCAGATCTGGAGCTCTCTCAGAGCTCCACCAACACATCTCTGCTCTCTGACCTGAGCAAGGACCGTGGCTGCTTTAGGACAGAAGTGTTTTCAGACAGACACAGAACTGCACACAAATTTAGGCTTAATTCAGAGGATTGCAAAGAGCCTTGGGTAATGTGCTCAAGAGGCATGTTTTCAAATGCAGCTCCTGGCAATTCAGTGCACAACACCATCACTGTACCCTTGGTGTGAAGGCAATTCCTGTGTGCTGAGCTGTTCTGTGGTACAAACACCCTGGCTGTGCAGCTTGCAGAAGGATCTGGGGCCTTTATGATAATTTCAGCTTGTTCCATTTAAAGACTTCCCCAGACCTCTCACAACACAGCCATGGAGAAGAAGAATTAATGAAGTCTCAAACCTGAGTCCCTCCTGAGCAGGAGGAGTCCCAGCCCTGCGCTCAGCCCTGCTCACTCAGCGCAGAGGGAACACGGACAGGGCAGTGCTGCAGCTTGGCAAGTTCAGCAACCTTCAAAGAGAACCCCTCACACCTTGAGACAAGACACAAAATCACTGCACAGAGCAAATCCCAGGGCCATGACTGGAGCTCTCTGTGCCTGGAAAGCTCTGGGGCTGCAGCTGACACTGAACAAAGCAAAAAGCACCAGAGGTGTCTTGTGGCAGATCTGAACAACACAGAGCCCAGCTGCACGTGCTCTTGCAGGACACTGGCACATCATCTCAGAACAAGAGATCTTTATCTCCTCAAGATAAAGATTCAATCTTCCATGCGACCACTAAACTCAGAAAAGGTGGCAGAAGTTTTACTCGAGGACGGGAAGGCAGAGCTAACATCACAGCAAGCTCTGCAGTCTGAAATACCATCACAAACCATCAGTAAAGCACATATTCTGACTTCTTAGTTGGAGCAGAAGCCTCAAGGAACAAAAAGGCAACTAAAAATATATCTGTTTTATTTACCAGTTTTCTAAAAAGCAAAGTCATAAAAATTAGTCACAAGTGGCAAAACCAAAATATATTGCACAGTGTACAGAAAACATTGTTGACATGTTGACAAAGTGTCATCACAAATAAATCATCTTACAACAGTTTGGAAAAATTACAGCTTCAGAATCTTATCTATAAATGGAGGCATGTAGATTTAAAGTTACAGGAAAATATTTTAATACCACCCTGTAAATGCAAACACTTTAAGGATGCAAGATTAAGTCCATAAGTAAGCACATCCACAAAATGCTCTAAATATACTTTTCTCTTCCTTTCACTAAGTTATGGTTACAAGATGGTCATTGAAAAAAAATAATAAAAGAAGCGAGGACAAATAAAAAAAGACATGGGGAAAAAAGAAACCATGCTAAAGCAAAGAAGTTCAAAGTGGTTGAGAAGTCTTTGAAAATTATTTGTATAATGATGATGCACTCCTTTTATATAAAGCTTTCATTTTTCCCAAACCCTGGTCCATGTTTGTGTCTCCATGTAAAAATGAAATATATTTACTATGCTGGTATAGCTGCACTGTTCCATTGATGATTAAAACATTTAATACATCGGACGTGAACACCAACACTGGAAAATTTCTCATTCACTTTGTATTTACAAATATTTACGTTTGACCTTGCTGAGCTGTTAAAGACAGGCATCAGATCCTGCTGGGCAGTGCTTCACACTACATTTAAATACTTACTCATTCTTTAAAATTGTGATTCTGCTTGTTTCACAAGCTGACACACTTTGCTACCTGCAGAACCTGTCTCCAGTGCAAATTTTCCAATTAATAACTAATTACTTGAAACAAATTATTTCTTATGCTAAGCCAATGCCAGTCACTTTTGCATGTTTTTGGTGCCAGATGTAACTTCACATCCTTCCTGTATAGAAAGAGAAATATTTGTATAGAATGAAAATAACCTTACATTTCAGTGAATAGAAATGTTATCCTACTAAAAAAGGAAATGCTTCCCATGAAAAGTATTTTAAGACAAACATATTGAAGTTAATTGAATTAACTTTCGTCATTTTCCACCCCAAGACTTACAGCTGACATCTGGCAACACAGCAACTAAACTGCTTTAAAGGACTAAATCAGTCCTTTAACTAACCAACACATTAACAGTTTTCTCTCATGTTCTCTTCCCACATCCAACAGACATAAAGAGCACAGGAACATAAAGAACACACATTCAAGTCAATACAATCTCAGAGGCATTAAAATGAAATTTTCGACAGCAAAGGATTCCAGCCACGCTAAATTTGAGATTCTGGAAATCAAATAGAGTCGGTCAACACTATTCTCAAAATCACTTCTTTTTTATAAGAACTATCTTCAAATGACAAGACACATCTAATTCTCTCTTGCCACATAGAAATTTGATGTTTGTTTAGCCACATTGGAAGAACTGATGGCCAACCTCCTGACAGAACAAGTAGCAGTAAAGGTGAGAGTTACCCCAAGGTCTGTCTAACAGCCACTGGAGCATGGCCACTCATCCTCTGTGGTCTTAAGTTTTTTAAATCTTTAAGCATAAGGATTTCTAGAGTAAAAATTTCTCAGAAATTATGCTTCAAGGTAATAACAGTTCATAGTTTTGCAGTGTCCATTTACATAAAAGGCTACAAAGTTGTCTGCAGTCCTCTGTACTTAGACATCAACATAAACTTTAATACCAGACCATCATAGAAAATCAGCTCAACATTCCTCTTAGACAAAAGAAGTTCCTACATTCAAAACTAGAGGAGACAAACAAAGAGGATGGGATCAACTGCTATGAGAAGGGCAAGTGTGAATTGATTTCCTTGAAGGTTATTTCTTCTACTATGCTGGACCACTTCAAATATTAAGAACAATGCTAAAGAGCCACTAAGCAGAACTGCTCAACAACTGATAATGCTGAACCATCACCAAAAGGAGATTTTTGAAGAACCGTATGTACGTGAGGAGATTTGCAGCACTTCTTAACCCACTCTACAAAAACAGTAGGCATCAATGAAAGTTTCTATAGTTTATAAAGAAATACTTGAGGCATGTAAGTGCAAAATGAGTCTTTTAAAGAAAAGCTATACCATCTTCAACAATGTCCTTACTGGGAAGAGATTGCCACCATTTAAAAAGAGATTCATTCACAAATGACTCTTCTAGAGCAAGAAAAACACATTTGCTTTTTTGAACTGCATTCATCCAGCTGGATAAAAAGATTAAAACCTCTGTGGATCCTTCACTGTCGTTTTGAAGCAATTTTCAAAACAACAGGCTCAAAGGCTATGTTTGTTCTTCACTGACTTGATTCAGGGAAACCAAGTTGTTGTCTCCACTATCTTCAATCATTTCATTAAGGTCCATTTCATGGATTTCTTCATCATATGATGTATAAAAATTGCTCTGTATATTGTCCTCACAAAAAATACATTCCTAAAAAGAAAAAAGAATAGAAGCATTCATAAGTAAAACTAAAAAAGCTTTTCCAAGCACCAGTTCACCTGCATGCAATCCTTGATTCCAAGAGAACCTTTCCACCTGTGCTGTAGCTACCAGATGTATTCTACTCCACAACTTTTCCACACACCATGGTTTTATAAAGTGCAATAAATCAATGCAAGAACTTGAGAACACAACTGGAAGCAGCTGTGCCACAAGGTGGGTGCTGCAGTGACATTAACACCTCCTCAATTAGGATTCCACTGCAATTCCTTCACACTGACTTTTGAAACACTCATGTGTAAACAGAGCCTCTCTGTTTGACAGCTTTTGTGCAAAAAAGGCCACAAATGATAGAAAGCTTAGGGAAAAGAAAATGCAAAAGGTATTTCTGCATGAATAAGCAAAATACACAGACAACAAATAAAACTGCATGGATGCTTTGTTCTGTTGGGGTTTTCTTTTCCCTTTCAAGCCATTAAAGTACTTAGAGGAATCATACTCCTGGATTGAGAAGTCTGATAGAAAAAGGGATCAGTATACTGCCATTCATTCTGCACATAGAGATTTTTATGTAGTGAAGTTTCTGCTGTGTTGCTAAAGCATTTCAAACACAGACATGGAAATTCAGAAAGAGGAAGGAAATTTCTTGTACGGTATTCACCAGTACTTTAATTTCCTCCATTGGAAAGGAGATTTATGCTAAATTAAATCAAGCTAGAAACCACTGCATGGAAGTTTAAATTTCTTTTTTTCCCCTATGCATAATTGACCAAGCTTTCATAGCAACAGGAAAGGAAGAGTCTAACATAGGCAGCTAATAATTTAAGCACTATTATACATGCAAAAGTAATTAACCCACTAAACTTACAGAATTAGCAACAGTTTTTGGCAGTCCACCTTGCTGGATCCATGGATGAACTTCAATAAGCTCTCTTTTTTGTTCTTCTGTAAATTTTGGCTGTAGTTTCTGCATTTGCTTTAATTTCTGCTTATCTTCCTTTAAAACTGTTTCCAAATCCCTAAAATAAAACATATTTAGAAATTGAGCTTCATCAGTTTCTGGGCTTCATGCCTATGTGAGGTCACACAGTCAAATACTAACATTTTTAAAGACTATTTTTGTTCCAGAACGTTATGCTTAGAAATGTTATATGGGAAGAAAATGAAATGTGATTACTCCAGCTGCTCTCTGCATTTGCAGACATCTCTGCTGCCTCACTGTCTTTTCAAATCCCATCAGTGGGAACAGTTTTCTTAGAGCAATTCAGGCAGCAGCACCAGTGAAACCAGCACAGCTCCAGTTTCCCTCTGTGCTGCTGCAGGGCCAAGCCCCTCCAGTGGGAGGAGAGCCCAGAGCAGACCCTCAATGCACAGAAGATAAAGCAGAAGGGGTAAGATGTGTTAAAGAAGGTCATCAAGAATGAATAAACTTTAGGAAACAGCTCTGTTTCAGCAGCCAAAATTCCCTCTCCCTCCAAATGCCCTACCTCCATCCAAACCTACAAAAACCCATCCCACAGCAAATTTACAAGCTGTATCCCTCTATAAAAGAAAACCATAGAAAGCAAGCTCCAAGAAACCCAAAATTATTTCTTTTCTTTACAGGATAGCTAAGAGCAGGTTGGATTTACACTTCACTTCTTGGGCACCACGCTCTGACAATAAGCTTCACTCTTCTTACCACATTTCCTGCTCTTTGGCAGGCTTTGCTGCTTTTATAGGCTACTGGAATTCCCACCTGTGGCTGGCAACACTTCAGACTACAAAAACTGAGAAATGTCCAAGTATTTTTAAAACTAGGAAAAAAAAAACCCACTGAAGTTCTTACAATGTATTCTTTACTTTCCCCATCATGCCTGTGCTTCTGTATTTTGAAAGCTTGTTTACCTGCCCTTTCAAAGGCTTGTCTTTACTGAAACTTCTCAGAACACTTCACTGCTCCCAAGAAATATAAACAAGTAGGTTGAAAAAAATAATCCAGACTTGTCACCCCTTCTTCCCCTATAACTGCCCTTTGCTACTGAAGTAGTGAGTTTTTTATTTTTTAAAATAAGTTTATTTGATGAGAAGCCTTGTGATTTTTCCCTTCTACTTCCTTGTCCTAATTTATGGAGCAGAATGAACACGTGGAAGTTAACAACCCAGAAAAAAATCCACAAATCCAAGAGCAGCATTCCAGTGAATGTGGCACCTCAAGGACAAGAGCCAGGGACTGGAGATCTTCCAGCCAGACCATGCCCAGATCTCAGCACACTCACCAGGGGCTTCTGGGCAAGCAGGAACAAATCACTAACCATGGAACAGCTTCCAAAAAATACACACAGCTCATTTCAACTCAGGAAATTGACCTAAAAATACAGCTAAACCTAATTAAACAATTTCTCCTTCTTGAGAAGTTCTTGTGTGGTGTACAAAACACATAAAGGAAGCAAGAATATTTCCTGGCACTGAGCTAAACATTAAATCCAGTTTATTTCTGCAGAGATAGAGATTCTTACACATCTTTCCTCCTGAACATTCTGCTTCCCCTGAACCCAGGATGTGTGAGGGGCTGTGCCAGGGGCATTACCTGGAGGGGATCTGGTAAGTCATCATCACTGTGTCATCTGTGTTGGCCATCAGCAGCCAGATGGGATCCTGGAGCACATACTTGATGAAGTGCTCACTTTCCTCCATTTCTGTCTTCATTTTGGTTTTATGGTGATTCTCTGAGGAATCAATGCTGCCAAAGTATTTGCTGGTGTGACTAGTTTCACTGCTACCTGTAAACAGAGATTTAACATTTCATTATAAATTGGCCAATACATGGATTATCGGAATGTTTTTTACTGTAGAGAAGATTAAAGAGAACTAAATGTGTAAACACAACCACTATTCTAGTTATTTTTTTAAACAGAGAGTATTTCCACCCTTGAGTAACTGCATTAATCTTCTAAAAACTCAAATTCTTAAATAAAATCTCCAGTAATTGTCAACAGAATAATCAGCTAACTTTAATTTAAGAAGGAGTATGGTCTTTTTATTATTCCTTTATACCTGCATATCTTAATGCCTGTTTTACACACACTTAGAAAAGGTTTTATTCTGTAAATCAAACACAATTGAAAAACACTTGTACAATGCAGTAAGAAAGAAATCAAGACTAAACCATGCAACAGGAGTGAAGATAAAGCTTTTCACTTGCTGTTCACAGTGTTTGCAATGCCTCAAACTGTTCAGCAATGCCAGCTGGGCTGGGGCTGCCTGAGTTACCTGTTCTGCTCCCTGACATGCCACAGCCATTGGACCCAGAGCCCAGGGACTCAGCAGCTGCAGACACACCACTCCCTGAGGAGGCTGAGCCCGTGCCTGAGCAGGCATCCTCCTGCAGCAAAATGTCCAGCAGGACACTGGACATGGAGAGCTCATCGCTGTTTTGAGCATCCATTGGAGATTCAGCCTAGTGATAAGGAGAAAAAATAAAATTAAAAAACCCAGACACCAAAAATCGAAGCTATTTATTACTAAATGTAATAGCTTTGTTACTTTAAATTAGTAAATTCTCAGAAATTATGCTTCAAGGTAATAAACAGTTCATAGTTTTGCAGTGTCCATTAAAATAAAAGGTTACAAAGTTGTCAGTACTTCTCTATACTTACACATCACCATGTATTTTAACCCAAGACCATCTTACAAAATTAGCTCAACATTTCTCTTAGGAAAAAAAAAATCCTACATTCAAAACTAGAGGAGACAAACAAAGAGGATGGGATCAACTGCTATGAGAAGGGCATATGAGACAGGCTTCATTTATTAATCCATTTATTACTAAATGTAATAGCTGTATTACTAACCACGTGAATGATTAGTAATAAATCCATTTCACTTCATATTCTAATGTTGACATGATTATTCAAAGACCAATAACATATGCCAAGGAATAATGAATGGACTGACAGGCAGACAGGGGGTCCTTCAGTAAGACCAATTGAATTTCTCTTCAAAAAATTAATAATATAGTTTCATAAGAATGTAAGAAATGTATTTCCTGTTCACTTGCACTAATTTTTAACTGAATCAAAACTTGTCTGCAAAGTAGTTTCAAGATTGAATATGAGCAATTAAAGCTGAGAGAACTTAGCAAAACATGTAATAATGGAAAGAACTGACTTTACCCTGAACACATTCCTGAATAATGGAAGGAGGCAGCCAAAAAAAAATACAGGCTGCTGCTCCATCCCATCAGCATTTATAATGATACTCTATGGTGCCTTTAGAAAGCACAAATAATAGTTTACATATTTCTACCATGGAAACCTTTACAGACATATCACTCCAACTCAATTTGTTTGTCAGACTGATTTATCAAACTGAAATGAGCCACAAAATAAAAAGCCCCTTGAAGTTACCAAATAGCTCAGCACAGTTTCAGTGCAACAAACAAAACAAAAATGAAGTTATGGTCTGCAAGAAATAATGAATTCTTCATTTACTTTGGTTGTTTGTTTGTAAACACAGATGTGGTTTTAATTTAAATCAGCTTCTTTCAGACCACTTAGGGATTGTTTTTCCCATGCACACAAATTCACTAGCACAAACTATTTACTAAAAATAAAGTGCTAGTTTATTTCAGTGGTTTTCAATGGGCTTATCCATATTCTTATTTTCTTCAATGAAATGGAACAAAACTCTTTCAGGGTATATTTCCAAGCTTCCTAGTGTAAGTTTAGAAGAATGATGAGGTAGATTTAATTTTTAAAGGTTGAGGATATTCTAATGTTTGGACTTAACGTTTTGTTCGGTTTGCTCAAGTTTGAATTTACCAACTACAATTGTGAATTTACAATAACAATTGTAATGCTCCAAGCATTATATAACTTCTATCTATTATTACCAAGTTGCCCTGGAAGGGAAAGGACTGGAAATGATGCAGCAGAGGCAGGGGAAGGAGTGTGACCCAGACTCACAGGTAAGGATTCCTTCCCGCTGCCGTTGTCTGCTGCGCTGATGTTGCCCATGGCTCCCTCCTCAGCCAGAGCTCCGTGTAACCCTGCTGCAGCCCCGCTCTCTGCAGTCTTTGTGGTCTCCTCCAGCTGCAGGAGGTTCAGGGGAGAGCTGCACCTGGACTGGAAGAGTGGGGGTG
This sequence comes from Melospiza georgiana, assembly GCF_028018845.1. Taxonomy (NCBI): domain Eukaryota; kingdom Metazoa; phylum Chordata; class Aves; order Passeriformes; family Passerellidae; genus Melospiza; species Melospiza georgiana. The sequence continues at coordinate 23,023,764 of NC_080439.1, read as the reverse complement.
AAGCCTGGTCCTGAGGAGGCGGCGACTGCGGAGTGCAGGAACGGGAGAGGTCCTGGCGGGGCTCAGGAGCCCTCTCAGGCTCTGCTGGGGGGTTGTACTGGAATGGCTGTGCTGGGAAAAATGCCTGCTGTGGGAAGGGGCTGCCTGTGGCAAAGGGGGGCTGTGCTGGGAACACTGGCTGCGAGGAGAAGGTGGCATGGCCAGGGAAGTTGGGCTGGCCGGGGTAAAGCGTTTGAGGTAAGTTATTGTTCATCTCCGGGTACACGTAGTTGGGGAGCACCAGAGCCACCACAGGGGTCATGAAGGGTGCAGAGAACTGGGATGGCCCCACAGGACAAGTGTTTGCAGAGTCTGGCAAGTGATTGAAACCAGAGAGTGACGTTTCAGGAGCCGGTGGCACCGTCCCTGCCGCTGGGAAAACGGGAAGGGAATAGGCAGGCATGACAGTGGGGAAGGACACTGCTGAGTAGCTGGCCTGGGACGTCTCTGATGGTGACCAGGCTGTGGCATTTAACCCTTGCAGGGGGAAGCGGTGGGGGAATTTAGCCCCAGAAGTTGTGCTGTCTGAGGATTCCTGCGGTTTGATGCGCTTGGATTTCCTGTTCTTCCCACTCTTCTTCCACGGCTGATCCGTTCCTGACGTGGCGTTTCTCTGTCCACGGCCACCTGCACAAGGAAAAGGTGTAAGAAAGGTTGTAAGAATGCAGCTATACAGGAGCTTTATAACTATTTAAATTAAAAAATTAAGATAAAAATCTGAAAAAAAATGCTTAGCGGTGTCTGATTTCTGTTCCAAGTCAAGTGACTACGCAAATGAGAACAAAGATCATATCAAGCACTTCTGAAAATGCCATCCAGAGCTCCCAGGCCTAATAAACAAAACAATCTCACCACTACTGCTAGTCTCTGCCATTTCCATCCTGCTGATCACAGTATTACCTTAAAGGCAACAATTATCAGATTGTCTCACCAATTACACAACAGTGGAATGGGGAAAACTGGGAAACAAAGGAGCTGAAAACAAAACAAAACCACAAATCTGAGCAAAACACAGATGGCAAGACAGAAGGAAAAGAAAAGCAAGGGAATACAAGCACAGATACAGTAAAGCAAACATTCTAAAGAAGGTTTTTTTGTCCCCTGAGAGTAGATGCATGACAGTAATAGTATAGAGAACAGACAAAAATCAAAATATGAGTTACTAAAATGTCCATTGTGACACTAAAAGCAATATTCCACTTTAATCTTTGAGCAAGATTTGTCAGAACATTTTTCTGCCAGTTTTGAAAATAGCATGCAACTGTCACTGTACACACTGGCCCCACAAAACCACTAAAAATAGAAATGCTCTCCCAACAGGATTTATTTTCTATATAAATACAAGTTTTATGGTGAAAACTATTGCCATACCACGTTCAGCAGGCCGTCCTTTTGGCTTATCTTGTAAGTAGTAATTGCAGTGTGATTGAAAAATATTAAATCTCTTTATTTCTTTGAATTTGTTCAAGAAGCTCTGCTCCTCTTTTTGTGTATGCACTGCAAGCACTTCCTTTGTAAGTCCCAGTTTTTTAAATGGCTCCTTCTCTTGATTTATGTGTGCTGAGCTGGATGGAGGAGCAAGAAGTTGGCCATCTATGATTTCTGCTCCACTTGGACCATCTTCTATCATTTCTACAGGAACAGAAGGCAAAATACTCAAGATGAAGCAAAGAAAACCCTGTTTTATGCATTTTTAAGGTGTTACAATTCTGTAATAATTTTGCTGCAAGTTTAAGATTACACATTCCATCCCTTATTTATTCTATTTCCTAAGGCCACCTTGGCTGGAAGAAAATGTAAATCATGAGCAGACATCAGTTGTTCACATGTCTGAAATTTGAACTTGCTAGCACTTGTCATCTTGAAGAAAAAAATATTAGCAAAATCCTACCTAATTCAGGTTGTGTTTTTTTGTCTCCAACATGAACAATGGTGCTGCTGTAGCTGCACTGACTGGTGAGGGACACAACACTTTCAGGCTTGCCAGGTAAAGCCAAAGATGTCAAGTGAGCACCAACCACTGGGGGACCACTCGATTTACCAGATGCCTTCAACACAGCAGGATCTGTTAAAAGAAATAAAGCTGCAGCTTACTGAACATAAACAAGAGCAAATTCAAGTTACATGCTGCTAGGGCTGCAAAGCAGTAAAGGCCAAAGTGTGCTTGACAAGACAAAAAAGTGAACTTTTTACTTTATACATTCCAGGAATAGAATGACTGTGGAGCAACAAATGCAATCCTCTAAGCCTATACATACAGCCAAACCAAACCTTTTTAATAAGGGATATTTTGCTCTTTCTCTGGTCTTTCATGGCACAATTTTGGAAGAAAATGTCTAGCCTCTTTCAGCCCAAGAGTAAGTTGGGCTCCCACAGGGTTGTACACTGATTTCTTTCATTAGCTGGTTACTGTAAGAGCTTTGTTTTGAGCATGCAGCTACTTAAAATTCTCTCTCCTGAAAGCTATACGCAGTAATCCAGCAGAGGTCAGAGCAGTGCCTCACAAAACAGCATTAAAACATTCCTGCTCTCATAGGAATACTTCCATAACACATATTTAAGATCTAAAGTTTGCCTTTTTCCTGACTAGTGACTTCATCTGTCTCAGCAAAGAGCTGGTGACCCACCTCATCTCCTGCCCACCAGAACCACAGAGACTCCAAATTACAGCATTTCAATCCCTGCTGGAGGACTCTTTGCTCCTGGTCTACAGATACCTTCTAATTTGATTCTAAAAGCTGCATTAGAACTTCTTTTTGAAGCTCATCAAATAGCCAAGATCATTCCCACAACCAATTTTTGAGAAATTCCACTGGACACTATCCCTTCAGCCTCATATAATGACAAGGTAGAATGAGCCAATCTCTCATTTGCATGCAGTTCTTTACCAATCTCACAGTCCTTGGATTAACCAGTTACAAATCTTCACTCAGTTCCCCATCCAGACAAGGGACTATGTAAATAATACATCTAAGGCCTAAAAAATGAACTGAATGTTTCTGTCTGCAGCAGACTTTTCAGACAGCTTGCCTCAGTAATCCCCAGCTTTTTGTCTTCATGGATGAACACTGGGTTCTAGTATCTTACAAAACACAGAACACTCCAATTCTGCATTTGACCTTCTCTTGTTCCTCTTTTTTAAGCAGAAAACTAAGATGAGTATTTTTGTTGCAATTAGTTAGCTGCTAGGTTCTTCATCTGATTGCTCTTACAAGTCCTAACTGTGAAATAAACTTCCTACATTTCCTAATGATTCAAGTCCTGAACCTCAAAATCCTACTGTATTTTGCACAGTACAAATTAAGTTTATTGCATCTACAATTCAGATATGCATATGATATGCATCAACTACTCAGTATTTTAATTGTAAGGAAGGTATTAATGCTAAAAGTTAAATCACCAACATCAAACCCTGAGAAAGAAGCTATGAGGTCATGCCTAAGATACACTTGTCATTATTCTGCAAAGAAGTAGCATCCAACTGCCTGCCAGCACAACTCAGCTATGAGAAAGCTGTGATGTAGAGTTACCTCCCAAAGGCTGGATAGAATTATCAGCTGCTTTTGGTTCATGAACTCCAGAACTCAGTGATGCAACACTAGTTGAAGGCTCACATTTTCTTTTTGCTGTACCAGGCACATTACAACTCTCCAAGTACCTAAAATACAAAGATTTAGCAATATTAGACATACTAGTCCTGTGTGCAGAGGTCAAGAGTAATTTACTCACAGGTTACTCACCTGATGACACTGTCCAAACAGCTGATCTGCTGATAGGAATACACAGGTTGTTCTTTCCAAGCCAACTCTTCAGTAGTCACATTTTTTGGAGCAACTGCTCCTGCAGTATCCTTTCCCCCTGCACCTTTCACCTGGCCACCAACAGTATTCTGTTTTTCTGTGGAAAGAGATACTGCTACTATGCAATTAAGACATTAAATCCTTACAAACTCCCCTAAAAGCAACAGCAGTAAAGGTTTTTCATTTCTACATATTTAGCAGGTCACAAATTAACCACTGTAATGCATCAATAAATGAATATTATGTAAACATTTTCCTGTCCTTATGGGTGCTTGGAGTTATAAAGTTTAATTAGATTGCATATGGATCCAAAGGGAATAGACACTATGGCTGTAAGAAAATATATACAATTAGGGTTGAAACAATATATTGTATAATATATACAATTGTATAATATGTACAATTAGAGTTGTCCTCAGGATGAGGACAACTCTAGTGCCCACTTAAATGATTTCAAGACAACAGCTTTAGGCCATGCCTTAACTGTGTTACACCACCATTGATTCAATACAGCCAAACACAGGATTTCCCTGGGCACAGTAGAGAGACACAGGACAATAAAATCTGAATTGATAAAATGCTGTCTTTATGCATTGAATAGAGCTCAACTAGAAAAAAGTCCTGCTGCCATATTATCCAAGGTACCAGCACAGGAGACTAAGAACTGATCATATCTTACCTGCCAGAGACTCTTTCTTGTAGTCCAGTTTTGCTTTACTGTCAGTGAAAATATGCTGTCCTTTATTCTTGACCTTACGGGCATATTGACAAACCTCCTGAAAGCAGTTTGGGAAGAACAGTTATTTCCAAATTTTGACATAAAACATCATGCACAGTGATTCCTCAGTAGACTAAATCTAACCTCAGTTAATCTCTATCTTGCAATTACTTTGATCACAGGAGAAATATGTATATATACAATTTTATTGCGCAGCTGCAGAAATCTGGAGTTGGGAAGGGAAGAAATTTAAAGTATGTTTCCTGCAAACAATTACTCTGTGTTTCTTTTAATCTGCTTGAATAACTTGGATAGGAAAATATAAAATATCCATTACAAAGATGACTTCAGGAAAAAACTAAACCTATCACTTGGTAAAAAACCCTAGAAGTCAAACCAAGCACTGACAGGATGTTACAGAACTGAACTGTAACAGCCTTCACTGTCTGTGGAAATAGTGAAGGAATGCCAGGCATCCATTTCCCTGTTAAATAACAAATCCTGAGACTTCATCTGCTTACTCCACCAGTGTTTAAGAACTGAAAGCCAGGAAAGTGACCACCTTGGCAAGAGCAGGAGTCTGCAGAGTCTGATCACAGAAGCGCAAATCAGATTTGGGAGAATTAGCCTACAAGCAATACAACTTACCAAGGAAAATTTTTGGCTTTCAGAATTAAACACAAAGTAAAGTTCTAAGCACAAACTAGAAAATTGTTTTATTCCATTCAATTTATTTCATTCTATATAAATGCTGTATTTTTGCAACATTAAAAGTGATCAGGGTTTACCTATCCCTTAGTTCTGCAGGTATTGCTGCATTTAATCTTCTTACTTTCATTTGAGAAAACAGTAATTACAGACTTTCCCCTCCCAAAAGAAACTGCTTTCAAATATCTGGCTGGTTTTCCAAGAAACACAGCATATAACATTTAACAGACATTAGATTAAGTGAACACACTGTACAGGTCTAAATTCTCTATTAAACTGACTTTCATTTGTCTATCACTGTTCTTCAGTACCCTGAGGCTTCCTTTACATCAGAAATGCTTATTCCCTCAGACAAAAGGGTTTTTCTGTATTAAACAAAAAAAGATGGCATTTTCTTTATCCTTTCTCGTATTTCTAATTTGAAAACATTATTCTAAAAGGTAAAAAATCCCCACTTTGTTTTGTGCCACATAGTTGAATGAGAAAAATCAAAAACCTACTGGTTTATCCTTATGAGTGTCTTCATTATTATTTCCTGTGCTGTCACTGGAGGATGCCACACTCATCAGGTGCTCATGTGAACCATTGCTACCCAGACTCCCATAGCCACTGGATCCACTGTTGTGTACAGGCTGTTAAAACAACATTAAAAAAAAAATATATATGTATGTATGTATTGTATATACACACCCACCTCAGGACACCAGTAATTCCATGTCAGGAAAAGCAATTTTATTTTATTTTATGCTGGGTTTTGTGTTGTTTGGGTTTTTTTGGGTTGGGTTTTTTTCTGTTTTTTCTTTTTTTGTTTTGTTTTGGGGTGGGTTTTTTTGGTGGGTTTTTTGTTTTTTCGGATTTTTTTTGGTCTTCTTTTGTTTGTTTGTCTGGAGGACTCCACAAGTACACGAAATTCTTAAGATATCAACTGGAGCTTTAACATACTTCAGTAAGTCTTGTGTGGTAACGATGAGTGCAAGGAATTCCCAGGATTGCAGCCAACAACTCCAGTAGATAGAAGCAGCTACAGCCAACGTGACAGCAAGACAGAGGCTGTCCCAGCAGGATGTGAGCAGGGAAGGAAGGGGCAGGGAAGGGGCAGAGCCCCTGCTGTACCTGCAGGAGCAGCCTGTAGATCTGCTCTGTGATCTCCTGAACACTGGGGTGCAGGATCCTGTCCTCTGTGTAGTTGGGAGCAGCAAAGACATCTTCATTTAAGGGACCCCTGCACAAACCAAACATACACCAGCTCATTGCAAATGCAAGTGTTTCAACCATAGAGACCACTTTCAATTTACCACCTCCATATCCTACTCAGAATTTAATGCTTATTCTGTTCCTTCATCTTAAGGATCTCTACGCAAACCTGAGGGAAGTAAAAACAAAAATATCCCGACTTACGTCCTAACTTTGTGTCTGCCAATAATAAATGAAACTTTTCGACTCCAAGGGTTGATGAAACTGGACCAGCTGGTGTCCATGGTGATATAATCTCCATTCCTAGTGCAAAACCTGATTGGTGAATAGTCGAAAGGCTGCCCTCCATACTGAAGAACTGCAATGAAGGAATCAAACAGAAATTTCAGATTAAAGTTTGCACAATTCCACGTAACAATTCAGGATTTTACAATGAACTGTACATTCAATATACTTCCTCTTTATGGAGGAAGATGACACTTGAGGGAAGAAATACTGGGTACATTGATACATTTAGAAATTCTGAGCTACCAGAATAAGCAGATCTTCATAATTTACTGGACTATGGTCAAGAAAATCACCTGTAGAATACAACAAACTAAAGAAGGCTGAAGAAGTGACTTTACAAACTCTTCTCCATGAAATAAGAAAGAGTAACATGTAAAATATGACAACTTCTATCACATTATTCTCATACTTTTCTTTATACTTTTTCATTCATTTCATACTTTTATGTATGAAATATTAATTTATAGTCCATTTGTTTACAATAGATATATATGCTTCTTAGAAAGTACAAAACTGAGTAATTTCTCATTTTCATGGATTTGCATTAAGAATCAAGTTGTGCAGTAAAAGATTCAGTATTTAATTTTGGAAAAAATCAAAGTCACAATTAAGTTTCTCCGACTACTTGTTGAGGTGTTTGTAGTCATTATAATTAAATTCAAGAAAAAATGTGTATTTCTGCCACAATAAGAGGGTACATACTTTTTTTGTGAATTGCTAGCATTAGGGGTCTGTCATTTGGGTGAAGATGCACCAAGACTGGCGTTCCTATTAAATCCTGAGGTAGGTATCCCAACAGAGGTACTGCTCTGGAGAAAGAAAGACAAAGAAAACTTAATAAAAATCAAGTAGAATAAATGTACAGTTCATGTTTGAAATGTTTTCATTTTAAGCTTTCTTTGATGCTTTTCCTGTGAAGAGAATGAATAATTTTAAGTTTACATTTGGTGAAAAAGCAGTGCCAAGTTAACAACAGTCATACACTTAGGGCAAGGGAGGCTTTGTTTGTTTGTGGGGTGGTGGTTAGACCAAATCAAGGAGTCTGCTACAGCAGTTCTGTCTTTTCTCTGCTGCCTAACTTTAGAGGATAAATACTTACCCCAATTTTAAAAGAGCATTAATGAAGTTTAATCTTGTAAAACTCTCATGAAGGTAAATAGTAGCCCAATCCCTTGGCTGGGAGCCATGGCTAAGGATCACAGGATTACCACAGCTGAACTAGCACCAGGGGAGCTGACCAGCAAGACAACTTTCAAGACAACTTTCTCACAGGCAGGTGAAGAGTTCAGCTCAGAGGAGCTGCAAGGGAGCAGGCTTATTAACTAGAGAATTAAAAGCAATGGTTCTGAATTCCTGCACGTTATCCATGACCACTTCTAGTGACATGAAAAACTAATTTATGTGACAGAACAATTTTTGTTGATCACTTCAAGCATTTGTATTAAGGATAAAGAGTGAAAGTTCCCAAATACCACTCTGAAGGTTAACCACTGAAAATGTGCTTTGGAAAAAAAAATGTACTAAGTGAACACTACTCAGTGATGCTTAAGTTGCCAAATGGCAGCAAGTCCTCTTGTAAGCACAAAATGCTGTACATCTTCCCCAAAGGCCCAGAGGCAGGGAGATATGAGGTATCTGAACAGCTTTGATGAAGAACTCAGCCCCAGACAGGGGATCTGTGTCAGGCAGGAACTCTAAAGCATTATGCAGCAAATGCCTTCAACACTGCACTTCCAACAACCCACTGGAATTACATCAGTTCCCCAAAGCATCAAACATCCAGCCAAGAGGCTGAGAGGGGAAAGTGGAGAGCAACTAATGCCTTATTATCAAAGCAATTAGTTTAATAATAAGTCTTAAAAGCCTGTAGATGAACTAAAGCAACAGAGCAGAAACTGGCATGGGACTCATAGCAAACCAGATCACTTTGACACATTGACATTTAGAAGTGCTGCCAAGTTCAAAGCACATGATAAAAGTTGTGCTGCTAGAGGACTTTAAAATCTCAGTCAACTCCAAACAACTTCAGCCAGGTCTTCATCAAATAACACCACAAGAAGGTTTTGTTCAGCACTGCTCCTGTTTGCCACCTGCTTTATGGCAGTCAGGGATCTAGAATGTGAGACTGAGCTGGCCTTGCCTGCTCTGGTGAAAAGGAAGCTAAAAGATGATCCAGGACTTCCCACACTGCTGGAAAGAGGAGTTACAAAAATGGAGTTAAATTTTCTTGATGTTGCCAGACAATAAAATTACAGGCAATGGTCCCAGACTGGAGTCTGGAAAGGTGATGCTGCATGTTAGGAAAAGGTTTTTAACAGAGCAGTGCAACACAGGATGTTTCCCATACAGATTGTGTCATCTCTGTCTCTGAAAGTTTTCAGGCATTATTGAGACAAGGCCACAGCTGACCTTAGCCAGACTGGGCAAGGTTTCATTTCAAGCAAAAGGACAGAACTAAGACCTCCAGCAGTCCCTTCCAACCAGCCCTTCAGTGCTCACATAATGCTGTATTTGAGAATGACATCTTGGCATCATTATGCTTCCTCATAATGAATAACTCATAAAAATTCAGAGGTTTAGTTAATAAATTAATTTTATGAATGCAAATACACGTGTGGCATAAGAATGGCTGATGAGGAGATGCTGCCAAGTTTAGTTTGTGTTTCATAGAATGACATTTAAAGTATCAAAAAACATAAATAAGAAGTCTCTTTATATTATTATTGTAAGTTACACACAAAACTGCCTTAAATTAATTTACAAAGATCATTCCACTATGAACTTACACCCATTAAATGTGTGAAGTATCAAATATATTAAGGCAAATACATATAGGAATGATCCATTTAATTTAAAGAAAATATTTATTTTTACTTAACATACTCTGTGCAGAGATTGACCTGCAGAATTCAGAAAAATATGCATTTTTCCAACTCATCAACACGTACTGATTACAGAAATTAACTTTATGCAAGTCAAGCAATGGTTTCAGGGTTATGTTATGAACAACACTCAGTCAACAGCAGGTGCTCAGTTGCACATTTTCAAATATTAAGATTCTGCTTTCTTTAAGAATCTCTTGCTTTGTGTATTCCACCAAACCCTGGAGAGCTTAAGAGAAACAAACTGCATATGCATATCTTGGTAAACATTTATCAGGCTGCCAATGCTCTCAGGAGTTAAATAATTAAAAGTAAAGTCAACTACACAATCACAAGAACGGAAATAAATGACACAAAGTCCTAATTTCAGACCAAGATGCAATCAGCCCTCACTGGAAGTGTTAGAAAATGGTATTTGAGAACAAGTGGTAACATCAAACTAGCAGGAAAGAAGCTTCCATAGGATTCACAAGGAAGGATTTACTGCTCCACTCAAGCCCAAGAATAAATAAGGGCAAGGCTCTCCACTCAGCAGTTTTGCCATTTCTGTTAAATGACTACTGGAGATCACTAAGCTGTGCATGCACAGAGGAACAGAAGCTTTGCACTGTGCCCTCAGCCTCTCTGTAAAGATAAACCCACTCTGCAGCTGCCTTGAAGCTTGGAAATGAAGGAGACAGAAAAATCCATGAAGAAGACAGAACTACAGTGGATTAAGTGCTTTTATCAACTGGAGCTGTTTAGAGGGACTGTATAAACCACAGCATGGAAAAACAGTGTGTCAGCATTTCACTGTCTGTCCTACAGCAACTCAGACACATCATCTGTATCTCTACAGGTAAAACGGTCTCAGAAGTCAAGCAGAGTTCTTTTCACCTTGACTCCATCTTAGTCAAACATCACAATAACCTCCTTTCTCCAATCCCTCTCTCTTCTGCTGCATTTAAGGATTTTGCCAAGAATGAAATATTTTTTTAGAAACTAGATTTTCACTGAAAAAATACCACAGAATCTCAAGATTGTCAATTATGGTCCTACTCTGTCTGAAGACATCCCCCTATCTAAACCTCCAAAGAAAATTTTAGCATTCTTAGACTGCTTAAAAACAAATAGGAGAATCTCAGCAGTTAGATATTACCACTGCAGCTTACTTGGGTTTTGCTAAGGAGAAAAAAAAAATCAAAACAAAGTGCCATATCCAGAGCAAATATCAGAAACCATCACAAAGAAAACATCAAGGAAAGTGGAAAAGGAAGGGGAAAGGCAGTGTTTTCAACTCAGGAATGGATGAATTCTCTTTTCAAGTCAAGTCCCCAGGGCTCAGGATTGTATTTAAGGTCTTTATCCATGATCTGGCCAAGGGGATGGAGAGCACACTCCATCAGTTTGCAGACAACAACAAACTGGGTGAGAGAATTGATTCTCCCAGGGAATAAGTGACAGGACAAGAGGAATGGCCTCAGGGCAGGTTTAGATTGGCTATTAGGAAACATTTCTTCATGGAAAAGGTTGTCAAGGAACAGGCTGCCCAGAGGAGGGGTGCAGTCACCATCCCCAGAGGTATTTCAAAATGTGCAGATGAGGCATTTAGGGACACGGCTTAGTGCTGGACTTGATGATCTTAGAGGTCTTTTGCAACCTAAACGATTCTATGAAAGCTTAGTTCCTAAGTCTTTGTATATACATTAAGATCACAAGTGGCATTTTTGTTTTCTAATTTAGAATGTAAATACTTACTCTAAGCAGCTTTTATGACTGTCAAAGCAATTTGAAGCCTTCAGACAGTGTAATTTGAATCGTTTTTATACACTTTTTTTTTTAGAAGATCTAATGTTGTATTCAAAAGCTGTACCTCTAGTTGTACCTGGGCCAGCAGAAAGCAATAGCAGCGTATTTGCTGAATCAAACTTAAAAAACAAAAAAATCCACACTTAAATGTCTCATACAGGTAATAATTGGCAGCACAGGAATTCTTTTGAACATGGGTTCATTGACTGAATTTATGTCCAGAATTTCCCAAGAGGGAAGGAAAGTGGAAGAACAAGTTGTTAGCAGGCACTTAAATTAAATACCAGTGTAATGTGTTCTCATGCATAGTGAAAATGGGGGGATGTGCTTTTCTTAGGTTAAACACCCTTCAGTAGTTGCATAATTTTTAACCCCATACAGACACCTTAAATCCTGCAAAGATATTGGATAGTTTGCTCATGAGCAAATTTAAAAAGAATTTTTTAAGTTACCTTTCATCTACATCCTGAAACAAACAGGTCGGTGTGTGCGTAGTTGTAAAAATCCTTTTGTCAGGAGGAATTCTGGGTGCTGAAAGAAAAATAAAAGCATATTAGCAACTGGGGGTTTTGCATATAGAGTACTTCAAGCTGCCAGTCCAAAATTCTGGCCAAGAGCAAACAGGAAAGCAGCAAGGACAGAGAACAGAAAGAATTCTCTTTTATTTTAATAAAGCTTGAACACATCTTACTTTTAGGAAAGCAAGCATTCAAGGATTACCTTCATAACCAGAATGGACTTTTTCTGCAAGCAACACACAGCAGAGCTGGTCTTCTGCTATTTCTGGGTCTTGCACTTTGATCAGGTAGGGGGTCATCCGGAATGGGTGATAGCAAATCTCATTTTCCCGCTCCTTCCCCGCACTAATAATTAAAGAGAGTTAATTATTTCAACAGATTCATCTTACACTGAACACAATTTTAATTTATGCATTTATTCTATTTCCCTCATGACACAAGAACTTCATGTTAGCTACTAAAATAGCATCCAGGGTCTTAGTTTATTTTTTTTTTTGTGGAAGAGAACCTAATTCTGATGGTATCCTTTGCATACCAACTTCCATAAAGATTCTGCAGCAGCATTACATGGGAGTCTGACAGAAAACCAGCTCACACAATACATTAAATTACTTTGTTCTCCTTCAGAGAGATGAGTTTACAGGGCTTTTTTATGAAGACTGCTATATCCCCTGAGTTAACACAAAGGTCATCTTTTAATCAATATTTATTCCAGTTTAGAAGCAGTGAAGACTCAATATCTAATAACAGGTGTTTGCTTAACCAGAATGCAAACACAGTAATGAAAACAACAACCATTTACACAGTGAACAAAGAAGAATCAGTTGTAATAAGTTTATAACAGCAGAGCTAAATAAAAGTAAAGCTTTTGAAACCAGTGTTTATTGGACAATAAATCTCCAGTAACACCAGCAGTACTTCTACAGCACATCCAATGCAACACTCTGGAGCATTACCTCCAATTCATTTCAAGTTTATTCATACCTCAATAATAAGTATTTATTTACTCCAGAAGTAATTAAATAATTGGATCCACTATTTTTGCTTCAGAAATGCTGCCAGAGAGGCAGTAAGCATCAAGAAATCAAAGTGCACAAGAAAGACCATGAACTAGGTTGCCAGCTTTTCCTAAATAAATAAAAAACCCCCAAAACTAAAGAAGAGTGATTGGGGCAGGAAAAGAAGGAAGAAAAACAAACCAAAGGATTGTGTCCTCTATTAACCAGAGGCCAAAAGAGACAAGTCAAGTAACCCTGGGGTGTCTTCCTGGGGAAAGCTGATATAAATCTGAGCCATCGGTTTTTTAGAATGAAGGAGACTGAGGCAGGTGCTGAACAGTTCTATTCCCATGACCCAAAGGCTTTCCAGAGCAGGAGGAGATGCTGTACCACCTTCCTTTATGGCACAAAGGTCAATACTCACAGGGATTAACTCCCAAGATTGAACTTCCCGAAATCAATTCAGTTTTCTCTGTAGCTGCTACGGTTCATCAACTCAAGGATGTGCATATGTTTTGCTTTACAATCACATTATGAAAAGGCATGAAATGTTCAAACCATATGGTTCTTATAAAAGTCAAATACTTATGTAATGCTTGGTTTCATAACACAGTACTAAGCTTTACAATATTGTCTTACCTGATGCGACAGAAAAAAGATTTCTCTTCCATGCAATCCTGGGTGGAAGACTCTAGAAATATTAAACATATTTCATAACAAGTTACAAATTACTAGAAGATGATGATATTTAGTGTAAGAACTTTTTCTTAGATAATACATTTTTTTAAAGTTTAAGTTTTCCCTGAACTCTCCATATGTATTGGTTAAACAATGTACATCATAAGCAACTCAATCTGAACATCACTCAGATTCTGAGGCTGGCATGTGAATCACAGCTCTTTGTTTATCAAGTCTGTTCCTTAAACATATCTAAACAGCTCTCCAGTTTGAGCTGCTTACTCTTATCAATATTTACTTTATACCAATGACCAAAAATGTTTAGTTACCTAGGACCCAAAATCTGACCACCAAAAGCACTTCCTAGCACCCCTCTTCTCTCTTTTTCCTGAAGACTTCTTCTCATGTTTTTAGCTAATCTCCCTCCTTTTCCAGAATAGCCACACTCTGATGCCCAAGGGAAGCTCTGGCATTTCAAAGGCCTCCAGTGCACAATATTTTGGATATTATATTGTTTGGTAACAACAAATACATGAGAGAGTGTGCACACTTCTACTTGCCGCATTTTTTAAATTTGGAGCTGTACACAAACATAATAAAGCCACAGAAAATGTATAAAACCTCCTGCCTAACTGAGTAATTAGGATTACATATAATTTACCACTGACCCTGTTTTGAGCCACAGGTTGCACTGGAGACCTCACAAGGTCCCTTTTGACCTGCTTTATGTTTGCATTGCTTAGCGCATGTTTACTGCTGATTGTTTTTTCAGATTAAATATGGTTCACACCCTGGCTTTACTTCACAGATTTAGTATGCAACACATTGGAATTTCAAACATTTAGAGCAGATCTTGAATTTCAATTATTTAGTTGAAACAGTTGGCAGATATTTCTCAATTACTAACAGCTGCAGGTACATGAGTAAAACAATCCTACCACAAACAAATATCAAGTGCCCAGAGACATGTGATCCTTCACCATTAATGATCCTAATATAATTTTTCTAAGGCTAGAAGAAGAGAGCTGTGATTACACTTGGTGAGTGTCAGTGATGACGGCTGAAATACCTTTTTCTATACAATAATCAAGGTGCCCAGTATTCAAATCATAACTCTTTTAAAAGGAAAGAGACAGAGTATTGTCCCCTTTACACTCAAGGAAGAGAAAATGTGAAGAAAAATTGTTTTCATTTGATTGCTAGTACAAGTGGAAAGTAAATTCACCATTCAGCATGAATTCCTACTTTGTTTTCATTCATCGTCTGGTTGAAAGGGGAATGAGAACTGATAAATGATGACATTGAGAAGACTTTTAACCAAGAGACAAGTCTTGCTGATTTACAGAATAGATTTATACACCTAGAGCTGTTCAGAGGTGTTCTAATAATGTCCCTGTGCTATACCCTCAGAAGTGATGGGGAAGGATGAAGGACATTCAAAATCAGTTCCAGTATTTGCATTTGTGTGCCTGCAAGAAGGTCAGAGGAGGATCTGCTGCTGAGCCTACTCACCAGCTCTATTGCAGATGTTCCATGATGGTAATCTGTATGGAGTGGTAGAAGTATAGAACACACTGACATCCTGAGGTGCCAAGAACTCCACAAATTTGGCATTTTTAAAATAGCCCCTCTTGCAGCGGAGAATAGAAGCAGCTTGATCAGAGATGTATAAAATTTTCCCAGTTATCAAAGAAACAGCTACAGCAAACATATCCTAAAAACAAAAATCTCAAATTATTTAGACTGTTTGAAACATTCTTCAGTGCAGCATGTATTTCTGAGAAAAAGATTTAAGATATAAAAACATTAGTAAGTTCAAAATGAGAATTAAGGAAATTTAATTTTATTATAGATATTGAACACAATCAATCTGCTCATTAAGTAGACACAGAATATTTTTCAATTATGCAGTAAGAATAATACACTACTATTTACTGAGTTACAAGCCCTAAATATCATTGCCTACAGTTCTGTGATGCAGAATGAATTTACAAACTAAGAATTAATGACCTTCCAGCTATATAACTTCACATTTTCCCTGTGCTTTTTACAGACATGATTTACATGTATGAAACTCAGGTGTTTTTGAAAGGCTGTTTGTGTTAGCTGGTCCATCCACAAAAAGTGAAAAAAGGGCTCTAAACCACTTGGTAAAAAATAATGACTACACAGGTGGGAAGAAGTCCCACACACTTGTATTGTTTCTCTTCCTGCGTCACAACCCTGAGTGCTGCATTCACAAACACTGCACAGGATCTGAAGAGCTGCCAGCACAACACTGCTTTCACAAACAGATAATCATTAATTGAACAATGTCTATGATATTTGGCTAAATTTCTCAGTTGTACTCTACACTTCCTATTTATTTCATTGTGGGCAGCCTTTACTATTCACAGGTTCAACAAAACCCATCTACTTCAAGCTATGCAACATCCCCCCACCATGATCTTGTTTTAGAGAGTTCAGACTTCACATATTCAATGAGGTTGCAGCTCAAAAAATAGTATAAGGTAGCCTAACTTATGGCTAAAATACTAGTAATATGGAAATAAATATAATTTAAAAAATCATTCAGGTTATCATTTCACTGCTAGAACTCCAGTGATGGTCCTAGCTGTTCTTGTCTCTGTGAGAACACAGAATCACTGGATCCCACAGAAAGCCTGTACCAGTTGCAAAGACCAGACAAATCTCACAGAAAAGGACACAGTGATTCCAATACTTTTGTCACTCTTAAGTCACACTAACATAAAACTGGTGAAACATCAAATAGCCCCTAGTATAAGAATAAGCTGAAGTGATTCACTGTGTGCCTCGAGCAAAATTTGGAAAAATTTAACTCTCCAACTTCTGCAATTGCATTGAAATGAAACCTAATGATGTGTTTCACATGGACACAGAGATTTGTCACACCACCACCTCCAGGCACGAGGAACTATTCAGAGGATCAGGGAGGTCAAGCTTCTTATTTCCCACCTAACCAACAGAAACAAGTTTGTAAAATCTGAAAAGGTTCAGAGTTTCTTTCTTAACATCCCCTAAGGGGCAAAAGGCACTTTCTTCAGCTTTGTGACCTAGCTGCCAACCCTTCCCTTGTAAGAAGGAGGCATGCCTGAGAATTCCAGTTCCAGGAAACATTTTCAATCCACACTGAGACTCAGGGCACCATACTCACCGCATTTTTCATGATGTATTCTGAGGTTATAGTCTCCACTTCTTCCACTGTGTAAGAGGATACATTGAGACCAGCAGGTTGGGATTCATTAATCATCAACAACTGGTAATACTCCTCATTGGCTACATGAGAACAACAAACAATTTATAATCAAGATTATCAATAAACACCCAGCCCAGAAGTAGTAAATGGCAAAAATTTTTTTTTGGCATAAATGCAGAAGTTGTGAAGTTGGCAGTTGGGAAATCTAGGCACTATTCCAAATATATCATTTTCCCTGGTAGAGCTTCCTAATCAGTAACTCAAACAAAAGTACACATGTTAATCTACCCATATATGAATGGTCACATACTGTAGTCTGACAGCTCAAACAGTATGAAACTGCAAATTGTTTTCAAATCAATTTTCTAACTCAACCAATCAGCAGTAAAAAATCAAGCCTCTAGAGAGCTGCTTCAATTCCCAAAGGAACAAAAGTTAACAAAGCCAACAAACAGGAACAACATGAAAATATCTGGTTAGGAAGGTTTTCAGTCATAGTACAGCTCTTTTGTAGGGCTATGTTTATTTAAACTCCTATTTTTAAAGTTTCACTTTAGCCAGGTTGGCATTATCTAGGCAGTATCACACTTTATTACCTTTAACTTGTTTGATGCTTTTAAGGGCATATTTCAATGTCGTTAGGACACTGGATTTGCCTTTGACTCTCTTCTCAGAAGGAAGGTGAGCTTTCAGCTCCTGCAGTGTTTTCAGCAATTCCTTTTGTGTTTTGGCTTTAGTGGACTGCTCACTACTGTAAGATGAAAAACAAAAACCACAACATCACTTGAATGCTTGAAGTGACACAGCATCCTCAGAGAAGCCCAAACACACTCTGGCATTTATCACCAACATCAATTTCTATCACCAGCCTCATTAACTTTGCCAGTACTCAGTCAGTGTCATGTTCCAGAACTTAAGGAAACTCTTATGTGACCATTTAAAATGAAAGATTTACCACCACCTGGAATGTAACTGTAAAATGGACTCTGTATGTGCAACAGTACATATGTCCAAGCACCACAAAATTTATTTTTTTTTCTTTGCCACAGTCCCCCTCCTCCCTTTTTAGTGGTATTTTCCTTAGCTCCTTTCAAAATCAAACTCAGAAATGTTCATGGACTCCAAAGAAGAGAAGCAGGAGGTCCATTCAACTCTTCACCTCCTGTTCAAGCACGCTCTCTTAAGAAAAGTCCCTGAAAAGGGAATGGCAGTGGGAGAGCATCAAGTTAACAAAACAAATGGAGAAATCCTTTGAATCCATCCCATCTAAGCATGGCAACACATTAAATAAGATGAGGAAACTCTGACTAAATTTGTAAGGGAAAGAATCAGAGGAGGCTGGAGACAGAAGCTGCATTCACAGGTCTCAGGTGCATGTTCAGAAGAGCTGTCTCACTGGAGAAGGACAAACTACAGAGATCATCATTGCCAATATCAGAAAGTTGTCACCCTCCTTTCCAGTTCCTGGGATCTCTCCCCATTATTGAGAGGTGCTGATACAGTCACAAAGGAAGAGAAAAGGAGGTGAAGGAAGTGAGGGAGAGGGTAGCAAAGATGGATGGCAGATGGGTAGGAAGGAGTTAAAATGATAAATCACCTTGCTTTTCACATTGGAGATTTTAAAAGCTGATCATTCACAAGGATCAAGAGGATTGTAGAGCTGTTCTTAAATCTTCCTGAATTTTTTTTCCCTTCCAAAGGAAGGTCTTTTCTTAACACCTGATTGTCCTAGCTGGCAATCTGTAAGAAGTTACCCTGGGCACTGTTGTGGAAACAACAGTCCTGGCAACTGCACTGCCTGACTGAAGCGGCCAGAAAAGCTGCTTCAGCTGCCAAGTAATTTTCAAGAGGATTTGTGATCATTTTTCTGAGAAGTTTTAAGTGCTTGAAAAGGTAGATAAATCATCTGACAGGTGTTGGGTGTATTTCACCAAAAATGCTTGCAAAGTGACAAAGCTGTGCTAGAGAATACACATTGTTCTTGCTTCCATCACAGAGCACTGTGAGACACGCAGCGTTCATTTACTCACTGGTCATTTTGTACCAAGAAATAATGGCAAGGGATCAAACAAAAGACTGTAGCACTCCCTTGGGAAACATGATGTTCATGCTGTGTATTAAAATCATGTGTACAATGTGGCTTGACAGCTTGGACTGCTGCAATCAAACAGGGCTTTGTTAACAGAGTTTCATAGAAGAACCCTTCATGCTGGCAGTAGGGAAAAAGAGAGAGGAAAGATTATGAAATAACTGAGCATACTGCTGGTTGGTACTCTCAGAGTACAGGCTGCTTCATGAGAGTGTCAGATTCTTCTGCAAGGAAAAAAACCTTTCCAAATCAGACTACAACAGCAGCAAATACAAAAGATGGACATTTTTGGAAAATAAGTTACACAACTCCAGAATGTTTTTCCAGAGAGCAGGAGCATCAGGCACAGCAGGCAGCCACAGGACAGAATAAGCAAGTTTATAAAGATAGGAGTTTTTAATTTTGCTTTTTGTGGACAGCACATTGGAAAGGTACCTACAGATATTAAACCAGAGTTGTTGGTTGGCACTGATACTGAATGCAAACCCCAGTAGTCTGAATCAAAGATTAAGCCTACGAAGGTAAGGAGTTTGTCAGACTACTTTAGTCTTCTCTTTGAAGATCATTCTCTAGATTATCTTCAGTCTTCCATTCCCAGATTATGCTCTGTAACCCTGATGGCTGGGGGGAACACACTACCATCTGGATTCTTAATTATTTCTGAGCAGAGAGCTATTAATAAAATTTAAAACTGAAACACCAAAAAAACTGTAGTAACTAAACCCTCCAAAATTTCACAGTGAAGAAAACTAAATCAATGGGAAACAAAGATTAAGAAATGCCTTTGGTTCACTCTTTCACACTAAGCAACATAAAGTCTGGATCACAACTTCCAGTTGAAAATACAGAATGAAACAAAATCTCCAGGTGCGTGAGAGGCAGACACAGAAAATATGGTGAACACACACCAAATGGTGAATGGGAATAATTTAAATTTGCCACTTTTCTAGGAATTGCATCAGGTAGAAACACATTCAAGTAGGCAGGTCTTAGATATGGGTCTTAACATCAATATGATCTAGCTAGATATCTCTGATCTGCTGAAGACCAGGCTTTGATCTCTTGATCTGACTTAAAAGTTGACTTAAAAAAACTTGACTTAAAACAAGTGCAGCACAGTACTCTGAAGAGTCTAAATATGAGCCTTCAAGGCTATCAGGGACAAAAGCAGAGTTCATACAGAGGGATTCATTCCTGCAGCTGGGGTTTGTGAATCATTTATCCTTACACCCTGGGGCCTTGAATCCCAGCAAATGGAACACAGGAGAGGCAGGTGATACAGCTGCTGGACACCAGGGATAACCCAGCTCAATGGTGGATTCTGATGTTAACACACCACCAAGTTCAGACTAAATTCTGAAGAGCAAAAAAAAATTCAAAGCTACAAAACCTCAGCAGTATTCAAAGGGACCCACAAAAAACCAAAATTACAGATTTAAGCTACCAAATCAAAACAAAGTAACACAACTTCAAAGGTTACCACACAACTCACATGGAACAGCAACAAAAAGCTCTAATTTAATCAAGTGGTTAATATGAGATGCTACTGATTATGGACAGGAAGAAATCAAAGACAGGATTTCTTGTGTAGTCATCCAGGTTGAGGCAAAACAAAACAAAAAAATCAAAATACAACATTATTTAGTTTTCAGCATTTAGCATATTACTGAGAAACAGATGCCCATTAATTTACCTGCATCCACTGCTGGACTGATTGTGTTCAGAGTTTGCAATCATCAGACTGAATGCATTTGAGCTTGAACTGGAATAAGCAAAAGAGAAAAAGATTAATATTTGAAAACCTAACAACAAACTTTTGCTCATGGTAGTTTATTTTCCTATTAATGACTGGTTACCTCAAAACAAACAAACAAACAAACAAAAACAAAAAAAAAAAAAAAAAAAACCAAAAAACCACCAAAAAACCCACCAAAAAACCCCACAAAAGAAATCACTCCAACACAAAAACCCCAAAATCCCAATGCCAAATTTTAAAAGCTTCTGCATGTTATAACAAATGGGCACTAAAGCTGTAAATATTTATCTAAGCAGCACAGAACAGCTTGAGTGGGAAAGGAGCCATAAGGATCACTGAGTCCCAACACCCTGGTCTCACAGGACTACTAGAGAGATGGTTCTTAACACAGCTTTGCTCTGTCCAGGAAATTACTACTGAAAAGATTAAAATAGCATGCTTGCACTCTCACACATAAGAATTAACTCACAGGTTTTGACATACAATTACAGAAGTTGGTTTACAAGAAAATAAATAAATAAATAAGGCAAGTTAAACACTCAGTGATGAGAAGAAAGATGCAAATTATGCTGGCAGTGCAAACACCAACAGCAGAGACCTTTTCTTTAAGATTTATACTACATAATTTACACCACATGACAGTACAACCTAAGCAGCACACTCAGCTCCCTGCTGAAGAGGCTTTATACCTTAGTTATTATTCAGAAATATTGATTCAAATGTAAAAAGTCTTTAGGGGCAAAAATAAAAGTGAAATGTATTTGATAAGAGCTACTACCTTTTATGACAGTCTGAAGATTCCATGAGCATTGCTGAATCCTTCCCATTTTCATCAGATTCATGACCATGAGAATCATGCCCACTTGAATAGTTTTCATTTGTGTCATTCCCACTGGAGTCATTGCCACTGGAGTCATTGCCACTGGAGCCACTGCTCATTTCAATATCTTCCTGAAGAACTTCATGAGAGTGTTCAGGCTTTGCTTGAATTTCTGAGTCTTCAGCAATCATCTGGCTGTGGTCAGTGGGAAGTCCAGGATAGTCACTCATCTTGAGCTGCTCTTTTAAGGAGAAGGATGGAGAAAGGTTTCCACTGAAGCCAGGCTGCTGCTCAGGGTTCTGTTCCTCAGTGCTAGAGGAGAACCCCCAGAATCTGACAGAGTCCGTGGGACACTCATCAGAAACACTGCCAAGACCAAGAGCAAATCAAGCCATATTCAGAATTTTCCCTCTGTATAAACTCTTTTTGGAAGTACAGATGCACAAATCTGAGGAGGAAGGGAAGGAAGAAAAAAAAATTATTTTCTTGTTTGCCTTGCTGACAAACTGGAATTTGCACTGACTGAAGAAAGTAAAAAATGACATGCATGGTCAATATATTCAGTATTTGCATGGTGAAATGTTTCATTTAAATTGAAAAAAATCTTACAATGTTTTATCACAAAAAAAGGTATTTATTTTTCAGTAAAAACCCACACATAAGAAGGAAAGTTGAATGGAAACATGGAAAAACTCCTGAAAAGATCACATATTCCCTTGTTTTCTATTTTCTTACTTAACACTTGTCAGTATTGCTGCCTAGATTTGGATTATAGCTATTATGATTTTCAATTTGCATTGATAAAGGAAAAAAACTCTATTCAGACATCAGAGCATTGCTTGTTTGGTTTGGAGGTAATTTGTGTTGGTCTTCTGTTTTATATTGGGGTTTGTTTTTTTTAAATCAGTTGGGAAGGAACACTACTGTACTCTTTATTTCTTTCTTTACACAAAAGCCATGTAGGTGAGCAGACAGAACATGCAGGAGGAACAGGGAAACTAAACACACAAACACACCTCATCATCACCACCAAAAATTCTAAGGCATGAATAACCCTGAGAAGAATTTTATCTGCTAATTATCACTAATTTGGGAGAGTATGATAAAAATTGCTTGGAAAAGGAAGGTTAAAACAAAAACCACCCCATATCCCTGCTTTTAAACCAAATTCTGAGGCACCAGGCTCAACAATCAGAGTGTATACAGAGGGGAATCAAGGGCAGACCAATACTGAAGTATCATCAAAGAGAAGTACTGGAGAGCAATTCAACTTTATGTTTTAAAAAGATCATATTTAATATGACTCACATCCTCATCCATTTCAGCAACTCAGAGACAACAAGAGTGTAAAACTATGAACTAAGATTCTTTGTTGAGAATCTCTGTTGTTTTCATGACAACAGAACCATGTATGTTCCTTCCCCTTTGTTCCTTTAAAATATTCACCACTACAATTATTAACTAATAAAACTTTGACAGGAATGACAGTGAATAAAAAAATTAACAACCAAGTTTTGTTAATATTAACTACAGCAGTTTTGTCTTAAACACAAATAAATAAATATTTAGGTATTTAAGAAAAGACTGCAATGGGAAACACAACAGTAATTTAAAACACACCATGATTCAACTCCCTCCAAAGCAACACCACATGGAAGCTATTTTCTTACCCTTCTAATTGATGTTTTTCCAGACATTTTACATTTATTTTGCATTTTCCAGAAAACACTACTTAGTCTCCTCATTTGGTCAAAATAATATGCAAGATATCTGCTTTCATTTAAAAGTATAGTTCAAGGACATTCACTTAAGCTATCAGTAATTGTATAAAGATATAAATAATTTTCTTTCCTTACAAGTTTATTCACAAGTGAATTACAGGTGAATAATTATAGGTGTGTATAATTCACAAGTGAATTATATTATTATAATTCACTTGAAAATTATATAATATGTAACATATAATGTATATTTAATATATATTATATGTTAAATATATAATATATTATATTTTATATATATTGTATGTATAAAAATATAATATGTATAATATATGATATATATAAAATACATATAATAGATTCTATATTATATAGATTATATATATTTTATACTATATATGTAAGATATATTATATATTTTTCTAAGTGAATTATATTATCATTCACTTGGAAAATTATATATATTAATATAATAAATATAATATAATGTAATATAATAAATATAATAAAATAAATATGATATGATATAATATGATATAATATGATATAATATGATATAATATGATATAATATAATATAATATAATATAATATGATATGATATGATATGATATGATATAATATAATATAATATAATATAATATAATATAATATAATATAATATAATATAATATAATATAATATAATATAATATAATATAATATAATATAATATAATATAATATAATATAATATATTGTTCTAAGTGAATTATATTATTATAATTCACTTAGAAAAATGCCTTTTAGTAGAGTAAAAATATACTTTTTCCTTCTTCAGGTATTCCTTCAGGTATTTTACTGCAGATAAACCAGACCTCCTGTGATGCTGCCATATCCAGGCACTGAATTACCCCTCAGGAGCTCTGACAGTTTTTTCCTGGACTAAGGTTAACCACTTCTGTCTTGGGAATTACATAACCAGAGCACGATAAAAGAGTATTTGCTCTGAGCTGGAACTGCAGGATTATGTCACAATGGCACATTCTCTGGTGGCCAATGATTAACCGGGTCAGATAGTTCACCTCTGATCTAATCTCAGTGCCACAAGCAGCTGACACTTGCCCTGCCCTCTGGGGACAGTGAGTGAAGCTCTGTGTCCAGCAGTGCCACAGCTGAGCTCAGCCAGCCTGGCTGGGTGTGACAGGGACCAAACCCAGCCCTGAGAGCCAGCATGCAACAGGAATTCCTGCATCAACAAACCTCCTAGTACTGCTCTAGAAATGTGTCAGATTAAGCTCTTTTCTGACCCAGAGATGGGGCAACTGAGAGGCATTTTAAACACTTTCATTCCAGTTTCAGGCTCATGGGAAGGGTGAGACAATACAGATGTTATAATTCATGCCATCACAAGCAGAAATCAACTATTTCCTAATTAAAATACACTACAAGCTTTTCTTGACCTATCAGCTTTAGCCACAACCATGCTGGCATAAGAGATACGGATGTCCCAGTACCTTTTTTTGGGCAAAGTAAGTCCAAAAAAGGACCCACGTTAACAGAGGATTAACCCTTAAGAGTAACAGCCTGTTGCATATTCATACACATAAGGCTTATGGCCTTAGAGCCAATAATCTAAGATTACTTCTTGTGAGTCCTACTACCACGCATCTTTGATAGTTCTATTTGTGAAAAACGCATATTTTATGATTGGCTTTTTGCAAATATTAAAATTAATATTATGTGTGTTATGTTAGAAAGTTATGCTGTATTAATTTTCTTAAGCAGCGTGTTAAACATAGGTTATAACATAATGTTAAAATAGAAACTATGCTATGTAAGATAGTTTTTTAAAGAAAGGACTCGCAGTGAGATAGCAGCCACAGGACACCTGAATCTTTCAGAGAAAGAGAATTTATTGCTTTATTATCAGAAGAAACGAACTTCTTCCTGCCTTGCTCAGCCCTGAAGATGCTGTTAGGATTCAGAGGAAGAAGCTGACACTGCCCAGAGAGAATCCTGTGTTTGAATGGAATTTATGCATCATGGATGAGGTGTATGAACATGCAACAGGCTGTTGCTTTTAAGGGTTAATCCTCTGTTAACATGGGTCTTTTTTGGGCAAAATAAATATATTATTTATTTAAAATATACAGACTGGGACTGTCTCTGAGATCCATAACTCTTTGTTTTTATTGTCTCATATTGTCCTAATCCAAATTGTTCCAATTTTTATTACTCTGATTATATTACTATTTTTATAACCATTTTATTACTATTAAACTTTTAAAAATTTAGAAACAAGTGATTAGCGTTTTTCACATATTTCTCTAAAGTATTTAGTCCTATTTGTAAGGCTGTCTTGTAGGATTCTGTACAAATTCATTTCACACATAAATGTGTTGATCCATTTGCACCCAGGGGATGCTCTTCCCACTGCTGTGTAAACCAGAGCACGTCTGCTTAAATAACTGCAGCCACTCCCCAAAGCCATTTCCCAGTGTCATTTATCCTGTTATTTCTCAGAGGACACTCAGACTGTAAAGCCTGATGGAGTTCCATGAGTGAAGGAAATTAACCCCATCACAGTTCAAATGAAGCTTTAAGAAAAAAATGCACTCACAACATCACCTTAAAGGAGGCCTGAGGTGCAAAAATGTAAGGCAAGATGTACAATTTCTCATCCTATAGTCTGTACCCAACTTTGGAGTTTCTTCCTCTTTCCCTGACAAAGTGCTACTTAAAAAGAGTTTTAGATACATGAGAAAAAAATATTGCCATAATCAAAACACCACTGTATCTGTTAGGAAATGATGTTTTCTTTAGAGATAGGGGAAAAGAGCTCTCACAAAATAAAAAACTAAAAAAAAATCCAACTTTGGGCTGCTATATTTACTCCTATAAAGAAAACTATGTAAATCACTACTGATAGGTTTATAAGCCTGAACTACCAAAGACAGAGTCTCAGAATAGCCCTAAATTCTCTGAAGGTAATTAGCCCAATATAGCAGTAATGCAATAAAATTGTGCTGTTTATAAGAAGAACAATGAATGTAAATATTTTGAGTTTTAGCCTTTAGGCACAAGAAACCTCTTCTCTTGAATTCTGATGCCAGAGAGGATTACATGTGCTGTAGTATTTCCAGCCATGAGAATTGTTCACAAACACTTTTTTGACACAACCTTTCCTTGAAAAATTATTTTCCCAAAGTATTTTCTGTGATCTTTGGAAGTCTAAGAGGCAATGAAAATAGTGCCATAGCCAGCATGTAGAGTCTTACAGTTTGAAATTCTGAGTTGTTAAACCACTGGTGAATCATTTTTTCCACCCCCAAATATCATCTATTGTCTCATCTCCTCCCTTCTTTCCATGACACCCAGGCTAGATTCTGCCAGGTATTTGTAGGAAACTTCAGCAGTGTTTCCTTAGGTGGGAGAGAATTGTTCCCAAAAGAAATAAATAAAATAAATCTGCATGGTATCCAATAACTTTTGAGGAATTTCCTGTAATTCCTGAAACAAGAGTTGATCGATTCAATGACAGTCAAGCTTTTAGGGTTTTAAAAAACATTTTTATTTCAAGCAATGAGTACAAATTAAGAGAGTCACCAATATAAAAGAAATAGATACTGACCCTTTAGGAGACACTATGTGAATTTTTTTCCTCTTGATACCTGGCAGAAATTTGTGTCAAGAAGCAATTCAGTTGTGTTACTTCTGGTTCTAACTAACAACGTGCCAGAACTTCTGCAGCTTTGTCCACATCTAATAACTACATTATAGTGACCACAATTTGGATCACAATGACAATCAAACCAGAAAAAAAAAAAAAAAAAAGAGTATTTGAGTAATGGAGAAAACACAAGTTTGTCATCTTTAAAGGTATGTTTCAAAAAGAACTGGCTCAGCATGAGCTGGAATGGTTTTCCTAGCCAAGACTGGAAGATTAACGTCACTGAAAGTCAGTCTTGCACAAAATTTCTTCAGTTTCAAAATCTCAAAGGCCTCAGCGCCAGAGGCACATACCAGAGTAAGGAATACAGGAAGAGTAAAGAGGAAGGAACAATAAAAATATTATGATAAACTTGCAAGAGCTTCTGCAGAAAGGGAAGCCTTTCTAAAACAAGACTACCTCTTTGGGAGAACGTTGGTGCTTTTCAAATTTATAATGTGATGTTAATATATGCTCTAACTTTGGAGACATTGTCTTAGAAGAGATAGGAATAACTGTGAACAAAGCTCAGGCTGGCAATAAGCCTCCAGCATGCTCTGCAATTTAGATAAGAAGAGATGCAGCTGGCCAGACTTCACTGAGAGCACAGAAAGGCCTTTAAGTGGAACATCTGCATGCAGACACCAGCACTGTGTGAACACTTCAGGAGCACAGACGGTCAGACAGCGCACAGGGAGATTAATTATCTTTGAAACTAATCTCAGGGAAAATGACAGAATAAATTGCACATATTCATCCCACTCATATGCTTGAATAAATGCCCAATCACTAACCAAACAACACTGGAAGGCAAAAGCTTGCATGTTTTCCCAGTGTGAGGTTCTCTCTTGTTAACAGTTTGAGGAAGGTAATTACATCCCATACCAAGTTCAGTAAGCATCTCAACATGGAAACACAAAGAGCTCTTTTAGGGTTGGTATCAAAAGAAGCCAGGTTTTTATTTTCTGCTCCACCTTCTAAACTTTTAAGGGATGTCTATTTTGACTTTGTAAATAAAAACTTATATAAAATTCAATTGGCACCAGCTAAGCTTAATTTTACAGCAACTGGCTCACAAAACCCATTCTATTGCCTCTGGCAAAGACTAGAGCTCTCTAAGATCCTGATGCAGTGTGTGAAAGGTGCCACAATTCCACTGAGCACTAAATGCAGGCATTGATTTGCCAGGTTAGATATGCAGCAAAGGTCTTCTGGTTATTCATTACCTACAGTTGCTCCTTTATTCTGCAGTAAGACAAAGGAAATAGCCTGAACTTGAACATGGCCAAAAAACCACACCAAAATACGTATGGATAAATGCTGGAAGAAGTAACTGAGCTTGTTTTTGAAAAACACCCTAAAGAAGGGTTGTAGAACACCAAGGAGGCAGATTTCTTCTCTAACAGCAACTTTAAACCCAAAAAATCTTGTTTCAACAGAGATGTGGTTATATTCAGAGAACATTTTTCCAGATTTCCTTTCACACAAAAACTATCATGTTTAGTACTGGTATATAAAGGAAATTAACAATCCAGAGTCAAAATTATCCAATTCAAGAACTGAGTAAGAGGCAAACATCTCATTATTTGAGTCTAAATTCACAACTACTATCAACTTATTCCAAATATTCCCAAAAAAGCAAGAACCACACTACATTTTATGCCTATAGACATGTAAATATTCAGGTAGTCTTAACTGTACTAGAAACTATGGGAGACATTCCTAATGATCAGGATTAAATTTTACTGAAGATCTTGCCAACAACAAGGACTTCCAAATGTCTTCTGGATTTTTGCTTTGCAAAATGATAAAAGTTTTCTTATTTAGATGACAAATAACTAGCAAGGGTTTAGCCAGATCATGCAATTCTAGATATGATTGAAAATTAACATCTGCAATGAATGCATTCTCTCTGTGCAATTAGACAATAATTAAATGCTTGGGAGTCGAAAAACGTTAAGAGAAAATGTTGGCAAACAAGCAATAATCCAAGAAGTGACTTGTTCAACTGTGCAACTTCAACATTGAGAGCTTTGTGTTTTCCTGGCAAGAACAATGAACAGAATACTTTCACTAGGACTTTTCTAGGAAGGGGGGAAAGAAAAGATGGCAATAGTCTCAGATTATAGGAAACAATGAGAAAGATGTTCAGTAATTTCTTGCAAGATTTTTTTCATTAAAAAAAAGAAAGAGAACTGTTTTAGTAGACTACTTAATTTACTCCAAGTAATCATGAAAAAGTTTTGCTCTTTTTTTAAACAAGCAATGAGATGTCAATGTCAATAAAATTATCAACGTCTACTATATCACAAAGGCTCCCATAAAATCTGAATTTCACAATATTCATTTCACAACTTTTTGATCAGCATTCACCTTTCAGCTCAAGAAAATCCTGAACACAAGACTGTTATTTGTCTTATAAGGGTCATCTTCATTAACCACTGCTTTCAGGTGCCACTTTACAAAGGGAACTGATCAGGACACAGCCTTGTTCCAGAACCATCCCAGTGCCACCCTGATTTATAGCAGCACACAGGAAGGTAAGTCAGCATCAGATCAGGGCCCTGGCACCCACAGTGAGGATGTTTCCAACCAGATTGGTTCCTTGCTGAAGAAACTCAAACCTAAATTTAAGAATAAGTATGGTTTAAGGCTAAAAAATGTTTTAGCTTCAAGTAAAGTAACTCCCCATTTATACCCAAAATACTGCTCTAAATGAGTACTTATATATAACTGAACCCCCAATTTAAAGATAACAAACACAGAACAATATATTTTCTGCATAAGCTCTAGAGGAGCAGGAGGGGAAGCATCTTTCTACTAGCATGAATGATAATAATTATGTGTGTTTCTTACCTGTTTTTTCTATGAAAAGGTGCCAAAAGTGTATATCAAGCTCCCTCCCAGCTAGCATCAAAAGCATGAGGTGCCTAGGTCCAGAGTCTCCCACATGCATTTAATTCTTGTCTCATCCTCTTCTACTGGAAATCTTTGACCATTACAGAGTCCGGACACCTCTATAACTATAAAATATAAAAGAAATACCTGGGCCCCCCAACAGTGTCCTCTTCAAACAGATACCAGAGAGATGCTCACAGCTATGTCACTCCTATGCAGATAAATGTTGGTTAAACATGAAACTGTCATACAGCAGAGGAAGAAGACACAAATTTACATTTTAAACACTTTTGCTCTGAAATAAGAGTTTTAAAGTAATACTATGTTCTGCACTATAAAATAACCCTTAGGATTCACAATCAGAGTGGTATCACACTGTGTACAGTCTGCATGGGCTGCCACAGCCACTGGGAACACAGGGCTGGCTGCCCCAGCTGGGCACAGAGCCTGAGGTGCTCTGGTCAGCAGGAGCTCAATGCTCATCAAGTTTGCTGCAATATCATTTTATGGCTCTCTGTCACAGTAGGATTGGTAAGAGCATTAAAGATTTTTCCAGGCAGTTATCAAATTTCAGTTCACACAAGGATTGAGACCAAAAGAACCTTCTGGAGGTTCCTTGTCCACTTCCCTGTTCAGGCAGAGTCACCTAGGAGAGACTGCTGAGGAGCATCAAGAGATGGCTTTTGGCTATCTCCAAAAATGGATATTCCATAGTCTCTCTGGGAAATCTGCTCAGTGCTCACTCCCTCACACAGTAAAAAAAACTGTTTCTTTATGGTCAGAAGTGTGTACTAACAAACTCCATTAACATTATGATTCTTCCTAATAAAAAGTTTCTCAAGAGAAACACTTGGAATTCAGATGAAAAACAAAAAAATGAAAGTTCTTCTAAGAAATCTAAGAAACTAAATCTGCTGGTGCATGCCACTGCCATGTGGGACAAATAAATGGCAGAATAAAAATCAGAAGTTCAGAAGACCAACATTTGTGTGGCAGACAATTACATCATTCTAAGTGCTTCATCTGAATACGCAGAAGAAATGTTTGGAACAGTGCTCAAATCCCAAGCTAAGCACTCTGGAAGGCAGCCCATGCTAGCAAGCCTTAATTTAACATGCTGCAAACTCTTACAACTGTTGGAAATACACTTGTGTTGGCCAGACTAAAGGAAGAATTTATTCACAACACTCCGTCCTGTGTGACGTTGTGAAGCCAGTACAAGTTCTAAAATACTCAAATTATCATAGAAATCTGTATGCACTGCTTCTTGAAATGTTTTGCTTCTGTTTTTATCATAAACTGATAGTACAGGATTTAAATTTTAGGCTTTATCTCTGACCAGAAGAAGCATTAGAAATTGCTGTAGCCAGAACTACTTGCAGATTTCACAGTTTTTAGCCTGAACATTGAAAATGTGGAATGTCTTTCAGCACCAGTTAAATCCTTGTTTAAAGGATTTAACTGGTTAAAGACAGCTCTTGCAATTCCTTTACACTAACTCAACTCCCTGTAAAATTTCTATTAAAAAAAGTTTAAAAAGTTTTCAAAAGTCAAAGTTTGAGGATATACTCACAGTGGCAGCATGTACCATTTTAATTGTGTATCATATTGGTTTCATGTACTTAACAATTTAAGAAGACATTAAAACATCAAGAAAAATAGTCCTTGTACACTACTAAAAATTCTTATGATAAGCCTTTCTGCAATTTAATGGAAAGTAAGACAAATCTACACCAACAGGATTTTTATCAGAAACAAAATGCCTGGTTTGAATGACTTGTCTTTAAACAGTCTGAACAGAATTAGAAGCAGCCAATTTTACCTGTTTTCTGTTATTTTTCAGAGGAAATGTACAGGTGATTGAGTATGCCCAAGTTCCAAAACACTAAAAGACTTTATCTACAGATGGCATCAAATCTAATTTGTTCAGTTCCCAAGGGAGACAGAACTTGTGACATTTCCTCATTTCCTTCCACACTGACATATCTCTATTCTAAGCACAGAAGACTTCAGATACTAGAAAGGAGTGAAAACCCTGCTGTAGGAACACACCTGTGATATGGGAGGCAAACCAAGCTGAACCAGCTTCACTTTCTGCAGACAACTGAAGTCACACCTGCAGCATTGAAAAGAGTCAGCTGTTAGAACCCACTCAGAGCACATTTTCCAACCATAGAAAAACAGGATTGTTTGGGTTTTTTCCTCAATCATTTAGACTGACAGACATTGTAGTGTTAATGCTCAAGATCTCAGTTACAATTCCACCTGTACTGCAATATTTCAGTACTATCCACATCATCTGTCTTTCCTGTCTAGGGCCAGTACTGTGGCATCATCAGATCACATTTAATGAAAGCACATTATAAATTTTGTTCACATCACAGATTACATTCCTCCACCATACTCCTTTAATTATGTTTCCTTGTTTGGTTCCAATAACAATCAACTTTTCTTTATTTTCAAAGCAGAGCACAGCTAACCAAAAAATACCATTGGAAACCACGATTTGCTTTTTTAAATTCAAGTTTAGGAGCATAATATTTTCCCTTTTCTGCCTGAGCTATCATCCTGATTTTCTAAGTAACAGTAGAAGTTTTCTGGACCCCAAAATTTTCCTCATAATTGAAAGTTCCTTACCACCTGCAAGAGCAATCAAAAAAATGGAAGCTATTAATAAACACCTGCACAAACAATGCAGATGCAGCACTTGATACTGACACTACACTAAATTCAAGTTTCATAAAGATTTAGAGAAGCCACAGCAGTTCCATGCACTTCATGATTTGTGCAACAGGTCTTTGGAAATGGAAAGCCCTGAAGATCCCTGTTTTTGGGCATTCTGACACTACATTTTAAAGGAAGTACACAAAAGAGCAATAACAAAACCACAGAGACACCTCCCACCCTCCCAAGCTCAGAACTGATATCACAAATCACTTTCTTGGGTACAGCATCAAACACTCACCTCAATGAATGTACTAATCATGGTCTTTCCAATCTCAAAGTGTCATCAATATGCTCCTATTAAAAAAAGAAAAAAAGACCATCAGGTTTTGTTAGCAAGATAATTTTTTTTAAAAGATAAATCAAATTCATTTCATAATGCAACAGAAGTCAAATCATGCAAAATATGTCTTCCACAAGTGAAGAACAATTATAAAGACTACAAATACAAGATGAGAGGAAATGCAACCAAATTTTATTGATAAAAGTATTTATTATTGTAACCTAACTTCTAAATTGGTTCCTTGAGCAATGCCCAGAAAAATTACCCACTGAAGTCTGTTCCCTTTATAAATGTAAGAAACCACCCCAAATTCTCATTTCTGCCAGAGCAGAAATAAAGCTCCTTTTACCCTCTCAGGTAAGTATTCCTTGTGCTGTTAAACCCACCATCTGTGCTCAAGACTCCATAGTGAATCTGATCATCCCTGAGAACAAACAGAAACTGTCTCTCAAATTTGTTCTTTCACCTTGAATAACAGACTTGGCCCAGAGCCAGGTTTAATTGCCAACAAGTTGGGTATTTGCTATTAAAAAAAAAAGCAGCCTGTGCTGAGACATCTTCCACAGACGCTAAACACCATCTCCTTCACATGCCCCATGCCGATTTCTAGACATCCTTCCTTCCAGCTCCCTGTCTTAAAAAAAAGTGCCTTCTTAAAGGTATGTAAAATTATTTGTATGCAGTGTGAATTTTGAAAAACACCTTATTTCCTTTGTAACCAGAAAATGCCACTGTCTTCCCAAGTAGAACTGGAGAGACAATTAAGCACAACATCAATAATCAGAACTCTAAATTAGCATGTCAATTCTTGCTCCTTTTGAAAAAAATGAGAAAGATTATACATTTGAGACTGCCAAGTGTTGTCACAGAAAAGAGAAAAATAATGTCCCACCAGTCATATATTTCACCTTTATTCTAGCTGAAACTAGATTTAAGAGTATCTCAATTTAAAAGTATCTCAAACATGAACTTTAGTATTTGCTGACATCCCCATTAAGCAGTAGATTTGCATATCTACTACTCCTCTCTAAGAAAAAGACACACTTTTACTACTTTTACTGTAGTTCCAGGCTAATGCTGCCCTTCAGACATTGCTGTGGTCCACAGCCTGTTCAAAATTTCAGCCAGAATCAAAGTCCCCTTCTGGAAGATGCTGTGCCAAAGAAATTCTTGTCCCCATCACAGCAATAATCCACTCTAAAAAGTGCAGCAACCTGACAAACACCATGTACTTGTCCTAGGAGCTGGATGTGTTAGTACTGAAATGAGAGCTCAAGTCACAGGAGAACCATGGCAGAGCTGTAACTGGAATCAAGTAAGTGCTTTTATACACTGAAGATCTTTGTACAATTAAAGAAACTAAGCAGAAACAGAAAAGTACATGTAATAAGGTCAAGCACAAAAACTGTACTAAGATACAAAAGCTGCAAGGAATAAGGAGGATAGGAAGCAAAACCAAGAAAAAAGACAAGTACTAGACATCCTCACCACTTCATCTTGTCTCCCTAAAGCTTCAATTACAATCAATTGCAGGTGTTATTTAACAGTGAATTGCCTCTGTTTCAGGACAGGATGTTAGAAAGGCAATGGAACTTTGGTTCTACTTTTTAAGAGTCCATTCTGCTTTAAAAAATGCCATCTATACAAGGAAATCTCTGCCCATCTCTAACTATTCTACCTATAAGAAAAATCAAGTGTTAAGAATTACCATGGTATGCTCAAAAACAGGTGGAAGCAAAACTAAAGTCTTTCCCAGACATTTTGGCATACAGATGAAGTTTCTTTCCCACCACCAAATCCTGTCAGGATCAACACTGGTACTGCTTGTACAGAACTTCTGCAGCCTGCTCACACCATCTGCAGAATCTCCTCATCCTCCTGCCCCAAGAAATGCTTTCTGTGTATTTCAGTAAACCACATGTTGAGTCACTACCCCTACAGCATCCTCAATAAAATGTTCCTTCCTACTTGGAGAAAAATAAGGAAATTATGGAAAATAAAGGAAAAAATGAAAACCATATTCTATGCTTATATATGTTGAGGAAGGTAAATTTAGCCTCGCCTCTGATTGTGTTCTACAAGCAAAGTTGCCTACCAAAAAACATCAGAGAACTTATAAGGCACCTCTAGGACTACCACACACTACTTGAGCAGCAGATCCCCAGCAGCTGAGAACATCTGTACAAAAACTTCTTGACTTTACAAAAGCTTTTATACACACAAATGCTCCTAACCTCCCTTTCATATGTGGATAAGCAAGAAAACACAGAACACAGCTGGGCAGCTCACTGAAACTCAGTGAATTGCTGCTGTCCCTCAGGAACCCCTCACAGGGGACAGGACCAAGTCAGAGGATTCCCTACTGGTGCAATCCCTTTGCAAATGTGAGAAATGAAACCCTGGAGATGAGAGTTCTTTTTCAGAGTAGTAATTGCTAGTTGATGTTAATGAAGTTGATAGGGTCTTAATTTGAAGTGTTGGTCTGTTGTTAAATATTGAATGTTAGAGTTCTAGGACTTGCCTTTAGTTGCCACTATTAAGTGTGACTATTTTACCTTGTATTTGTATCTCTCCCCATCATACTCTGTATTTGCACCCCTTTCCATCGGGAACCACTTCCCCTGCTCCCAGGAGGACTTGCACCCAGACTGAATTTAAATGAGAGGCTGTGGGAACTCCATGAACCCTCTCAAAACAACAAAGCAGCACATAAACTACGATTTTAACCCAGCAGAACCACACTACATCATCCACCCCTGACCAGAGCCAGATTCCGTCCTGCCACCATCATTAAAATAGTGCTCAGCTTGGAGGATCCCCCTAAGCTACAAGCCAACATTGTCTTCCTAAGGACTCTGGTGAGGAGGGAAGCCCCAGCTCTGCCCAGGGACAAAGCTGCACTGCTCCTCCTCCTCAGCGTCATCCTGTGGGCAACCCCTTGGGTTCCCACCCAGAGCTGGCATTAATAAAGGCCTTCTGAAAGGAGCTGGTGTCCTGGCCCTGTTTATCACAGCTACAGCCATTCAAAGACCCCATCTGCACTGGAAAGAACCTCCAGAACACAAAGCACAGGTCCAGAGCCTGCCCGTGTCCTGTCGGAGCTCAGTGCATCCCTCTGGGTGTCCAGAGCTGCCAGGACCCTGCCAGGGGGCTCAGAGACCCTGGCACACAGCCCAGAACACCTGGGGATTTGATTGTGACCCATGGAGCAAATTACCAGCTTTGTATGAGGACCTGAAAGCCACAGAAGTTTAAGCAGTGTATAATAAAATTATCACTAGGCGAAAAGGTAGATTTTGGAGTTTTTAGAATGGGGGTTTTGGGGACAAGATGGCAGAACTTGGACATGTCCAGCCTTTCCTTTTCTTCTTCACCTCCATCTTCTGCTGTGATGTTGGCACTTTGGGATTGGTTTAGAGTAGCAGTGCACTGTCTAACACAGGTGATAGGTATAGGGAATTAGGTGTAAATATGTTACACGTAGTTTGTAGTATAAAGAGATAACACCGCCCCAGGGGCAGGCAGAGTGCCTCTGTCTGTCCTGCTGAGCGGACCTCGGCTGGACAGGAGAAAAATTTCTATAGATAAGATACAATAAACAACTCTGAGAGCGAGAACTGAAGAGCTGTGAGTCATTCTCCGAAGGTGCGGGCTGGAGCAGAGGCTGTTCACGTGTCTCGGGGCTGCAATAAGCCGCAAGCTCGCCGGCAGCAGGGTGCGAGCGGGCGGGCCGAGCGCCTCAGAGCGGCGCAGCCAGCAGGCATGCGGGGCCCCATGTGCTCGCTGCTGCCTACTACACACACAGCGCGCTCCGAGGCACTGCACGCATCTCCACTCGCCCTACACACACTGCAATCTCACCCTTCTCCTTCTGGTCTTCTCTGCCACAATATTTCACAAAAGCAGCCTGGGGCTGCGAGAAATCACAGCAAGAGATAGCAAACCTATCACCCTCTGAACTGTGGTTTTGATTCTACCTTCTCTTTTCCCATGTCCTTTAATCATACTTGTGAAAAGTGCATATTATATGGCTCTACATATTTACCGTATTGTGAAAAACGCCAATCACTTGTTTTTAAAATTCTAAAAGTTTAATAGTAATAAAATGGTTATAAAAATAGTAATACAGTTAGAGTAATAATAATTTGGACAAATTGAATTAGGACAATGAGACAAAAAATACATAGAGTTACAGACAGTCTGGGTACCTTTTTCTGGGCAGCAAGAGCCCGAAAAAGGACCCACGTTAACAGAGGATTAACCCTTAAAAACAACAGCCTGTTGCATATTCATACACCTCATACATGATGCATAAATTCCATTCAAACACAGGATTCTGTCTGGTCATCGTCAGCTTCTTCCTTCTAATCCTAACAGTGCCTTTGAGGTGGGAAGAAGTTTGTTTCTTCTGATAATGGAGCAATAAATTCTCTTTCTCTGAAAGATTCAGGTGTCCTGTGGCTGCTATCTCACTGTGAGTCCTTTCTTTAAAGAAAAGTCTCCTACATAGCATAGTTTCTATTTTAACATTTTTTATAACTTAAAACTATATTTAACACACTTAAGAGAATTAATACAGCATTACTTTCTAACACAACACATATCATATTCATTTTAATATTTGCAAAAAGTCAATTATAAAATACATGCATTTTTCACACATATTTTGATGTATTAATTAGTAGTGCTGTATTAACGTTTTAATAATATGATAACTGCAGTCTTGTAATTAAAAGATAACTTTTGTAGGTAAAATAAGAACTGTGTCAGTGAGATTTTCTAAAGAAAGGAATGAGTCACTCACACCAGATAGCAGCCCCAGGACATCTAAATCTTTCAGACAAAAAGAAATTTATTGCCTCTTATCAGAAGAAACAAACTTTTTCCCACCTCAAAGGCACTGTTAGGGTTAGAAGGAAGAAGTTGATGATGACCAGACAGAATCCTGTATTTAAATGGAATTTATGCATCATGTATGAGGTGTATGGATATGCAACAGGCTGTTGTTTTTAAGGGTTAATCTTTGTTAACAGGTGTCAAAAAGAAGTACCCAGACATCCGTAACTCTGTCTTTATTGTCTCATATTGTCCTAATCCAATTTGTCCAAATTATGATTACTCTAATTGTACTACTATTTTTATAACCATTTTATTACCATCAAACTTTTAAAATTTTAATAACAAGTGATTGGCATTTTTCACAATACTTCACAGAGAGATGTCTCAAAAGAAACACCCCTATCCCCTCACAAACAAAGCTCTGAGCGTCAGAAGGCAGACCTCTACAAGCAAAGGCAATGCAGCTTTGGTTCTACTTTTAAAAATTCAGTTCTACTTTAAAAAAGCCTGCCTTGCTAACCAACAATATTCCAGTCTGACCCCCCAGCAGGAGTTAAGTTTAAGGCCACCGTTCAAGCAAGAAAGCAGACAGACACTTCTTAGGGCACAAAACAGCACCAGCATTACTTTCAAGACCAACACTTTCTGCATTCAACTTCATCCATAATCAAAAGAACAAGTAAAAGCTCTTTAGAGTAATACAACAGTATCACAAAGAATAATGGGGATATTAATTGACTGCCTTGCTGTTCAGTGCTTGACAAGCTAAGTTAACACAATGAATATTTAGGCAGTTTAAAACTTGCACTACAGGGATATAACTGAATGTGGAATGCAGTAAGACAAACCAGTTCAAAATCCCAATAATCCACCATCCTTATAGAGGAATTCTAGGCCATGCAATCAAAACTGGAGACAAAAATTCCTTTTCAGAAACACCTGATTACCTGGTAATTATGATGTGGTAATGTTATGAGTATAATACAGTGTCTACAGGACACTCATGCCAGCTATTACACAAGGCCTTGCTAAGAACATGACGTTCCTTTTAACATAGGCCAACCATAGCAACCCTATGGAAAACACTACAGTTGATCTAGACTAGTGATAATTTACTTGTTCTACTGGCTACCAGTAATCTTCTTGCTTTTAAACCACAACAAATACACCTCATCCCATGGTAACTTGCTCATTTCCTTATTCTTTGAGGGGTGAAAAAAAGATTTTTTTTTTAATGCACTAAAGCGTATTCTAATACTGTAAAGATGTTAGAGAAATAAGGGTGTGGCAAGAACCCAGGAAAAAAGAAAACTGTTTATCAGTCTGTATCTAAGCCAAACGCTTCCTGGTCATAATAAACGTCTGAAGTAGAAGAAGAATCCAGAACTCTACTGCCAATCACTTTCCCCGCTTCATTCTATATTCATACTTTGAGACTAAACTCCACCAACATCTCAGTTTAATAGAAAAGCTTATTAATGTAAGAGCATACTGTTCAGGGAGAGGCTCAAGTAAGTTTATCAAGTAAACTGTGTTGTTACATACTTTAATCTTATGACTAGAAGAAGAAAAAGCAGACAAGGTACTACGCCAAGAGTATGCTGCCTCTTTAATGCCTCTCCGTGGAAATCCAAAATAAGTAACAGTAAATTGTAAAAATAAAAATTACTTGGATTTTCACCGACAGAATTTGTTTGCTAAAAGGAATATAGGAAGTCTATAACAAGTCCCACCAACGGACAAATAAAGAAAGTTTCCAGCAAAACCATGCATTCTTTGAATTATAAATGAAACCAAAAAAACTTGCCAAATCTGAAAAAGTGCACAAAAGCCAAAAACCCTCTTTCCGTGCCTTTGCCTTCTGAACTACATCAAGCCAAACCACTTCTTCATGGGACAGACCATCCTCTTTCACGGCGGTGTTTGACATTTATGACACCCAACTACCCTGAAATACACACTTGAAATGTCCAAAACCTGAAAGTTTTGGTAGACTTTTTTCTTCCACTCCAGGCCAAAGGCCATCTCTTTTGCTCTGTGTGTTACTAGTGAGGTGAGCAACCTGCAGAGTCCAGAATCAGGACTGCACACCTCAGGACAGTGTCGTCACCACAAGACCAACATCCAGCTCTGCACGGAGCAAGGACACAGTCCAGTCCTACAGTGAAACTTCCTCACTTTGCAGAAACAACGCAAGTTTCAGAGACAAAGGCAAAAACAGAAAGATCATAAAAGCACTTAAACATGCACAAGCACAAGCAAGAAGGAACTTGATGTTATAGTGCAACAATGTGGGCACTCTCCCTAACATCAATCAAACTGTGGCTGAAACAATACTGGCAACTTGTAAGGTTTTCTCACTATACTAGTCAGGTTTTTTACTCTACTTCTGACTTGACAGATACTCTTACCACTAGAATCATTAGAGTATTTCCACTTCTTTCCCTTTACTCGTGAAAGCTATTCAATCTCAGATGTCCAAGACAATAAATCTCAAAGTCTTGCATTTGGAAAAGAAAGACATGAGCTTACAAGGAAGATAGAAAAAGACTTCTTATCAGGGCATATGGTGATAGGATGAAAGGCAGTGGTTTGAAACTGCAAGAGGGTAGATTGGACATATGGATGAAACAATTGGACTTAAGGATCTCAGAGGTCTTTTCCTACTTAATGGTTCTGTTTCTTTGATCCGAATCAGTGCACTGTCTCAGCCAAGTTACTTTTTCACTGGACTACACTTACAAAGCACTGTAGTTTCTCAAGTACCTGATACCTCACATCGACCTCCTGGGAGGCCTTTTAAGCTCCTATGGCACACAGAGAAATGCTGTCCCATTATGAAAAGGCTTACCCTATTGCGAAAAGTCAAATGTAAAGCGTCAGCTTGACTGTTACCATGCTGCTCACCTATTTGCATGAAACTGTACTTACATAAAGCGTTTTGTAATCATGCATGTAACACTATGCACCTAATGTGAACAGCAGCACAGCCACACCGTCTCAAGGCACAGACTGTCTTTACAGCTACGGGCACCGCAACAAACAAATGGACAGCACCTGTTGCCTACTCTACCTGTAGCTCGCACATCTCAGCGGCGCTGAGAATGATACCCGCTGCCGCACGGTTCCTCCCGTGGAGCAGCCCGCCCGCCCGGTGGGACCCAGCTCGGTCCCCTCTCGGTGCCCCGGGACACGCGTGCTCTCCGCCGGTTCCCCCACTCCGCACCCCGGGCACAGCCGTGGCCGCAGCCCGCGGCCGGCAGAGCGGAGCCCCGCCGGGGGACCGAGCCCGGCCCCGCTGCCGCCTTCCCCGCTCCGGGCCGGGGCCACCGCCCCCTGCGCGCCCCTGCCCGGCCCCAGCGGCCGCCCCTCGGAGAGCCCCGCTGCCGTCCCGGCCCTGTGGGGGCGGCTGTGCCCCCACTCCCGGGCGCTCTCCCGGTCCAAGGCGGGCGGGGGCCGTGCCGCACTGAGCCCCGCACCCCGCCCCGGGAGCGACTCACAGCCGGCCGCCGCTTCCCTGGCCGCGGTTTCACGGGCAGCGGGGGGGGCGTGTCACAGCCGCCCTTCCGAGGGAGCCCCGCGCGCCCCCGCTGCGGCGGGCCGGGGCCGGCAGCGGGACGGACCCCGCGGCACAAGAGGGACCCGAGCGCGCATCGTCCCGGCAACGGGAGAGCCCCGGCGCGAGGGTTACGTAACCTCGGCCCGGCGGGCGGGGGAGGCGGGAGAGCCCCTGTGCCCCCCGCGGCCGCCGCTCGCCGCCCCCTCCCGTCGCTCCCCGAGGGTCCCCCAGCCCCTTCGGGCCGCGGGGAGCGCGCCCGGCGGGCCCCCACTCACCGCGCACGGCGCGTCCCGCCGGCCCCGCGCCTCCCGGCTCGGGCTTCATACGGGCAGAAACGTGACCGGCCGCCGCGCGCCCGCCCCGCCCGCGCTCCCATTGGCCGCGGCCGCGTGACGCCAGCGAGACGCGCGGGCGGGGGCGGGGCGCGCGCCGCTGCCATTGGCCGCGCGGGCCGCCGCTCACTTTACATAAGCCTCACGTGTGGCACCATGTTTCCACCGACAGCCGCGGCCGCCTCCCGAGCCTGCCTCGCCGCCGGCCCGCCCCTCCCCTCCCCCGCGCCGCCGCCACTGAGGTGCACTCACCGCCGGCCCCCGCGCCGCCTCCCGCCGAAGCCGCGGTAGCTCCGCTCGCCTCCCCTCGCGCCCGCGCCACCGCCGCTACGGGACCGCCGGGCCGGGGAGGATGGATTGGGGGGCAGCGGTCACGTGACGGCCCCGGCGAGAGCGGCTCCGCCCCCGCCCGCTCGGAGCCGCGCGTGACGTGTCGTGCGCGCGCGCGCGGGCGGGCAGCGACCGTTGGCGGCCGGGGCGCGCGCGCGCCGGGGCCCTCAGCGCAGCTCGGGCCGGCCCGAGCGCCCCGCCAGGGCCCCCCGAGCGCTCACGGACACCGGCCGGGCCCGCGCAGGCCCCGCCGCAGCCCCCGGGTCACCCTGCCGCTGCCGATCCGTCCGCTTACATAAGGCAGCGGCGCCCGGATCCCATTTCCTGGTGCTGCCGCCCGCGCTGGGTGCACGCCCTGAAGTTTCGAAAGTGCCCCCGCGGATTGTTCAGGAGGCGCCGGGTCACAAAGCAAAGGGCAGCGCAGGAGAGCGCAGGGCTGCAGCTTTCTCCCGCACCGGCCCGCAGCATCAGCCTGAATATAACTACAGCAGTGATTTAACTAAGAATTTCCGAGCTCTCAAACGTACTGTTCTTGGCAACAGCATTTCCACATGGTAACACGTCACTATGCGATTGCTTTCAGTTCTGACTGTTTAAAGAGTTTTTCATATGTATTAAAATAATATTTCACCCTTGTGTTCAAGCAAAATATTCAGAGACCATTGACACTTCTCATCTCACAGTAAGGAAGAATTTAATGAGTTCTTGTACATTGGTCACACAGATTTTTTCTCAGGCCCCTGCACCAATCCATCCTACACTGGTGAGAGAACCCCATAACCCATTGCTGAACACTTCAGCCTGCTCTAGCCTCCACATCTTCCAAGGCTAGGCAGAGCAGTAGCTGAGAAATTAATGTTAGTGTTAATGTTAGTGTGTGTGTATTCTGAGCTTCCTGTGTCTCCAC
Source organism: Melospiza georgiana (assembly GCF_028018845.1). Lineage (NCBI taxonomy): Eukaryota > Metazoa > Chordata > Aves > Passeriformes > Passerellidae > Melospiza > Melospiza georgiana. The sequence goes on along the minus strand of NC_080439.1, from coordinate 22,980,990 downwards.
TGTGGTAGATGGCTTTGCAAAGAGGAACAGAGAATGTGCCACAGCCACGTTCAGGCTTGACAGCATTTTACACTCACTGCATGCAGGCAGTTGCTCCATAGGATGAAACACAGGACAGCCATCAGGGCTTCCACTGTTTATCTGCAAAATGAGGTTAATGCCGCTTCCCTCCCTCAGTGCGGTGTTAAGGATAAGTCCATTAGGTACACAGATATTTATGCTCTGACTGTTACAGAAACAGCCTGCGAGTAAAGGACTGTGGAGTATTTAACTGCTGGGCAGCAGAGGGGGTGGGCAGCGGAAGCATTAGGACCAGATTCTGCAACTGGATTTGTTGCAATGCACAAGTCAGCTTACCAGGATACCATTCTTAGGTTGCACTCCTCTGAGGAGTCTAATTTTAAGATTAATCCTAATTAGGTAGTCTTTTTGTGGTTTGGTCAACCTGTTGTTGGTAGGCCTTCACATCCAGAATTTTACTGTCTTTTTGCAAGTTCTCTGCTTTAGGGTTAAAGGGATGTAGAATAATATTCTTGGTTTCCACGGCATGTTGTTTTTCATGTTAAGTGCCAAAAATACCTGTCCCTGACAGTGTGCTAAGGACTGTGGTCTGTTACCACAGACTCCAACTAAGGCACTTCAACCACAGCAAAACCTTGAGGTCCACGCTGTCCCCCACCCCATGAGAAGGATGGCAAAGCATGGCACTAGAGCTAAATGAGTTCCCAGGACATGCCAGTCCTGGCAGAAGAGTAATCCCCATCACCACAAACAGCCAGTACCTTTCCCACCCTGGTAACTACCAGAGCCATTACTTGAGTTCTGCTTGTTTTAAAGGGATACTAATCAATTGTTTCAGTCAAGCTTATGGGAATAATTTAAAAGTTTTATTCATACCATCTTTTAGTCATCACAGCTTTATATTTAATGTACCAAAAACCAGGGTAAGCTATGTTAGTCAAAATGTGATTATGCACCCTGAACAAGTTCAGTCCAAATTCTGCAACTTCCAGAAAACTGGCACAAGAGAAATCATGTGTGTAGATACAAATTATTCCAGACACCTCCAATTTGAAATAACAAGAGTGGAGGCACATGGCTTCTAAAAGAGTGAATATTGCTATTGACTCATCTACTAAGGAACAAAGCAAAATAAAATTATTGCAAAATTTTATGGGTGCTACATGTTTGTTTTGAAGGTCACTTTGTCTGGTAGGCAGTAGTAAAATACATATATGCACACACAAATGGTTCTCCAGAATATAAAGCTTGTAAGAAAAGCATTAAAATGGTCAGGTTTTTTTCCCAGCTTTGTTTATTTTGTGTGAGTGTGTATGTTCAGTTGTAACTCTTGGAGCATGGCAGAACAAATCACTACTATGTTCAGCCAGCCCTTTGTGTGCCTCGCACACCCGGTCCCCCAGTGGTGCTGCCCCAGGGCGGCGCTGCGCGGCGGGCTGGGCACAGCTCAGGCTCTGCCCAGGGCTGGGGCACAGCTCAGACACAGCTCCGGACACAGCTCAGACACAGCTTGGACACTGCCCAGGGCTGGGGCACAGCTCAGGCTCTGCCCAGGGCTGGGGCACAGCTCGGACACTGCCCAGGGCTGGGCACAGCTCAGACACAGCTCCGGACACAGCTCAGACACTGCCCAGGGCTGGGGCACAGCTCAGGCTCTGCCCAGGGCTGGGCACAGCTCAGACACTGCCCAGGGCTGGGGCACAGCTCGGACATAGCTCGGACACTGCCCAGGGCTGGGCACAGCTCAGGCTCTGCCCAGGGCTGGGCACAGCTCAGACACTGCCCAGGGCTGGGCACAGCTCGGACACTGCCCGGGGCTGGGGCACAGCTCGGACACTGCCCAGGGCTGGGCACAGCTCAGGCTCTGCCAAGGGCTGGGGAACAGCTCGGACACTGCCCAGGGCTGGACACAGCTCGGACACTGCCCAGGGCTGGGGCACAGCTCAGACACTGCCCAGGGCTGGGCACAGCTCCGGACACAGCTTGGACACTGCCCAGGGCTGGGGCACAGCTCGGACACTGCCCAGGGCTGGGGAACAGCTCGGACACTGCCCAGGGCTGGGGAACAGCTCCGGACACTGCCCAGGGCTGGGCACAGCTCGGACACAGCTCGGACACAGCTCGGACACTGCCCAGGGCTGGGCACAGCTCGGACACAGCTCGGACACTGCCCAGGGCTGGGCACAGCTCGGACACAGCTCGGACGCTGCCCAGGCTCTGCCCGGCTCCCTCGTGCGGCCCCGCCGGGAAAATGCTGCTCCTGTGGGACTCCCTATGGATCCCGCTCATTCTCTCACTTCTATCAGTAGATTTTTAGCCACACACGCAAATGCCGAACTTTTTCTCAGCATTCATAAAAAGTAGAATGTTTGCTTAACTGAACCAATTCAGTCAGTTCTGATAAGCAGCAACGTATTGACAGTATCTACATTTTTAAAGGGGAAAAAAATCCAAGTCTTTCAATGTGGAAAATTAATAATTTGAGACCACTAGGAAAACTACCTGAGGAAGTTAGGTAGCTTCCTATTTGCTAAGGAAATAAGTCTCCTCTTTTTCAATATCTATGCTTCCCTATCCACTTGTAGAGGTCTCCTGTTTTAAGATACTCCACAGCATTGACGGAACTGTATATTATTAAAAAAACCAATCAATACTTTACAGCTGGAGCCCACGTCTAATTCTTCATTTCCTAGGTCTAATTACTCACCATTTACAGTGACGCTGACAGTCATTGATTCTTGCAAAGATCCGGAAAGGCTTTTTTTGCTAATGAGCAAAAGTCGTCACTCTTACTCTCCATACAGACAAAAGGGGGAGGAAAGGAAAAAACCCACTATGCCCATTACCAGTAAATATATGGACAGGTTTTTCTAAAAGAATTGGAGGATGTAGGAACAAACTGTAACAAATAGACAGCAATAACATACATGCTTTGATTAAAATGCAGAGGAATGTAAGAAACCCGATGAAGAACTTCAACTCAAGCAGCAAGTTCCTGAAATATGCTGCCATTCAAAAGTCCTTTGCACAAGTGTCTGCTTGTTGCCAGAGAGAAAACCTTTGCTGACAACTTCTGGGGAATGTAGGTTTTCATTCTGTCCCTATTCTTATTAAATTCAGTTTCTCTTGGCAAATGCAGTGTAATTTGATGTTCCAAATATCTTGAAAAGTGGCACATGAAGGAGCCCTGAATTGTTCTTTTAGAAGGATACAAATGGAAGGGGTGTATGTCCCCACTGTACCTCTATGTGCTCATCCCCAAGCTCATGAGCATGATTTTAGAAGCAGACAGCTCAGAGCATTCCAGGTCTGAGATCCTGCTGTTTAGTGTGTATTAGCAACTCATTTTCTGCAGTCAGCCTCACAGAAGGGTGAATGAAGAGAGCTGGAAATTGAACTCACAGTGCTGAAAAGGGGTTTAGAGCTTCCTGCATAACTCACAGAGTGATAGTTTGTGATTTCACGGCCTGCCTCGGGTGATCAAAGTCCTTACACATCCACCAAAAGGAACAGTCCCACCACCTCCACTGAGTTAAAAAGCAGTGATTATGCAACTGTGCTGTTAGTTAGGTTAGGAAACCAACTTGACTGAAAATATCCCATGAAAGAAGTTTTTGGTTGGATTACATCACAGCTGTGGGAGCACAAAAGCCAAACCAAAACAGGATCAAAGAACATTTTTTGAGCTGGAGCGAGGATCCAAGACCAAGAGGAACATCAAATTACAGAGTTAGGCACTTAAAATGAAATTTGCATGTCATTAGATTAGCATAAGAGAGCTAATAAGAGATGTCAAGCAGAAAAGTGCATCCTTATTCTTGCCTACGCTGTTGGATTTATGCATCCTCTTCTGCCCTGATAGAAAGTGATCACATCTTGGTCTTCACCATGCAAAATAATCCAGACATTTATGCCAAAGACAGCTTTCACAGCATTTCTGAGCTGATCTAACATTTCACTTCCATCAAGGGGTTGGCACCACTGCCACCAAGTACTAATGGCTATGTGGTCTTGCTGCTTCCTTGGCCCCTCAGTGAGCCAGTTCAATTTGTTAATCTCTCAGAAAGCTCCCTGGGTTTGTTTTTCTGCCTGTAAGCTACTGAGAAAGTACATTCCTAAGTCCAGGTATGCCATGGACAAGGCATTGAAAAGCTCTTTTAAAGGCAATGAGACTGCAGAAAATATTTCCACAGCTTTTGATACCTGAAGTACCCTCCTTTCTGGATTAAATGTGCCCATATTTAGCAGGTGGTCTTGAGAGACCCAAATTCTTCAACACACACCTGAGCATCCAGGTCTAGGACATGGTGCTGGACCTGTACCACAGTGTATTCCAACCCTTGCCTCCCCACTGGTTCCTAATGCACGCTCTGCATTGAAATCAATGAAATCAGCTCTGCATTTGCTGACCAGAGTCAGTTTACTGCCCTCCATCACGTTTGTGATCTCTTTTTGGCCTCACAGCTGCAGAGGGAAACGTTACCAGTCTCTTACAGGAACACAGAGACAAACCTTGCTTCACAAACAGAATAAGGGTAGAGAGACAACATCTGGGTACTGACTTCCCCACCAGTGAGCATTTATGCAATTTTTATTAAATAATCATTACATAAAGTGTTGGATTAGGTTTTGGCATGGGATTGGAGCTGGATTTGCTCACAGGTAAACTGACAATCGCCGTGCCAGGGAGTTGTGCTGCTGCTCTCAGATTCTGGGAATTGAGGCACCCTCCCTCCTTACTTTGTTTTCATTTTAAACAAATATGATAACATTAACAGATCATAACAGAAACATTTGTAAGAAACTGGATGCTAAGTGGCAAACTAGCTGGAAGTGCTGCAGCTCAGTGACTGCCCTCCCTGCCACAGTCCCAGGCCTGACTCCAGCCAGACTCTCAGCCACTCCTTCCACAACAGTGCTAATTATAGACCGGTGATTTGTGCTTGTTGAGGAAGGAAGAGCCAAATTTCAAATGGGAAAGAGTGTCTTTCTGTATAATTCTGGAGAGTGTCTCTTAATTAAAACCACTTCATTTTCAGATTGGATTTCCCATTACTCCTCTGTGTCAATTAATTTTCCGGCTTTCGTTCACACTTGAGCTGTTTTGAGCTGCTCATTGCTGCTGCTGAAGTCAGAGGAAGCTTGGGTTTGTTTTCAGGACTTTTTGTGTTCAGTGACTGCTCGAGTTTGCTTCAGGAAGAAAACCTGATGTACCTGGTCACACTGCTGAAAACAAAGCAGGGATTTTAATAATCAGGCGTTGCAAAAGTCCCTTGTACTGAGTCAATTTGAGAGACTTCAGTAAACAAAGTTTTACAGATGCTATCAATAAATGGAAGTTTCTGATAAGCAATCAGAAATTGTTTTGGTTTAATTCTAATCAATTAGAAGGAAAAGAGAAAGGACAGCTCACTTTGCACACTGTCATTGAAACACAGAACTGGGGGGCGAAGGATTGATACAAAGTGTGTTTGAATAAATCCCTTTGATATAAACAGCTTTGGCAATTGCTCAAGAGAGTAACTAAACCAAAGGGGGCAGAAATCTTTCCCATCTTTGTGGATTATCTGGTATTTAATTGGTATGAGCTTAACTACAGTCCTTTACTAAGTGCAGCTCCGGGGACAAAATCCTCAACCACCTCGTTTCCTGAGTGTAAAATTTCTTGAGAATGATGTGCCTGGAATATCCTTGGGATTTCTTCCTATCTGTCAGTAGACAATAAATTTAAAATTACCATTTGAATGGGGAGAACCAAACAAGCAGACAAAACAATCACATGAGCCTTTACACAGAAACCAACTAAAATATAGTACTCATTACCATAATGAGATATATTCTATACACTTACAACATGTCATACTTCATTAGCAGTAGAACAACTCTGGAATTCAATGCTTTTGTTGTGTAACTTCACAATAAAAAAAAATCAAAGTAGTTTAAGTCAGTGACTAGAAAAAAATAAAAACCCAAACCAAACTAAACCAAACCCTTACATTTCTTAAAGGAGAATGGTTAAAGGACATTTTAAAAAAGGCAAGAATTAATAATCCTAAGTAATATTAGTTATTTGTTGTTCCTTAGAGGAAAGTGCTACATGAAAGCAAAGGAACTATATTTGAGAAAAATGGAGTAGCCAGAACAAAACAGAAAGATGAAAGAAATCTTACCTTGCCAAAAAAGCCCAATTGTGAGATATGCCTTCCATACACATTTATAAAAATGCTGCTCATGGTTTCTTTGGGTCTGGATGAAGAACTAAGTGAGCATTGGGGTGTCTTTCTTTCCAGTGGGTCTAAAAAACTTATCCAGCCACCTTTCATTCCTTTTATTGATATGGGTAATTTACAATTATCATTTTGTTTCCCCAGCCCTGCTCTCCTACTGTGCATTAGTCAACAGCTGTGGTTGGTAATAATGCCGATAGCTTTTGCTGTCTTCATTTAACACTGAAGAAAGCAGTGCTTGGTTGGGAGACTGATTCCTCTCATGCAGGGATAGCATTCCTGGGCTTTGTAAAGTGAGCACAGTGCAAGGAAGACTTGGAGCACATCTGCATTGTAGTGGCAGCCTGAGAGGGCAGACCCAAGTCAGCCTTGAAGCAGTGGCACTCCCTGGACAGGCACAGAGCTGAGTGGATGCAAAGCCCACCAAGGACCCAAGGAGTGCTGGATCATGGAGCCTGTGGTGCCAGAGCCCTGCTCCAGCTGGGAGCTCACAGCATGGACATATCCCATCCACTTATATATCACAGCACTATGGAGTAGCCAGAACAAAACAGAAAGATGAAAGAAATCTTACCTTGCCAAAAAAGCCTAGTTGTGAGATATGCCTTCCATACACTTCCATACAATTTATAAAAATGCTGCTCTATCTATGGACCTATTTATACAAAATATGCTTGAAAATTGCCCTGGGCCCATCCAAGCACAGCCACTGCTCCTGAGGTGAGTGCATTCCCTTGTTTCCCATTTGGGATGCCACAGCAGTCCTGTACTATCAGTACCGTATTTCTCTATCTGTGGACATATGGTTACTCCACAGTGCTGCTGCTGCCACCCTAACTCTTGGTGCCTTGAAGTGTTTCCTCAGGTGCTGCCCCACTCATGGCACTGCTAGAATGAGGTGCATTTTCCTCTGCAGAAAGACTTTGCACCTTCACTGTGTTGGTTTCCCTATAGCCCCATCTGGGATTCCCTATCAAGGCTTACCTAACTCACCTTAGAGGAGGGTTAAAAGCAAACAGGTGTTTTGATTAAACTTCACAGCTTGTATTTAAATGCTGGGCTAATCTACTTCAGCTGTGGCTGGAATATCCTTGGGATTTCTTCCAACTCTTACAACTCCCCTCGACTCCTTATTCTAGCCCTACTCTCCACTATTCTCATCATGTTCCAATGATGATGTGACATTGTACGAGAAAGCACGTCCCAAGGTCACCATAGGCAGAGAGGATGCTGTCCTACTCTTCAAGGCACTTGAGAAAGCAAACCGAAAAAGGGAATTTTTAAAATGACAGATGAATTTTTTAAATGAAAGATTTTGGACTTCACTGGAACCTAATAACCAGTGAATCAACTTTTCTTGTCGTACACTGACTTACTACTGAGAAAACATCTCCTCAAGTTCTAAAATGCAATTAAAGCTCATTATGTCCCATAAACTTGGTCATTAAAACTTGGATTCAGGTCCCTCAGAAGGGCAAATCAGTGTAGATGACCAGAGATGTGGCACTTCCCACATCATCAGGTCCTTACACCACACCTTGAATTGTGAGATTGAGAATCTTGCAATTCACACTGAGTTAATGTCAAATGTCAGTTACAGCAGCCAAATCTATCTGAATGAAGTTTTTCCCAGCCACATGTTGGATGACAGTACAATTAATTTTATAGGGAGACTATTAACAAAATATACTTGAAAATTTCTCTGGGCCCATCCAAACACAGCCACTGCTCCTGAGGTGAGTGCATTCCCTTGCTTCCCATTTGGGATGCCACAGCAATCCTGTGCTATCAGTCCACTACAATCAAAGTGAAACAACAGAAGAACTAGTATGAAGACTTGTGTATTCCACATTCAAAAATTATGCTACTATTTGCATACTTTAATAGCTTCATCTGAAACAAAGCCTCAGTTCCCCTTATATAATTAAGATTTTTTTCTCTGTTGTTAATGGCACTGGTGAAGATTTTATAATGCCAAAAACATTTTACAAATAAAGCTCTAATTTTCAAAGTTTACCCTGATGTATTGTAATTTCTATTGTCTACTTTGTCAAAAACTTTTATCAAAGTGATAACTGATTTACTGCAAGGTGGAAAGGCAAAAGCATACCAGGAATTAATTTCTTAGCTCATTGTTAAGAAAACAAAGTGTGGAAGTTGAACACTGTTGTATGTGAAGCTACACAACCAAGCTTTGATGGTCGAATTAGACACAAATCTCCTTATTTTCAGAATCCTGTTCTCATCTCAACACCATCATTGTCATAACCATGGATGATGGTCTCCGCAGCACACCAGCATTTAGTATTTGTAAAGCTTTTTGGTTTTAGATCCATTTAGATCCAGGACACAGAGCCATCCATTGCTGTTGTAAGTATTGGCATGTCCATGTCTGCTGTGGAGGTGATTGCAGTGTGAGGGCTGGGACACCCCCAGAGAAGAGGGAATTGCTGTGGAGCTCTGGTTTCAAACGTGCTCCTGCAGCACAGGAAGGGGTGTGTGAGAACGCTGTGCAGAGCTCCCTGGAGAACTCTCTGTTCTCCCCTCAGTTCTACTTTACTGACTTTGGAGAAACCAGTTATTAAAAAGGAAGGTAGGGAATGTTCTTGAGTGAGTCATGTTTGTTCTGTGGCTGTCAGACTGCATCCACAACTGGTCGAGTAGCTCCATTCAGCCGTGAGCTCGTTCCCATGCAGCACATGACACAGGGAGCCTTTGTACAGCTGCAGGCAACATGCTTCACGTTGGCTCCTGCCTTTGGAGGTTGTGAAAAATGCATGTATTTCATGACTGGCTTTTCACAAATATTAAAAGTAATGTGTTGTGTTAGAAAGTAATGCTGTATTAATTCTCTAAAGTAGTGTGTTAAATATAGTTTTAGATTATAACAAAATGTTAAAATAGAAACTATGCAATGTAGGATACTTTTTTTAAAGAAAGGACTCGCAGTGAGATAGCAGCCACAGGACACCTGAATCTTTCAGAGTAAAAAAATTTATTGCTCTCTTGTAAGAAGAAATTAATTTCTTCCTGCCTCTAAGGTGCTGTCAGGATTCAAAGGAAGAAGCTGACACTAACCAGACAGAATCCTGTGTTTGAATGGAATTTATGCATCATGTATGAGGTGTATGAATATGCAACAGGCTGTTGTTTTTAAGGGTTAATCCTCTGTTAACGTGGGTCCTTTTTCAGGCTCGTGTTGCCCAGAAAAAGGTACCTGGACTGTCTGTAACTCTTTGTCTCTATTGTCTCATATTGTCCTAATTCAAATTGTCCAAATTATTATTACTCTATTTGTATTACTATTTTATAACCATTTTAGTACTATTAAACTTTTAAAAATTTCAAAAACAAGTGTTTGGCGTTTTTCACAGAGCTGCTGATGGAAGGATCAACTTCATGTCAATGCAGAGTTTTCTGATGCTTGCAAGAGCACAGGACAGGCCCAAAACACACAAGAAACTCACAGCCTTTCATTTGAAGACCAAGGTCCATTTACATTTTATACTTGTTTATAAACAAGAGTTGACAACATGATCAGTCAGCTTGAGCGATGCCAAAACAGAGAATGTCAATGTGTAGGAAGCAGCTCTGGAAGCATCAGGATAATTCAAAGATGGCTTAGGCAAAGTGTGCAACTTTTGTAGCTGGACACAAATCATCTAATTACTTTTTTCCATAGAGGAATTGGGGAATTTAAGAGTTAATGAACTTACTTGAGAAGTAATAGCTGTTGAAGACAAGAGGGAGAACAATATTTCATTCAGCACCATGAAACAGAGAACAGGTGGGATGAAGCAAAGAGGAAGAGTGAGACAATGACAAACCCACAAAAAAAATGCAGTTATGTTTGGAAACACTTGAGAAATCTGAAGCCTTGGCTAAAGAAACTGATGTACAAGAGATGAAAAAGAGTTCTGAAAAACTTTTTAAATGAATGCCACTTACAGCAGAATGGCTAACCCAAGGGGTGGACAATGCACTTTAATCCTATACAGACAAATTGTGACCAAATTTATTTTGCATTTGAGATGGAGTCTGACCCTCTTGGCCTATGTTGGCATTATTTGTGAAATAAATTCCCTGGAGCGGTGAGAGGTGACTGGCAGAACCCCTGCTGTCACAGTGCAGCGCTGCCTGCACTGACTGCCCCTGTTTGGCATCGCCAGGCTGGCACCATCCATGGGGTGGTGGTGGCTCTGCCCCCTGGGTGCCTCCTGGCACCAGCAGAATCCCTTCAGGGAGCTGCAGCAGGCAGCTGGCTGCACTGCTGGACAGCTGAAACAATAAACATGGGCCTTTTTGTTCTTTGGGGCTTTCCCCTCCATTAAAATCAAGACAACATTTCTTTTTAAATATTTACTTGTTTGTCTATGGGGAAAGAAAGCTTAGAGACAGCCTGCTTTCTGGGATTGCAGATATGCAGTGATGTGCCCACCCTTGTCAGGGTATTTTGAGGGGCAGAGGTGGTTCTGCAGATCCTGCAGAAGGCTCCCAAAGATTCTGCTGTGGGCTGCAAAGAGAAAACAATCAGGAATAGAAGGTGCTGGTTGGAGTGGATTGAATTTTGACTCTGTGGGAATCTACAAAATTAGAGGGCTTTGAGAAAGCTGCAAAAGGCACAGGACTGTGATTAGAGCTAAGCAGCAGCCATGAGATTGGTCAGCAGAAAAATTATTTAAACTATAGAAAAGCACAGACAAATATAACAATGATCTGTATATTAACCCTTGTCTAGAATAACTCTCTAAGCTACAGAAAAGTTTATCTAGCAAGATATTAGGAAGTTTTAAGCTTAATAATGGAGCTCTGAGCATTGTGTTTTAAGGCTCACAAGCAGGTATTGTATTTGAAATAAGCAAGCATTGTTTAACCAAAGGTACCTGTGCTTATAGTGGTTGGATGGAACTACTGTCAATGTGCTTTTGCTTTGTGTGATTGGTCAAAAAACTTTTAAAGTAAGTTGTAACATTAAGTTCTGTGTCTGCTGCCTGGGATGTGAGCTGCTGGCATCTTCCCATTGCCATAACCACGGAATGAGGCTGATGCTGGAAAATCAAACAGCTCGAGGCACATTCCACAGCAGTCCTGTCCTGTTGGTGATTTGTACAGAGACCCCAGTGGTGTCAGACTCCTCCCTCATGTCTGGGCCAAATAGGAGCAGACAGGTTTTATGCTGACAAGGTCCTTTTTAATGATTATGTGCCTTTTGCTTCCTCTCTGTTCCAGGCTCACACACCATGATGTGTTCTACAAGGCTGGAGAAGTGTTCAGCTGCACTTAACTGGGTATTAATGATCTACCCAAAGGCCATTTTTAATCAAGCCCAGACACAGGGATACCTTGTCTTAATGGCATCAGAAGACACTTCAATACCCTACATGAGAGCTGATAAATCTCCATATAGGCAAGGGAAGCCCATAATGGGCCCAGCACCACCACTTACACAGCCAGGCTTGGCTTTCTCACCCCATACAGTTTCAAATTCCAGGCTCAGCTGCAGAAGATGTGGGCTGGCTCTGTCTGTGCTAAAGACAGGCCTTGAGGACTCTTGAGCTTACAGCTGTCCAAAGATGCCTTTTCTCCTTAACAAAGACTGTGTTTTTTCCATCTAGCTGCCAACCCTAGGCATCCTGGAAGAAGAATATTTTCAACAGGCATTCAAAGAGAACAGAGATGCCTGAGTAGTCAAGAAATGCCCAGCTAGTGAGTGCAGTAGGCAGGCTTTTGTCAGAGACATCTTTTTATGGAAAATCCTTTCCTTGGGATTTTTCCTCCTGAGAATCTGGGAGGCCTCAGGAACAAAATGTAAACAATGGTTATCTGCTGCTGTGGAATGCAACAGGTGCATCTGGGATTGGTCTCATGTGGTTGTTTCTAATTAATGGCCAATCACAGTCAGCTAGCTTAGACTCTCTGTCCAAGCCACAATACCTTTGTTATCATTCTTTCCTTTCTATTCTTAGCTTAGCTAGCCTTCTGATGAAACCTTTTCTTCTATTCTTTTATAATTTTAATGTAATATATATAATAAAATAATAAATAAAGCCTTCTGAAACATGGAGTCAGATCCTCATCTCTTCCCTCATCCTCAAACCCCTGTGAACACCACCACACTAAACTGTAGAGGTAAGAAAAAGAGATTAAAAGACTCAGCAGGTGTAACAGGGTGATGAGGATGACTGCCATGGAGGCTGAAGGGTAAAGGCAGCTGTGAGAAATTCTATGGTGGTAGTAAGATATTTCAGGTTTTTCCAATGCAGATACCAGAACATTTGGCAAACCTTTACTCGGGGCACAGAGCTGAGAACTGCAATGGTCAGAAGAGATGGAACTGGCAAATGTGCATGGAGGGACTGTCAGGATGCTCCAGGAGGACATGGGCAGTTGAACTGAAGGAAAACAGCAAACAGAAGAGTAAGAGCTATACATTGTGCCCAGATAGGAGGCAGAACAATAAAAAGAGGTTTTGAGCCAGCTCAGATCGAGCTTTCTAGAGGACTGAAGCATGCCAAGAGTGTCTGTGGTTATGAAATGATGGCTGATAAGCAGGTAAAAGGATAGCAAAACGAATTCAGACACTTCCTGGTGATAACATGATTGAACTTTGCTACTGAAACCTGTAGGTGTCTTCAGAGTCAGACATTAAAAGGACATTAAAAGTATTCTTTGCCAGGGCAATGTGTGCATTGCAATTACTGGTTTATATTTCAATCACTATTAACCCCAGTGTTCCTTGGGGCATGACAGTTTCAGATGCTTCCTTTGTGCATCCTATCCAAAACTGAGCAGACCTACTGGACAGTCTGATCTGAGAGAAGCAATTCCTTCTTGTCTGTTTGACTCAGACTAGTGAGAATTTTTGGTTTTCTCTCTTTCTTGGATCATTAGAGAGGAAGTTTAACAAAACCTGGATTAGTGCAGGGCTGTGTGGTGCTGGCAACAGCCCTGATCTAGGCAGCTCTTCCAGTGCACTGTCTAAATGGATTATTACAGATTATATCACAGGAGCATGCCCTGGATGGTACTGGGGAGCCCTTCCAGCTCCTGCTGTAACTGGGCTTTGGATCAGGTGTTTTCTAGGCTGAACCATAGAAGGTGTAAACAGCTTGATGCTGTATTGTACATTTTCTGGTAAAAAGAACAACCTGCCAGTCATTAGGTAAGTACTAAGTCAAATTATCCAACCCACTGAGTACATTCTACAGAGCAAATCTGCATTATGGCCAACAGGATGTAGAAACACCAGGCCTTGCTTGCCTTTGTAAAGGAGTCAGCCAGCAGCTGTTAAATCCTAATTACACTGATCAGATGATAAGGGAGAAGACAAGGGTGTTATTTCTGCAGAACAATTCCAAAAACTGCCCCTTAAAAGTGTAACAGCTCAGTGCCAGGAAATTCCCCTAGTAAAATGTACTGGTTATGGTTACCACAGCCTGCAAGAGCTCTTGATGATAGCTGCCCAACCACAGGCAGTGTTGCAAGGTTTTGTTCCTCTAGATTAGAAACTCCTGGGAAAGGAAAAAAAGCTGCCTCAGCTCTAAAAGTATTTACCATTGTCTTGCCTTCTTTCTTATGGAACTTGAGCAGTTTAGCAACATTTCTTCTCAGATTGCAGTTTTGACCATCTTTAGTCATGTGAGACTTTTTTTTGACAAAATTTAAAACTGTCAGAACACTTAGAAACACTTATACATTCACTTACCTTCAGGTACTTCAGCTTATAAAGCAGAGTGTGCAGGCAGTCACTTCAGGAATTGTTTTGTCTTTGAACTGTCTTGTATTGACTTTCCAAAGCATGTGCATGTCCCAAGAGCTCATCACCCCACACAATTTAATAATCCCCAGGAATCAGTTCTTCTTTCTGCTCCCCAAACTGCCATGAGTTATGCAAATCTATCTGACCAGAATGAAAGACAGATTTTTCATATAATCTTACTGATTCTTCCATATCCATCTAAATCTCTCCATCATTTTAAACATAACTTCATTTTCACTTGGTTTTATCATTTGCTAGAATTCTGTGTAAGCTCAAAAGTCAGAAATTGGGATTTTTTTTTTCCAATAAAGCTGAGCTAATTACACAACCTTGCTGTTAGAGAGCTAGTGGAGCATCAGCCCATTGTACTGCCTTAATAAGCCTCACTTTGGCTTTGATGTGTTTCCTGTGTCCTTTAATATCGTGTCCACATGCATCAGTCAACATAATTCACTTTCTCTCTTCATCCTTATTTGCTGTTTCACACAGACCAGAATGTGCAGTGTATGAAATCAGCGATTGCTTTGTCTCCTTTTAGGCTCAGAAGTGTCCCCAGCTGATTGCCAGGTGCACTGAGCTACCAAGGACAAATCTATAGTTTTGCTAATAAAGAACCTTCATTTGAAAAGGCATCTTGACATTACCTGGGGTTGGGGTGGGGAGAGACAATAATGTGCCTTTTATGTGTTCTGAGATCATTTGCAACAAAATTAGAGAAGGTATTGAACGAGGCCCCCAGTGCATTGAAGGTGTGGAGCTACCTGGGAGTTCTTGTGATGCTTATGCAATTTAACATTTAGTGTAGGCTCTAGGAAGGGGAGAAAAGCAGCTTCCAGCCCTTGTCCCTTCAAAGGGCTTAATTGCTCATTAGGAATAACCATGGCAACAGTTGCCATGCCCCATTAATCCATCACACAAGTGGCCAGCACCAGCTGCTTCAAGTCAAGGCAGCAGAGGACCCTGCAAGAGCCTCTATTCCCCTCGCTGAAAATCCTTCTTTTTTTAACCAAAATCTGTCCAATGTACACAAAATTGGTGAACTATCAGTATTTCATAGCACTGAGTTCACCATGCCCTGTTAAAATGAATCCCATGTTACCACTGAGAAAATTAAGAATATGGTCAAATGCACTAAATACATTTTCTCATCTCCTCCTATTCACCATTTGTTAATGTTTGTATATTTTTGTACAGGGTTCATTGCTGTTTATGCAACAGAAGAGCTTTTTTTTCTTTTCTGTTACATCAAAAAACTCTGTGTGAATTAGAAAATCTTCATTTCTAGAAGTCTCTAGTACATAAAACAGAGAGGGAATGAAAGCTGTAGCTGCTTAACTGTCCTTAAACTGTGCATTTGGAACAGAATGATACAAACTCGAACTTCTTAAAACAAGATTTATTGGCACAAACATACATGTTACAAATGTCTACGATACTCTTGGAAAATATGTTCACCACCTCAAAAAAATCACTGTTCACAGAAAAAGTACAGTAATATCAAACTTTGTAAGTCATCACAATTTCAGCATCAAAATACATGCATTTTATCATTTATAAATGAAATTCCACTGACCTCCAGGTAAAGCACTTTAAGAAATGTCCTGGTCTCCACAAGGTTATTTTTTTCCTCTCCAGATAGTTCCAATAAGGTGCAAATGGGTTGTTTTCTGTAGAGGCACGAATCACAGCTCCTTGCTCAGTACAGCTGAGTCTATGAGGTGAGAGATGCTGTTCTCAGCACAGACTTTCAGGCCCTTTCTGAGTGTGTTCCTACAGAGCTCAACACCCCTGTGTGGCCTGTAAAAGAATGCAACTAGATATTTGGTCTGGAGTTTGGGCTTTTAAACGGGCAACTGAAAACTTATTTCTGATTGTTCCCATCTCAGGAAGTAAAGCTTGAAGAATCTCAAGGAAAGAGGTAGAAGAAAGGTTTTTATTTTGCATTGCCATTCCATCAGCGTTTGAAACAGGCGTGGCATTGCCAAGGATACTCGTGAGGAGAAAGGGTAACCTCAGTAAATCCTCTTCTTTCTTTGGTGCCAGTCTAGTAACTTAGCAGCCACTCAAGATTTTGTCACTGACCTCAGACAATAGAGAACAAGATTTCAACAGTTGTCCTGACTCTGGTTCTGTGCCTATTCCAGGCCTCACACACACACACACACGCAGAGGGGAGAGAATGCTCTGATGTCCTCAGCATGGTCACATCTGCCTCGGTCCAATGGCAGCAAGAAAGAAAGAAAATTTCTTGATGTCAGTGGAAGTTCTTTGAAAAAAGGGGGGGTTTCACTTAATTCCACTAGATCTGAATTTGATTCCAATGAGATTGGTGCACAACAGAACAAAAAGGCAAAACCACAAAGCACATGCACTCACAAAGGTGTTTCCTGCACCTTTCTGAGCCTTGGTAGGGCATTGAACACAGCCAACGACAGAATGTGTTGTGGAGCCATGGGCCATGGAGATTGTCACACCTCATGGAGACAAAGCCCCTGCAACCCTCCCCAGCCCCAAAGGCAGCCCTGCCTCGAGCAGGACACGGGACCAGGCAACCCCAGCAATCCTTTATCCCTCTTTTTTATCATTCAAAGGAAAGGTTTTTTCTCTTCTGAATTGGAACACGGCACAGATTCCACGGCAGGCCTGGATTTAGCCAGGACAAATGAGGGTTTTTCACTGTGTTAAACAGAAATTCACTGTCTGCTTAGGCACGAAGAGGTTGAAACCTCTTCCAGGC
This sequence comes from Melospiza georgiana, assembly GCF_028018845.1. Taxonomy (NCBI): domain Eukaryota; kingdom Metazoa; phylum Chordata; class Aves; order Passeriformes; family Passerellidae; genus Melospiza; species Melospiza georgiana. Next base: position 22,964,246 of record NC_080439.1, on the reverse strand, counting down.
CTGACCATGCCTTGCTCCTCACTCCAGGCAAGCAAGGGCTGAGCTGATGACACAAACCCCTCCAGAGGCTGCTCTTCTGTGCCAACACTCAGGCACAAGTCATTAAGGAAAATACTAATTAGCTGGCTATGAACTCATTTCCTGCAATGAGCATAACAAGTTCATAATAAGAGTTCATATATTGCCACTTAGAGGGCTTTTTATGCTGCAAAGCAAACTAAAGGTTGCCCACAGCAGACAGTGGCTGTTCCATCTCTTTCCTCTTTCCTCTCACCCAAATGGCAAATGCCTGTCTGCATATATAAGCACTTCCTTTGGAAAGGGGAAGGAAAAAAGAATAGGACTTGCCAAATAAAACTTTAACCTCTCCACACTTGGTGCATCCCCCTCAGAATGTATTTTTGCAACAGACAAAGCTTGTTTTTAAGTCCTGCTCTTGAGTAGGAGGTGCTAATTTCTAATCTTTCAGTGATGCTGAAAAACCTCATAATATCTTAGTAAAAGACTGAGTAATATGTTAACACGTTTGTGTTTGGGGGAGGGAGGATGTTTCATTTACAAAAATGATGATGTTTTTCAGAAAAAGGAGTGAGCTATCTGTAACATTTTATTGTGCAGACCTGTGAGTGTGTCATAGCATTATTGGCATTTTATTGTCTGGGGAACATAGACTGAAATTAGCTTTTCAAATGAGAAAAAAAAATATTCTTTCATCTATAGTTAAGCTTTGGAAACTAATTATTTGACTATTTTTACAGCTGCTAATTGCTTAAATAATACGTAAATAAGTAATGAGTAAACTTTATACCCATAGTCTTTACCATACATTTCTACTTTTATTCTGAATATTTTTTCCCTTTGGGTTTCAGGAGAGGCTGAACTTGTATTAATTAGCAGCTTGCTAGTGGCATGGTAGTCACTCCAATCACTCAATTTCCAGTTCCAGCCAAGACTACTTTCATCAATAAAGAAATTTTAGCAAACTTTCAGGTCAATACTATAAATATTAATAGCTAAACTTCCAAAACAATTTATGCATTGTGCATGTATGAATTTGTAGGTCCATTAAATGCACTATCTCAATCCTTGATCTTAGAAAGGAAATAACTGCAGATGCCATTATTTAGTTGCACTTTAAACCAACCTGCAATGTATTGGGGTAGAAACTGATTTAATTCTTTCAAACTTTTCCTCACAAAAAGCTCAGACCACCACCATGTGTTCAGAAAGATATGACAGGAAGGTAAGGGATTCAATAAAGGGATTTTAAGGCTATTTACAGGGGGACAAGCAGAGGTACTGGGGTGGATTGAGAGTAACCAAAATAATTGTGCTGTGCCAAAAAGATTCCATTGCTGAGCCCAAACTGCTGTAGGACAAAGGGGACATTCAGGCTGCATCTTTACTGCCCCAGGCACTGTGAAATCCTAATTTCACCGAGGTCCTTGAGCACTGCTGCAGCTGCCAGCATCCCCATGTCTGGGGCTAGAGCACCCCAATAGGTTCTCTCTCCAAGGAATGCTGCACCATCCTTCCTGCATTGTCCAGGAGAAACACCACCATCTGTCAGAGTTCATTGTAAGGATTTGAATTTGATAGACAAGCACTGCTAAATTTTCATATAAAAAGGGTTCTCCTAGGTACAGCCACTTACAAAAGGGATTTTACTGAATGCTAGCGATATTTCACTTTCACCATTTCCCATTTATGATATTCTCACTACCACATTATCCTTATTTACCGTTTCTTTCCAACAAAATGAATGAAATTACTGTTACAAGAACTGTTAAATAAATTTAATTTAAAGTCCCGTGTTACAATTTAAGGTAGTGTAGCAAAAATGCTGCTGTTTAGCCTTCTTTTGTACCCCCTGATTTTGAAGCAAACGGAGGCCCAGGTGTTCTGCCCCAGGCGTGGCTGAGCAGGAGGGAGGTTTGAGGAGAGCTGGGGGCTGTGGCAGGAGGTTCTGCTTCAGCCAAGCCTCACCTGAGCTCTGGCTGAGGGCAGCAGTGGCAGCGTGGCAAAAGGGACTCAGCCCAGGGGCAGAACAGCCCCAAAATTCTGTGCTGCAAACACACTACACTCCAAAACCTCAACAGCTTTCTAAGAGGCTCGAAGAATAATGGATAAGCCAGGCACTGTGAGAAGAGCTAAAGAATGAAGAAGGTTTTTTTTCCAATTGTCTTTGTTGTTCTCTCGATTTTCCCTTTGAGAACAAGTACTTTGCCCTTTTACACTCTAGTACATGGCTTTGGTTGAATGGAGTGTTACGTGCAAACCACGAGGCTGTGTTCATGTTTTGAAGAGGTGCAGGTTCTGGTTTTTGCTTTGGAGAGTTAGCAGATGTGATACACTCATGACAGAATGAGGTTACTGCAGGAGTGACTCATTGTTGAATAATCAAGTGTTTACTCCACCAAAACTGCATGTAACCAGCCTGCCACAGTTTCCCTGCTTTATTCCAAGATGTAGCTTTTAAATGTCAGTGCACCAGGAAGGAAGGTAAACTCCTTGGGTGGCTCAGATCTCTTTTTATGCATGTGTTTAAAGGCAGAGAGTCTTGGGGTTCTCAATGGAGAATAAAAACTACTGAGCACATCGGTTGAGACACTCATTAATCAGCTGAGGAAGGGAAATTAACTGGAGAGGAAAACAAAATCCTTTCCTGAAGTATTTCTGAAGTAGACCAGATGGAGAAAGAACAATTGGTGTGAGGTTCTGGTTTGGTTGTTTCATACATCCCAATCTAGTATCCCTCCTAACAATAATGTAACAGTGTGAGAAAGCTTCAGCCAGTAATATATCTAAAATTAATTTTTTTTCAAACTACCTTCTTCAGCCTTTGATTTTTCTTTTAAAGAAGTTAATTTGATGGTTCTTGTGCTTTCTCTTGTCTAGCAACAGGGACTTAAATCAGATGAGGAAGAACTGGCTGGCAGAGCATCTCAGCCTTCTGACGAGATAGAGGGCCCAAAGGTTATGATCTGTTACAGGTCTAAAGTTCAGGTCAGGATGCAAATCCAGATCAAAGAGACTTTGAGGCCTTTCTCTAATACTCACTGTGTACATTGGGAGGGAGCCCAGTGCCTTATGTGGCTGCTGGTTCAGCCAAGCCTGTTTAAAGGGCAGGAGGAGCAGGGCTGAGAGGCAAATCCTGGAACATGCCCAAGTGCTCCCTAGGTTATTTGGGAAGGTCCTCCACCAACATGCAATCAAGGGGCTCTCTTAAAAAAAAAAAATTACAGATCATGCATATTCCCTCTGTGTGGACAATCTCCCCTGGAGTAGAGAAAATTCACTCTGTGAAAGCATGAAAGAGCTGAGGCGGAGCTTCTGGAAGTTCCCCAAGTTTGAGTCTCCCGCGGTCAATGCCCTTCTGGGAAACAGACATCACCCTCTTGCAGGTATGCTCTAATATCAATGTCAAGAACTTGGTCTTAAGAGCTAAAATCCATTGTATTCAGACAAGAAGTGGTGCAGCTGCTCATGAAATTAAAGTTAGGTGAAGCCTTGTCACAGGAGCAGTGACAGAAACTGTGGAATTTTAAAAGGTCTTGCTACTCAGACAAAAGCATAGCAGATTTTTGAAGCTGTTCTAATTAATTCCTTGCAGTCAATAATGTCCTGATCTTTCATCACCGTTTAAGTCACTTATTGCAGGTCACTCACTACATAAAAAGAAGAAAAAGCCAAATATTTGACTTGCCTGAATTGTTCCTGTGGGTAACATCACGCAGGTTCCAACTGAATGAAAGTGCCAGCTTTAGAAGTCCAGCTGGCTACATTTCTAAATCACCCCTTGTCTTACAGACCCTAGGTTACATTCAGAATCTTTATCAGATTCTCCCATCCTCCTTCTAATAGTATTGGATTAGGTTTGACTCTCTTGGATTGACTGTGCTGTTATGTAATGCTGTCAAGTGAAAATCAGGTCAAGTACCTCGTTAGGGCTTCCACACTAAGTTTTCCTGCCAAGTTCTGTGCTACACTGGTTCTGGGTTTAAAGCCACGTCTGTGTTTTGGGTTTAAAGCCACACCTGTGTTTTGGGTTTAAATCCACACCTGTGTCACTACAACACGAGCTAAATTTGGAAGTGCAGTGCCCAAGCAGGACCTCAGTAGCTTGTTGATAGTGGGTGCAAGGAACACTTGTTCAAGCTCAGAAGCTGATGTAGATCATTGAAAGATGACTGAGGAGCCCAGCAGCAGCCATGGTGCAGGCCCTGAGCAGCTGTTAACCCCTTCCTTTCAGCTGTGCTCTGTGGGAAGGGCATCTCCTGCTGTACAGCCTCTGTCATGTACAGCTGTGCTCCAGACAGCACAGGAGGAGCTTCTGGAAAGGATGGAATGTGCAGGTCTCAAACAGTGTCTGATTCTGGATAAAGCTACCAAGAGCATTGCTTCCAGCCAGGAGAGGCCTCAGTTTGGTGCCCAAGGTGGCAGTCAGGAAGCCGTGGCCCTGCAGTCCCTGGGGATATGCCAGGGTCACTAAAGGAAGCCTTTTTGTGACCCTTTGTTTCACCAGCCCAGGGGAAGAGCCCAGGCAGCATCAGTGGCACAGAGCAGGAGCTGAAATTCTGACTGGTGGTGACTGAACAAGAATGACTTAACCATTTCATGGAAAACTCACAGGCAGGCAGTTGTAACTGCCCAGACATTTCCAGCCTGGAGTGGAAGGCAATCAATCCTGGCTCCACCACAACTGAGAGCTCCAATCCATCCTGGCTCCACCACAACTGAGAGCTCCAATCAATCCTGGCTCCACCACAACTGAGAGCTCCAATCAATCCTGGCTCCACCACAACTGAGAGCTCCAGCTGTGTTCATATAGATTGTGCTCTGCATTACCCTGCACGGATGGGAGAGATGCTGTTGCACAATCTGTGACCCTGAACAGTCCTCCATCACCATGATGAAGGTTTAACCCTCTGCAAGGGCAGCTGAGCTCCGTGCATCAGACACATTTGTTCATCTCTGTGCATCAGACACATTTGTTCATGCTCCCTGGGCAGAATTAGAAAGATTCCATGGCTTACCTCACCAATGACAACCAACCACCACAGCACATGCAGTAGCAAACATTGAGCATTCCAGAGCACATCATGGGTCAATGACTTTGAAAAGTTAAACACATTACTTTACCGTACTTCATCACCACACTGGAGGAAATAGTCAGGAGGAAACATTCTACAACCCACTAGAAGGTAGGTTTCTTAACTCTTCCTTGCAAATTCTCACTTATATTTCGCAGTCATCCCCATTAGTTACAATTTTGAGAGAGAATAGGTCCACATTCCACAAAGAGCAGTTTCTGTTCTCCACTCTCACCTATAGGTGAGATTTGTTTTTGATTATTAACTTGCTTGAACTACATTAGCTGGGAGAATGTGAGCTTTGCATCCTTGTAGCACTTCCACTGCAGTTTCATGTGGGAGCTTGGTGTGTTTGCAGCTAGAGGATTCAAACTCTTTAATGTGTATTTGCACTCCTATCAGCTGAGTATCAGTTCAGCCTCTCAGAGGAGAAGGAACATCTGTATTAAGGCTCAGTATCAGCATTTCTCCTTCCTGGTTGCACCACCTCCAGCTAAAGCTGTGCCCATCTCATGAGTGTGTTCAGCAGAGAAGCCCTGTGAGGACACCACGCTCAATATCAATAGCAGTATTGATAATAATATCAATTATCAATATCAGTAACAGGTGTGGGTGGCAGGGTCCCACTCTCAGCAGATCATTCCTTAGATATCAGATAACCTTAGCAGTTTAACAGGGCTCCTGAAGTTGGATGGCTCATTCCTCTCCCAGTGAAAGCTCATTTATACAGTTGTGTCACCCCACAGAGTCAGGTCTTTCATCCCTGCTACGTTTTTGTCCAGCCCAGGAGGATTTCTGAATTGTTTGGGGTCTCACCCAGTGAAGGACTGCATGATCAGGGCATACCAGGGAGTCCAGTATCACATTAGTAACTTGGAATATTCAGCTTCATTAAGTCTGGGGCCACTTTTGACTTAATGATATGAAGTAGTACACATGACTAGAAAGTGATAAATATTTAGGGGAAAATGCAACTGGAACCTTTCAATTGATCATTAGTTATTCTCTCTGCAAAATTCTACTTCAGCATAATTTATGTATAGATTCACAGTAACAAACTGGTCAGGCTCTCAATTTTTTTAACTCTATGTCAAGAGAAATACTCCTCAGTGGGAATATTCACACTACTATTATCATTGTTTCTATTCCCTAATTAAATTGCAGACAAAAAAACCCAACCCATCAAATTATTTTTTTAAATTCTATTAATTATTTTTATAAATTCTGAAGGAGTTAACCTAAAAAGACCTTTTCCTGAATTTCCTGGCTCAAAATTTGATTAATTCATTTTTAGTTTGGTTAAGGATGATTAAACTATTCACTGTTTTAAAAAGAAAAACAAGAAACTCACCAAAGCATGAAGAACTTTCTCTCAAGCCACAATATATTTCTTTTAATTACATCAAGTGTTAATTTAAATTAATTGAGTATAATAGGTATCTCAGCTGAGCACTTTACAAAGATGACACTATAGTCTATGAACTATCCACATGCACAAATTAAAATACATCTTTTTAAAGCCTATTAACACCCCTACTTTGAACAGTGTTTCTGTTCCTTCCTCCTTTCCAGGAAAGCTTTTGCTGGGCACCCTTCCCTTTCTCAGCCTCTCCCCACTGTTCCCCCCTGCCTTCTTCCTGATTTTTGAACCATCCTGGCAGTGGGGACCATTCCTGCAAATGCAGCTTCCTCCCCAGAGCTGGGCAGCCTCCGACACCACCAGAGCTGCTCATGGGCCTCAGGTCAGGGCCCAGTTATTGGGGATTGGCATCCAAGAGATGTCCCATGGACCCTGACAAATGGGGCCTTGAGTTTTCAGCAAGAGACTGCACCTGAGCCATTTGTGATGTTTGCATCACCACTTCTGCATTTCCCTTGGCTTTTTCAGGACTGTGACTAGCTAATGCTTTTTGGCTGTCACACAGGGTTTTCTTTCCTTTCTGGCTTTCATATTGAGGCCATCTTGGTCGTTTAGAACACCAAGAGGTGTTTTCCATGAGGAAAAATATTAAATCCATAAAAGATGATAAACCAGTCTTTATTTATTTTCTGCAGACAAGGTTTTAAGACTTGGATTCTACATCTAACCTCAAAGAAATCTGTGTTTGGTTGGCTAAACTGAAATATGATATCTTACATGAATACTTAGAGGTATCACTCTCTTCAATGGGAGTAGCAGATACGTCTGACAATGGATTTTGCCATCCAACTTTAGGAGCTCAGATTGAGAATTTTGGTCCCAATGTTTGCTGCGACCTTAGATTTGGGTCCAATCCACCTGGCAGTGTCCCTTTAAACAGGAGCTTCCCCACAGCTGCATTCTCTGACTCTGAGATGGTTTAGGATGCTTTTCATATACTACAGTTTCTGAAGGTCAGTGCGTACACATCTTAAGACACAGTGATTAGACAGTGTATGGAACTACTTGGCAGTATTTAGCTGGTACAGTTTCTTGTGGAAACAACAGAATTCCAAAATACACCACACTGAATGCTTATGGGTTATTACAAGCAAAAATCCCAAGACAGCGGGAATTAAAAAGCGGAGTTCAACAAAGGAACACTGATATCGTCGGTTGATATGAACAAAGGTGTGCCAAGTCTTCCTTCTCTGCTTTTTCAAGTGGAGAAATAAACTGGGAAATGAAGCAGAAGGAAAGAAAGATTAAAAAAAAAAAAAAGACAAAACCCAGGAGTTATTACAGAGTTACTGTTGTGCTTTGTCTCACAGCAGTGTCAGAGGGCTGCAAACATCCTTAGCACATTCCAGACGAAGAGTGCGGGGTGTGTGGCAGACACAGGGATGCTCCTCCTGTGCCCAAGGGAATCTGGAGGGGAAAGTGGGGTAGAAAGCAGGGGAGACTGAGGCTCAGAAGGCAGAAAGGGCAAGGACTGGCAGTGATGTTATCTGCTGTCCCCAGTACAGCAACGCCGTGTGCTGTCCTGCATCCTCCTGCAGGCAGCACCCATGGCTGCTGAGAGGAATGGCTCAGTTTGTCTGCACCCACAGCCACCCCCAGGGAGGGCCTGGCCTTGTTCCCACTCACATCAGACTGGAAAAGCCATGCAGGCCTTGTCTAACAGCACCTGCATGCTTGATGTCTATGGCATTTAAACATATAGTGCAAGTAAACACAGCATTGAGTTAAATACACAAGGTCCTCCATGAAGCTGCAACCTTTAGCTGCAACTTAACACAGAGGAATCAAACTGGGAAAATAATTTGAACAACAGGTACAGTCAAATCTCACTGCCCTGGTACTGGATCTCACTGTGGTGAGCCACAGCCTGGGTTGAACAATATTGTGATTAAATACCCTGCACTCAACCTAACCCACGTCAAACCTGCACTGGCTTTTTTTTCTTTATTTTTAATTTAGCAGAACAGGCATTCAGCATTTTAACCAGGAGTAAAACAATGTTCTTACTTCCTAAACTTCCGTGGAGGTTGATATGAGCTATGTGGACCACATTTTACTTTCTTAAAACTCACATAATGCTCAGTGAGGAATATATACCCAGCAATTAGTTCAGTGGCTGCACATCTTGTTTTGTCTGGTTGCTGCACAAAGACTGGTCTTTCTCTTGAGTACCCAGTTAATACAGTTAATATCTAAGCATTTCCCATTCTTACTGTATCAGTGTTACGAAACCCTGGAATTATTCTGGGTCACTCTGGTGCCAGCATTCATAAGGCTAATAAACTGTCACATGTATCTCATTCCTTTTAGTCATGTTTACAGGTGATCCTGCAAGCTTTCTTTACAGGAGCAACAGAGGAAAATGGAAACATGCTGAGCATCAGGCATGTAACTTGAGAGCTGGGAATTAACTCACATCCACAGTCTGGCCTTTTGGTGAATCTCTTCTGGGTTACCACCTGCATTGTGTATCTGGAGAATCTCCCTTTTAGCAGTTAATGCCATATTACAGTTATGTCACCTAACAGCTGTTGCTAGCACAGGGTTACATAAATGAAATGTTCAGTTCCTGTCATTACAAGGTCCCTGAGTCCCAAGCAGCAGGGCTGCTATTATTCATTCATAGCTCCCTTCCCTACACAACTGTGTGGAACGAGATGATCTTTTGAGAAAAGAAGTCAGTGAGACTTTGGGCCATATCTTTTAACAACATTTGGGCATTCGAGGTGCAAAAGGATCTTGAGAAGCACTGACATCTCAGATTCTAGCTGGTATGGCAGAAACCAGGCACCTACATGCTTTTTAAAAATTCATCAGATGCCTGTTTGCCTGTGTGCCTTCACCCTCTTTTTATAGGCATGAGGTATTTCAAGGATTACTGTTCTTAGCAGAAAACACTGGGACTGTGGCAGTCATCATCATCATACTAAAAGGAAGATCTCTGAGACTGCATAAAAATTTATTTAAAACATAAAAAGGGAGAGCTTTTAATCCTAGGGAAAGTTATGTAACATGCTGATGTTAAAAACATTAAATGTCAACAAATTCTGCCAATATGTGTCCAGGGAGTTTGCAGTAATTCTCACTATAAAAGCATAACACTAGAAGGGAAATTTCACAAATTAATCAGTTTAAATATTTTATATCCATTTTTTTTTGTTGCTTTGTTTTTCAATGTATCAGCCCTTCTTAAGTCACAAGCTATTAAGAACACAAATAAAAGAGAAAATGAATTACTCACTTATAATTATAATGAGAATGACTGCACATACTACACCGAGGATGATCATCATCTATAAAAAGAGAAGATATGAGAAAGAAAAACAGAAAGTCAGGTTTTCATGTGAAACAGATTAACCCCTCAATTTTTTTTCTTTTATTTAATGACTCAATCCTCATATTTTTAACTCTGAAAGAGACTTACTAAGGCCCCAGATTTATTGCTGGTTTTTAAATCAGCAATGGGCAGAGCCTGTTGTCAGAGCTGGCCAGAAATAGGTGGGTGCAAAGCAGAGCAGAGGCAGCCCAGAGGCCCCTGAGAGCCCCTGGAAGCTGATGAACCCTCCAGGGCTTCAGCCCAGTGGCCATTATTACCCCAGTGAGCGGAAAGACTGAAAAACAACAAACATGGGAATGTCAAATCAAAGCCTTCATTCCTCCCACCACGAGGACAGAGCCAGCCATTGGCTTGCAGGAGATCCTTTTTAAATTTCTTCCCTCTCTTTGCAGAGTTTGGGAGCCAGAGGAGGGACAGGGGGATTGTTTGTCAGCAAAAAGCAGGAAAGGAGAATGAGGGCAGGTTTGGAGGTAGTGCAGGTCACTGTGGTGACGGCAGTCACAGGGGTGAACCTAACTCAAAATCTGTGCTTGCAGCTCCCAAAAGCCCTGCTTCCTGCACTGCTGGACTTATCAGCTGGGCAACAGCTAAAAGAGGCCCAGAGGACCTGCTATGGCAAATTTCTAATGTAGACCCTTTTATTTCTGGAGTGTTTTTACCCAGAATATTTCGTCTTGCTCTACATTTCATAGCACTGTGGGTTGAAGAGACAAAGCAGACAACAGGCTAGTGAGGGACACATGTGGGATTCCCCCTTGGTTTTATTTGGGTGGACATAAGTGGTCATCAGGAAAGTTGGTGTTGAGAAATGGAAATCAAGGTGAAATTCTGACACATTGTTTTTGGTGGTGGTGCATGAGCAGGAAGAAGCAAAGACATGAGTCTTAGAAGAGTAAGAGAATATGAAATTTCTGGGTCCAAAATCGACAAATATTGGAGAAGGTCTGAAAAAGCAAAGGAGAGTGAGGCTCCCTCTGCTCTTGGGGAAGGATTAGATTTTGGAGCTGGTTGATCAAAGTCCTGCTTTATCCTAATCAGCCCCTCTTCATGAGAGACTGTCATTTTCTCCCTTTTCAAAGCAGTGTACAGAACCCAGTTTTGGGTATTTTTTTATGGTTTACCATCCTAAAGAAAAATCAAATCAATGATCCCCACAAGGAAAAAGCTTCTTTTCTCCCACTGCTGGAATTCGCTGCACCTGAGCAGGTTTTGTGGTTCCCACAGAGAACTGACACAAATTGACATGGAATGGTTTCCCGTCCCTATTTGAAGGCACTGGGGAAGCATCAAACATTGTATCTACATTTTATAAACTGCAGAAGTTATGGGTTCTGGTAAAGATCAAAGTTGCTTGACTTCTGGAGCCTTGAGGTCAAGGCACCTCCTTCTCACCTTGACGAGAAGAGATGAGTCAGAGGTGCCATCCTGCAGGCAAAGTCCCACTAAATGCAAGTGAAAGCAATTCCTGCCAAGAAGTGACTCCAAACAAGGGTTTATATTCCTTACCTTGCAATTTTTCCACCAGTATTTCCTCTTCAGCTTGGCTGCACTGGTCTCAAACTGTGAGGCACCTGCTTGCAATGCATCTGCCCGGTTGTCGAGCTCTGACAGCTTCTGGTCCCTCTCCAGCACCTTGTCCACGTTCATCCTCATGATGTCCACCACCTGTGAAGGCACAGACACACCTGAGACCCCTCCCACAGGAAAGATGAGGGGCACCCATCTGGTCACACCCTGGAGTGTGACACCTCATCCTAAACCCAGCTGTGGGAATTGGAAAAACAGAAATTCCACAGACACAGGAGAGTTTGATCTGCAGCCTTGGGAGAAGCCTGGAGTGATGTAAAAATACAATACACAGACATTAAGCAGAAAAATCATAAATTTATGTTTCTGTAGTTGTAAGTAAGAGTATGCCTTAAGTGAGAAACTGCATTGATAAGGTGGTGAAGGGTTATAATGTAGGGGTGTAATTGTGTAGAGCAGCCAAGAGTTTAGAGGTTATAACAGAAGCATTTGTGTGCATGTGAGACAGAAGCCCATTGGGTAAAAGTAACCACAGTGCAGTGGAAGTGAGTAAAGGTGATAGGTTAGAAAAGCAAAATAAACCCTGTGGCAACTGTCCCCTGTCGCAGACATCTTTTATGAAAAATCCTTTCCTTAGGATTTTTCCTCCTGAGAAGCTGGGAGGCCTCAGGAACAAAATGTAAACAATGGTTATCTGCAGCTGTGGAATGCAACAGGTGCATCTGGGATTGGTCTCATGTGGTTGTTTCTAATTAATGGCCAATCACAGTCAGCTGGCTCAGACTCTGTCCCAGACACAAACCTTTGTTATTCATTCTTTGTTATTCTATTCTTAGCTAGTCTCCTGATGAAATCCTTTCTTCTATTCTTTTAGTATAGTTTTAATGTAATATATATCATAAAATAATAAATCAAGCCTTCTGAAACATGGAGTCAGATCCTCATCTCTTCCCTCATCCTCAGACCCCTGTGAACACTGTCACAGTCCATTGGATCAGAAGGTTCTATATTGCCTTGTAATGAAGAACTTGTGACTGCTTTGAGCTATGGCTGACTGCTTGTTCCTCTAAAATCTCACAGCCTCTGAGATTGATGTTTATCTGAGCAATAAATTATTCTCAGCCCCAAAATAGTCCCACCCCTTCATCAAAAGCAGCGGCAGTGATGCCCAGCCTTTTGCCGTGTGGTGTGTGATGGCATTTCCTGAGCACTGTCCCAAAACCCAGCCTGTGGAAATACCCCCAGTGAGATACACTGTGCTGGATGTCCTTAAGGGAGAAAATAAAGAGACCTCATGAAACACCACATTTAGTTTGATTAAAGTTTTTCACTTCTTTTATACACATACAAAGATCTGATGAAGATCTCTGCAGCACAATTTGGCTGACATCACTAAGAACAAGCCATTGTTCTCCTTGTACATTTAATACCTTCCTTACCTGAAGCAGGGAAAGCAGACAGACAAAGGCCACTCTAAAGGGAACTGTGTGCATTTCCTTACCAAATCATTCCATCATTCTGCAGATCTTTTGGGCAGGATGACTTCTCAGCCATCATCTGACGTCCTGCTTGGAAGTGGAGGAGGAGGAGAATGTTTCACCTGAGCAAATTCATCCCAAAGGGCAGCAGAGAGCCAGGATGCAACAGGCAAGGGCTGCTCATAAATGGATTTTACGCTTTGGCTGAGGTGAAAATCCTCTTCTAGCAAGCCAATAACTAAATGGCAATCCTGCAGAAAGTCACCACTTTAATGTAAATGTCAGACAGTGTCACAATCTCTGTAAAGTTGGGTCCAATTTTTCTAGCAGTGAACGAGGCTGATGGTCTGTTAATTAATTCTCACACTCTATAATAAGGAATTCCGTGTTATACATATTTAATAAAATTTAACTATTACCTGCAAAAATCCAGAATTATTTAAAGGATACATTATTCAAATACAGCAAGAGGAAATTGATAGTGAAAGAATCTTTAACAGGACTGGCAGAAGGTCTCAAAAGATTTGTTTCACTTGTCTACCAAACCTAAACCAAAATGAAATATTTTGGTCAATCCAAATTTTCTTACTTGCTTTTTCCAAACCAAAACCTTCCAAGCACTTAACTTCATATAAACAGTGCTATTTTTTTTAATTATTGATTTCTCAGCTAGTAATTAGTTGAATTTTATCTTGTTGCAATGATTTGTAGTGAAAATTATAAACTATTTGAAAATGCTGATACAAAATACTCTGCTATTTCCAACCCATTCTCTTCATTTTTGCGCGGTTTTGGTTGGGCTTTTTTGTTTGTTTGTGGTTTTTTTGTATGCTTGGTTTTTTGGGGTTTTTGTTTTGTTTTGTTTTGGTTGGTTTGTTGGTTTTTTGGTTGGATTGGTTTTTTTGCTTGTTGGTTTTTTTGTGTTGTTTTGGGGGTTTTTCGGTTGCTTTGTTTTGTTTTTTTTAGGTTTTGGTTTGGTTTTTTTGGGGGGGTTGTTTTTTTCTTTTTAGTTTTGCTGGGGTTTTTTGGAGTTTTTCTTTTGTTTGGTTGGCTGGTTTTTTGGTTGTTTGGTTTTAGTTGGTTTGTTTTTTTGTTGTTGGTTTTTTTGTGTTGTTTTTGGGGTTTTTAGGTTGCTTTGTTTTGGTTTTTTTAGGTTTTGGTTTGGGGTTTTTTTGGGGGGGTTCTTTTTTTAGTTTTGCTGGGGTTTTTTGGAGTTTTTGTTTTGTTTGGTTTGGTTGGTTTGGTTTTGGTTGGTTTGGTTTTTTGTTGTTGGTTTCTTTGTGTTGTTTTTGGGGGTTTGGGGTTGCTTTGTTTGGTTTCTTTGGGTTTCTTTGTTTTGGTTTTTTAGGTTCTGGTCTGGGGTTTTTTGGGGGAGGTTTCTTTTGTGGCTTTTTGAGTTTTCTTTCGTTTTTTTATTCTTTTTTTGTTGTTTTTTTTTTTTTTTTTAGTTTTGCTGGGGGTTTTTATGGGGTTTTTTTGTTTGTTTGTTTTTTGGTGTTTTTTTGCTTAGTTTGCTCTTTTGGTTCTGTGTTTGTTTTTTGTTTTTTTGTTTTTTGTTTTTTTTTTTTTTTTTTTTGTTTCCCCAGAACCACTTATGGAATTTAACCTGGCTGCAGTGAACACTCGCCCAGGTGAGATGTCATTTTTGTCAAATAGATAAATGTTTGTCTGGGCCTTAGAAAATAATCTCTGTGGTGTCTGGAGGAATCGGGGGGGGAACCCCAATAGAGAAAGAGGTGAAATCCTCGCCGGGCATCACATCATCAGCATCACCAACAGCGGAGATTCCCGGGCTCTGCCGCCACCTGCGGGCGCACGGAGGGAAAAGAGCCGGGACAGAGCCACCGGTGAGGGATAAAGGGGCTTTGACTTCGGTATTTCATAAATATCTTTCTTCCAGTTGTGAAAGATGCGTATTTATGATTGGCTTTTCGCAAATATTAACGTGAATATTATGTGTGTTGTGTTAGAAAGTTATGCTGTGTTAATTTTCTTAAGTAGTGTGTTAAAGATAGTTTTAGGTTATAACAAAATGTTAAAATAGAAACTATGCTGTGTAGGATACTTTTTTTAAAGAAAGGACTCGCAGTGAGATAGCAGCCACAGGACACGTGGATCTTTCAGAGAAAGAGAATTTATTGCTCCATTATCAGAAGAAAGGAACTTCTTCCCATCTTGCTCAGCCCTGAAGATGCTGTCAGGATTCAGAGGAAGTTGACACTGACCAGAGAGAATCCTGTGTTTGAATGGAATTTATGCATCATGGATGAGGTTATGAATATGCAACAGGTTATTGTTTTAAAGGTTAATCCTCTGTTAACATGGGTTCTTTTCCAGGCTTATTTTGCCCAGAAAAGGTACCTGGACTGTCCATAACTCTTTGTTTCTATTGTCTCATATTGTCCTAATTCAAATTGTCCAAATTATTATTACTCTAATTATATTACTATTTTTATAACCATTTCACCAATATTAAACTTTTAAAATTTTAAAAAGAAGTGATTGGCGTTTTTCACAGTAGTGATGCCTCAGGATTTTAGCTTTTATATTTTTCACATCCTGTACTGCATCAGTGCATAACTCTAAACTCACTATAAACTCTAAAACCTGTCAGCTGCTGTTCTCCCTTTTATTCAGACAAAACAATTCCTCTCCAGGCCTGAAGCTCAAGGACACCCTACAGCCTCAGGCCCTAAAAAGTACAAACAAAAGTGAATTTCGGGGAGCAAAGTGGGGGTAAATAACTTCATTATCTGAAGCTGTAATTAAGGGATTAACCCCTGATATGTAAATGGACTAAACTTATAATTGTCTGAAAAACTGGTGCCCATTGTCCAGCTTGGGTGCAGCCTCTGGGAGGCTGTGACTGCCCAAGGTGTGGCTGTTGAAGGGCTTTAATAAATCCCCACTTTATTCTCTAAATCTTTTCTGGCCTCTGCTCTAGGCAGCCCCTCCAAGGCATCAGCACAACAATTCATCAAGGTGCACACACACAGTAGATCATGCATGTAAATGTATAGACATTGCAAATTAGCAAAATATCTAACAAAGATGCCTCAATGAGGGGCTTAAATGAATGGCCTGACATCTCCCTATTCTAAAGTATTTCCCCCCAGAGGGGCCTGATTTTAGTTTACAATAAATGTTTTAGGAGGGGGCCTTGGTATCTCAGAATAGGGTGAGGCTTTCCAGTCCCCAGCTGCAAGGCTTTTAAGATGTCTGGCCTAGCAAAATACCAGGATATTAAGTTTAAAAAATTACAAATATGCTTATTAAGAGTATTGAGAACACATAAAATATATATAAAAAGTAAAAAAAAAAAAACATCATGGCATCACACTGGATCCCTTGGTGTTACAAACCAGCACCACCCCAGTGAGCTCACAGTGCTGGGAGTGCCAGCTCGCCTCCCTTGGCTATTCTGATATTGTGATTTCCCTGATAAAAAGGACCTGCTGACCACGTGCTAGCAGCTCCAAACCTGTGAAAAATTCTTCACTGACAGAGTAATTAGGCACTGGAAGTGTCTGCCCGGGGAGGGGTGGTGCCACCATCCCTGGAGTGTTTAACAAGGCCTGGATGGGGCACTCAGTGCCATGGTTTGGTGGTGAGGAGGTGTCAGGGCAGGGTTGGACTAGATGACCTTAAAGCTCTTCTCCAACCCAGATCATTCCGTGGTTCTGTGACAGCAGCAGCCTCTCTCTGAAATGGCAGCAAAACCCCCACAAATCCTGGATTTCACCAACACAACCCTCACATCCAAGAACTACTCATTGTCCCCCCCATACTGGGCAAGAGCAACATCCAAAACTATCTCATCATCTCCACAAAAAGACAGATTTTCATGGGTCTGAGTGGAAAGAATCAGAATACAGAGTATCTTAAACACAAAGCAGAGGCTCACTCCCCTCACTGATGCCATCTCTACTGACCTACTTGAAGAGCCCTATGTGTCTGACAGGCATCACTCCTTTTAAGATAATAAAAGGCAATTTTATCATCTTTTAGGGATAGTTACTTTTGCTGTCATTCACATCAACAATTGCAGGGCCTTCATGATGTAACATCTTGAGGACAAGAAATTTATTTCATTATTCTGACCAAAGACAAAAGTTAAAATGTAACATTCCTTTCCCCACTGGAAGAGGAAAAAAAGAGATAAAGAGAGAACCTAGTCTAGACATTTCTGCAGCATTTCTGCAGCCAGAGGATGTTGTGAACACATCTGAGCACCAACAATGGGAAGACCAGAAAGTCACTGTTCCAGATTTTCAACAAACAAAAGCTTCTCAAAAAGACAAGGCCCATTTTGACAGGTGTATTTAACTCATCTTAAGAAATGCATTTGGGTTGGATATTTTGAGGTCTTCTCTATTATCTTCAAAGCATGCCCAAAGCTTTTGAAAGTAGAGGCTTTTAGGCATGTACGTTATTGTATTTGGAGGGTGCCCCGTGGCAGGAAGGAAATAATCTGACTCCATGTTCTCAGAAGGCATATTTATTTTATTATTTATTATTTATTATTTATTATTTATATATTTATATTTATACTTATATTTTAATATAATATTATTATATTGCATATTAATATATTATTATATATAATAATAAGTATATTATATATTATATATTATATATTATATATTAAATATTATATATTAAATATTAAATATTTTATATTATATATTATATATATTATATAATATATAATATATTCTTATATATTTATATATCATAATATTATATTATTAATTATTTATAATTTTATTTATTTTGTATTTATTATTTTATTTTTATTTATTATTTTATTTATTATTATATTAAACAATACTATACTAAGCAATACTAAAGAATACAGAAAGGATACTTACAGAATGCTAAAAAGATAATAATGAAAACTCCTGACTCTTTCCAGAGCCCTGACACAGCTTGGCCCTGATTGGTCAAAGAGTGAAAACAACTCCCAGCAGAATCCAATGGAACAATCACCTGTGGGTAAACAATCTCCAAACACATTCCACATGAGCACAACACAGGAGAAGCAAATGAGATCAGAATTGGTTTCCTTTTCTCTGAGACTTCTCAGCTTCCCAGGAGAAAAATCCTGGGCAAAGGGATTTTTCAGTGAATATGAATACCACAGTAAGTACATATTTTCTAATGTGTATTTTATCAAATTGGCTTTTAAGAATCACACAAGCTCTGCGCACTTCACCACAGACAGTAAGTAATGAGTTACTTCAGCCTTTGGAGGGGTGGAACAATATTCTTTCCTCAATAGCCAGCACACAAAGGCACCCAGCAGGTGTGTAAGGATGCTACAGCTGTGCTCACTGTTCCCATTCCCACAGCAGCTGGAGGGACTCTGGCAACACAGCCAAAACAAGAATTTAAGAATGTGCTGGAACAGGCACATAGTCCCGCAAGATCAAGAAAAGGAGTGGGGATTTGTTAGAGAAGCTGTTATGACATCATGTGTGGGTGCCTTTCTTTGGGAATAAATTGGGATGATTAATCAATAGAGCTCCTGCTAATGAACACCGCCCTCAGTGGCTCAGTTCTGGTGGTTTTAATCTATCTGGGAGAAGCTGATGCTCTTCTGTCTCTGTGACACAGTCTGAGAAATTAGTATCTAAACTTTAGGATTAGACACACTACAAGAGTTGCTTCTACTGTGACATCTCCTCCTAAGGAGACGACTGGGAGAAATTCCTGAACTGGCAGTGTTGGGGAAGATGAAACATGAAAGCCTTATAAATATGATTGCCTGGCAAAAGATTTTGAGAATATGGAAATTATAAGTGAGATTGAAATGCAAGTAAGCTTTGAGATAGTTACTCAACAACTGGAAAGCAATGGTGTGGCTGGTTGAAGGTAATTTTTTTTTGATGAAACAACACCCTCTGCTTGCAGACAGCTCCAAGGGTGAGAGCAGACCCTACAGCTTGGCAGAAGGGGCCCAAAGAGGAGGTTTTAGGGTTTAAAATGCAACACAGTATGGTAACGTAATGATTCTTATAGGCTGTATGTAAATGCTATAGGATTTGTATCTTGTACTAGATTGGTTAGTGAGAATCAGAATATTCAGTACAGAAGAAGATTTATGGTACTGTAATGGGAACCTCGTTCTCTCATCCTCTTTTACTCTTCCTGGCTCTCTCATTTTCTCTTTACTCTGCTCTTGCTTTCTCTCTCTTTCCCTCTCTCTCCCTCTCTCGGGCCTGCTCTGAGCTGTGGCTGCAGCTCCCAGCAGGGCCCTGCACCCAGGCCCTTTGCAATAAACCCCAAATCCCAGCAGGGCCCTGCACCCAGGCCCTTTGCAATAAACCCCAAATCCCAGCAGGGCCCTGCACCCAGGCCCTTTGCAATGAACCCCAAATCCCAGCAGGGCCCTGCACCCAGGCCCTTTGCAATAAACCCCAAATCCCAGCAGGGCCCTGCACCCAGGCCCTTGGCAATGAACCCCAAATCCCAGCAGGGCCCTGCACCCAGGCCCTTTGCAATAAACCCCAAATCCCAGCAGGGCCCTGCACCCAGGCCCTGTGCAATAACCCACAAGTTCCAGGACCTGGCTGCAGAGATCTCTGGGCTCCATCCATCCCCGCCATCCTATCCCTGACACTTCTACATGGCAGCAATGCCCACATTTAATCTGCAGAGCTGTTCCTGGTGCAGGGATATTTATATCCAGGATCTCTCTTTGCTGGCAAATCCCAAGTTCTGGACCCACTCCCTTCAGATGAGCAGGAGCTGCACAAGGGGGACCCAAGCACAGCAGCCCCTGGTGCTGAGCACTCACCTCGTCCACCTGGGCTTGTGTCTGCTGCAGCCTCTTGTTGCTGGACACGTTGGTGGCAGGAGGGGGCCCTGCAGCTCCTGCAGCCCCTGCAGGACCCTGGGCAGATGCTGGAACAGACCTAGGGCAGAACCAGAGAACCTGAGTGACCAAACCATCCTGGAACAGACCTAGGGCAGAACCAGAGTACCTGAGTGACCAAACCATCCTGACTTGCTCACAACCCCTTTCTAGAATGGTAAAAAGTACCTTTCTCTTCAAAGAATTTTTGAAGTTTCAAAGCACTTTGTTTTTCTTCGAAGACCTTTACGCTTGTTTCCATTCTTGGATCACAACCCTACTGTTCCATTCTGTCAGATAATACTCTTTTCTGACCCAGAGATAGGGCAACTGAGAGGTATTTTAGACACTTTTATTCCATTTTCAGTCTCACGGGAAGGGTGAGACAATACAGATGTTACAATTCAACCACCACAATCAGAAGCCAACTATTTTTTAATTACAAAACACTATAAGCCTTTCTTGGCTTATCAGCTTTTAGCCACACCATGCTGCAGATGCCTTAAAGCCAATCATTTAAAAAGCCCTCACGGGTCCTACTACAGGGCATCATTCATGGTTCTATTCCTCCAAAGTATCCAGTCTTTTTTATAAGGCCATCCTTTGAAACTTGTTTCTAGTCCCATTTTTCTCTCCACAATTTCTGTCCTATTCCATGGCATTTCTAAATCAGCATTTCTTATCTCAAGGTTGGTATACAGAGGCATGCTATGTGAACCTGCTGTCAAGTTTTGAAAATTTTCTACAAATCTACTTCTCACACTGTTCCTTCTCATACCACAAGCAGTTTTTACACTGTTTCTTGATGGGACTTTATCAAACTCTTCCACCTCCCTTGCTGCTTTTTTAAATGGTAAAAAATTCAAGTTGTCTACCCTAAGTTAGGCCAATGGCCAAAGTGACCACAGAGCTTCTGTCCAACAAGGGAATCCCCTGAGCTCTGGGCACTCTGTTACTGCAGGAAGGGATGGGCTGTGACCCTTACAGTGTGCTGATAAAGCTCTGCCCTGCTCCTGCTTGGAGCTCACCAAGCCAAGAGAAACAGAAGGAAACAATCAGAAACGGGAGGAGATCACATCCATCACAAACAGAAGAGAGAAGAAACAGAGTGTCAGAACGCAGTGCATCCCTCTGGGTGTCCAGAGTTGCTGGGACCCTGCCAGGGGTCTCAGAGACCCTGGCACACAGCCCAGAACACCTGTGGGTTTGATTGTGACCCATGGAGCAAATTACCAGCTTTGTATGAGGACCTGAAAGCCACAGAAGTAGTGTAATAATAAAATTATCACTGAGTGAAGGGGTAGATTTTGGGATTTTTAGAATGGGGGTTTTGGGAACAAGATGGAGGGACTTGGGCATGTCCAGTCCTTCTTCTTCTTCTTGTCTACCTCCATCTTCTGCTGTGACATTGGCACTTTGGGATTGGTTTAGAGTAGAAGCTCACTGTCTAACATAGGTGATAGGTATTGGAAAGTAATTGCAAACATGTTATCTGTAGTTTGTAGTATAAAGAGATAACACTGTTCTGGGGGCAGGCAGAGTGCCTCTGTCTGTCCTGCTGAGCGGACCTCGGATGGACAGGAGGAAAATTTTATAGATAAGATACAATAAACAACTCTGAGAGCGAGAACTGAAGAAGCCTGACTCATTCTATGAATGTGCAGGCCGAAACAGAGACTGTTCACGTGTCTCAGGGCTGCAATAAGCTGCAACCTCCTGAGAACAGAGGCGGAAATGGGTGTGAGAATTGCACACAGCATGGGGTCAGTCACCTCTGGCACCAGCAATGCTGACCCTCCCCATTTGGTCCCCAAATGCCCACCAGAGCAGCTCCAGCATGTCCACAGCCCCTGGAGGAGAAGATCAGAGCCCTGCAATGCTGACCCTCCCCATTTGCCCCCCAGAGCAGCTCCACAGCCCCTGGAGAAGGTCAGAGCCCTGACCCTCTGCACAGCAGCTCCCAACCTCCAACACTGCCCTTCTCCAGGCTGTTCTGTAACAAAGGACAAAACAAATGTCCTGAAACCCCAACAGCAGATCTGCTCTGTCTCAGAGTGTGAGTTTGTGCAGACAAATCTCCCCACCCAGCCTGAGCAGGGTCCCTGAGCCTCAGCCAGCCATCCTCACACCCACACCTCACCTCCCCTTGCAAGGGACCCTCACTGCTCCCCACAGGGAAACAAGCCCTTCCTCAAGCTGCAGAGGAAATCCCTGAGCATGTGAACTGAGAAATATCACAAATCCCACTCATGCATCACCAATGCCTTCCCACAGTGACAGACTGAGAGAACACAGTGTTTCTCTGTGAATCATTCCCTTCTACATCCTGGGCTCTGATTAATGCTGCTGGAGTTATGGCCTCATCGATGCACTGCCAGAATGCCTGGGGCACTGAAGTGGGCTCCCCAAAGGTGCCTTTGGCTGCAAAATTCAGTTTGGCAGTGTTGCCTGAGGCTGGGATCCCTATGGATAGCAGTGGCCCCAGAAGCTCCCAGAGCTGCCATTTGCAGCCCTGCTGTGGCTCACACCTCACCCTTTCACTGGGGCTTGAGCTGAAAGAGCAGAAACTGAACTTGCCCAACCTTTGAGGACCTCACAGCCACTACTTAAAACCATTAAAACCAAGTTCCACCTGCCAGGGAAACCACTCCATCCCAACAGGAATTATTTTGAGTTGTCACAAAGGATCAAAATCTGACTATAACGTACATCACACACAACACAAAACAAGATCTCCCTGGAGCACCAGCAGCCTCAAAGGAGATCCTGGTACAACAACAGAGCTAAAATTAAAATTGTTAAACTTCTTTGCAGGTAAGGAAGTAAAGAGGCATTTTCCCAATCAGCACAAGCAGATTTTCTCCTGTGGAAACACTGTGTCACTACCACAAACGTCAGGAGAGCTCCTCTCTTGAGTTATGCACTGTTGGAGTCCCAGAGACCACAGAAGAGGAGTATGTGAGAAGAGTTTTTCCCTGACACGTGTTTTGCTGTGAGCAGAGCTTATAAATTCAGTGATGTTCTTGGTCATCTCAGAGCTATGAGATAACTCCAAATCTGGAGCTCTGCCATGCACCTTTTCTGCCTAGTAATTCTCATCTGTTTTTTGCAGCTCCCAAGCTGTCCTTAAAATGACTTGACATACAGTAGATACTCTCAAGGTTGTTCCCTTCCAGCATTCTTGCTGCCATCTAATTTGGTTTCAGCTGCCTTTTCTGGAGCTTCTCTGCTCCCTGCACAAGGCAGGAGGTGATGGGAAGGATGGGTGGTTTTACAGCTGCAGGAGTTGCAGGATGTGGTGGTTGTGAGGGTCCCCAGGACAAGGTGAGAGATGAGAATCTGACTCCATGTTCCCAGAAGGCTGAGATTATATTATATTATATTATATTATATTATATTATATTATATTATATTATATTATATTATATTATATTATATTATATTATATTATATTATATTATATTATATTATATTATATTATATTATATTATATTATAACATTACATTACATTACATTACATTACATTACATTACATTACATTACATTACATTACATTATGCTATACGAAAACTATACTAAAGAAAGAGAAAGGATACATCAGAAGGCTTAACAAGAATGAATAATAAAAACTTGTGACTCAGAGTCTGACACAACTGGCTGTGATTGGCCATTAATTAAAAACAATTCACATGGAACCAATCAAACATTCACCTGTTGGTGAACAATGTCCAAGCCACATTCCAAAGCAGCAAACACAGGAGCAGCAATCAGATAATTTTTGTTTTCATTCCTCTCTGAGGCTTCTCAGCTTCCCAGGAGAAAATCCTGGGCAAAGAGGATTTTTCAGAAAATAAGACAGTGACAGCAGCCACCAAAGAGAGGTGACAATCTTTATGCTCAGCCACAGCAAGCTCGTAATTAATTGCCTAAAATCTAATCCAAGCTTTCTGGTAAAGAAGGGAACTGAGGGCCTGCATCACTTGAAAGCACAGACATTCTCTGTAATATCACAGAGCAGGAATTAAAGCTGGAATTAAAGTCCAGCCTACATTGACATCATTCTTCCTGCATTTACATAATTCTTCTATTATTGCCTCTGGACCATGTCATATCAGCTTCTAATTTCTCAGAAGGGTTATTCAAAGAAATTTGTGCAAAAATATTAGCACTGTGTTGTAGAACTTCATTTTGAAATACATGAAGCATCACAACTTTAAAATATAATTTCTCACCGTCTGGCATGATTTTGGGGAGATACAAAGAATGCAAAATTCATATAAAACTCCATCACTAG
Source organism: Melospiza georgiana (assembly GCF_028018845.1). Lineage (NCBI taxonomy): Eukaryota > Metazoa > Chordata > Aves > Passeriformes > Passerellidae > Melospiza > Melospiza georgiana. The sequence goes on along the minus strand of NC_080439.1, from coordinate 22,940,240 downwards.
GCCCCTAACCATCAGATTGTGTACTTTTTTTAAGGAAAAGAAAAAAATTACCATTGGTTCTGAGAACTGCCATTGCCAAGAACAAGTCAGATTAATTTTGAAAGAGGAACAAAATTCTGCTATTGTTGTTGAAAAAGGCTGTGAATCCCTAGGAAATACTGTTAAATGGCAGCCACCCTGTGCCATCAGAGCAGTCAGCACAGAGGCAGCCCAGCAGACTGAGAGCCCAGCAGGCTCTGTGTTTGCAGCCACCTTGGCAGAAACCTCCAGGGACTTTCTGAGTGATTCAGCACAATGGGCTCAGCTGACTCAGACATCCTCAGCTCTCCCAGCTGGGCCTGGCGCTGGGGGTCAAACTCATGACTGAGAGATTTGTCATCTCACTGAGGTGTTTTGGAAACAACTCGCTGTTTAGATCTGACAGTGAAAGGCAGCTGCAACTCTTAATTAAGAGAGAACTGGAGATACCCAGTGTTACTGTTTTGCATTTCAGCACTGGCTGAAAGAACATTAAAGATGATTGTGTATCTAATATTTTGGGAAACCATCTGACACACACTTTCATTTTTGCTCATATGTGTGACGGTGTTCACAGGGGTCTGAGGATGAGGGAAGAGATGAGGATCTGACTCCATGTTTCAGAAGGCTTGATTTATTATTTTATGATATATATTACATTAAAACTATACTGAAAGAATAGAAGAAAAGGTTTCATCAGAAGGCTGGCTAAGAATAGAATAGGAAAGAATGATAACAAAGGTTTGTGGCTCAGAGCGAGTCTGAGCCAGCTGACTGTGATTGGCCATTAATTAGAAACAACCACACCAGACCAATCCCAGATGCACCTGTTGCATTCCACAGCAGCAGATAATCATTGTTTACATTTTGTTCCTGAGGCCTCCCAGCTTCTCAGGAGGAAAAATCCTAAGGAAAGGATTTTCAGAAAAGATGTCTGCGACACATATGTGTGAGCTACGCAGCAGAATTTTTCCCTTAGTCAGGCTAGGGAAGGGAGAGGCAAACACCAGGAGGGTGCCAGGCCTTGGTACCACTGTGCCTTGGTACAGTTCACATGAGGACCTCCAAGGCTGCTTTCAGCATCTTCTTTTATCTATCCAAAGTGCTTCTTAAAGCCTCCAACTGCAGGACCTAATCCCCTCAAAGCCTTTATCCTGACAACAGGCACTGAGCTAAGGAGCAGCTGTTATCCCACGTATGGCAGGAACAGGTACAGGGGATGAAGGGGCACAGAAAGCTGGGGCAGAGCAGCTCCTCCTCCTCCTGCTCCTCTCCACTCTGACTCCAATCGGAGCTCACAACCTATTTCCAGCAACAGGAGTTATTTTCTACCCCTCAGACTCAAGCAGTGAGAAAAGCTGGGGCTGTGCCCATGGGAAGTGAGAATCCCATCAGACAGCTCCAGGGGGGTCAGTGGCACAGCCCAGGGGAGAGGCACTGAGTGTGCATCAGTGCAGCACATCTGATTCATGATCCCTACCAAAAATGAAAAGAATTTTTTAAGAACCCCAGTCTGAGTTCTCTCTCCTCAAACCCTTTCCCTGTTGTTCAAATACAACAAAATTGCACTGCCTCTCTCCTCTTTTTTATTACTTTTTAAATTTATTTTTTACTGTTCAGGTATGACATTTGTGTAGTACATATTTACTGCTGTAACTTACACATATTTAAGACACTTTTTCTACATGGACCCCTTCAAAAAGCACCCACCCATCTGGGTTTTGCTGTGGGAGCAGAGTCTGACAGTCTGTGGTTTCAAAGGCCTTTGAAAAATACACCACAAACACCCCTTTGTTCAACTGTAAAGGAAATCAGAACATCTCCATAGCTTTGTGCTCTTGAGATTTAACTCTAAAACAATTACCAAAATTAGCCACAAATGCACATTTACACACTATTTTAGTGCGTGTCAGTGAAGGTTCTGGCCCAAGGAGCAGCTGAAGAAACGAATCCATCTCCCATTGTGCCTTGTGCAGGAATGTTCATCAGGGAATTGGGATGCTTTGAGGCACAAGGGTCTCTAAAGAAATAAAGGAGCACCACAGCCCTGGGGTTTGCTGCTAGTTTTGGGCTTGCCTTGTTTGTCCCTATGCAGTAACAGCTAAACCAACTTTTCCCCTGCTGGTTTGCAGGGAGGGACTTGCACTGCCTGTGCTTGGAGATTTCTGCATCCTGGGGGAATTTGCACGTTTCCAGATGTGTTAATCCCACATGGGATTTTATTTCTGCATGAGGCCAGTTTAGCCAAGCCTAGCTAAAAAAGCTTTCTTCCCAATCAGCGTGGCCATGTGAGGTTTGGCAAAACCCCAACAAACCTCAGTTTGATAAAGAGAGCAGACTCAAATTCTGTGCTCCACTGTTCAGGTGTCACCTCTCAAAGAATTTATATTTAAACTCTTTAAGATTCTGAGCCTTCAGACTCAGAACCAAACTCAACCACAGTTGTGGGAGGACAGTCATGTTTCTCCTTGTGTCCAGGAAAGAGACATTCATTATCCACCCCAGCGCCTCCCACCAATGTTTTTGTTTTCCCATAGTGAAATGGGATAGTGACAAATAGCAGGTCCTGTTACTCTTAGAAAATCACACACTAATTCTGCCAGCAGAGGCGCAGAGAGATTTCTAAAATTTTCATAAAATTAGCCCATAAAACCCCATAAAACTGTTTTCCAGGTTCTAATTCCTCTTACAGGTAGCTAATGATGTTCTCTGCCTGCAGGGTGAGAGACTCCTCAAAGACAGCCCTGGCTGGAGACCATCCCATCCCAATCCTGATGCTCTCAGTGGGGTAATTTGCTTTTCAGTTCAGCTGCCCACTAACTGTATAACTGTATGTATTTCAGATTTCTAGCTCATCTTCCCCCCCACCAGTTACTGCCCAGCCTATTTTAATAAGCCAGGTTTATCCTTGTTTGCATTCTACTCCTCTCACTTCTGCAGGGGAGCAAACAAAAGCTGCTCAATGGGAGTGAAAAAGCCATGATATCATAAAACTGGTCAGGCTGAGGAGATAAGAGCTGATTGACAGAGGAGCATCACTGCTGGGCCAGTGGCCGTCTGCAGGGATTGTCAGACCACAGGAAGATGTTTTCAGCTCTCTAAGACATCTAGAACCAGCTCCCAACAAGAGCAAAGAGGATCCCTTCACCTACAAGAGAACAGAGATTGCTCCTTATGGTCCCTTTTTTCTATCTGAGCCCTTCAGAATTCAGTAAAAATGTGACTATTGACAGGTAAATGGCTACAAGCTTTGACTAATTCCAGTCCAGGACTATCAAGTTTCAAATTATTCCTCATGTTGTTTGTAATAACTGTGTCATGATTAATAGTGAATTGGTGGTAGAACAAAACCCCAAGTATAAATAATTAGCATTTGGGGTGTCTTCATTTTGGGAAGAAAGTTCTGCTTTGAACACAGCTCTGTTCTCAAATGTGCTTTTCATGTATTACCAACAATATTCTACAAGGACTCTCCCTTATTACCAAATATTTACTCTGATCACCAGCCAAAGGATAATGCTCTGCATTTAATGTCCTGGGAACACATTTAATTAAATATTCCCACTAGTTTATTATGACTGCATTAACCATCTGGTGTACTAAATAGGCACACAGAGGAACCCTAAGACATCATCTTGAATTTGATCAACATTTGTTAGGTTAGTGATGACCAACTGATTTATCTTCTCCAGTATCTTCTACTCAAGCCACATGAATGTTGCTCACCAACTTGAAGGATTAGAGGAAATTCTGATCTACAGTGATATTTTTAAGAACATTCTTTCATCATTTGAAGCCCTTGGATTTACATACCTGCACCTTGAAATTTGTTTTTATAAACACTATTTGCTATCTGTATTATGACTGTGAGATTTTTGTGTTTCCTACCAAGAACAGAGAAATATTTTTATTTGTCACATCTTCATTTCTAACACCTATAACGTTGTATTCATTTAGAAACTACATAAATGAGATTTATTTTCATTAGGGAATGAAAGCAAATACCAGTGTGAACAATAATAAAAACCCTTTCTCTTAATATTTATACAGATATTAACATTATATTGTAAAAGGAGACAAATGTCATACGGTTTTCTACATTCTGCTTGTTTAAATTCATAATTTGCTTAATTTCCATCAAACTGCTTTCAGATAGAAATTTTTTTAGTAAAACATACAGAAAATCATTTCTGTTATATGTTCATAATAGTTAATAATAAAATCTACCTTCAGTGCAATGTCTACAGAGAAGAACACCAAAACACTGTATTGCAATAAAGTCAGCTTTCAGAAGGAAGGGTTATCTCTAGTTCCTGGGTAGTATTGACTGCACCTTCTATTAATTCTTACAAGGTTTCAGAATTTCCAGGTTGCAGGATCCTGTAGTAATTTCTCTTCACCAGCTGAAAGAACACAAACTTCGTTTTTTTCCCTTTTTAATTTTTTTTTATGCTTTTCATCTTGTTAACCTTGAGTTATCTGGGTGAAGATGTGGGCTAAAGGCAATAAAACTGGCACAAAGATCAGCTCTGTCATCTCATTTCCTCTCAAAACGGTTATTATTTCAATACAGATGAAATCTAGCATATGTAAATGGACACAGAGTTACAAAAAAAATACCAGAATTTTCTTTTACCAAGGTTCCTTATGCTCCATTAGCCCCATCAGTTATGTTAGTGGGGTTCATTTGAGCTCAAGTGGCCCTTAAATCCCTTTGGTACTTCAATACTTTCAGCTCTGTCCTGCACACTGAGGTTACACCCCTGGAAAGAGAACCCAAATTCTGACCATCACAGGAAGAAGGGCACTTTTCTCCCCAGCAAACTTTATTAAAGGAATTTTAGTTTATAAATGGGAAAGTGCTTTTACTGGGCATAAGAAGACACAACCCCCCTCAGCTACAGTGACAAAACCCCAACAAACCAAAATAAAGAGAATCAGCAGAGAAGTCAAATCCTGGATAACACTGCATAAATAAAAGTAAAGTAAATTAATGAATTAATTAAATAAATAAATAAATCCTGGATAACACAAAGCCTTTATTTTTCTTGTCCTAAGTTACTGATGTGAAATTAGGGAAAGAAAAAGCTGATTGCAAACACACAATGCTGGATTGGAGCACACAAATCACCAAAGTACAGCAGCACAGAGAGAGAGGAGGCCTAACAGAACAAAGCTTTATTCAGAGCCTTGGTGAGACACAGCTGAAACAAAGCAAGAATAAAACAATAAATGAGTCACTGCCACTGCTGCCATTTCTTACTGGAAGCTAAGAAATGCAATCTGCCTCCGTAACAAACTATAGGGCAAAGACATAAATAGCAAACATGTTGCTAGAGAAACGTTTCCAAAGTTCAGGACTCTAAGGCTGGAGCAGATTTGAAGAAACCCAGTGAAGCTGAACACCTTGGTGTGCTCTGGCAGAGTTCCAGACTCACAAACCTGGAAGGAGAAGTTTGTCCTGGATTGTCAAGTAAATTGCATTCTATTTGCCATCTGTATGGCAGTTGTCTTCTGTTCAGTGGGCAGTTTGCCTTATCTCTTCCACCACTGGGGAACATCTGCTGATAACAGCTATTGAATGTCACTGCATGGCTGATAAGAGCTACAGCATCCCATTGGGAGATGTGAGCCCAGAGGGAGGAGCCAAGCATTGCTACCCAGATATAATCCAGTGGTTTTGAGACACCAGCACGGCTTCTCCACTGGATTCCCAGAGGAACAGCAGCTGCCTCTCCTTTCCCTGGATCTTCAGAGGAAGAATCCATCCTTCTCTACAGGATCCCTGCTCCAGCAGAACCACCCCTGACACTGCAGGAGGGCTGAGCCACAATTCCAATGGGACTGCCACCAACACCCTGACCTACAGGGTGTCATGTTGGGTTCTGACTCCGGCAGTGTTGTTCTAGTGTTCTGCATTGTTTATTTTATCCTTTTATTTTCTTCCCTATTAAAGAACTGTTATTCCTGCTCCCATATTTTTTAATCTAAAATTTAATATCAATTAATCTAAAATTTAATAACAATTCAGAAAAGGTGGTGGTAGGGGGGGTGTTACATTTTCCATTTCAGGGAAGGCTCCTGCCCTCCTTAGCAAACACCTGTCTTTCCAAACCAAGACAAAGCACCAGAGCAGTCCCAGATGACACAGGTCAGCTCTAAGCAAAGCTCCTGTTTCTGGGCAGGTGTTACAGGCGTTACCTGCAAAGTTCCTCTTCCTGATGTGTCACCCCAGGGCTGGACATCACCTCTGCAGAGCAGCGAGAGCATCCCCTGCTTCCAGCTCCGTGGGGGTTACTCCAAGGGGTACTCAGGGAGCAGCTGGGCAGCCTTGGCTCAGCACCCCCTGCTCCTGACTCATGGGCTGCTGCTGACATTTTTAAAAGAGCAGAAACATAGAGGGACAAGATTGGTCAAACAACATGATCCAGCTTGTGATGACAGTGTTCACACACAGAGCAAGGCTCAGAGAATTGTGGTGGCAATATTCTCACCTCAGGCAGTATCAGGAGCAGCCTTGGCCCAACTGGATCACATAGGTTGTTGGCAGAGCAAGCACACTTGTGCCACCTCTCTTGCACTGAATGACAGGTTAACAGACACCAACAGTGTGAGATGAGCCACTCTTCAAAAAATTGATTATTTATTGCTGGCACATGGGCATGGGTGTGAGGAGTTTGAGGGAATGTGCTGCATGAACTTGTCTGATCACTCAAAGTCAATTCATGAAAACATAAAGCAATTGCAAGAAGGTATAGCCAAACTTGGAGAAGTTAGTGGATCTTGGTTGAATGGTGTGTTTGATTTCTTGGACCTTTCATCATTGTGGAAGGAACTTCTGAAAACAGTTTTTTTAACATTTTAGTAGGGCTTGTAATTCTTCTGCTCCTTTTGCCACGAGTTTTTCAGTACATGCAACAGGCCATGAACAGGGTTGCAAAGGAGGTGTTCTTGGTGCAAACAGGAGGGGAGATGTCAGAACCCAGGACATTGCTCTGGCTGCCCTGGAGGGCTCCAGACCCTGACAGGGGCTCAGAGACCTTGGCACACAGTCACAAACACCTGTGCCTTCGATTTTAGCCCATGGAAACAATCACCAACTTTGTGTGAAGAGTTACAAGCCACAGGGGTTTGAGTAGAATGATAGTGAATTTGTCACAGGGTGAAAAAGTAGAATTTTGGGGATTTAGAAGGGCGGTTCAACAGGCAAGATGGAGGGATCTGGGTGTGTCCTGTCCTCCTTCTCCTCGTGGTGGCACCTTTGGATTGATTTAAAATAGAGACACACTGTCTAACATAGGTGATAGGTATTGGGAAATTATTGTAAATAAAGTACATGTAGCTCTTAGTATAAAAAGCCAACACCACCCCAAGGGCAGGGACTGTGCCACAACCCGACCTGCTGGACAGATCTCAGCAGGTCAGAGAAGGAATGTAACAGATAAGAGAAAATAAACAACCTTGAAAAGCAGAACCAAGGAATCTCGACTTCTTTGGTCGTGGGGTTGGGAAAAGACATTTTAATACCTTGGGGGTCATCCCAACCACAGAAACCTGAGAGCTGCAGCCAGGGAAAAGGGGACTCTGACACAGACAGCAAGGAAGCTCTCAAGGCACTGCTGAGGTTGATAAGCTCTCCTTGCTTTTAAGCAGTATTTTCTTAAGAGTGAAGGATGGTTTTTCTGCCTGTCTTTTAAGAGACTCAGATTAAAGGCCAGAGAGACTTCCAGCACCCCCATAAAATTAAGTGTTCTTCAGGTTCTCATTCCTCTCACAAACAGGCAATGATGTTCTCTGCCTGCAGGGTGAAAGGACTCCCCAAAAGACAGCCCTGGCTGCAGACCATCACCTCCCACTTCTGAGATGCTCCCAGAGGGGTAATTTGCTTTTCAGTTCAGCTGCCCACTAACTGTATGTATTTCAGATCCAAACCCAGGAGGCTTTGGGGCTTCCCATTTTCCTGTACATCACTTCCCAGCATTGCTGATTTAGAAGTAAATTTTAGATTTTCTGCATTTTAGAAGTAAATCAACTCTTAACATGTTTTTTGTTTGATTGTTTTTAAAGTCCTAGAAACAACAAAACAGCAGAAAGAAGGTCACATTTCCATCAGCAGTGAAGAGTTTTTGTAGCCTGTCTATGTATTTTCCACTGCTATTCAGTGGCAGTTTCATCACAGCTAAACTTCACAGGGTAATTACCACCTCTACTTAAATCTTAATTATCAGGAGGCTTGTTAAGTTTAAATCTTGTCTAGCTACTTGGCCAAGAAAACCGCAGTGAATATTTTATCCCACCTATTCACAACTTAAATAGCAGTCTGTGCAAGTGTCAGAGAACAGCGCAGGGATCTGTACAGAGCCAAACTCTCACCCTCATTGCTCCCAAAAGGTCACACTCAGCTCCTGAAGAGCTTCCATGAAGTGCAGCTATCATTTACAAGTGTCTGTCACAAGGGCTGAACCTTCCCACAGTGATATATTCCTTCCAGTGATATATAATATCCCTCCTTCCCAGTTTCAACATCCATCAATTCCTAAAACTGGATTCCATTTAACCAATTAAATACATTGAACCAATGAAGGGTAACTTCTCACTTCAAGTTCTCATTGATTTAAAAAAAACAAAATATTTCTCCAAAACAACAAAATATTTTGAATAAAACAAACCCAGAGCTTTAAAGATCTTTTTAAAAAGATTTTTGAGATTATTTGGCCAAATATATAGCTTGGCAAACTAATGTAAATTCATTAAATACAGAAAACTATGAACTATATTGAAACTTCAAATATGCCAAGTAAGATTGGTCTACAGCACTACAGCCACCTCTCCTGAGCTCCCCGTCCTCATGGGATGCCCAAGAGCCTTGTGGTTTCTCCTTGGGCTAAGCTCCCACCTTTATTTTAACATCTCTCTTGCCCTCCAACTCAGATTTTTAAAGATCCTCTTTGCATTACACAGAGCCCATGTTTAAATCCCATTTCCAGAGCCCTGGAAATTTCAAAGACCCCATTTCCAGAGCCTTCTGATTTTTAAAGATCCTCTTTGCATGTTTAAATCCCATCTCCAGAGCCCTGCTGTGGTTTCTGGAGTCACAGCCACAGTCTGTGGATCAGTGCTGTGAACATCTGCAAAACACCACAGGCCAGAAACTGAACTTCAATTTTGCTTTTCTTCCCCAATAAATCTATGAACATCTACTAATTCAGTAGAGACCAGTTTACTCTGGTTGTACCTTTCAGGTTTGGTACATTCTGCCTTTTCTTATTTGTGAAAATACCCAAACATTTTCCTACCTGAAAATCCCCAGTGGTTTGCAGCATTCCAAGCAGCCCCTATTACTTCTTCAATACTTCAAAAGTGATCACTTGTTTCTCCTGTCCTTCTTTGGAAATAAAAGCTCCTTGGGACTGAGAAGGAGCATTTGAGTTTAAATTTATGCTTTAAAAGTCAAAGACTCAACAAAAATTTGAACTGCCCATGTTATTCAAGTGACAGAAGAACAGGTGACAATCATGCTTAGGACAAAACACCACATTTCCAATCAGCCATAAACTCCTGCTGATATAAATAGAGCAGATATCAGCTGACTGGAACATTCCCATGGTTGGCATTCCCTGCCCTCAAAGCTGCTCTTCAGGCTCTCTCAGTTATTCCATCTGCTACATCCCTTGAAGGGCAAAGCATTACCTGCTGCTACTACAATTCTGATACTTTAAAAGTTACAGAAACTTTAAAACTTAATGTTAGTCATGCATTTTATTTCCATAAAAATAAATAACTTGCTACTGCTATCCCAGCTGAATATTGAGAATTATATCCACCTGTCCACAACAAATCCAGCCTACCTAGAGCAAGATTCAATGCACTGACAGAGTTATTGCTTTTTTATTACTATTCCTTTTTGGCCTCTGTGTCCTTGTGCAGTGCTGGGCTGTGGGTTCCAGACTCCCAGTGCTGCTGGAGCCCTGTGGATGGGATGGGTGCCTTTAGAATGCCTCAGGATTTCAGCTTTTATATTTTTCAGATCCTGCGCTGCATTAGTGCATCACTCCAAACTCCATATAAAGTGTTAACTACTCTCTTCACATTTTGGTCAGACAAAACAATTCCTCTGGGCCTGGGATCCAAGGACACCCCCCAGCCTCAGGCCCCAAAAAGTACAAACAAAAGTGAATTGGGGAAACAAACTGGGGGTAAATGACTTCATTAGCTGAAGCTGTAATTGGATTAACCCCGATATGTAAATGCACCAAACTTATAATTGTCTGAAAAACTGGTGCCCATTGTCCAGCTTGGGTGTAGCCTCTGGGACGCTTCTGACTGCCCAAATGGTATTTATTAAACGCCTTTAATAAATCCCCACTTTATGCTCTGACCCTTGTCTATCCTGCTCTAGGCAGTCCCTTCAAGGCATCAGCTGTGCACACCTGACAGGCAAACAGAAGAAGGAATGTGCAGGGCTGCAGCCAGTTCCCTAGGTAACCAAAAGATCTTTCAAAAGGGAAAGTGGTGATAAGTAAATAAATGCGCACAATAAAGGCCCACACAGATGACTAACTTTCCTAGATACCACGGACAATGGAGGGGCAGCACATGGAAATTCCTGGATCTGTGAAGAAACAGACAAATTTCTCCCCAGTGAGATGGTTACATAATATCCTCATTCACAAGCTCCTTGTGATTCCTGGAGGTGGCTACCTAGAACAGAGGCTAGACAAGACTAAGAGCATAAAGTGGGTATTTATTGAAGGCCTTCAATTGTTGCTGTTGAGTAAGAAATGATAGAGACTAGAAGGCTGACTGGTATAACACGTTGTATATTTGGAAATGTTCTTTTTTATAAGCTGTTTTGATCTCGGTGAATGTGATTGGTTATTTAGTTAATACATTTTACTTGATTGGTTAATTAACAAGATGCTTTTCTTATAAAAAATCTTTGAGGAAAACAACACCTGCAGCTGTTTATAATAATAAGCTGTTGTCTTATATATCAAGAGTTCTATTATCATTACAGTGCAAGGGTTCCATATCACCAGAGTTTCATACCTCCTCAATGTTTCTTGTGGGCACCTCCTTTAAGCACTGACTGCTCCTAGTCCTTGTAGCAACCACCTCACTCCAGTTCCCACCAATCCACTCTTTTATGCCGCTGTTCTTATTCGATACAGGTGTGGCCTGTTAACATCAGGCCTGCTCCTAATCTTTAGCAATTGGTTCAGCTGCAACTCGTTGGGGGGATAAGATTACATTGTGTACCACCTTCATTTACCCATACTGCGTTCCCATACAATAAGCTATTATTGTTTATTTTTAACTCCTTTAAATCTCTCAGGCCAATTCTGGGAAAACTTATTTGGTTTCCTCTCTCTCTGACCAAACTGTCACATCCACATTCAACAGCCACACCTTAGGCAGTCACAGCCTCATAGAGGACAATGGGCACCAGTTTTTCAGGCAATTGTAAGTTTGGTCCATTTACATATCAGGGGTTAATTCTCCAATTACAGCTTCAGCTTATGAAGTCATTTACCCCCAGTTTGTTTCCCCAATTCACTTTTGTTTGTACTTTTTGGGGCCTGAGGCTGTGGGGTGTCCTTGGGTTCCAGGCCCAGAAGGATTGTTTTGTCTGACCAAAATGTGAGGACAGTAACTCACACTCTTTGTGGAGTTTGGAGAGATGCACTGATGCAGTACAGGACCTGAAAAACACAAAAGCTGAAATCCTGAGGCATCACTTGCAGGCAGGCAGGAGCTCTCTGCTCCCCTTCCCTCCCCATCACGAGCAGCTCCTGAGCAGCAGGAGCACTGCAGCGCTGAGTCACTGCCCCGTGGCTGATTTGCTGTGTGTGGAGCTCAGTCACCTGTCAGTGCCCAGCCCAGTGCTCCCAGAAAGCCCAACAGGGTCACTGAGTGCAGCAAAGCTCAGCCCTGCTTTAGAAGGATCCAGTTTTAAGCCCCACTTTGAGCTCTGTCACTGATGGCGCTGGCCTGGGCAGGGCCTGCTCCCTGCAGATTGCTGACAAAGGGCAGGAAGCATTTCACACCAATAAGGTACCTTGAAGTTCATAAAACAATAGATTACTGTTGGAATAGTAAAAAAACAAAAACAAAAAAAAAAAAAAACCTAGATTTTATTTAGATAATAACAGGAAATCATTAGGTTTTGGAATGATAGTAAAAATTTTGGGAACTAACCACGCAAGGTCAGTCAGTTCCCAATGTGAACAACTTATTTTGACACAGCTGGGAGTGTTTCTGGCAGGAAATTCCCTTCTGAATGAGGTTTTAATTTTATTTTTTTTCTACCCCAATGGAAAAGAGAAAATTGATGTGAAAAAGGAGTGGAGAGGCCACCCTGAGCACCCCTTGTTCCCAGGCCTGGCTGAGCGAGTGCTGCCTCAGAGCTGCCCCAGCTTTGCTGCCCTGCCCTGTCTGTCCCCTCCCCAGCAGGATTTGTGTTGGACATTTTGGGGCCACCTGAGCACTTTAACTCACACAGACATTAACCCTTGCAGGGATGCTCTGCAGTGCCCAGGGCCCCCAAAATGCACCTGCAGCATTTCAGGAATCAGCTGGGAGACCACAGCACCCAGAAAAGAAAGGATTTTGACTTGTGAGTACAAGGAAATCTTGGTGCCTGCATGAAAACCTTCAAATCAAGCTCATTATTTTATACATGAAGCCCTAGATTGACTGAATATCCACAGAGGAATTCAGTACAGAAATGAACACAATTCATTTTCTCTGCTAGAATTTCCTTGGATAATCTTTCCTTTCCTAATCTTCCCTGGATAAAGTTGTACATTAGAAACCACACCTATTCTGGAGAAGTGTCAATGAAATCACTGGCAAAGTGCATTTTACCCTGTTCTGTGCCCCCTCTCTTTATATCTTTATAGTTTTGATTCTATATATCTATATCTCTTTATATCTTTATAGCTTTGATTCAATTCCCTGGTCTTAATCAGAACTAACTTGGTAAAAATAATTTAATAATACACTCATCAAAATCTTGAAATTTGCAGTCTGTGGACCTGCTGCCTGTGAATATTTAAATTATTTGACTAAGGCAATATTATCAGAAATACAAACTACAGAGTTGTTGGGAAAACAGATTTTGAAGTCGGATTCCAGCATTGAAATGGAGGAGAAAGTAACAGAACTAGTCCAGCCTAGATGAACAGACCACATTTCCATTTTTACAACGAGATTTGAAATAAAAACAACCAACAGCTTGTGAGTAACCCACTGAATAGAAGTTCCCAGAGATTACTTCCAAACGATTGAAAAAAATAATTAGATTATCAGACTTCTCATAGGCAATTCTGAATTGAAAAGTTAAATAATAAACTGTGAAGTATTCACTTCAAAATCACAGAAGTTACCAGCACAAGAGCTTGTTTTGCTGCTTAAAAACCTGAAGGAATCCCACAAATATGTAAGCATGGATATATCTGCATGTGGAGATGTCAGGCATTAGATTATTCTCCAATCTAGCAAACAAAGCCACAATGATCCAGGATTAGTGGGTTATCAATTTAAATGGTTAAATGAAGGCTAAATTTCAATTTTAAAAAATTGAACATCAACACACTAGTCCCTGCTGTAATTCAAAAATGTTGTAGTGGCTTAAAAAAACTAGACTGTGAAATAATCTATCTACACAACACAATAAATCAGGATTTAATGGCATTTTGGCCTTAGACTGCAGTTCCTTTGGAAAATAAAAAACAATTTCTAGCTGAAACAATTTGATTTCTATCAATAGCTGTTAAATTAAATTCAGATGAAGTATATATTTGGTGATTATGCTAATCTCTCCACCTTGCTACATCCAGGTTATTCAAGTAAATGAAATGTAATCAGTAACTTGCAGAAAAAACCCCAATTTTGTTAACAATCTCCCCTTCTCACGAAGCCTTGCTCACACACTGTTTATTCAGTCACTGAACACTCACAGAACATTTTAGGAGTGAAAAGAGCAGCATTCCCTGTCCAGTAATGAGCCAATAATCCCCACAGTCTCACCAACACCATCCAACCAAGCAGGGGTAAAGCGAATTATCTTTTACTCTGTGCTCACACAGTGAGCAAACATGGGGAAAAAAACCTGGATCCAACTTGTTTTATCAATGGAAAAACTCTGCAGTTTCCCACTCCTCTCATGCACTCTGCTCTGGATAAAGCTGTCTCAAACTCCCCCAGTTTTCTCCTGAGGAATCAGGATCTCACAAATATTGGAACAAATATTAGAAATATTAGAAGTGACTGCACAGCATCGCAGCTTTTCAACAACAAATGCAAGTTCTTTCAGTTTCAATGATTTTGTTGCAATGATTTTGTTGCACTCCATCCCAGCAGCACCAGGTGCAATGCACCCCCTGCCCACGTGGATTTATAGCAACACTTCCAGGAGCTTCCAACCAGCAGAAAAGAACAGTTTGGAAGTGGTTTTTGATATTTTGACACCCAATAAGAACCTTTTCTGGCAACTCCCCAGAGAACTGCAGCTTGTTTCCATGCACAGCCTTCCTGAGCAGCTCCAGAATGACAAAGAACCTTCTGACACCTTTTGCTAAGCATTTTTAATGAAGATTTTTACCAACATTTAATGGGATTCAATAGATTTGAATGGCCCAGTTTTCTGAAAAAAATTCTTTTTCAGAAGTTTGTGGTACCCCACTTTGTACTGGGATTTTTATTGCTGTTTTGGTGTTTTGTTTAGGTTTTTTGAGTTTTTTCTCTTTTGGATTTTTTTTTGGGGGGTTTTTTTCTTTTTCTTTTTCTTTTTTTTTTTTTTTTTTTTGTGGTTGTTTAGTTTTGAAAGAGCTTCAGCTCAGCCTCCAATCTTGAACTTGCAGAGTTTTACATCAGGGATTAACTACAGACATTATGCAACTCCCCACCTGATGGTTTGTGCAGGTAGTTCAGAGATTTTGCTTGAATTTAGCAGGATTACTGTCCTCCCATCAGAGAAGGAAAGGGGCTAATCTGACACAGGTATTTTCCTGCTGAGAAATGCCTTGATAAATTGCTTTTAATCTGAAGAACTTTCCAATCATGTAAATTCAGAGCATCCTGTCAGTGAGCAGGCCTGAATCACACGTCTTTGGTTTAACTCATGCAGAAAAAGTGACAGCAATTTCAGCAGCCTGTCATCTCCTTAAGAAAGCAATTATAGTAAAATATTACTGTCAAAACTCCACAGTCTATCAGGCAGTGTCCAAGGGGTTTTTAGTTCCATCTCACCCCTTCAGCTTCCTCTGGTGCAACTGGAGACAACAGTCAGAGTGCAAAAGGAAAGAGTATTTCCATTTGATTATCATTTGTATGTTAGTTTGCTTGGAAATGAAATGCATCAAAGCAGGACAAATACTCCATCCACTGGCTTATTTATTTATAGAACAAACTCATGGTATATTATCACATTTTTCACTTTGCATCAATTTCTGCCCTTTTTTTGTGGTTAGGGTTATTGATCCTGAGCCTTATCCCTTTTCCTGGTCTAAAACGTGAGAATTACTCCATTTATCCCCTGCTTTATGACGTTATAATTGCCAGCAAAAAGAACCTTTGTTGCTGCATTATGAACTGTTCCAGCAGGAACTAAACCAAGAGAGCCTGGCTACATCCCCAAAATTCTACATCCCACCAAACACCTTTAGCTCACCTCTGTTACAAGACTTGCCCACCTGCAATTCCTGCAGTTCTGCCCCATCCCCAGCCCTGCTCCAGCCTCTCCCTGCAGGGAGAGCACAGCTCAGGTGAGGTCCCAGCAGGGCTGTAAGAGCAGGGAGAGGCTCTGAGCTGCTCCTGCCGTCTCCTCCTCAGCTACCACCACTCCCTGGGCCTCTCCTCCACCTGACTACTGAATTTCCACCTGGCTACTGATTGCTTTTCCACCTGGCTACTGATCTCCCACCTGGCTACTGATTTTCCACCTGGCTACTGACTTTCTACCCAGCTACTGATTGATTTTCCACCTGCCTACTGATTGATTTCCCACCTGCCTACTGCTGATTTTCCACCTGGCTACTAATTTTCCACCTGCCTACTGAATTTCCACCTGGCTACTGATTTCCACCTGGCTAGTGATTTCCCACCTGCCTACTGTAGGGGGATACAGTATGGGTAAATGAAGGTGGTATAGAATGTAATCTTAGCCCCTAAAGAGTTGCAGCTGGGTTAATTATTAAGGATTAGGAGCAGGCCTGATGTTAACAGGCCACACCTGTAGCCAATAAGAAGAGTGTTATAAAAGAGTGGATTGGTAGGAACTGGAGTCAGTTGGCTGCTGTAAGGAGAAGGAACAGTCAGTGCCTAGAGGAGGTGCCCACAAGAAACATTAAAGAGGTATGAAACTCTGGCAATATGGAACCCTTGCACTGTAATGACAACACCTACTGGCTTTTCACCTGGCTACTGATTGATTTCCCACCTGGCTGCTGCTGATTTCCTGCAGGAATCTGGAATCTGCATCTTTGAGGTTTTCCCCACTCCACAGAGTTTAGCAGGATGGTAAAAGGGCAATGATACAAACTGGCCAAAGCCAGCACCATTTAAAACTCTTGCATGCATCTCTTTTTAGCCTCTGCTGTTGCTTTTGCTCCTCAGTTTTCCACCTCAGCCTCACCAGTGGCTCCCAGGGGAGGACGCTGTTCATTTTACGTAAAAGTGGTGTAAAACACGAGCAGCAATCATTCAGCTTCCAAGGAATACTGTTGCTCTGCTTTTCTTCTGCATTCAGCCCTGAATGAAGCAATATGAGAAATGTGGGGTGCTTGGAAAGTACAAATAAAAGAAGCCACCACAAATGTTTGTATTGATCTCAGTTCAGAAGAAAATTAAAAATGCTTGCTTGAAAATCCAGATGGATGGCCACTGAATATGTAGTCCAAAGACATTTCCATTGAGAAAGATCCTACTGGAAAAGCATGATGGAACAATTCAATTCTAAATAAACACTCCAAGTACTTTGAATCTCCTTACAGAAGTCAATGCCAAGGAGTTCCATTTCCACCACAGACTCACACAGTAAAACAGGAGCCAAAAAATGTTTATTGGTTAATATGTAGGCAAGCACATGCTCTTGAGATCAGTTTGATGACAGGTTTTAAGAATTTAATTTTGAATTAATTTTCTAACAACTCTTTCAAAATCACACACTTGGGGGTACACATGAAAACATGCACATTGATTAACATGATGGATCTTTAGTTTCTGCAATTTAGCATTAACTGATCACTGATTGTCTTCCATCCTTATGTACATTAGTCACTATTGTACTTATTTCCATTGGTTTTTAAAATCTCTTAAGCATTTTAAAACCCTAGGGAAAAAGGAAGTGGGTAGCTCATACAAAAGAGGTCTTTCATTAGAAAAAAAGAAAAGCTTCAGAGTCACTTCTCTTTGTAGTAGCTGAAGATCTGCCTCAGAATTTATCCAGCAAAAATACCAATCTTCAAGCACTGTTATGAAGAGTTTTGTGGTTTTTTTCAGAGCTTGTAATTGCGTGAAAGGTGAGTAACAAACAGGTGCCTTTTGTGACAAGTTTAGAGGTTTACAGACAAGTAAATTAGCTTTAAAAATCAATTCAGGATTTCCTTTAAATTTTATCTATTACTGCCTGCTGGAGTCTGTTGTCTAAACTGAACAAATATCTCTGAGTTATTTATTACAAAGAGTATTGGCTATGAAATCTGCCCCTTATTCTGCACTTGAGTATTTCACATTCTGCATTTTCTCCTGTTTCATTCATGATTCAGACAGCCCAAATGTATTTCCCCCCACAATTACTATGAGGGGAAAACCCTCACCCCGTGTAAGGCGTGCACATTACATTTTTAACTTGTAAATGTCTTAATTCTCAACAAGATCAACCAGAGAGTAAATGTGCTTCTCCAATTAGTTCTTTAAAGTGAGATTTATAGTGAGATTCCCAGTATTCCTTGGTTTGTAATCTTTGGACTTACTGAATTCCCATCCAATTAGGCACAAGTTCTGAGCAATGAGCCACCCTGACTCAGAGTATCTAGAATGCAGATAAAAATCTCTTGTTTATTCAGGGAGCATCTCCTCAGTATTTGCACATGATCAAGGAGAGCAGAGACTCTGAGCTCCCCTGTTATACCAAACAATAACAGTTTTAATGTGGGTCTGCTGCTCCTTTCAAGCAAATATGGAAATTAAAGGAACACCCAAAGCTCTATCTCAACCACACTAATCCTGTGAAAGCAGTGACTCACCTCGTAATGGCTTTCCATAAATTAGGCAGCTAAAAATGGGTAGGAAGCATGAAACCATTCACAGTTCCTACAGTGTAAATTCTCTCACTGCATGTGAAGAAAATCCATGGCAGTAAAAATAAGAGATGAAGGTGTCAGCAGCCGTCATGTTTAAATATGCTGTTAATAATTCAGATTTTCCTCCCTTGGAGCCCATGGCTTCAGAATGAATCACTCTATTTCCTTCCTCAAATGAAAACTGAGCTGCTGTTGCTTTCTAATCCCATATGTTTTCTTCCCAGCTATGAGAAGAGAAGAAGCCAAGGTGGCCAAATGTGTTGCTCACGGTGGAACAACGATGTGAGGTAGGAATGATGATTTTTCAATGTCCACAGCTAATTCTTGCTTTTATCCCACCTTTATTTTATGATACCTCACTGTGTGTGCTGTCACCTTCCACCCTCCACACTGCCATGGACACGACTGATGGTAAAAGTGACAAAAATGGCAAAAAGTGACCCAAAAGCAAAGCCCCTCAGAGCTGAGTGGAACAGGAGGAGCTGCAGGAGGAGGAGTCACTGCATCTTTGGTAGCAGCACTGCCCTGGACCTGGCAGGGACACAGTGCCAAGGGCTGCCACTGTCACTGCTGCTCTGACCAGGTGTACCAGGGGAAAATAAGGGTTAAAAACCCTTAAGGGTTGAAAACTGAAATTTTAGGGCTGGTATCTAAGCTTAGCTGGGAACTAAGTTAGCATGGTTATACAAAAAGCAAAAACAAACCCCAAAAACACAACCAAAAAGTGGTGCCAGACACAACAAAGTGCACAATTTTCTCATGGCACAGGAAGGACTGTACCAGAGCATCCCAGAAAAGGTGGGAACACACGGCCTCACACGGGGAGCTGGCAAAGGCTCAACACTGTGACAGTTCTTACATCCTGCCTCAGTCACTCTGTGGCCCTGGCCAATTACTCATGTGAAATTCTGTTGGCATCTTGCTATCAAGAATTCTGAATATCAAACATTCACCTCAAGGTCTGTTACCTTCTCATTTCCAGAGCAATAACATCTCTCATCAAAACCATTTGTTCTATCCACCCCAGTCTTGCTGCATCTACTTCCCATAACTTCTTGGGGTTTGTTTGTACTTTGCCAAACTAAACAAGACCTTGAGAGAAGAGAAGATAGCAATGCTTTGCTATTAAAGGCTGAATTTTGCACTCATGTTGCTCCATTCCTTCTGGACCATGCCCCCACTGAGATCTATTTCTTTCTGTAATTCCTTCTGGTCTTGGGGACAGATAAGAGATTGCTCTTGCTTTAACACAAGGGAAAATTGCTAGTTTAAAGTAAAACTGTCTAACCAAAAGAAAGGCTCAGAATTTTATTTTTAATTTAGTTTTTTTTTTTTTCATTCCAGGTTACTTGTGAGCTGGAAGCAACAAATACTACACCAGTTTAGGCACTTCATAGAAGAGCAGAGGAGCACCCAGAAAGCACAGGCAGTGCTAAGGAGGAGCCAGGGCTGTGTGATAGATGAGTAATGCAATGATCGACTCTCACAATTAACAGACAGATATCATGTATATAGGCTAGGAAAAGTTTTATAGATTTATAGTGATGTTTTACCCCTCATGTGGTTATCAAGGGACAGCTGGGAGGGCTGGCTTGTCACTGTGGAACACCTGAGCTCCAGTCAGGGTTTGAGGAGGAGATCTCCACCACTGGACAGCAAAGAAGGGGCTGATGGACAGAACTCTGGGAGAGGTTAAAGGGTTAAAAAGGGAAAACTTCCATTGTGAGGTGGCTGAGCACATGGCAGGGAAAATCTTTTGCTCCCAGTGCCGTGACCTTTTTTCTTTATTCAGTCTTCAATTGTATTTTTGATAAGGTTTAATAAACCTTCCTAAACTCTGAAAAGTGAGTAGCTATTTCTTACAGCTGAGATTTTCCAGGCCTCCATCTCCCTCTGTACCCATCTGGTACCAACACCCCTCCCACAGCAATGGCCACAGGCACAGCACCCATGGGGTGGGCTCATGAAGTGCACCCCAGGATTGCTCAGCTTTATGCAGTATTTATTCATTATTTATTCATTATTTATTCAGTATTATTATTGTTCAGTATTGTTCAGCAGCAGCACAGAGGCGACACACATAAATAAATTTACAGTGACCCTTCCTTAGGGTCACTATGCAAACCTGCTGCCTTTTTCCAAATGAACTTCTGCAGACAAAGACAAGAGAGGCAGGTTGTTCCTTAAAAACTGAAAAGGCAAAGGAGCAAGTGACCCAAGAGAGAGGGCAGGCAGGTGCTGCTGAGGTGCACTGAGTGCTGTTTAGGCAGGATGGCAATGAAGGAAACAAGCAGCAGGTTTGGGGGATGCTCCAACATTGCAGCAGTAAACCAGAGGGGCCAGCAGAAACACCTGCAGGTGGCTCTGAGGGGCTCTCAGGAAATCCAGCACTCTGAACTCCTGGCTCAGGTGAAGCCTGGCACAAACCCTGGCATTGCTGCTTTGTGCTGAGGCTCAGGGAGGGATGGGATAGCAACAGGACGATGAAGTGCAGCTCTGCTGGGCCCAGCCTTGGGCAGAGTCACTGATCTCAGCTCCTGGAGGCATGGCAAAGACTGGCTGCCCGTGATGTGCTACTGACAGGGACATCCTTGAGATCTGTCCCTGCTGCTCAGCTCTAGCTAGATCTGTAGGGGGATACAGTATGGGTAAATAATATAGAATGTAATCTTATCCCCGAACAAGTTGCAGCTGAACCAATTGCTAAAGATTAGGAGCAGACCTGATGTTAACAGGCCACACCTGTAGCCAATAAGAAGAGGGGCATAAAAGAGTAGATTGGTGGGAACTGGAGTCAGATGGCTGCTGCAAGGACCAGAACAGTCAGTGCTTAGAGGAGATGTCCATGAGAAACATTGAGGAGGTATGAAACTCTGGTGATATGGAATCCTTGCACTTTAATGATAATAGAACCCTTGATAATATCAGACAACAAATGGTGACCCTGACGTGATTCAGGACTAAACTATATTGACCCGTGGATTCGGGGAAACAGGATTTGAATACTAAACTATTGGTAAAATATATCAGTTACAGCTATTGGTGTTTGTTAAATATGAGTGTAAAAGACCTTGAAGATAAGTGCTTTGTAAACTGGGAAAAGCTATGAAGCTGAACTAACATTTAGAAAAATACGTATATATATCTGTACTATAATATAGTGTTTGAACCTTTATATAACTCTTAGTTGTAAATGCAATATATTAATTTATTTGAATGTGTACTTCTGGAAATGCTGCAACTCTGTGGTTAAAAGAAAAAGGGGGAATGGTAGGGGGACACAGTATGGGTAAAGGAAGGTGGTACAGAATGTAATCTTATCCCCCAACAAGTTGCAGCTGGACCAATTACTAAAGATTAGGAGCAGGCCTGATGTTAACAGGCCACACCTGTAGCCAATAAGAACAGTGGCATAAAAGAGTGGATTGGGGGGAACTGGAGTTAGTTGGTTACTGCAAGGACCAAGAAGAGTCAGTGCTTAGAGGAGCTGGCTGTGAGAAACATCGAGGAGGTGTGAAACTCTGGTGGTATGGAATCCTTGCACTATAATGATAATAGAACTTTTGATATATGAGACAACAGGGATCCAGCAGGGCAGGGGATCTCTGCTGACATAACCTGAACCAGTTTTTTCCCAGAGCTCTCCACCCATGAACATTTCCCAGCTCGCCAGATGCATTTCGGCCTTTCTTTCTTTCTGCTGTTTCTGACCCTGTCAGGACCTGCTCAGACTATTAAAGGGACTTTTTAAGATTAATTGCAATTATGTCAGTCTCTTGTCAGTCTGTCAGGATCTGTTTGCAGAGCGGGGTGCATCAGGCTGCAGTCACCACACAGGGCTCTGCAACAGAGCAGGAATTCAGGACTGCAGCTCCAAGGTTATCTTGACACCACAGAAGTGGAGGCTAGACCAGACAGGAAAAAAGCCCCAATTCCCACTAATAACCCTTTAGGTACAACATGTAATCTCAAGTACTTAGCCAGCCATCTAACTACCCTTTATCTCAAAAAAACCCCATACTCCTTCCTATTCCCCTCTTTTATGTTTGAACTAACTATTTTCTCCAGGTGGTTTTTTACCTTGTCATAATCCATTACCTTCATATGCTTTGATCTTTCCATTGGGAATTTATTTTCTCTCTTCAAAGATCTTTTCTAGTCAGAAGATATTTTCCCCAGTCCACAGGCTCTGTTCCATTCACATATCCCAGCATGATGCTTATTTTTCCTTGCTTTTTTAAAGTTTTTTTTAAAATTTATGAACACTTAAGAACTCAAATTTTAAATTAGAACCAAGCCAGGCAAGTTTATTCCTGATGACACAAGATGTGGCCTCTGATGAAAAATCTAAAAGACACACATTGTGTACAAACTGATGGAGCAAATTCACTCCACAGAAGGTTTTGTGAGGCAAAATATTTACAGGAGAGAAAGATATTCAAGGTTCAGTCCTAGATCAAGAGTTGTTATTCTGAAGGAAAATAATCCAGACAATATATTCTATACAGCTACATTTGCCTTAGTTTTCCAAGGAAATTTTAATTCATCTTTGGTTCATTTGTCAATGTTTGTGTTGTGTAAATCTGTGCAGTGCTGAGGTTGCCAGCATTGCAAGAATCAGTTTGCTTTCCTAACATGTACATGACAGACTGGGGACAGACAGGCAAGAGAAAGATGCTGGATGCATCCTCTTCCACCTGGTGTGGTATTGTATTATTATAGCCCAGGATTTTCTCTTTCTATGAGCAGGGCCAGTTCCTGTGCAGGCAGGGCTCACCCACTGTCCTGCTGTGAAATAAATTCTCCATTTCTCTGATGCTGTAGGCACAAACTTAAAATAATTGTTGCTGTTTTGTTGCCATAGACTTATTGCAAATGATACCTCAATGTGGAGAGGGTGAGCACCAGCAGCACATCCTGGTGCACAGCAAAGTGACAAGAAACAAGAGCTCTGCAAAGGCCACATCCCCAGCCTGGACAGGAGCCACCCCAGTGCACTGGACCCCAAAACCAAAATGTTACATTCCAGCATTTAAATTTGTCAAGTAACTTCTCCATTGTAGATATTCTGAACAACAAACAGAACAAATTTCCCATCCCAAAACAAGGCATCTAATGCAAACACATAGAAAAAGCACCAGCCTCTCAGGGCTTGATTTCTAAAGACAGAACAAAACACTGAACTGTCAAACAGAACATGCTTGAAATCATAATGCTCATATGTAAAATAGCTCTTGCACAGCATCATGGAAAATTCTGAATTGATCTTTCTTTATACATACTTGCACAAAGCAACTGTCTTTTATAAATAGCAGCAATTTGAAAAAAAAAAAAACAAAAAACATCTGCATGCTCCCAGGCACAGAGGTGTTTGTTCCTGCGCTGAATATCTTCTCACCTTAAATCTCACATTTCTTGTGGAGTGTTAATACCTTCTCTTAATCCTTGCAAGGTCAACTTGTCTTTGTGATGTCTGAGCTGTGCACCCTGAGCGTTTATCTGGACACACCCAAGAGCAAGTTCTATGTAAAATCTATGTAAAAAAAAATCACATAGATATTTAGAAATACAAAATACACCACAAGTAAAGGCCTCTCAAGAAGAACCCTGCTTTGGTTATAAGGAGTTTCCAGATCCAAACAAGCCCCCACTCCTTGGGCAATGGTTTAATAATTGAAAATAACCAAAGTCCTTTTCTTTTTTATTCTTTGTTGTGCTTTGCAGACAGGAGGCAGAGACAGCAGTAATTTCATTCTCTGCACAACAGAGAGGCTGAGTGATTTCTGGCCATCCCAGCCAGGCTGTCCGTGTGTCCTCCTCACTTTGTCCATCATGACAAGTCTCAGTTTTCTGTGCTGCTCCCAAAAAAAGGATTTACCAGGTAGGAGCTTGTCAGAACAGAAAATGCAAAGGCTTTACAGAAATTCAAAAGTTCTCTTTCTGTAAGAAAGAGTCAAGGCCTTCACCTCAATCCCTCACATATTCTAAATTAATTTTCTTCTGACCCAGCCCACATCCAGTCTGTTCTGTTATGAAAGAATGAGCAGAGTTTGCCTCATTTATTCTCTCCAAGAAACAGCCAAGAAGAATAAATGCAGATTATTCTACTTTGACCAAATTGAAGGAAATTGTAGCTCAGAGCAGAGGGATTCCCTTTGTTCATCTGACAACACAAAGGAATTGCTGCAATCCTGTCTGCTGTCACCACTGACAGGCTGTTGGATGTGTTTCTGTTGCTACTCCTTCCTCATTTACCTGCAAAATCCCTTCAGCAGCCTGCACCATCAGTTTCAGAGCAAAACAAAGACAACAGAAATCAACCTCAGCCCCTGCAGAAAATCCCTTCCACTGGAGGGGTTTTACAAATGGTTACATGTACCCAAACAGTGAGGCACAAACACTCTGCTCCACTTTGAGGAAACAGCTGCCTTTGCTGTAAACACGCGAGAAGAACCAGAACAGACCCAGAGACAGGCACCAGCACCAAAGGACAAAAAAAAAAAACCACCAAAAAAATAACAAAAAAACCCAACAAAAAAACCACAAACAGGCAAAAAATACCCCAAAATTACCAAAAAAAAAAAAAAAAAAAAAAGTGAAGTTTTAAATTAAACATTTGGCCGGTCACTGCTGAGGTTTTGTTAAATGTCTAATATTTTGCAATTTTGGGGGGATTTTTCACATTCACTCAGCAAAGTACCGCTCAATTCATTGGCAGTTACCTTCTAAACTACTCTTGGCTGCTTTTTTCCATGTTTCCCTTCACACAGTGCAGTGCTCCTGCAGTGCCTCAGAGGGACAGCAGCTGGTACAGAGGGATTTGGCTCTGAGCTGAGCCTGATCCAGTCAATAGCCCCATTCTGAGGGTTCTGGATTTGCCTTCCCACATGGATCTGACCTTCTGCACCCCCTTTCCTTTGCTGCTTACACTTCATCTCCTCAGGGGCTTCAGGCCTCGCAGGCCTCAGTGCCACCACAAGTGTCACTGCTGGAGTTCCTGCCCTGGATCAGGACCTGCAGGTTCCTCCAGGAGCACAGAGAGTTACTGAGAAACCCTGCTGCCCCTTGGTCCCTACCAGAACACAGCAATGGAGGGTTCAGGCAGGAGCAATGCTCTGTGGGTCCCTGTTTCCATCTCCAAGGAATTTCAGAGGGATTTTGCTCTGTGGGTTCCTTGTTTTCCCTCTCCAAGGCTTTACAGAAGAACTCTGCTCTGTGGGTTGCTTTTTTCTCTCCAGGGTTCCAGAGAGGAGCTCTGCTCTGTGGGTTCCTTGTTTCCTTTTCCAAAGTTCCAGAGAGGAGCAATGCTCTGTGGGTTCCCTGTTTTCCTTTTCCAAGGTTTTTCTGAGAAATTTTGCTCTGTGGGTTCGTTGTCTCCTTTTCCAAGGTTTTACCAAAGAACTCTGCTCTGTGGGTTCCTTTTTTCTCTCTCCAAGATTCCAGAGGGACGCTCTGTTTTGTGGGTTCCCTGTCTCCCTCTCCAAGGTTTTTCAGAGGAATTTTGCTCTGTGGGCTCCTTGTTTCCTTTCCCAAGGTTTTACAGAAGAACTCTGTTCTGTGGGTTCCGTGTTTTCCTCTCCATGGTTTTTCAGAAGGGCTCTGCTCTGTGGGTTCCCTGTTTCCTTTTCCAAAGTTCCAGAGAGGAGCAATGCTCTGTGGGTTTCCTGTTTTCCTTTTCCAAGGTTTTTCTGAGAGGGGTCCCTGTTTCCCTCTCCAAGGGTTTTAAGAGGAATTTTGCTCTGTGGGTTCCTTGTTTTCCCTCTCCAAGGTTTTACAGAAGAACTCTGCTCTGTGGGTTCCTTGTTTCCTTTTCCAAGGTTCCAGAGAGGAATTTTGCTCTGTGGGTTCCATTTCCATCTCCAAGGTTTTACAGAGGAGCTCTGCTCTGTGGGTTCCTCTTTTCTCTCTCCAAGGTTCCAGAGAGGAGCAATGCTCTGTAGGTTCCTTGTTTTCCTCGCCAAGGTTTTTCAGAAGAACTCTGCTCTATGGGATCCTTGTTTTCCTCTCCAAGGTTTTTCATATGAGCTCTGCTTTGTGGGTTCCTTGTTTCATTTTCCAAGGTTTTTCAGAGGGGCTTTGCTCTGTGGGGTCCCTGTTTCCCTCTCCAAGGTTTTACAGAGGAATTTTGCTCTGTGAGGTCCCTTTTCCAAGGTTTTACAGAAGAACTCTGCTCTGTGGGTTCCTCTTTTCTCTCTCCAGGGTTCCAGAGAGGAACTCTGCTCTGTGGGTTCCTTGTCTCCTTTTCCAAGGTTCCAGAGAGGAATTTTGCTCTGTGGGTCCCTGTCTCCCTCTCCAAGGTGCAGGCCCTCTCTTGACTCGCACACACAAACACTCAGAGTTCTTCCTTCTGCCCCAATATTTTGTATTTGACTCCAATTGTTAAGTTTTACCCCAAGTCCTCTCTGCAGGACAGGTTTCAGCATCCAGGCTGCTCCTGGAGCAGGAATGGCTGCCCCAGGCACATCAGGACTGAGCAGGATTTGTTTTCAAAGCTTTACCAGGTGGGTTCAACAAGAAAAGCACCTGTCAGCTGTGATTTCTGTTAGGAGATCATCCTACTGCTAAGACATCTCAGTCTGCACAGAAGTTAATCAAATCTGCTCACTCTCCCCCAGAGTCAAGTGCATAAAGGTGATTGTCACTGAAGGGCAGTGAACATGTGATGGAAAGGTCTGTGCTGGAACATTGCTGCTGCTGAGGCCACAGATCAGGCACAGAGATGAAATACAAGGGAGCACATCACCTCATGTACATGCAGCAATGAGGCTGATGTGGAAATGTCATTCCTGCCAGCATGCCAAGAGTGTGGGGCACATTCTGCCTTCCCATTCCCTCCCCCATCTCCCTAAAATGTTCAATGCAAAGAAAAAAGCATCAAGGTGTTAAGTGACTTGAAATATTTTTGTGTTTGTATCATCTAGTAAACAAAGTTGCTGAAAAATGTCATTGTGTGATCTTCACACGTGTGTGGGAGACCAGCTCAGCTGTCAGGGAATGACTGTACAGCTCCCTGCTGGAAAGGAGAAGTCAAACATTTCATTTTATAGCCTGCTGGGATCTCTCTGAACACTTGGGATATCCAGGCTGTCAGTGCTTCCAGGAGGGGATATCTGCTGATTCATCCTGGCACTGCCCACCCCGAGTGAGCTGTCCCTGGTGCCAATCAGCAGAAATGCTCCAGCACAGCTCTGACACCACTCAGCAAATTCTGCCTTCAAACCCTGGGCTGAGCCAATGGACAGAGGTCACCACCAAATCCCAAACTCCAAATAACCCAAAACCCCATCACCTTCTGAGGTGCAGGAACCAGCCCAGCACCCAGAGCCTCCTGGAAGGGCTGCTCTGTCACTCAGTGCCCTTGGGATGTTTTTGCTGCTATTGATTGAAGCTCTTTGTTCCTCTGCTTCCCTTCCCCTTTCCCCAGCTGAGCTGTCACAGCTGCTGGCACCAGGTGCTGTCTCTGGGCACACCTGGGAGTGATTCTGCTGCAGATGTGTGAGGGGAATCTGTCAGAGCTATCAGCAAAGCCAGCTGCAGTTCAGAAACAAGTTCAGCTCAGAAACAAGTTCAATTCGGTCGCCACAAGTCAGCCTAAAAAGAGTGAGGGGGAGAGGGGATGAGAGAGTTTTGCCTCTTCTTTTGGTGTTGCTCAGGATCACTGACAGCAGTAAGGAATGTACAGGCACAAAATCCCCCTCCAAACTCCAAAATAATGTAGAGAACATTATTTTGTTCTCTGACCCATGCCCCAGTCTGTGCCACCAGAGCAGCTCTGTGCTTGCCACAGCAGTGCCCTTTGCACACTGGAATTAAGGCCCTGCACAGGGCAGCCACCAGCAGATAGAGAGGAGCTATTTTTGTGTGTGAATTCAAGTGAACAAATGCAATTTCTAACCATTGACCTCCTGTAGTAGATAACAAGTGGGTTTGGGGATAATTAATAATTTTCATAATTTCTAGGAAAGCTTTATCAGGATCCTTACATCTCTAAAATGCTGACACATCACACGATCCCAGACCTCAGAGTGTGAAAAGCACTGAGTAAATCACAGCACCCCCATATCCTAGAGGCTTTCTGGGTGTGCAGGGGATGCTGAGAAGCCCAGGCCAGGCCCCAAGGCCTTTCCCTCATGGATGCACCTTTCCCTCATGGATGCACAGCTCCCCTCATGGATGCACAGCTCCCCTCATGGATGCACAGCTCCCTTTATGGATGCACAGTTCCCCTCATGGATGCACCTTTCCCTCATGGATGCACAGCTCCTCTCATGGATGCACAGCTCCCCTCACACAGGCTCCATGCTTTGGGGGGGATCACTCCCTGTGAGGGTACAGAGATTGAGTCCAGCAAGAAATGCAGTTGGCATGGGAAACTCACTGCTCACCTCTTCCAGAGGTACACAAATCTGGTATAAGGAAGGAGATCTGGAGAGGCAGGGAAGGTGCTGGGCTAGGGATCCATCCAGCTTCTGATGATGCCTTAGGATTTCAGCTTTTTTATTTTTCAGATCCTGTACTGCATCAGTGCATCACTCCAAACTCCGTGCAGAGTGTGAGTTACTGTCCTCACATTTTGGTCAGACAACACAATGCCTCTGGGCCTGAGATCCGAGGACACCCCACAGCCTCAGGCCCCAAAAAGTACAAACAAAAGTGAATTGGGGGCAGCAAACTGGGGGTAAATGACTTCATTAGCTGAAGCTGTAATTGGAGAATTAACCCCTGATATGTAAATGCACCAAACTTACAATTGTCTGAAAAACTGGTGCCCATTGTCCAGCTTGGGTGTAGCCTCTGGGAGGCTGTGGCTGCCCAAGGTGTGGCTGTTGAAGGCCTTTAATAAATCCCCACTTTATTCTTTTAACTCTGCTCTAGGCAGCCCTCCCAAGGCATCCCCTGGTGCCCTGGCCAGCAGCACTCCCTGCCTGCTGTGGGTGACTCCTCCTCATGCTGCAGGTGACAGCAGGGACATTTCCTTCTCCTCTGCTGCGGCCTAAACACCCTGACTTGCTACAAACACATTTATTTGGTGTTATTGAACTGACCACTGTGCTCTGCTGAGGCTGCACTTCCAGGAGCAGCTCCATGGCTGCCCCAGAGCCCCAGGGCCCTGTGGCCCTTGCAGGGAGCTGGGAGCTGGCACCAGGCTGGAGCAGCCTGCACTGAAGGTGAGAGATGCAGAGAATCTGGGTTTTGTTCTCTGTGGGAAGAACACAAACTTCTGCATCCAAGACAAATTTAAGAATGCGTTCCAGTGATCTGCATTTTTTCCAAGCTCCTCCATTCCCTCCCGTCCTGAATACCATATGTTTGCTCATTCTATCAGAGGGATTTCTGTGGCATCCACTGCCAATGGGTTGAGAATCAAAGTTATCATGGATGGAACGTCAGCATCTTGAATGTTTGGGAAACAGCCAAATGTTAGTTTAATTAACTCCAACATTCTCAATTATGAGTGACCTTTTCAAAGAGAACCAGAGAAGCACTGAGGCTGGATGCAACCTCTGGAGATTATCTAGTGCAACCATCTGTTCAAAGCAGAGCCCATTACATGGACTTGATCAGGACACCATCCAGTCAGACCTTTCATTATCTCCCAAAACAATTTTCAAAACATCTCTCCTCAACACAGGCACTGCAAGAAGCCCTTCAAGAAGTTATTTCAAACCAAAATTTTCCAACTTCATTTCCTTGAATGCAAAGAAGCGTTTTGATAATTTTGTAATGACACATTTTCCAGAATAGGAAATAAGAAAAAAAACCACTTTTTCTACAATTACTGCATTTTTAATACTGTTTGCTTTTCAAATTTCAATTACTAATTAAAAATTTAAAATTTAAATATATTAATTCCCACCTGGACCTTGTGTAAGATCACATCCTAAAAGAAAACCAGCACCTCTCCAGTACCAAGCACTAAGAAGAGTTCAATTCAACACTCATCACTGTGCGTTTCCTCTCTTCAGCTCTTTTCCAGATCACATAGGGAGTGCTGAAAGCTCTGTGGATGCTTTTCTGCCT
The DNA here is from genome assembly GCF_028018845.1 of Melospiza georgiana. NCBI lineage: Eukaryota > Metazoa > Chordata > Aves > Passeriformes > Passerellidae > Melospiza > Melospiza georgiana. The sequence goes on along the minus strand of NC_080439.1, from coordinate 22,909,896 downwards.
GCTCAGGCTCCAACCCATGGAGCCTCATTCTTTTTAGGGACCATTGGATGGGACAGGACCCATCAGAGCCTCTGGGGTGCTCCCACCATGCAGCAGCTCTTCCTCTGTCTGCAAAGGCTGCTGCAGTTCCCTGTGCTTTCCACAGTTCCAAAACAAGGGATTTCCACTGAAGGTCACAGCACAGACCCCTCACCAACACAAACTTTCAGTTCCCTGGTGCTTCCAAACGTGCAGTGCCCACATTTTGGAAACCATGACCATCCATCTACTGGTTCTCACTGCAATGCAGTGAGAGAGATGAGAAAGAGGAGAATGTACTTTTAAAAAAACAAACAAAAAACAAACAAACAAAAACCCCAAAGCAAACAAACAAACAAAAAAAAACAAAACCCCCAAAAGACAAAAAAAAAAAAAAAACCAAAAACAAAAAACCAAAAAAAAACCAAAAAAAAAAACCAACCCCAAAAAAACCAACCAAAAACCCCAAACTAAACAAAACATACCCCCTGAAACGTTATGGGGTTTATCTCCTTATCTCCTAAAAGGATGATCATAGGAGAATCTCTGCTTTCCAGAAGAGTTGTCTTTTGATGCTGTGATACTGAATCCAGGTGTAAGTTAAAACACAGATAAATTAAATTTTTCTCTCATTTATTCTGAAATATAAATACTTTTATTTTACTTATTAAATAGTTTCATCCAAAAAGATCAAGGAACTGGATCATGTAATTCAGATTATTTGATCAGAAACCTCCAATCTAAATATATCACCCAGCACAGAAGCAGCAATATAACTGCAACCAACAAAACACTTGCAAAGGTACAGACAGCTCTATTTCAATGAGTTACTCACTAACTTACACTGAAAAAACATGAGGTTGTCATAGCTGAGCAGTTACAAAAACCCCACCTCGCAATCACTTGATGCTTCTGCAGTGAATAATGCAAAAGGGTTTGGAGTGCTCAGCCACAGGCAGGGAAAAGGAATTGCATCATTCCAGAAACCCAGGCCGGTTAATTGCAGGTAATGGCCATGAATAATGACAGCAGAGAGTGCTCAGTGACGTAGGAGAGGCAATATTCTCCCTCTGAGCTGGAAACGCTTCAAACAAACAGTTTGGCCAGGCTGAACCCACTGGTGCCTGGGGCTGGGCAGGTTTGGCTGGCAGGGAGCAGCTCCAGGGGCTCTGCACACACAGACTGCCAGGGGAGCAAGTGGAGCTCAGTATCTCTGATTTCCCTGTCTGCTGATCAATGACTCGAATGCACAGAGCTGATGCTGTGTTGGACTGGTTGCTCCCTCTTTGTCAGGACCCAGAGCATCCCTCTGGCTGTCCAGGATGGCCAGGACCCTGCCAGGGGGCTCAGAGACCCTGGCACAGAGCCCAAAACACCTGTGGGTTTGATTATGGCCCGTGGAGCAAATTACCAACCTTGTATGAAAATCAGCAAGCCACAACAGTTTAGGCGGAATAATAGTGGAGTTATCACGAGGTGGAAAAGTAGATTTTGGGGTTTTGGTATGGGGGTTCAGGAGGCAAGATGGAGGGAACTGGGTGTGTCCAGCCTTTCTCCTTCTTCTTCTTGGCCTCCATCTTCTGCTGTGATGGTGGCACTGACAGATTGGTTTAGAGTAGAAGCTCACTGTCTAACATAGGTGATAGGTATTGGAAAGTAATTGTAAACATTGTAGATGTAGTTTTTAGTATAAAGACATAACACCACCCTGGGGGCAGGCAGAGTGCCTGGAACTGTCCTGCTGGACAGACCTCAGCTGGGCAGGAGAAAGAATTTTATAGATAAGGAACAATAAACAACCTTGAGACTGAGAAATAAAGAGCCCTGACTCCTTCTTCAAGTGCCAAGCTGGGAAAAGAGACTTTCCAACTCTTCTTGGGGTCACTCTGAGCAGCTAAAGATCCCAACACCTCTTTTTTCCTGCCTTCCATCCTTCTTCCCACTCGCTAGAAAGCCCAGTGACAGCCAAGGAGAGGGAGAACATGGAGCCCATTCCTCCCCTCAGCCCTGCCTGCTCATCCCCACTCAGGAACATTCTCCACACACCTGCACACAAACGTGGCTCAGCCTGATCACTGATTCTGCAGGAAGACATTAATTATGGAAATAGTTCCTGAAGAAGGAGAAGTGTTCCTCTGCCAGACCAATTCATCTGCTGCTGCAGCCACTCTCAGTGTCCTGTGAGTCACTCCACAGCTGGAGCTATCTGTGAGAAATGCTGGGAGTCAAGGGGAACAAGCTGTGGTGATGCACAGCACAACAAAGGAGAGCTAAGTCACAAGGAAAGGGATCTCCAAACTACATGGATTTGGGTTTCATCTATTTCATATTAGCCACTTTGCAAGAATGTTTATTAGGACACAATCTTTGCCTGCACTTGTCACATATCCTTCCCTTCCTGAGATTACTTCCTTGGCTGAGGCCCTCAAGACACCACACAGTTTGATCTCTACACTTCCAAACACTTATCACCCAAATACCCAAAAGATTTATTGTCACAGACATCTTTTATGGAAAATCCTTTCCTTGGGATTTTTTCCTCCTGAGAAGGTGGCAGGCCTCAGGAACAAAATGTAAACATTGATTATCTGCTGTTGTGGAATGCAACAGGTGCATCTGGGATTGGTCTGGTGTGGTTGTTTTAATTAATGGCCAATCACAGTCAGCTGGCTCTGACTCTGTCTGAGACACAAGCCTTTGTTATCATTCCTTCTTTTTCTATTCTTAGCCAGCCTTCTGATGAAATCCTTTCTTCTATTCTTTTTGTATAGTTTTAATGTAATATATATCATAAAATAATAAATCAAGCCTTCTGAAACATGGAGTCAACATTCTCATCTTTTCCCTCATCCAAGAACCCCTGTGAATGCTGTCACAATTTATGACCTACTTGGGCCACCCTCACTTCCAAGGGCAAGGTGAGTGTATGAGGAACAGCACATCTTGTGAGCTGGCAGCATTTATTTCTGTTGCAACACACGAAGATGATGTCTGCATGGTGCCACAGGAGAGCAAGTCAGGGGAAGCCAACAGTGAATAAAACACCTGAATCCCCCTGGTGATGTCTCCAGGCAGCAGATTAAACAGCAGCTCCTACTCCTTAAAGGCTCTTACTGAGAGCTGTGAGCCTCAGAACCAGCACAGGGGTCAGCACAGAGCTGTGCTGAAAATTGGGCTCTTCCCACTCCTCAGCATCCTTTTCCCATGCACACAGCTCTGAGCACAGCCTGGTTATTTTCACCACAAGCTCCATTACATGCCCTGGATGAGAGGAGCAGCTCCTCAGCCATGGCAGTGTGAGCCAGCCTGAAGCCATCACCTGCAGGAGGGGACAGAATGGCAGCAAATGTCACTGCTGGCCTTGCCTGGCTGGGCCTGAGCGCTGGCACCAGGTGTGAAACCCCGAGAGCTCCAGGGCAATCCCATCTCCCTGCAGCCTGGATCTGCAGAACCCTTGTGGAGCACATTTCTGAGGGAACACAGGCACAGTGTGGAACCCCTCTGGATGTGTATCCCTCCCTTTCCTGCGTGCTGGACCTTCCCAGGACATGCCCCGGCTGAATGCACTCCTGGAAGGCACTGAACTCCCTGCAAGCAGTGCATCAGGGCTGTGAAGAGGATTATACTGAATTGTTTGTCTCTGCTGACTGGTACAAGGAAAGGGCAGGGAGATTCTGACAAGTTTTATAAAATTATGCCCACAAAAGCAGGGCTAAGTACTGCTCCACAAACAACAGGAGACAACAGCCACGACATTCTTCTCAGAGAAACTGAACAGACACCCAACCAGAACAGACTCACTCTGCTGCTGGAACCATTTTAATCCCACCCATGCCCTCCTTGCTGCTCTAAAACAAGCACAAGAATAATTTTTTTAAGAAGCTCTAACTACTGCCTGGGGAATGAGGCAGGACTTTGCCCCAGGTGCTTTTGCTGTCTCACAGGAGGTGTCCCTGCCATGGAGCTGTGGTGCTGCACCAAGGCAGCCAGAGGCTCCCTGCAGCCACTGACCTGCCTGAGCAGCAGGTGACACCTTGCCTGCAGCTGCTATTGTATGGGACTGCCCAGTGAGCTGTGTGAAAAATGCATGCATTTTATGATGGGCTTTTTGCAAATATTAAAATGAATATTATGTGTGTCACGTTAGAAAGTTATGCTGTAGTAATTCTCTTAAGTAGTGTGTTAAATATAGTTTTAGGTTATAAAAAATGTTAAAATAGAAACTATGCTATGTAGGAGACTTTTTTAAAAGAAAGGACTCACAGTGAGATAGCAGCCACAGGACACCTGAATCTTTCAGAGAAAAATAATTTATTGCTCTCTTATCAGAAGAAATGAACTTCTTCCCACCTCAAAGGCGCTGTCAGGATTCAGAGGAAGAAGTTGATGATGACCAGACAGAATCCTGTGTTTGAATGGAATTTATGCATCATGTATGAAGTGTATGAATATGCAACAGGTTGTTGTTATTAAGGATTAATCCTCGGTTAACATGGGTCCTTTTTCATGCTGCCCAGAAAAAGGTACCTGGACTGTCCATAACTCTTTGTTTCTATTGTCTCATATTGTCCTAATTCAAACTGTCCAAATTGTTATTACTCTAATTGTATTACTATTTTAATAACCATTTTATTACTATTACACTTTTAAAACTTTAAAAACAAGTGATTGGCATTTTTCTGTAGCCATTGTAAAGGAGACAAAGCCACCCCTTCACCTGCTGCTCTTGGCCTGTTTTCCAGCCAGGAACAGAGCCCAGGAGCACCTCAGCTCTGGGCACCATTTTGTCCTTCACCGCTTCTCACATCTCCAAATGAGTTTGTGTGCTCTGCCTCACACCTGGAACAACTTTCCCAGCTCTCCTGGCAGGTCTGACCTCTCCCTGTTCTTGCCTTAAACACTTTTTACGTCCTTCTCCTTTCATTTCATTTCATTGATGTTGCAGCTCCCCCTGCTCTGCCCGCACAAAGGTGGAAGTTCTGTTACCTGGGTGGATCCCACCTGCCCTGGGCTGTGCTCGCTGAGAGAGGCCACAGGCACAGATCCCCACCTGATGTGGATCAGGCAGCTCTGCTGGGCTGACACACAGCCACGGGCCACAGAAAACAGAGCGAATAAGGAATGCTGTTCTCTGGGTTCCAAAATGAGAGTGAGGTCAGGCAGAGCCTGCTCCGTGTCAGCTCCAAACCAACAGGGAGCTGCTGCCACACTCTGCAGAGCCCCAAACACCACAAACTGAGCACGGCCACCTTACTGAGAGCACAAAACAAACATGAAATACAGAGAACTCCCCCGAGGCTCAGACACTCCCCAAGCTGGAGACCTTTTCCTGAGCTGGAAACTGGGAATAGCCCAGCACAGCCCTGTACCTTCCTGAGCAAACCCTGCTGCAGGGGACAGCACAGGGCTGGGTGGGGCTGGCACCCGGCCCAGGGCAGGAGATCTTTATCCCAGCCAGAGCAGCCTGAGTGCCAGGGCAGGTCTGGACAGCCCAGGAGGAGCCCAGCACTGCCACAGTTATATCAGTACCACCCTTTCTACTTAATATACAAATACTCTCATGAAAAACCTACATACACCAAGACTGAAACACACACAGGTTATGTTAAACATCATCTGATTATTGCTTAGTGTCAGAGCAGCTCTGATTGTACAAAACTGCAGCAGCAAACTCATATATTAATCATTGAAGAACAGCTCACGTACAAATAAAAGTGTTTGATGTCATCATCTGGCTCAACAGAAACACAGCCAGGCAACAGGAGCCTACAATGAACTGGCTTCAACTGACAGGCTTGGGGGTTTGCAGAAGGAATCTTCTATTAGAAAGTGGTTTTTTGAATTCCAAAGGGTTCCTTGCTTTAGAAATGTTTCGGACAACATGGACAAAAGCTTCTTGTCTGAGATATTATATAGGAAGCAGCATTAAAGACTAAAGCTAACATTTCAGAATATGTGACTGCAGGCTCTATTTTGAAAATGCCTCCTGAAGAACAGTTGGTTATTAGAAATATTTTTAAAGCAATTTAATCACAGATTCCCTGCACTCCTCATGTTCTCTGAATCACCCCAGCTCCAGCCCTTGCAGGATCACCCAGTACCAGCACAAATGACTGTTTGTGTGAGACATCCTCCTGGGCTCTCCCTCAGGGTCAATGAATTGAGGCAATAGTAAAATGATGCCTTCAGCTGCCTGAACCCTTTTGTGAATGAACAGGGGTCTGATCAATTCCTCTTTACCTCAGCACACTTCTGATTTCAGAATGCACTTTGGGGGTTTCATCGCTGCCTAGCAGAGAACGCTAACGCTGCCATTAATGCTCCATGTGAAAACTTGGAGCAGGAATTTGGAGAGATGGGAGCAAGAAGGAACAGATTACCACCAAGCAGTGCTGACAGGAAGCCATAGGCACTGGAGGAGGTGAGGCTGGCCTGATCAGACAGCTCCCGTCTGCCAGAGAGCGTTTCATTAAACACGGACAGCAAACGGGACCCGTGTGCCGGGAGCAGCCGCGCCGGTGACTCATGCTATCGAACCACCCTGGCTCGAACCTGTTGAGGATCTCGGCCCAGCCTTCCCTTCTCAGCGTGAATCCGACCAGAAACGTGCCCGTAACCCCTGGGCTGCTGGACAGACACGGGGAGAGCCCATCCGTGCGCTCAGGTGCAGCAGCAGCAGCGACTCCGACGGGCGGTGCTGCCGCAGCTCCGAGCGCGGCACCTGCCGAGCCCCCGCCCTGGCAGCGCCCCAGCCCCGGCCGTGGCCATCGTTACCGAGTGTCCATCCCCGGTGCTTTTCCATCCCCGGCCGTGGCCATCGTTACCGAGTGTCCATCCCCGGTGCTTTTCCATCCCCGGCCATGTCCACCCTTGCCATGTGTCCAGCCCCGGCCGTGGCCATCATTGCCGTGTGTCCATGCCCGGCCGTGTGCATCCCCGCCCTGTGTCCATCGTTGCCGTGTGTCCATCCCCGCCCAGCCCCTGTTCACCCCCGACCCACGTCCATCCTTGCCATGTGTCCACACCCGATCCTTGTCCACCCCCGACCTGTGTCCATCCCTGATCCTTGTCCATCCCTGCCATGTGTCCATCCCTGATCCTTGCCCACCCCCGACCCGTGTCCATCCCCGAGCCCTGTCCATCCTTGCCCCGTGCCCACCCCCGGCCGTGTCCATCCCCGGTGCGGTGCCAGCCTTGTGCCCGCTACTCACATGGCGAGCGGGGGCTGCGGGCAGCGCTGCTCCCTCTCCAGCAAAGATGGCTTTCGGCTCCTCGCCTGCTGCCAGCCGGCTCCTACTGTTGCAGGCGGTGTTGTTGGGAGAGGAGGGGTAGGCACCGGCTACTGAGCATGCCTGCGCCTCGCATCACAGCCCGGCAGCGGGGCGAGGCTCGCAGCGCCCCTCCACACCCTCCTCCTGCCCGGGGACAGCGCCGGGTGTGGCACCGGGGTGGGCTCGCTCAGCCTGCGGGACAGACGGACACCGCTGGGTGCCTGTCTAACCACCCAGAAGGAAACATCCTTGAAAAGGAGAAGGATGACGGAAGGTGCTGCCGCTCCATCCCACGCTGCCGTGCGTGTCCTTTCATCCACAGAGCGAGTCCAGAGACAGATAAGCTACCGGGTCAGGCACTGGTTGTGGAAAGGTTGTGTCTCAGAGGAAGCACAGCTTCCCACCCTCTGGCCATGCAGCCTCACCCTCCCGGGCGTGCCCATTGCCCTGGGCAGAGCTGAAACTCTGAAACAGCACAGGCTCCTCTGCAGCCAAACCGAGGCCTTCCCGTGCCCTAAACACAGGGGAAGGAATAACAAAGTCAGCATGGCTTTTCAGGCAGTGGCATTTAACACTGCTGCCCCAATGATTCACCTATAAAAAGATGCTTCACCTGTTGCTGCCTTCTCTGATTTTCTGTGGCTGTCAGTGGAGCCAGCACTGGCCATTCAAACCAGTGCAAGCAGCTTTGCTAAGTGCCTGGACCTCAAATCTTGGGGTGCCTGTTGGGAATAAAGGGCAACAGTGTCATCAGATCAAATCTGTGTTTTCTGATGTGGAAATCTAAGAGAAGGTGATTTGTTCCTCAAAGCAATAGGCAAAGGCAGCACAGCTACTGGGGGTGAGCAAGGCATCAAGCCCCATTTCTCAGCTTGTTATCGACCAGCTGGGTATTTTCATGCAGAATGTGGCCAGGGAATGTGACATCACCCATCAGGACACTCAGCTATTGCCAAAGGCAGGCTCAGGTGTCACCAGAGCCTGACTCAGATGTGAGCCATGGGCTGTCGGCGCTGGAGGGATCCAGCTCCTTGGGGAAACAGGGAACTCTCAGTGACAGTCACAGGAGCCCCTCTCCCTTCTCCTCTGCTGCCCGAGAGTTTACTCACTGAATTAGACACTCCTCATACCCCCTGCCACTGCATTCTGTCTCCTGTGCTGGAGCCAATTATCTGCATGAATGAATAAATGTCACTTTGGGCAGCACTTCCAGCCTCAGGTTTTTTGCTCACACATCACACTCATGAGAGCCTGGCCATAGAAACTTTTCCTGATGGAAGCAGAAAACACTTCAAACTGTATTTTGTCTATGTAAAGATGGAGTTTCAACCATTTGGCACACCCTGATGACAATCAGGAGATTCCCAACTACCTTCAAGCTTCATCCACCCACAGATTACTTAGCTCATCTGGAATTCCTCCATAACTTTTCCCTCCCAAGCAGAGTTTACTGTTCAGATATCCTAGACAAAGATACATTTGTACCATACATGATATATATGATTGTTTATATGATATATTTGTATTATTTGTGCGGTGCCACAGCAGCGCCCACACTCAGGCTGACACCAAACACCTCCTGCTACCAGGGACATCCTCACCCTCATCTTCAAACCCAAGCTACACCTGGATATTGAGAAAGGGACAAGTCATGGCTGGCCTGTGAGGCCAGGAGCTTCTGGGACAGAGAGACCTTCCTGCCCTTCCAGTCATTTTTACATGCAGGGTGGAACAAGTGCTGGTGCCAGAACAAAGCTCACAAGTCTAAAACAAACAAACAAACAAACAAAAAACCAAACCAAACCAAAACAAAACAAAAAAAAAACAAAACCAAAAAAAACCCCAAGAAACCCAAAACCAAAACCCTGGAAGAGTCCAAACCCAACCCATTGAAATGCTTTATTACACAAACTATGCAGAGCAAATGGCACAGTGTTTGTGCTGGCCCCATGGCAGATTTTTCCTGATTGAAGGGGAACAGAAAATATGCACGCAAGCATAAAGGTGAAATGGCAATCAGGAAAATGAGAAATCAGAAATTAGCAGAAGTGTTCCACTAGAGGGAAAACACCCCAGCCCTCGTGAGCACAGTGCAGACTCAGCTGAGGCTCACAGTGCCCCACATCATCTGGCCACGGCTTCCTCCAGAGCAGCACCACAGAGTTCTCTAAACCAAATTAAACAACATCATTGCACTGCAGCTGCTAAAAAGAGAATTTCCTACCAGCTAATGAAGGCATCACCATTCCGATCCAAGAAGGCTCATGATGCTGAGGAAAATCCCCATCTGACCTGGGGGACATTTCCTTTAGCCCCACGTTCCCTGGAGCTTGCAGAATGCCATTAAAGGCCACCAAAGCCTCTGGTGTTGGAAGAGATGCAGAGACACCCTGTGGCAGCAAACCAATACCACCAGAATGAGTTCAAACAGCTAGAATTCCACTGAAGTCACAGAACTGAATCAGAAATTATCCCCCAGTTGCTGTTCAGGTACTGTCCTCTCTCCAGAGCTCCTTTCCTGTCTGGCATCCTTTGCTCTGTCTGTTTGCACTGCCACAAAGGTTTTCCCCTTATTCTGCGTGGTAACAGCAGGATCAGGGCTGGGGCAGCTGGAGAGATGGCTGTGGAAATGCTCCACTTATGGAAAATAGCTGCCAGCATCTTCAGCCTGCCCCTGCTGGGTATGGAAAACCAGTTTGCTTTGCAAACTGTTGGGGTTTTACCCCATCCATAATTTGTATTTTGTTCAGAAGCATAGTTTTGCCTATGAGGGCAGTTTCAGAGCCACCAACACACTGCTGAGGGTGTTCCAGAGTGAAATTCACCTACAGCCATCAGCAGTGGAAATCAGTTCTGCATCTGGAGCCCTGCAGGTGCCAGAGCTTGCTGCTAACTATCCAGGGACAGCCTGGAGATGGAACACTGAGGCTCCCAAAAACGTTCTGTGCTGCTGTTACGTGATCTTCACCTGAGGGAAATGTATTTGCTCCCAGATCTGCAAGCAGGATCCCCACTCAGAGGAGTCATCATGTAGTCCATAGGATTATGGAGCACCCATAAAATAGAGTAAATCTCAGGGCCAGCCACAGTAACACTGGTCCTGGTTACTTTGGCTCACAAAACAAAACACCATTAGTGCCAAATAAGAAAGGTGAGAGCAGTTAATTGGTTTAAAGAAAGCAATGGTAATTAAGTTTCACAAGATTTAAGCAGAGAAGAAAAGCAACGCAAATAAATCAATTATTCAAATGCTGCATTTTCACATCTTCTGATGTGGCAATGCACTTAAACAAAATGTAGGAGGAATTCCCCCTAAATCATCAAAACTATGACACTGGAAACTCAGCACAGTCCGACAAATTCATCTTTAAAAGAAAAATGAAACACTATACATGTGCAAAGTACAATTTTTCAGAAACTATTGCCTGAAAGGATTAAGAAAATATCTGTTCTAAGTATCCTCAATCATTTGTCACCAAGTTCTACATGTTTATTTTAATTGGCTTGTTTTCTTCTGTTGACTTTTTGGCAAAGTGGAATAGGCAGTGAATGACCCAGCCCTTGCAGCTCACCTCTCAGCAGTAATGATGGTCCTGCCCAGCTGTGCCTTTATTACAGGTGCTCTGTTCTGCAGAGCTTCACCTCAGCACCACTGCTTGCCCACAATGGGCCTTGCATTTGCAGATCATTTTGTCACAAATTAAAACCTCAAGTCTGTGGGGTTGAGGTTTTAATTTGTGACAAATTCGCGGGGTGCGTAATTTTCTTTCACTCACAACTTCTATTCATTCCTTCACAGCAAATCAGTGCTGTAGTTATGATTTCCTTTTACACGTCAGTGAAGCCTCTGTAATTTCTCTCATAAATTGTCTTTTCTGCCGTTTCTCTGAGAGATCCAGGTCCAGTTTACCTGGGCTCTGTTAAAACCCTGGCTCATTACCAAGCCTGAGTAGCAAGGTGTGATGCTCTGTGCTCCTTCAAGGGATTTACATTCCTTGTTAATGTGCATTAATGGATAATTTTGAAAACTTTGCAGCTGTGATCCTGCCAAGCATTTGCACAGTGAGGCTCAGTCCCTCCTGCCTGTGTGTGTTCCTATGGTAAAAAGTGGGTACAGGGAACTCTGCTTAAAAATCTGTGAGGGGCTGAGGAAGAAGGAGAAGAAGAGTAAAAGAAGAAAAGTTAAATATGGTTGCCAATTTTGTTTTTAAGCCTACGAGCTTTGTGTGGTTTGATTTAGAAGATTTGTGGGAAATACTTGTAGCAGGCAGGAACAAGACAGCAGACAGAGGGAGAGGGGGGGAGCATGACCCTCCAAGCCAAGCAACCAAAAGTTAATGCAATTACCAAATATGAGATGTGGAGCAGAGGCACTAATTCGATCAGAGAGGCCAAAGGGATAATTCTTGGAGACAAAGCATCGCAACGCGGAAATGCGGGCTAATCAACTGCTTTATCAAAAGAAAAAGGAAACAATTTCCAAGCCTTAACTAAAGTCCCCAGTTGGTTCTTCATCTTTCCAGGGGTCTGTTTTTTGCCTGGCAGCGTTTGTTCCATCTCCCATTTGTTTCACTGCTCCTGGTCCCTGCACAGAGCTCCTGCTCTTCGACCCGCCTCTGCTCTCAGTGTAAGGAACTCCTCAGTCACCAAAGAGAGCATGCAGAGGGAAATATTCATTCTATTTAATGTCCAAGCCTACTTTCCATAATTATCTGGAGCAGAGCAAGGCTATCCAGAGTCACTTGGTGCCTGCAGGATTTTTCAGAGCAGGTATTTGCTCCATCTGATGGAAACCAGCAGTGATCTCCACTGAGCTCCTGCGTGCCCGGGACCCTCTCAGGTCTGCAGAGCAGCAGATCCAGACTTCACCAGGTACAACCCAGCAAAGCAGAGGCTTTCACACTCAGACTTCTGCTTCCAGGTGCTGCTGGCATGACAGATAAAACGAGCTGGCACAAAGGGAAGAAGGAACTGACAGAAGAAAGCGCAGGCGAGGGGAAGCACGGCCGGAAAAAGCGAGAGCGGCTCTTCAAGAAGAGATTTGCTCGACTGAGCCTCTTCTCTGGGTCTCCCAAAAATAAATTGTAAGTACATCCAAGATTATATTTTGCATACATTTTCAAACAAGAAATTTTGAGAGCATTTCCAGAGCAGCTTTGGAAGAGCCACAGACACCTTGTCACCTCCATTGGATTAACCATTTCACAAGCAAGGAAACAGAGGCTAATTGAACAACTTGAGCTAGGAACTGTTAAGTCTCTGGCAGCACTGGAGATGAAATTAACTTCTCCAAGTCTTGTGTGTCAGTGTGTTTGTCTAATATCCATTTCCCTATGCCTCAAGCAGGAGATTAGCAGGGGCAGCATCTCTGTTTCTCCAGGTAGACACACCAGCACTAGCACTGGGGCAACCCCACTGTTTCCAGCAGTAACTTTAAAAAAATATTAAAAATTATGTTGTTGCACCAGAGCGGTAACTCCGGGGTGCAATGGAATATGTCAATGCATGGGCAGCAGCAAAAATCACTGTTCAACAAAGTTAATGATACTAAATTTCTGAAAATTCATAATTAATGCCTGTGTTGCTGCAATAGTGCCTTTATACTTACTCTTTCCAGTTAAAAGGAGAAAAAGGGAAATTAAACAGAAAGACAAACAAATAATAACAATTCATTTTTTTAACCAAAGTAAGCAAAGCAAAAATTACTTAGAGCTTACTGCTTTGTGAATGTATTGGTTTTGAGTTATCATAATCATTCTAATGGGATTTGAAATTCTTTTCTTGGCTCTTTCTCCCTGGTATTTTTCTTCCTTAACATGAAGTATACTGAGTGTATGCTAAGATCAAGGAGGGGTTTCCAAAAAGTGTCTTTTCTCATCCAAGAGCTGTTTTCCCCACAGATCTCCTAAAAGGAGTCTGTCTTTGGTAATTATCCTGAAATTACCGTCTTAGCAGGAAGTGCACGCAAGTCTCCACAATTACTCAGCTAACTGCATTAGCCTTGAAAGCCACAGCAGCTGGTTGCAGGCTCCACAGAAGATTAAAATACACTAGCAAGAAATGAACCTGAGAGCCAGATTTTTCCCTCTGATCTAATTGCAGCACAATGAATACCAAGGGCTTGGTTTTGGATTTTTCTGCTGAGGAACTGGGCTAGAAACATAGCCAAACATCCAAGAAGTGAATTACTGCTGTGAAATGTTGTCTGCTGTTCATAATTTCACTGAAGAACACATTCAGGAGGCCGGACAAATATAATTGAAACAGTAAAAGCTTGTTTTCTGAACATTCATCCTTATGATAAATATGGATTTTCCCCAGTTTGAGATAAAAGAAAAAAAAAATTAAAAGTGAGGAGTAATCTAGTAAGCTCCTATGGTACTCCCATGTTAGTGAGAGAGAGTCAGCCTTCAGACTTTACTGGGTCTGCTCCTGCAGACACACTGCACGACAGTGGGCTTGAAATGCATTCCAGCCATCGGGGTTCACAGAGCTTTCACAGCGGTGCAGCCAAACCAGACCATCTCTGCAGGCAGCCCTGATTCATGGGCTCTGCCAGGGACTGTGTAGGTAGAACAGAAGGGTGAATAATTTCATCAGGAGAGCTTTCCTTTCAGCTCTTCCCTCTCTGGCCAAGGCCAGTGCTGGCTTTACTGGCCACATTGGTGTGTGTGTGACCGTGGTCACAAGGGTTTGCAGGTGAGGGAAGAGACCAGAATGTTGATTCTATGATCAGAAGGCTTGATTTATTGTTTTATGATATATATCCTACATTATAACTATTCTAAAAAGAAATAGAAGGAAAAGTTCCTCAGAAGGCTGGCTAAGCTAAGAATAGAAAAGAAAGAAAGATAAAGAAGGAGCTCTCTCCGACTCTGTCCCAGAGAGAGCTCAGTCCTTGATTGGCCATTAATTAATTGTAAACATCCAAGATGGCCCAATCACAGATGCACCTGTTGCATTCCACAGCAGCAGATAACAATTGCTTACATTCTTTTTCTGGGGCATCAGCTTCCCAGAAGGGAAAATCACAAAGAAAGGATTTTTAGTGAAAGGATGTCTGCGACAGATGTGCATTGCTGGTGCACGCAAGTGGGACAAGAACCTTTGTGATGCTGTAGGGCAGTGTGGGGTCAGACACAGGGCTCTGTGGAGTTTGTCTTCATGCAAACACACGAGGCTCATGCCACAGTCATGCACAGAAGAGTTGCACGTTGAAGCTCCTACCCCGTTAGGAGTACAGGTAGGCATCAGCTCCTACCCGTAGCGGATGCCACTCTTTTATGGTTTTGTTCATAATCATTCAATAATTCTGTTCATAATCATTCATAATTCTTGTTCATAGTCCTTCAATAATTCTGTGCTCTAAAACTAGCAGCTTGTCACCGCCGCCACAGCACCAGAGCCAGACTCTCCTTTTTGCTGTCCATCCCAGGTGGCCACACACGGCACCCACTCGTAGGGTGTTACAGGTATACCCTCTGGAAGGGTCGATAAATCTAACAATTTCTGAACTCATTAATGCTTCTGCTGCCCGAATCCATGCAACGGGCTGAGTGTCACCTGTGTGTGTGTCCTTGCAGCCCGCAGGGACGGAGCCCGCTGGCGGAGGAGCCGCGGCGGTGCTGGCACAGGAGGGGCTGCCGGCGGCCGCAGGAGGAGCCGTGCCCGCTGCCGCAGCCCGGGGCCCCGCGGCGCTCGGGGAGGATGTGCCCGAGCTGCGAGATCCTGCTCTGCCGGCCCTGCGGCACCCTGCACTCGCAGCGCGCCTTCATCGCACACAGCCTGCTGGACCACTACGACAGCGCTGCCCTGCCCTGCTGAGCGGCACGGAGGCTCCAGGGCCCTGAGAGCATCCCAAACCCAGCGCTGGATCCATCAGGATGATGGGCATGGAGGCTCCGGGCCCCTGAGGGCATCCAAACCCAGCGCTGGATCCATCGGGATGATGGGCATGGAGGCCCCAGGGCCCTGAGAGCATCCCAAACCCAGCGCTGGATCCATCGGGATGACTGATCCCAGGATGGAGGCTCCGGGGCCCTGAGGGCATCCAAACCCAGCACTGGATCCATCGGGATGATGGGCATGGAGGCTCTGGGGCCCTGAGGGCATCCCAAACCCAGCGCTGGATCCATCAGGATGATTGATCCCAGGATGGAGGCTCCGGGAAATGAGAGCATCCCAAACCCAGCGCTGGATCCATCGGGATGATTGATCCCGAGATGGAAGCTCTGGGGCCCTGAGAGCATCCCAAACCCATCGGGATGACAGATCCCTCTCGGGAGTTTTGTTGTTAATTGCAGCCCCAAGATGTGTGAAGTCTCCGTTTCGGCCCGCGTGTCCCAAGAACGAGCTGGAGTTCTTCAGTTTTCGTTCTTAAAGTTGTTTATCATATCTTATCTATAAAATTTTTCTCCTGCCCAGCCGAGGTCTGCTCAGCAGGACAGACAGAGGCACTCTGCCTGCCCCTGGGGTGGTGTTATCTCTTTATACTACAAACTACGTGTAACATGTTTGCAATTACTTTCCAATACCTATCACCTGTGTTAGACAGTGAGCTTCTACTCTAAACCAATCCCAAAGTGCCAACATCACTGCAGAAGATGGAGATAGAGAAGAAGAAGGACTGGACACACCCAAGTTCCTCCATCTTGTCCCCAAAACTCCCATTCTAAAATCCCAAAATCTACCTTTTCATCCTGTGATAATTTTATTATTATATTATTTAAACTTCTGTGGCTTTCAGGTCCTCATACAAAGCTGGTAATTTGCTCCACGGGTCACAATCAAACCCACAGGTGTTCTGGGCTGTGTGCCAGGGTCTCTGAGCCCCCTGGCAGGGTCCCAGCAACTCTGGACAGCCAGAGGGATGCTCTGAGTTCTGACAGATCCCAGCATGGAAGCTCTGGAGCCCTGAGCACATCCCAAACTCAGAGCTGGATCCGTTGGGATGACGGCTCCGTGCAGCCGCCCCGCAGTTCAGTCTGTACCCATCACTCATTTAACCAGCACAAACCCAGTAAACAGAGCTGTAACCTAAACATTTCTCAGCTGTTAAGGATAGGGAATTGTTTCAGAAATATTCTCTAGAGCCTTCACTCTCCTCTCAAGGAAACAAAGATTATCCCATTGGGCTGCAAACGTGAGTGTGACGAATACATGCAGAGCCACTTGCAATGCCTTTGTTTGCTTCAGTGTTATTTGTGGTCTGGAATATTAAAACTTTTATTTCTAAATTAACTACCTCTGAGAAGCAATTTTATGGGGGAAAGGGGCTTCTAAAAGCTGTCCTGGCCACAAGGATTGCAGCTCACATCCCAATTCCCTCCTAGAATTTCCAAACTTGCACAGGTTTTTGGTATCTCACTTGTGATCCTGCACCTTGCCTTGGAAGGAGCAACAACAATCACAACTCACAAAGTATTTAAGCCTTCTTTGAGCTCTTAAAGCCTGACCCGTATTTTTAAGCAGTTCTTCAAACAGCGTAGAACAGCTGCAGACACCAGGCCAAGGCTCTGGGGCAGGGCTGGGTGGCATTAAACTCCAGGTGTACAAAGACTTTACCACTGTGGAATTCCCAAGCAGAGGTGAGAGGTGTAAGGAGCCTCAGGAACAGATGGTCCCAAGTCCAGCAGCATGCACCTTTTCCTCCCATCTATATGCAGGATTAATTCCTTGCTCTTTGGTAGGGAACAGGCTAAACAGACTTAGTCTCCCACAGCCATTAAGAGTTCTTTTATTTAGCCAAGCAGAAGAACAGAGGCTGGGACATTTGGACCTTCATTTCATCTCTCCTTTTCCTAAATTCCAAAGTAACAAGTCCATAGGGAAAAGGACTTTCTGTCCTTCCCACTCCTCTTTTGAAGCTGTTCCATTTTTTGTTTGGTAAAGTGACTAGAATCCAGATTTTTTTCCTATCCCTAGGGAATACTTGGGCTGGGCTATGACATCTATTCTTGTGTTTTGTTTCCAGCCCCTCAGGAAAAGGGTTTCAGCAGGAGGAGTTCAGAGGCACATTTACAACATTCTATGCTCCAGAGTATCTTGAACAACAGTGCTCAGCTCCCTTGTGGAATGTCTGACACTCAATGCTCCTCATGCAAGAGTACAGAGATCATTTCAGAAACCAGACTGAGCTGCTGAAAGCTCCCATTAGGAATTCCATGTAGGAGAAAGCCTTAGGCAGGACTCACAAACTGGAATGAAGCACTGCCAGGTTCCTCCTTTCTGCCCAGATTTCACTGGTTCTGCCCATTGCCAGCAAGTGCCCAGACTTCCTGCCCAAATGCAGACTTCTAAAGCCAGAAATGAGATCTTACCAACACCCTTGTGCTACAAGGGCCTTAATCCCTCCAAACCCACATTTCCATGGTGCTTGATTGTCATTTTCAAAAGCCAACCAGGGCCTGGCAAACCAGAATTAACCTTTCCCATTTCTTTGGGACTGCTATTCCTAAACTGGGACCCCTTACAGCTCTCCCAAGAGTGAGCCATACCATTACTTTGTAAGCCATACCATTACTTTAAGAAATATAAATTCAACCCCATTCCTCATAATCAAGCAATCCAGAGGAGACTTCTCCAGACAATCACCTGAGGAAGAGCAAGGTGACAGACTGAAAGGATGAAGGACTAGCTCATCACAACAGCATTATTTTAAATCCTTCAGTGCCATGCAGTGAAATCAGTTCAAATAGGTCAGAACTGAGCCTTCATCTGTTCCAGAGGGGAGAGAACAAGGGAAGCTCTCTCAGCATCTGCCTGGGAGGATTTTCTGTGTGGCTTGCTGAAGGACACCAGCAGCTCCTCATGTGGGTCATGAGGCTGGAAAGGCACCTGAGCAGCAGCAGCAGTGTGCAAACTGAGCTCACTGGGCACAGCAGCTCTGTCCTGTGCCCATGGACGCTGCTGTGCTGGGCTGGCTGAAGGACACTGCCCACAGCAGGGTGAGCAATGCTCCTGGCAGGAGCCCCTCCCTCTCCTCCATCAGGCACGCAGTCCTGCTTGGGGAGAGGAACTACAACCTTTCTGCTATACACTGAGGCAGCACCAACAGTTTTGTCCCTGATTTCTCAGAGCTGGTGAATTACTGCTCCTTGCCTGCACTGGCTACCCAAACCTGCTGCAGAGATCTGCCTGGTGTTGTGTTTGCTCCTAGCACACCTGTGACAGTGTTCACAGGGGTCTTATGCTGAAGGAAGAGACAAGGATCTGACTCCATATTTCAGAAGGCTTGATTTATTATTTTATGATATATATTACATTAAAACTATACTAAAAGAATAGAAGAAAAGGTTTCATCTCAGAAGGCTGGCTAAGCTAAGATGAGAATGGAATGAATAACAAAGGTTTGTGGCTCAGAGAGTCCAAGCCAGCTGACTGTGATTGGCCATTAATTAGAAACAACCACACAAGACCAATCCCAGATGCACCTGTTGCATTCCACAGCAGCAGATAACCATTGTTTACATTTTGTTCCTGAGGCCTCCCAGCTTCTCAGGAGGAAAAATCCTAAGGAAAGGATTTTTCATAAAAGATGTCTGCGACACACACCCAGGTTAATGTGTGTCCACTGAGGTCAGCCAACAGAACCACACCTTGACTTTAGCCTGAATTTCACCAGCCACACCACAGGCAGCCCCTTTTTGTCTCCAAAATCCCCAAAGCCCCGTGCAGACAGTGAGGCCCAACAGCAGCAGAGCACTGAGCCCTCACATGGCAGCACCTACTGACACTTGTGCCCCAGAACAGCTCTGCTCCCTCAGCTCTTGGACTGTCATGCCAGACAAGTCATTTTTAAAATTATTACATCTTAGCAGAGGATTTCAGGCTTGGATTTTAAAGCTGGCTCTGACACATAATTACACTAATACACTATATTGTGAAAGAATAATAATAGAAATACTGATTACACATTTAAAAGATGTAGGCTTGAAACCATCCTACAGAATAAAGCTACAGTATAGCCTGACATACCAATTATTAGGAGCCTCTACTATTTAATTATCTGATTTCAATAACTCTGGGAGATTAAAGAGGAATATTGGACTCTTTTATGTGAAATACAGGAATGGGCTCTGTCCAAGGCATTTGCTGGAGTGTGAGTGACTGATAACCAACACCCCACTGCCAAAACAACCAATACAAGCACGAGAGGGAAAGGAAGCAGCTCCACAGCTGAGGGGCAAATCCATGGGAGCTCCTTCCCTGGAAATCCAAGACAGGACAAGCAGGAGTGTGAAATCAGCAGTTGTCACCGTCTGTCACAAAATAAAAGATTCAAGGTAGAAAGCAAACCCATCAAGTAATCATGCAATCAGTAATAAACCAGAACAAATAAAGATCATTTATACACTGCATATACCAAATTTCAGCTGTGGTTTTTAAAGCAGCCCAGGCAGCTTTGCCCTCTGCCAGATACAATGAAGGCCTTGAGAAGGAAAAGTCATTTTTTCAGTGGACATATACAAAGAAAGGTAATTAACACGAGACCACATGAACTGAAGATTCAACACAAACTCTTTAAATTCTCTTATTATAATCTAACCATTCGATGTCTTGTGAATTCAGAAACTGATTTAAAATAATATGTTCCAAATCAGCCCCAATTAATGTACCAATTTAGTATTAGAGCTGGATATTGTGAGGAAAGTACAGAAACAATCAATGGACTGATGTGCCAAAATCCAGTCTTGGACGACAAACAGTGTCAAAGTCTCCTTTGACTTTTCACAAAGCAGTTCATTTATTTATTTGTTTGTTTTCTGAATGAAAGTCTGTATGCCACAGGCTGTAGCAAGTATGATGAAAACCAGGGAGAGTGGTGATCTTTTTACTAATACAATTCAGCAAACCAGGACTCTGCTCACAACTTAACATGAAGCTATCACAAAATCAGCCTTGGTGACCTGGTAAATGCTGCTTCCTGCAGGTTCAGCCCTGAGACTCAGCCTGGGAAGCATTGCTGTGGGATGGGATCTCTTCTCAGCTATTTGAAGATAATTCACAGGAGGAAAACACTTCATTGTCTTTGCTGCCAAACACAAAAATAAGACCGTTTAACTCGGCTCTAACTTTCCTTTCCCATTCTTGTTAATTAATTGCCAAGAGTAAACACAGAGAAAGTAAAGACAAGCAAACACAACACAGCCATTGAAGGGCTATTAACCAACACAAACACTGAGCAGAAGCAGCATTTCCTAATCACCTCTAAACACTCCTCAATGGGATTGTCTCACCATCTCAGGTACTTTTATAACCTGCATAGAAGTCGCATCCAAAATCCCCTCTGGACTCAGTGCAATGCCCCGCTGGTGCTGGAGGCAGGGAAGGGGCACAGAGGGGAGCAGAGGGGAGCAGAGAGGAGCCTGAGGCACAGAGGGGAGCCCGAGGTGGGACCCAGCTGCCCTCAGAGCCAAGGAAATAAAGGAAATGGAGATGCCACCGTGCCCCCTCCTGCCAGAGCCCGTCCACACCAGCCCCAGGCAGCCAAGGGCCACTTGCCAACTTCACCTCACACTCCTGAAAAGCTGATGTCTCCCTCAGCAAGGCCAGAGATGTTCAAGTGCTCTTCCCACGTGTCCAGGAACCCCTCCTTATGCACAGTCACCTGCTGTGAATTACCTGAAGATGTCATTACTTTTTTCAGAGCTGTCACCTGCAATGCAGTTTCTTTTTAACTTTCTTGCTATCTGCTGTAGAAATAATAATTTAAAAAAGAACATGGCACACTTGAAATGCTACTATGCTGTATATTAAAAAAACAGCCCTAAACCCAACAAAACCAACCCACGTAGCACTTGTTACTTTTACAATATTCTAGAAGTAGAAGTCTTTTCTGAGAGATAACCCATAGGGTGAGGAGAAGAGAATCAATGCCCTACACAGAACTGACTCCAGGTAAATTCTTAACCTTTAAAATAAACACAGAAACCCCAAAACAACAAAAGCAAAACACTCTCAACAAAGTAAAACCTACTTTAATTAAATTCATACATCATCCAACATTTCTATGCAGAACAATTGTTTAGTCAAAAAGTAAATATATATGTTTAATCTCTTTCAAATGTCCACAAGAATCAAGAGCTACCAGTGTTCCTTGGAGAACAGGCAGTAGTTAAACCTCTCTTGCTGATGTCCAGGAACAGTTTGTTACATCTTTTAACCAGCAGTTCCCTATTGCACATAACAAATTTGCTCTCCATGTAAGCACCTAAAAGCCTGGTACCTCACTAAATAAATTAAAACAAATCCAGTTTCTTCAGCAACCATCTTCAACATATATATCTCAGTAAAGCAACATTCCTGCAAGCTTTTAATAAATAGAGAGAGAAGATCAGTGACTGCATTGGTGTTCTGTGGAATGATCTTTCCCCATCAACTCTTGCTTCTCCAACCAGTTGGGGTTTTTGGTATGCATGCTTTAAAAATCACTTTGTGTTGTTTATTTCATGAGAAAATCCCTTACATAGGTCAGTACATTTCACAGGGAATGTAGGACTGATCTGAGATGGGAATTTCAGTGTAAGGCTGGAAGGAGCTTCCTGCTGGAACCAAACCAAACTGTGCCTCTCTGGGAGCTGAAGGCAAAGTCCCAGAGGCTGAGTGGGAGACTGTAACCAACGAGGGATTCTCAGGCACATTTGGAATTGGCCTCACCTTCCTCCTTCTGAAGGGCTTCTTTTGTGTGTTAAGTCAGAGGAACAGAGCTGTGCAACCCCTGAACATCTGGATGCTGCATCACATCTGTCAGGGCTCCCCCACCCTTCCTTCAGCAGCAGCACAGACACGAAGCAGCTCCCTGCAGTACAGTGATACCATGGTTGCTATTTACAGTAGAATTAATGCATCTGTGCCAGTAGGGCAGAGGTCATATGAAAAATATACACAATACACTCATTTTTTAGCCAGATTAGGATATAAAAAAAAAATTTACTCTTCAAGTCCTAACTTTAAATGAAGAACAGTTCTGCCAGAGGTCTTCAAACCTCCTGAGGATATGTTAGAGCACATTACCCTAACGTATAAAAACAAATATTTACACCTCCATGAAGTACCAAAGAATTTTTAAAAATGCCTAGTAGCTCTCAGCGTGCAAAGTCAGCAGGAACTGATTATCCAGGATGTTCACTAACTGTAGACACAGTCTTGGAATCAAGCATTCAGAAGCAGAGTGCAAAAGACTCAGGAATTATTTCAGTCCATTTGTTCTCACTGTCGTTTCCTTTCTTGGTTTGGATCATTTCATAGAATCACAGAATGTGCTGAGCTGGAAGGGACCCATCAGGATCAGAGTCCAACTGCTGGCCCTGTGTGGGGCTCCCCAAGAACCACCCTGTGCCTGAGAGCATTGTCCCAGTGCTTCCTGAAGTTTGGTTGGTCCATACCACAGAAACCCTTTACAAACACTTATCAAGGTAACCTTCAGCTTAGTGCAAATGCTAGCATGTCCTAGGACCTGTAATCCTTTCTGACAGTGTGAGCCATCCAGTTCACTTTAGTAGTCCAACTTTCCCGCAGAGCTTCATCAAACTTTTGCTTGAACTGTTTTAGTGCTTCTTCCTCACTCTTCCCTAAGGCCAGGGAGTCCTAAGGCAACAGGGAAACAAAGACTGTTAGGAATTTTAAAATGCACAGTGAAAGGTGCTCCTTCACCTTTCAACACAAGCCACAGTGTGTTTTGTTCTCCTTTGACACTTTTTCTGCTTACTACTCATTGAGCAATACATCAATGGGTTTAAATAATAAATTTTCCTGGGTTTAAAGATAAAACTGAAAAAGAATGAAGCAAATTATTTTCACCTTTCCAGTTCTATGCTTGTGCATGAGCCAAGATGTAAAATACCCCTGAGATGACTGCATTTAAGATGCACAGATCCTGAACTCATTCTCTGAGCCCTAGGCCTGACTACAGGCCTTGTCCTATAGAGCTGAAAAAGAAAACTTCAAGGACTGTGTGGAAATCTTCACAGAAATGAAAAACAATGAAAATGTATTTATCTTAGAATCAAAAAAATCACATCCTGGAAAAATGCTGAGTCCTGCTGAGCTGTAGCTCTTACTGTACCTTGAGATACTGGATGTCCTTGACAGAGGTGAGCTCTGGCAGCCCTGCAGTCAGCATCAGTGCAAAGAGGGTAATAAGTAGGTTGCCGTGCTTGCGCAGGATCAGGTAGGCTTGCTCACAGCACTGCCGGAACCTGGGCACAGGGAGGGAGCACAACAGGCCAGTCACACACTGCAAAGGCCTGCAACTGCTGGCTGCTCATCTGTTAACTCTTATCTGCAATCTGGGATCTGACAAACACACACTCTGGAACACAGCACAAGAGACAGAGATGCCTGCAGAACTTGTTTGTGCATTCCCACAGTGTCCTGGGCTGACTAAATGATGCTTTTAACCCTAATAGTCTCATTCTGTTTATGCTGAATAGTAAGTTTTGCACCTTTAGGACTTGTTGTAGAGAGTGAAGGGGGCAGAGAAGAAGCTCAGTTTGTTTTCAGACACTGCACTCACTCCTCCACATTCCTGCTCCTGCACTGTGCTGTCTGCGGATGGACAGACAGCGGGACAGAGCTCTCCTTTGCTTTTAGTTAGTTTAGCTAGCTGAGGCAGAGAAGTTCCCTGACTGTGGGGTTTTTTCCCTTTTCTTTGGCCCTGTTTAACCTGCTCTGGATGAACACCCAGGGCAGCACCGGCAGCTGCACCTGAGGCCACCGGGCCGGGCCTGGCCTGGACACTTCCAGCACTGAGGGACTGACCAGAGCCTGAGTGAGCTGAGCTGCAACCCAGGGAGGGACTGCCTCACTTTGTCATCTCTTTTGGAGCAGCAAGGGGTTCTATTGTTTAATATTGTTTAGATTTTACTGTTTAATAAACAGGGTTTATCCACT
This sequence comes from Melospiza georgiana, assembly GCF_028018845.1. NCBI lineage: Eukaryota > Metazoa > Chordata > Aves > Passeriformes > Passerellidae > Melospiza > Melospiza georgiana. The sequence goes on along the minus strand of NC_080439.1, from coordinate 22,885,714 downwards.
TTTCTCCAAGCAGGTATTTTTCTCCTGGACTGGTTGGCGGCAGGGGCTGATTGAATCTGCTTTTCTAGAGGAGCCCCTTTGGGGATCTCTCCAAAATTTGCTCTGAACCAGGACACACAGACACATCCCATGTCTTCCCAGTGAGCTCTCAGTACAAAACACCACCAGCTGCTCTTCAGAAAGAACAAAAGTGCCAGAGGTCATGGTCCAACCTCCCTGAGAATTCGTTAGGTGAAATGCCCTGATGATCCTATAGGGTGGGTTACACTGGAAAAGCCAAAGCTCTATTGCAATCCCTCTAATCTCTGCCATTTCTGATTCCTTCCATGATCAAAACTGAGCCAGCTTCCAGGGCTGGTGGATCAGGAACACGTGGCTCCTCATGGCCAAGCAGGGCCAGCATGGGGCAGCACTTTGAACAAGCCCTGATGGACAGGAAGGGTGGGAGGGAGCCTCTTCCTAAGGCAGTGCTTGAACAACAGTCTGGCAGCCCTGCCTGGAGCCCAGAGCTGCTGCAGGCAGAGCTGAGCCCAGCAGAACCTGCCATTCCTGCTGTGGGAGATCAGCTGCAGAGCTGCAGCTCCTGGTTCTAAGACATCTGTGGGCATTCCAGCCCAGGGAGAGCAGTAGATAGCCCTGTAAATGCATGTTGGCAACACTTCCACACAAGTGCAAATGAGCAAACCAACCCCAGGTAAGTTCTGTTATGCTGGAAGTTATCTCAATTACAAATAGATCAAAGTAACACTCACCGACCAAATTTTTCAGTGTTCCCTGTTTTTCCTTGTTGAATAACATGAATGAAATCATAGGTGAGTATGAAAGGTACCCGTTCCCTTTTAATTCCAAACTTGGACTTGAAGTTTCCAAGAATATGCCCAAAATCTATGTGAAAGAGCTAAAAAAACCAAACCAAAACAAAACAAAAAACAAGTGAAAAATAATCTTTCCAGTGAAATGTGTCACTTTTCTAATATCTCTACAGGATGCAGGTACCAAGAATAGTTAACTCCTGACATGACTCTCCAAAACCTGTGGTTTCAACCCTTTGGGAGAATTTGGCTCTAAATCACTTCAAGATTTAAAGTCAGTAATAACATCCATACACCTTTGAGTGACCACTGCAGCAAAAGATTCTCTCAGGTTTAAGCTGCTGCTGCCACAGAGAGACAGCTTGGTGGCAGCATCAGACAAAAATGAGCCCAAGGATGAGCCCACAAGGATCAACATCATCACATCCAAGGCCTTCCCACACAAGGACAGAGGCAAAGGGAGCAGAGCTGAGTTAATCTGAAGGACCCTGTGGCAGCTCCCCATGTTAGAATTGAGGTTAAGGACATTTCAGCTTTCTTCCAGGAAGTACAAACTTAAAAAAGAATACTGCAAATGTCTGTAAAGCTGTCAATTTTATAACCCTTGCTGATTTTCTAGAAGAATAATTTCATTTAAATCAGACAAGTTACATTGCAGGGTAACAGTTAAGAAAGCAGGTGTCTGGGAGCTCCCCCAGGTTCTGAGTGCACAGCACTGTGCTGCTGCTGGGTTCCACACTGAGCATTCCTGCAGGGCTGAGCTGCACAGACTCACTTCAGGGAAACCACACTGCTCCAAAATGCACCTCATGGATTTTTAAGGGTGGTCTTTTGCAAGATACCCTAAGACCATTATTATTCAATGAATCTAAATCATTATAAGGCCTCTTGCATGTTCTGTAAAAGCTCTGCAGAACAGCCTCTCTCCATACAGAATTGCTGACGGACCAGGCTGTGCTCTGTCCTTCCCCCAGCATTACATTTCCTTTCCTTGAAGCTCTCTCCAACCCCTCAGTGTACCACAGACATCAGTTTGTGTGCCTTTCCTTTCCTCATGGCACCAAAGAAATTACAAATTCTGGAGAGAACTCTTGCACACCAAGGTCACCAGAAGGTTTTTTTACCTGCCCATTTTTCCTGACCATGATATTGTCACTGTGTCTGTCACCAATTCCCAGCACATATGTAGCTACACAGTAGCCAGCACAAGACAGAGTAAATTCTTCAATGGCTCGATCCAAGTCCTCTCTGCAACCACAGAGAAAGTTGTATTAGTGCACACTGATGGAATTCATGCCATGCTTTAGCCTCAAAAAAGATTTTACTTGTTTAAACTAGAAGTCCATTAGGATGCTACAAAACCAGAATTACTTGAGAAAAAAAATACTGTAAAGGTAGCTGTGGAGAACAAACATTATGAAAGGCAACATCAAGGCTTGAGACCCATGTAGTTTCCATGGGTTTTTTTGTGCTGCCAAATTTAATATAACCTACTCAACAGCACACAGCCAAAATGCTGCAAATGCCAGGCCCAAGGGTACCATGAGTCTCAGGCAGAATTTGACATGCTAGAAAAACAATTAGCCAGAAACCACACATTCCTCCAGACTGAAAGAGAAAATTCTGAGGAATTTTGTAGCTTATACTATAGCTGAGAGAATAAGTGTAGAAATTACCCTAAATTGTATTCCTTCAGCCAGTTCAAAAGCGCGTCCTTGTTGAAGGCAGCAGCTGCAGCCACGTTGCTGCTGTTTAACTGAATGTCAGCAATGGTTTCTGAGCTAGAAACAGCCTCAATGAGGCCAGAGTGATCTCCAGTTGCCAAGCAGCCATAGGGCAACATCCTGCAAGGAAACACAGAGTCATGTCAGAACCTCAGCCAGCTAAATGCTTCTTTAGGGTATTCAGTGTTTGGAGATGGCTGAATGCTCATGTGAATAGTAAACTCTTAAGGGGCAATATATAGGAATTGTTTGCAAAGTTTAAAGACCAGCAATACATTTAAAACATCTATTTTGTATATAGATGCAAAGAAGAGAGACACTTTGAAAAGCCTAATTTTTCCTTTTTTCTGGAACCCAGTTTCTTGTAACTTCCCAGGATGAGCCACAGAGGGAGCCCTGTGCTTGCATTTGTGAATTCCAGCCCCGACAGACCCTGACCTGCTCCAGTTCATTACCCATAAATTCTTGCTGGAAATGCAAAAGAGGATCTTACCCTTTTCCATCATCTTCCTACTTCAAAGGAAAATGCTAGAAATCCTTCTGAATCTTAACATAGAGAATGTTTTCCAGTTCATACTAAACTGAAGCATAGAAACCCAATGGAAAACAGGAATACATCTCTTAACTGGCTTGGTATCTCAAAACACACCTGTGCATTCACACACAGTGACCAGTGAAAATACCTCTTACCATGTCACTGCTTTACAGTGAGACACAGTTCAGGATGAAAATCAAGGAGAGGTGTGTATAAATAGCTAAGTGTATCTTTTCCCAATCCATTTCCTCCCTTCAGGTGCTTAAAAAGCTGAACAGAATGGCAACATCCCATGAGATGGGAGCTCAGCATTTGCAAGGTAAACTTACAGCAAACTTTTCAAAGGCAATGCATCACAAATTGAGCTGTCTGCTCTTGTGCCAGGCAGCTCAGGCCAAGGATACGATCTCAATTGTGATCATGGTCCATGGGTAACAGAATGAATACCAACAAAAATCTACATTGCAGCACACAAGGTATAGACCAGCACTCACTGACTTAGAGAGCTGTATAAAACAACTGCAGGACATGAAAATTGATGTGAAAATTTGATCAATTTTCAAATGAAAATTGATCATGAAAATTGATGTCTAAAGGTACGTACATACATACACATAAATATATATATATATATATAAAGCTTCACTGCTTGTGAAGCTGTCATTAGTATTTCCATATAAAACTGTATGTATTTATATAGATATATATATATATAAAGTTTAATATAAGATACCAAATTTAATAGCTACAAAGCATAACCACATCTCTGAACTGACACAGCCCATTATCCCAAGCCATGGAAGAAAAATGAATAAAATTCCTTACAAAATTAAACACAACGTTTTTGCCTCATAGCTATCAGGGGACTGAGCAGTTCTGCACCAAAGGGATAACACAACTGGAGTGGTGCAAGTAGTGATGCCTTGGAGGGGCTGCCTAGAACAGAGGCTAGACAAGATTTAGAGAATAGAGTGGGGATTTATTAAATTCAACAGCCACACCTTTGGCAGTCAGAAGCCTCACAGAGGCTACACCCAAGATGGACAATGGTTATCAGTCTTTCAGATAATTATAAGTTTGGTCCATTTACATATCAGGGGTTAATTGTCCAATTACAGCTTCAGCTAATGAAGTAATTTACCCCCAGTTTGCTGCCCCCAATTCACTTTTGTTTGTACTTTCAGGGCCTGAGACAGTAAAGTTTCCTTGAGCTTCAGGCCCAGTGGGATTGTTTGGTGTGACCAAAATGTGAGGACAGTAACTCACACTCTGTATGGAGTTCAGAGTTGTGCACTGATGCAGTACAGGATCTGAAAAATATGAAAGCTAAAATCCTAAGGCATCAGAAACAATAATGATATAGATTGGGATTCTTCCCTACTGGCAACAAAGTGCACTGAAAACCAGATTCAACAGGGTATTTCAAGAGGACTCAACTTCAAAACAACAGCAGAAGTGCAGGCTCAGAACGTTCTTCCCATTTGTGTTCTGTGCCCTGCCCAGCCCCAGCCCTGTCCCCAGAGCAGGGCTCTCCAGGAGCAGGAGGCTGGCTGGGACTGCCCCTGGGCACGGGGAAGCTCTGCCCATCCTTATCAGCACAGCACAAATGGCAGCCCAAGCTGGCCAGGTTAAAGTGCAGCCTGGCCTCCTCCCACGGCACCCAAGGCAGCGCGCTCGGGCTGAGCCGGGCACACGGCCAACAACTTCCCCTTCAAAAGCAGGCAATGATGAAAGCTGCAGCCCCTGGAGGGCTGTGTGCTTACAACTGCAGGAAAAAACATCCTTGTCAGAGAGACAGTTTGACAGGAGTCAAGTTAGGGACAAATCCTCTGGGCCCTTTCCATCTCATCCTGGTCTTTCTGACTTCAGCATCTGTCAGCAGGATATGCTCCCTGCTTTTTAAAGCCAGCAAAAGCCATGGACAGATCAATACTGAAATCCTGGCTAGGACAGAAAATTCTCTTCACTCATTTAAAACTGTTCTTTATTTCAAGTGTTTAATTCAGCAAACCAATGCCCTTCCAAATACACAAAAAATACTGGTGATTTATCAACACGATCTCTGTAACTTCAGGTCCAATAGTTTAAAAATGATGACATGTTAAAGAGTTGTAACAAATACATTTTCCAGTATGTGTGTGAACTCTGATTTCACTCATACACGGCCATGTAACCTCAGATCTCACACAAGTAAGGGAGACAAAAAATGAGAGCCCACTATAGACAGGCACTGAAACAAAAAAGTGTTTTGGAGAATGTCCTGCATCTGGTCAAAAAGTAACCAAGTATTAAATATTTTTATGACAATTTACCACAGCAAAGGCGACTTGGCATAGATCAAACTCCTCAAATTCATGATTTTCCGTTGCTGTTGCTTTACTTGTTTCTCCACTAACCCAACTTTGGTGCTATAACAGAGCTAAAGCAGCCCAAACACCTTCTGACACAAGGATTTTCCTGAGAGGTGGAGCACCACAGATCCCACAGCATCCTTGGGAAGACAGATGTTGTGCTCCCCTCTGCTGTGACATGTATTTGTAATAGGTCAGTGTTCAGGTACAAGTTTGTCTTATAAATTAAGGCGTGGAGATTAACTAAAAATACACTTTTTGCTTTGTTCATTTCTCTCTGCTACTTGGATGATGTTTGAGGTAGACTGGCAAAGGCAGAGTGCTCCAAGTGTCAGTGTTTGTCTCAGTGCTGGTCCTGTTCTGGGAAGCAGATCCACCCTACACCCCAGGCTCTCCTCACTGTGCCCACAGGATGAAGGACATGAGGAGCACATGGCGCCATCCTCCTGCTCACAAGTGTCTCCTCTGATACACCCCCTGCCCTGTTTGCCACCCACAAGACAAATTAGTTGGCAGTTAAACAAACAAGCAAACATTTCTCCTCCTTCAGCTCTCAAAATCAGTATGTATTTGGCATTTCTCTCTAGAGCTGAGAAATCCCACTGGGAATATCATGCTTGCTTTAGACACAGACTGAGCTTAGCTTTCATTTTCAATCACTGCTAGAGAAGTGAGTGTGGACTGCAGTGCAATTAGAAGGGAACTGATGCTGTCCCCAGCTCAGGGGTGCACTGGCTGCCATTTGATCCATGCCTCATGGAAACTGGACAATCTGCTTGTGGCAAAACATCACTGATGGGGAGTGGTAGCAGCAAGAGCTTCTCTGACTCTGCTGCCATGGCTGATGTCCTGCTTTTACTTGGATGGAGTTACCAGATTCTTCACAGTGGAAAAAAGTTGAAAAGTGCAAAATCCATTGTGCATCCACAAATGGAAACGACTTCAGGGAAACTAAGGATGATACAGGGCAACAAGTAAGGACTGCACTCTTTGGAATGGGCATGTGGCACTGTATTTTTCAGGAAAGCAGCTCTTTGACACTAGTTTTTCAGCTGAGACCATGCTTCTCACCCAAGCAAAAAGTAACCACTGACTCCTGACTCACAAACATGGCAAAGAACTCACTCCACCACTGCTGGCTCGTGGATTCTGGAGCTGTCTCTTCTTGAGAGAGATGCAGGCTATAAACATAGAGATGCCAAAGCCTCACCCTGCTGGCTGTGCCCTCATGCTCTGGGTGTTCTGAGTGCTGTTTAGGCCAATTCTGTTCTCAAGGAAGGTAATTTCAGAGCCTTCTCTTGGCAAGTGCCTGAATAATCTCTTTGACAGACACTGAACTGTAACCCTGCCTCAATCCCAGGACTTTATTTCATAATGGTAACTATGACAGGATGAATGGAAGGAAGATGCTCCCAGTTAAGCAAACAAATTGAAGAGGCCAAATATAGAACTTCAATTCTCACTAGGAACTTCCCCTTTTCTGCTTTTTTTTCTTCGCAGAGTTTTAAGAAATATCTTGGACATCAGAGCTACTTTTTTGTTTTCCTTTGTTGTGTTTAAAAAAAAAAAGGCTTAGTCAGGAAAAGCATATTTGATGACTCTCATCACTATTCCTGTTTGCTAGGCACGGTGTGTGGCCCAGGCTGGAACCACAAACAGCTTCTGGGAAGGCAGCTACTGAGGAATGCCTCATCTGGGATTCCACAGCTGCCAGAGGCTGTCCTTGCCCCCAAATGCTGGATCAGCCTCCTCAAAGTCAATTTATAATGACATAAATGACCTAAGGTTTCTTCAAGTCAGTGTTCAACTTCACACACACTCAACCATCTCATCGCAAGTACATCTTTTCAGAAACAATTTGTAATTCACATTTCCACCTTTCCTGAAGCGTTCCAAGCAACAAGTTGATAATTTTACTTACCCGTGTTGATGTTACATGCCTTATGTAGCTCCCATTACTATACCTGAACCACAAAAATTTTAAAAGAGCTCCAAGACTCTAAATGAAGTACTTCAGGCAATATTTAAATGTAAGTACTTCAAGACTTGTAAACAAAACTTAGAGAGGACTACAGCTCTTGAAGCAGGCATACAAAATTTAATTTATGGCTAAAAATGTTTTCTAATAATATGATACCCAGTACCTTCCTTAGGACTGCTTTCCTAAAGTGCAATTAGAATTTGTGAATTATGTTACCTAAAACTGGTTCATAAATTTGGGTGGAAAGGCTTCCCATGTACTAGAGGGTTAAGTGATAACACTGAGCAATGACTGATACTGCTGCTCTTAGGAATACTCCAGTATTCAAAGAAATCACGTTTACCCTACCAAGCATCCAAAAGCAAGAAAGCTACTTTGCAAGAGACTTTGGAAGATACAAAGATATTTCTGGCTGGAAAAACGCAACAAGAGAAAGTGACTTCAGAGTTGCAGATGTTCCCAGGGGCTGTAAGTGCTGGTGTGAGCAGCAATGACAGCTCTGCTCCCAGCAGGAAGGAGCAGAGGCAATACTTCCCACAGCCTGCTCACCTTGGCCATGACAGCTGGGAGCTCTGGGAAGCCTGACAGACGTGTAGAAGAAAAAGGACAGTTGGGAAGGTGCTAAAAGCAGGAAAGCTTTATTTCTCAAAGCAAGCAGCCCTGAGGAGCTCCTTACCGGAGGTTCAGGCCAGCCTCTTTCCACAGAATGTCCATCAGGCGCAGGATCTGCAGCGTCAGCATGTCCTGCCGGAGATCTGCAACGAGAGGTGACACCACTGCCTCAGCTCCTCACACTTCCTGCAGCCCCCAAGGCCTTCAGAAAAAGGCATCTAAAAATACTCAGCCTAAGGGTTAAAGTGGTATTAATCATAGTCACATCCTGACTGGCAGTGTCCATGCTTTGAAACTTGAAGAAGATGCTTAATTAGTTTACTGATGTCAGAGTAATCCATGTTTACATGATGGCAATACAAAATAATACCAAAAAACTCAAGTGCAAACATGCCAGTGAAAAAAGAAAAGGAAAAACTGAAAGTTTCTAGCATTGCTTACCGTCACCATTTTTAAAGATGATCCCTACATGATCTCCTCCAAACATTTTGTTGTTGTACACTATCCAGAGAGGCTTCATTTTAGAATCCATATATCTACACTTCTCAACACTGGAAGAAAACATGACAGAAGTCTTAGTCAAATAGGAATAATTCACCTGAAAAGATCTAAACATGGTTCAGAACATAAGAGAACAGGTAGACTTCCAGTCTGGAAGTACTTAAATGCTCTGTCTGCTTTCATTCTGCTGCTATGTCATGAGCACTCACCAAGCCATGAACACATTTGTTACATGTGGAATGTATTTGATACTGACTGGTGAATGTATCTCTACTTCTTAAATCAAGCACCCCTCATTTTCAGAGAAAATAGTTTTCTTTATATCCTTTCCCATGTATTTTTAGACTTTATATTTAGGTGTTGTGGAAAGTTTTAGTGGCCTTTGTGCTTACTGTTAAAAACAGAAGTCAAGAATGCAGTCAAATTCACTTTTAGGCTTACATTTAAATATGTTGACTAAGACAGTATTATGTTTCATAAGACAGTATTACTTTTCATGGATCACAAAAGTCTTCTAATTTAACTGATGCCTTAACCTCAGAAGATGCCCAGCAGAGCTTCTGTCACTACAGGACAAGTTCCCTGTGGCAGCACAGCTGAATGATGCAACCAGAGAAGTTCAGACAGAAATGTGCTCCTGCTTTACTGTTTCCAGGCAAAGCTATGGTGAAATTGTGCTCATTCTCTACTTACTGCAGCTCTGAGAGTATAACAGAAGGGTTCAGAGGAGACTGGAGGTCAGAAAGTGCTTCTCTGTAAGCATTTTGTTTCAAACACGTATGCATTGCATCTTTGCCTTTTGCTTTGCTTTGCTTCATGGCATTCAGCTTAATTAGACTATTTAAAGTCTTCATTTTATTGAGGGCTTCCACCTGAAAGAGATATTTTATTATCAAGAGTTACTGCTTTGATGTGAGATGTAAGATAATGTGAAATCCCATTTCACAACAAAACCAAGTATTAAATCATTCTACAACTTTTTAAAAATGGAAATAATGGATGGAAATTAAGTTGCCCATGTTTCAGAAATACCATTTTCATAATTAAGAGAGACACTGATGAGATGAAAGCTCCTAAGCTTTGAGTTACTTTTAAAAGCATGACTTAACATTTCCAAAAAAAATGAATGAGGCATTTTAATGTATGACACATTAACACAAATTTCTTTTTCAAAGTACAATTTTTAGTTCCCTATTTCAACAAAGCACATAACATAGGTGCCCCTTAGACATACAGAAGTAACAGAAATACTGATTATTTCATATTCTAACAAACTCAGACATTGCTGGAGATGAGCTGTGGATGCAGATACTTCATTGTTCACATTAAGTTGCATCCAGCAAGGAATGGCCATGTGACCACATGCAGACAATTTTCACAGAACAAAGTCTTAAATGTGTGTCATTAAAATCCTGCTGAAGTCAGGCAGAACACAAAAGCTTTAATTGGCTAAGGTGTTTAAAATCATAGCATCTCAACTAAGCTGAGTTTTTACCTTAGAAGTGTGTAAAAAGTCAAGGCAACTATTTGCAATAATATAGCTGGGCTAAACTCCTTCTTTCCCTTCTGTTTTGCAAAGTTTTTTAGTGTTCCAAAATCTCTGAGGAAATTGGTGATGTAAATGTGTAACACTGACAGAGCAGAGCCCTCTGACAAACCTAGATAGCACATACAGCAAATACAACTTAAAACAACATACAAATACATCTAAGCAACTTTTTGCCCAAACAGCTCTTCTAACAACCAGCTGTGCTTGCACCAGTAAGATGCTGAGCAATACACAGATTCTGTAGCAAACAGCAGCAATGTAACAATTATGAAAGCTCTTTTCTATACAAGGAAGCTTCAGGCTGCCTTACAAGGTGCTGAGTCAAAACTCACCCCTCCCACAGCCTGAACCCTGCCAGGCAGGATGCTGTGGAAATTGTATGGAGTTTGATTATAAAACTGGGCAGTGGAGAGCTGCCAGGTCAGCCATCTGTCAAAACCAAAAGGGCTCTGCTTTTCCACTATTCTAGGAGCTGTACAAACATCAGTGACAAGGGAACAAAATGGAACCTGTGTTGTACAAACAGGAACTTTTTGAAGTATTTCTACTTTGAATTTCTTCCGTGTTTGCACAGTTGGGAATTTTTTTGCCCCTTCTTTGATTGTACTGACATTTGCTTCCTGTAAAGTGCACAAAAACTTTACTGACCTTACATCTATTGCTTAAAGCATTTCACCACCTACTCTTTTTATGATTTTGACAATGCTAACGAGCACACATGGAAGAGATGGTCTTTTCCACGTCCTGTGAGCTGCAGTAATAAACAGCACAACAGAACATCCCTGTTCCAAATGCTCCCAAAGCAGTTTCAATGCAGACAAACATCACCATCAGTTACCCATCCACTGTGTGGATCTTTGAGACCTGATACTGTAGATACTTTAACTCCAAAGGGAGATGAATTTTCAAATATTTTTAAGATCACGATCTAAATGAACTCACTAAAACCACATTAGAGACTTCAAACATGATTTGTGAGTGTTCCTTAATGATCTGGTGATATAATTATTAGTGCTTTCAAAAGCAAACCTCTAGTACTTATTAGGGTATTTAAAAGCAAACATAGGTCTCTTTTGTTCTCTCTTTGTGTGTGTGTGTGTAAATGAAAGATCTATATTAACACTAAAATGAGTATTTGGTAATTTGCAACACTTTCTAACAAAAGCAAAAGCTGCAGGAAGTAGTCCTGAAGTATCTAGGTAAAATGTAGAACAAGCTACCCTTACAGGGAGAAAAACTTGAAATGCACAGAAGCTCTTTTTCAGTTAATCCAGAGTCTCTTGTGTCCAGAATACACAGATAGTGCTGAAGGTGTCTCACAGGTCTCAGAGCACTGTAAAACCAGCTCCCTGAGGCCCCACAGCCCTGGCTGCCTTCTGTGCCATGGAGGCTGCTCCATCACTCAGCCCTTTTAATTCCCTGTCTCACTCACGCCTCCTTCTCCTCCACACTGCCCAACTTTGCAAAGGCAGCCAATACACCCCAGGATCAATGGAGTCAGGATGGCAGTTCCAGGCTTGGCTGAGTCAGGATGGCAGGAAAGGAAAAGGAAGGGCAGTCCCCACCTGTTTAGCCAGCACCTTCATGTGAGCCACGCTGCCCCTGCAGTAAGCCTCCAGGATGAGCCCGAACTGCACCGACACGGCGGGGATGTGAACCTCCGACCTGCCGGGGGAAAAACTGCTCAGCACCCACACAACTGCATCCTCCCAGCCACTCAAACACCAGGACAAACAGTAAAACACCTCACGGGCACATCAAACATTGAAACACCTCATGGTCATGTAGCTGAAACTAGCCAGGTTTCCTTGTTGTCATTATACTGCAAGAGTTCTATTGTCATTATATTGCAAAGGTTCCACATTGCTAGAATTTCATGTCTCTTTGATGTTTCTCGTAGGCAACTCCTCTAAGCACTGACTCTTTCTTCTTCTCACAGCAGCCAACTAACTCCAGTTCCCTCAACTCTTTTATAACACTCTTCTTATTATCAACTACAGCTGTGGCCTGTTATAGTCTGGCCTGCTCCTAATCTTTAATAATTAACCCAGCTGCAACTCTTTAGGGGGTAAGATTACTTTCTATACTACCTTTATTTACTTGTATTCTATCTCCCTGTATTTCCTAGGAGATGCTAGAAGGCCTCTGTGCTGGAGACAAGGAGGACAGGCCAGTTTGGATGCAGGATCCTTGTTTCCAGCCCAGGACTGCTCTGGGGGCAGCAGGGCTCATGCCAAGAGGTGCTGATTGAATACCTGCTTCAGCACCCCCTTTTACTCAGAGCAGCTCTGAGAAGTCACTGAAGGGCTGACTTTAAACCACACATTCTCCAACCTTTGTAAAGGAAAAGCCCAATTTGCCTGAAGGAGAACACTTTGAAACAAACCACTGAACTTTGTATCAAAGCCAATTATCCTCCAAAACAATTTCATGTAACACTTGCTCTTTTTACCTAAAAATATTAAAACTAATTAATCAACCTATCCAGCCTATTCCAGTCCATTCTAAAAGGCTTTTGCCATTCATGAAACTGCTCATCAAAAGTAGCAAGAATACACAGAACAGCTTTTACTTTCTGTTAGACTTGCAACAGTAATAATTTTTCCCAACTGTGAAGTATAAATATTGTGCTTTTACTGCACCCACAGCCAAAACAAACACTAGGGGTATTTACAAACCTAACTCATCAGGTAGTCAGAGCTGAATGCAGTTTGGATTTGCTTCATCCAAGGGTAGATTACAGACCACTCCTAATTTATTTTTAATGAGAGGTGTGATCCATAGATGTCAAAAATAAAAAAAATGGAGTTGTGGGCATGATGATAATGGCTCATTTAGAAAAATCCTCAAGAAATCCTATTTGAAAGCCCAATCAGCTCAATAGTTTCAGAGAGATGAAAGGAAAATCTCCTACCTCAGGTGCCAGAACAACATCTGTCCTATTCTCCGATTGCCCAGTGCTCTTTCCAGGAGAAACCTGGAGAGTGCACAATCCAGAAAAGGCTCATACTTGAGGACTTGCACAAGTTGGAGAAGATACTGAGAGAGCTCTTCATCACTAGAATGAGGTACGTAAAAGCAGTTAGTAAGAGAGTAGCTAGATTAGTGATATTTCATAAATTCAGGTGCATATGACAAAATAATTACAGGATTTGTTTCAATACCAAGAGTCTCCCAGTTTTTCCATCACACAGAGAAGGACAACACACAACTTAGTGCAACTTCCAGATGGAAGTAATTCCAGATGCATTCTTAGGATAGAATTCTAAGCAGCCAAATCCCTTGTTTGGATTTGAAAGAAGTCAAAATAATTTATTTTTTTTACCCCTAATGTCTATCCTTGACCATTAGAAATTACTCACTAAACTATTCACCACAGAGAATTCAGAATTCAAGGACAGGAAATGTGCAGTAATGATAATGTTACACAAGTCCTGCCCTAGGTTACAGAGGAAAGCAAATGAAATGCAATAAGGGAAGAAGTGCAGAGAATGAAAACTCTGTGAATCAAAACCAAATCAGTAATTCTCTGATTATTTATTGCATGCTGCAGCTCCCATTCCTATTAAATGGCACAGCAGAGTAGAGGTGGCTGTGTGCCAGGTGTTACAGTACTTGACTCAGGAATATTTCTCCCTTTGTTATTAAAACTCTCAGAGTTTCTCGTTCCCCTTGCCCAAGAAAGGGATGAACACCCAGTCCTCTCTGGGACAAAGGTGCACTGGTGTTCTCTTGCAACATGGAAAATAATCACAATTTCCTATGAGGTGTCAGAATAAGGTGGTTTTATTCAGCCATCAGTGAGCCTAGCCAGAAATCAGACTGCTTTATTTGGCCACCTATTCATGGCAGGCAGTGTGTTCAGCTCTTTCCTCTTGGCTTCTTTTGTCCTGTGAGCAAAAAGAATGAAGTTTGGTACCCCAGAAAGCCCCACCTACCTCATCTGCCTCAAACAGCCCACGGCATATTCCCTGACATACTGGTCAGGGTAGTTGAAATCCAGCAGCTCCAAAGCCTCCCTGGGCAGCAGCTTGGGCCAGATCTGCAGGAGGGCCTGGAGCTGTTCCAAAAAAAAGGCGAGAGGTAAGGACACAGGTGGACACACTGCTCATAAAGGCACTCACATGAACGGAAGATGGTGACCAGCTGCCATGGGATGGGGGGTGTAAAAAGGAGAGAAATCATTAGGGGTAACTGAGCTCACTTTTGATTATGTTTCTTTCTTACTCTTTCAAATGATGCAGATTATTTTTAGTCTGAAAAACCCATTTCTTCACATGTAGACACAATGCACCATAAACAAAAATTAGGCAACACCTGGTATGTGTGGTTTAACAACAGACACACAAAACCTCTTATTTTTATTGAAAGTGCTCTCATAAATATAAAACCATTTTGCTAACAGTGAAAGTTTTTTACTAAGGATTTTAAAAAAAGGGTTTTGTTGAGAGAGAGCTTTCTTTAGCAAAAACATTTGACGACCTCAACTGATGGAGCCTTTTTGAACATTCACTGTGAATATTAATGAGCTTAAATTGAAAAAAAATAGGCTAGGTATTAAAACAAATAAAGAATCTCTAGACTGATGCAATAATGTGCTGGGAAAAAAATTACAGAATACAGTGATGCATAACTTTGGACTACCAAAGAGAACAACATTTAGATGACTCACAAAGTAATCTGATTTTATTGCATTGTTATGAAGCTCACAGCTACCTGCTGAGAGCAATATGTATTGAGTTGTGTCACTGAAACAGTGCACTATAGATACAAATAAACACTTTAATGCACATTAATATAAATGCATATTAGTATAAATTCAGTGTATCAACAGCACAAGATGTTTCTTTCTGTAGGAACAAGTCATGATAATAACACAATTCCCTACAAATTAGATAATACAGGTTATTTTATATTTCAATAGCAACTTATAAAAGCTGAATAATTAAGAAGATCTTGTTTTTCTCCTGATTTCATAATGACTTAGAGCAGTGAAAAACATTTTTTTCTACTCTGTCACCCATCAACTCCTGCTTCCAGTTCCAGTAGGACAAACAGGAGTTCACATTCTCAGCCCACATTTAACAGGCATGTTCATCACACCATTTATACACCTTGGGGGCAGATTCTGAACTGAGTCATCATTTTTGTGACATTCAGAAGGCAAGAAATGGGCATGAATCACATCACAAACCCAGGGCTGTGCTGAAACTCCACAAGTGGAGGAAAGGACCAGCTAAGCCATGGGCAAATGATGTAAAGAAAAACTAAAGCTGTTTTAAACACAGATGTCACATTCCCACAGAAAAAATACACTCAAAAATACACTCAAAAATCTACTGACCCAGCAAGGATCAGTGATGCCAGTCTTGACTGCAGCCACCAACATTTCCATAGCAAGAGCTAGCAGTGAGACTCTGCAGGCAATACTAACCCTGAGCACATATTTAATACACAAGGCAGACACTGAAAATGCAAACAGCAGCTCTGCTTTTGTCAGCTCTTCTTGTCAGTCACAGACTCCAAAACAAGACTATCAGAATTTCTATACAATCTATTGTAAATCAGGTGCAGAACCAGCAAAAATATACAGCTATTTTGTTAATACTGAATGGTTGAAATGGAGAAACTGAAATAGTCTGAAAAGATGAGCTCACATGGCCCCACATGCCTCATACATCAGGCAGTGAAAGTCATGGTCCACAGCATGTATATTTACTGGGAAGAAGATCTGAAAATACAGAGCTCCTCCCTTTGCTGAAATCATTGCACAGGTGGTTACAATGAGAATGAACAATGCATGTTTCAGAGAAAACATGAATTTGGCCTTGGTGTATCAATATTTTCTTCTGTAAAGAAATAACCACAATTTCTTCCCTAAGAAGACTGTATGAGACAATACAATTAAGCACAGGCCAGTATTTTTATTCCAATTATTTTCAGTATTTCAGTTGTCCTTTCTCTACTTCTCATTAATGATGGTGTCACTTCACTGAAAGCAAGTGGATTTAAAAAAAATTATTTTAATGTTTTTGTTTTAATTCTGCTTTGAGAATAAATACTGCCTGAGAATTCTCTTAACAAGTTTTACCACTCTGCTACTCTGCTGAGCAGGGAGGTTATGGCAGCAGTAAGAGCAATTCCTGCAATGCAACCACTCTACTAAAATCCTGCAAATCCAACAAGGGCTTGGTACATAATAGTAAATAATTCAGGAAAGCTGCTTGAGTCCACTGAACATAACCTCAGGGACCACTGAACTGACAGATGAGAGATAATTACAATCAAATATGAGAGAGTCCACTTCTAAAAGAGCCTTACTATTTTTAAGCTGCATTAAATAAAACCAGGAATATAGTTATTAAGTCCATTTGCTTACAAACACCTGATGTTTGATTGCTTTTTCTTATAAACAGCTGATGTTTGATTGCTTCTTTGAGTTTTGTTGCTTTGTTGTATTGTGTTAGGGGTTTCTTGAACTTCTTTCCTGAAGTGTCAAGACTTACTGAAGTACATATAAATATGGGCATTAAAACAACTTTTGGTACAACAGCATGCACATTGTAGCAGACAACTACAGCTAGTACAGCAAGGATTTCATTTTAAGGGAAAGTAAATTATAAATCCTGATCATTTTGGAATTCCTAAAATGAATGAGGCTGTCTTGCCTTACCTGAAAAGGTAAGTCATTAGGAGCACTGACATGTTAATGTACTACAGAAATATTCAGCATGTTTAAGGTAAGATCTCATTTTTCAGAGACTCTCCACACTGCCAAAACCAATATTATGATATAAACTGCACTATTGTCTATAGATAAGCAAACATAAATACTATATTCCTTCCAGAAAGTACACAGTAACAAGACAACAACATATTTTCAGCCATCTGTTTAAATAAAAAGTTTTATGCAAATATAATATTTAATGTTTCCAAGTGTAAAGGACTTTGGGCTGTCAGCTAATATCCATACTCCAAGTAAGTTTTCAAACTTGCCCCAAGGGCCATATTTTAAAGCCCCAGAACTCAGAATGCCTTTTCCTTCACATATTTTAAGGTGTAAACAAGTGCCTGCTTGTATTTCTACAGTTTTGATTTCCAGACAACTTTGAATAATGAACAATAAATTCAGAAGTAATGGAACTACTAAGGAAGGGGATTCTTGCACAAGAAAGAACACAAGTGAGCAAGGAATGTGTGGGTGCTCCATTTTGTTAGTGTTCATGGCACAGACAAGGAGCTGGGATGAAATTCCATTTATTTTCACAAGTTCACTAAACTTACACATCTAGCTGGGAGGAACGATGCAGCAGAAAATGAACTCTCTGCTGGAGCACACTAGGAGCGTGACTGGATAATCACAAAAATCATAAAATGGATAGACAGAAGATGGATTTTCATGGAGTGGCTGCCTTTTCTTCCAAGAACACATAGCCTGTAACAGGTGAAGGTCAGAAAACTAAGGGGCAATAGTTTTCTACAATCAGTCATAACCCTTCACAGCAAATGCTCTTTAGCTCTGAGTTTATAAAAATCAAAAAAGGTAGTTGAAAATTTTTAAAATGAGACTTGGGGAAAGACATGAACATTATCTCAGTGTAGCGGTCTACAAGAAGGTGAGCATCATTTACATCTGAATTCTGTCAGGAAGACCAGAACAACATCAGTGCTTGGTAACTTGGGCCAGACTTCATAGTCTGGCTCAAACTTCACTGTACACAATCTGACTAAAACCTTTCAATTCCAATCCAGAAACCTGTTACTTTATTGTTTTTAAAACCATTCTATCAAGCAGGGATGGTCCTACTATGAGCTCATATAATTTTTCCTGTATTAAAGTTCAACCTATTCTCCAAAAGTGCCCCAAGAGTTGGATTCTACTTGAGTGAATACAGCAAAAGGCAGCAACACCAACTTCTTTACAGTGTAGTGAAACAACCTTGCACATCTGTGCAGCAAACAAGTGAACTAATTTTACTGAAAATGCACCTTCTATCACAGCACCAGCCTCATGTCCTTAAAAGTTATTTTAAAGAGACTATTTGGTCAAAGAGACAGGATGGGAATCATGTGTTTTGTAGCACTGGTGGGTCTCATATCTGTCCCTTGGTGAGTTTTAATTACCCAGTCTGAGATCTGGATTTTATAGTATTTAAGCAGCTTAACAATTTTCACAAGAAGCTTTATTTCAGATCTTGATTTACAAAGGTTTTTTTTTTAGAATAGCCTTATAAAAAACATTCTTGCTGTGAGGG
The DNA here is from genome assembly GCF_028018845.1 of Melospiza georgiana. Taxonomy (NCBI): domain Eukaryota; kingdom Metazoa; phylum Chordata; class Aves; order Passeriformes; family Passerellidae; genus Melospiza; species Melospiza georgiana. The sequence goes on along the minus strand of NC_080439.1, from coordinate 22,867,394 downwards.
TGGTCAAGCACTGGACTTTTTTGCCCAGAGCCTGTGGAATCTCCAGTGGTGGAGATACTCCCAACTCACAGGCTGACCATGCTGGAGCACAGGGCTGCATTGGATGAATCTGGGAAATTCTTCCTTTTAGCACCAAATTTGAGCATCAGCCTGTGTAAATTTGTTTTTCTTGTCATTCAGAGGACCTCTGAAATGCATTTTGGTTTTGGCTTATGGAGCTTTTTTTGAGAGAATAAGTTCTTTACGTGTCCAGGCTGCAGAAGTTAGACAAGGAGCTCCAGCTTGCACAACAGCACCATTTCAAACTGGCTACACTTGGGAAAGAAATCCTATTTCCTGATGATTTAATTGAAGCTTTTTTCCCCACCAACATTGTCTTTTCCCTTACCTGAGCAACATCTTCAAGTTTGTTCCACTTTAAAGAGAGCAGCAGTTTTGGCAACGATTGTGGGAAATTTTCACGACAGTCATATCGCAAAGTCCAAATGAGATCCATTTCATTTTCACAAAGCTGAGATAAAGGATCTCTTTCCATTATATCTTTTAGCACAACATAAAACTTCTTACCACCTCGACCCTAGGAAACGAGACACGTATAATGTGATCAATTCAGGAAGAGTCTGGTATGGTATCTCAAATATCAGCAAGCCTACAGCAGAAGAACATCAGATAAAAACTCATGAAACACAGGGAAATCACCACTGTGCCTTTCTCTCAGATTCCTTACTGTAGACACTGTCAGTAACAGATTCCAAATGCAGTGTGCAGAACTTTCTGAAAAAAATAACTCAACTTTAGAGTTAAGGACGCTAGATGGCAATATTTCTGTATTTCAACTCCAACATGGAGCACTCTCATTTAGGAGGCATATACTTTCTTCTTCTATTTTTCAAATGAGCAAATTTAGATACATAAATAATAATTTCTTCTCATTTGCAATGAAAAAATACTTTTGCAACAATCAAAAGAAAACACATTTGCCAAGTAGACATACATTTATTTTGACCTTCTAGTCCTAAACTGTTTTTCAGCTCTAATGTAAATCTTAGCTGTCTTCCAAATTCAGAGTATGTAAAGCTTTTTGACAAAATATAGACAAGTCCAAAATATACTGGGAAAAGCAGATATATATCTGAATTTTAAAGCAGTTTATCAAAGTGAATTACGTAAGATAACAGAGCCAGTAGAATTACTATTTAAGCAGTTGACTTATTTATTTCTAGACTGATGCAGAAGATAAGAAATAAATAAACCCAGAAAATTAATTTTAAAATAGTCTTTAGATGATGCTCACCGCCATTGCAGCATTGTCACTGTTTCTTGCAATCTCAGCTGCCTTTTCAAGTATCTGCAAGAAGTTGGTTTTAAATACATTAGATTTAACCCCAAATGTGACCACATTGCTAGAATAAGCATTACATAAACAAAAGCAGATAAGGAAATGTTGCTATCTTTTAAGTAGTTTTGTATATCCAGTGGTATAACATGGACTTATGTGTAGTGTCCCCTTTCCCACCTGCAGGACCAGGGAGATCAGGAACAGCAGTGCTTAGGATGACCTCCATTATTTCCTCTTTCATCACTCCTGGGCTAAATTAAACAGCCTTCCTGATGACATCTTGCTTTCTGTTTCTGCATTTCCTCCTCATTTTTCATCACAGAAAATCAATTCCTCAACTCTAACTTACCCTTTGCTTTCTCCCCTCTACTTGTGCAGTTTCCAAGGGCACAGTTTCCATGCCCATGGATCCATGCTTCTAGCCCTCAATCCCAGTAAGAACCCACAAGCCCAGTCCTTTCACCATGCTCTCAGACTGCCCATATGATCTCAGTCAGTGTGTCCACGTATTTCTCTAGATCTTGGATCTCCTGTCCTTTTTTTTTTCTTTTGAACATTTGTCTTGGTTTTTGAAGTTCAGGCAATAACCCATAACAGAGAATTAAGTCTAGAAGTAAATGCAGTTCTTCAAAGTGCAATCTGCACATTACTGCAACCAAGCCAGGTGTTACAATGCTGAGCTGGCCAGGTATGTCTGATGCTGCTGCTTCAAGGAACAATGACATCATGAATTAAAATCTCAATAAAGAAAAAAGTCTAAGGAACTCCAGCATCTCATTTCCCTGAGAGCTCTGCCTCTCCTGTCACCCAGGAATACAACAGCACCCCAGCTGGTCTGGGAGTCACAGGCCCATCAAGACTTGTGCTGTCTTTCCTCAGACAACACAAGAAACAACAAAAGACTGCAATAATCAGAGCATAAATACCCAGCAGCTAAAATCCCTAGAAAGGCATCCTAACTTGTTTTATTTCTTTTCTCTGTATGAAACTCTCATTAATATCATGTATTACATCTGCTACTTGGCTACAAAGCTTATTTACATACTGTGTGTGAAAACATGCATAAACAAAACCACAGTGTCCTAATTCTACGTTTGATTCTCTCCTCCCCCTGCTTTGCAGAGTTTCTCTGTGTGCAAATAAATTTTCAAAGTCTTTGCAAGCCCAGCTTTGTTCTGTGAACCTGAGCCCCATGATGTGCCTGCAGCACTGGCCATGGACCAGCCCCACACGTGGCTCTTGTCTCAGACAAGTTTCTTATCCCTGCTCCAGGCTCTTTTGCTCCCTCAGCCCTCAAAAAGCTCCTCACTGTGCAAGCAGCATTGCACAGCTCGCTGTGCAAGCAGGTTGATGGGATGATTGAAAAGATCCATCTATTTTTGCACATTATGTTTCTCAAAACACAAATCTGGCATCTCGTTCTTTGTTTTCTTGGCAGAAACCAGCAACAACACTGGGAAAATGAGAAGCAGCCATAGAACAAGCAAGTCTCAGCTGGAGCATTGTAAGAGACAGATCCTCAGCTGATGTAATTCCAGCAGCTGCAACATCCCTCCTCATTCAACAGAACCTTCACCAAGAGGATCTTTGGGAGATTGAGTTGAATGAAGCTGAAAGTCACAAGGGATGAAGACCATTAGACCCCACCTTAATGTCACTACACTCTGCCTCACCCAGTAAAATATTGGCTGCATTCAGCCCAGGGTTTTAACTTCCCGAGAACTTGGTATTGCAGGGACAAAGAAAAGAAAAACCAGAGCCAGAAGAAATATGAGATTACTAAAGAGACACGCTTTGACTTAGTCTGTCTAATATGTACATTCATTTTTCTCTTTAAAAATTGAATACTCATAAGTGTAATGAGTAAAAAACTTAAAGTAATACCAAAACTGGATAAAATATGTCCACTATGAAGCATTAACTGGTTAGCCATAAATAAACAGCAATTGGTCAGTACTGGTTTAGCTCTTACTGCATTTCCAATGCTGTTTGAATAAAAGAAAAAGTACTGTGATGACAAGGAAGGGGAAACACTATTAACCCCAACTGAAACAAAAGAAATGCTATCTTGTTATTTGATTTCATTTTTATGAACCTTAAATGCCAAATCTGCCTTTGAGCAAGATGATAAAACTTGGTAATTTCAGTCTTGTTCACACCTCCTGAAGGTGCAAAATCCTCCAAAAAGAAAAAGAACCAATTTCTGTAGGTTGTTACTGACTTTCCCCAAACCAGAATTCAGACTAATGTGTACATGAGTTAAGCCTGACTTTTATAATGTAAAATTAGCAGTCTGTTTTAAGACTTATTTCATTACTTGTTTCCAGGACTTAGCCTTTTTTGCTAGTTTCTAAATGATTTTCCATCTATCCTTCACACTACAGAAATAACCATGTGTATTCCAAATATACACTTCCTTTCTAGACAGATTCTTATCTTCATCTGTAGAAAACTGCAGGGCCACTTCAGTGGATTTATTCCAAGAGCAGACCTTCAGAAATCCCTTTGCACATAGTGTTAAGAGTCCATTTATCTTTTAAAGGACTTGAGCTCACAGGGCAGTGTCCCAAAGAGTGCCTAACACACATTTGTACCAAGAGAGAACAGATCTTTATAGATCACAGGCAAGAACAGTTTGAAGGTTTCCAGAATAGCTGATAAATTTAGCTTTTTGTAGAACCACTCATACAGGAAACTGATTTGCTTTTGACCTTCAAAAGACCATGTAGAGACCACTTTTAAAAAAGTGTACAACTTCAAAATAGACCCTGAAGTCAAGCACTGCCACTCATGCAGTGCAAGTTTAACAAACTGCAGTATAGTGACTAAAAGGCAGGAAAAGGGGAATTCACTGGAAAAGGCAGTGTTGAAAGGAAAGAAAAAACAGTTATTTCCACATAGGCATTCATGACTGCTCTTTAGGTCATCCCTTACCTTATCAAAGGGAGGGTAATTAATGGGCTGTTTTGAATATTCCTGAAATCTAATGTGCAAAGCTGTTGCATTTTCAGTGTAAGGGTTGGTCTGGACGGTTCCCATGGGATTCAACATTTCTTCAAGTTCATCTGAAACACAGAGAGAACAGGCCAGCATGCAGTAAGAAATCACTTCCTTATAAAATGCACAGAGCACGTTCTGCTACACAGCACTTTCAGTGCAATGCTCTGTATTTCCAACATAAACCACCTCCTGCATTCCCAAATGTTGGATTATCACCCCATGAGAAATTGATTTCCCTAAGGAAACATAATAGTCCAGGGAAGCTGAGCTATCTCCACACTGAAACAAATCCCAGTGAGATCTGCAGCTTCTGCAAAGCAGGACAAACCCTCTGGATCATATGGATGAAACTTTTAGAACACTACTTCTTGCTCTTCCTCTTTCCTGCTAAACAATACTTTCAGGAAAGAGATTAAAATGCTGTATATATATCCACATAAAAATTACAAGTATAAAGAGATTATTACAAGAGATCTGAACATGCATACAGTAAATATACTGTTCTTGCACCCACTCTTTCCCACAGCCAAAGTCCAAATCTGAAAAGCTGAGGTTTACCAGGAAATGATGACCAGCTGTGCAGTACCAGTTCTCCATTCCTCAAGTGTCCTTTATAATCAAACACCATGGTATTCACCCAGGCTACAGGATAATGCTGCCAAAGGAAAGAATTGTTATATGGAAATGAAGATGCCAGCAAATATTATAGAGAAAACACTGCAAATACACAAAATTGAGAGGATGGCTTGGAGTTTTTTCCAAATGGTAATACCTTTCAAAAAAGAAATTAATCACTGAGAAATATCAAAAGTTTTCATACCAAGATGTGCAATTCTTAATACATACACTGCTTTTAATATCTTTGCATTTTGCATTCTTGAGCACAAGTGAGGACAAGGAAAGATTTCTGGATGCTCATTTTGATATAATGAGGAGATCACTCAAGAAAAACAAATGAGATAATTACCACTTTTCCTGCTTTCCTAATGGTTTGGTATTTGGAAGGATTCATTGCCTTGGTGGACTTTTTAGTTTTCATCTTATCCATGACAGCATAAACAGCAAAGCAGAGCCTTGCCATCCTTGGCAGATCACAGACATTGATTTCAAATTCCAGCACTTCATTCCAAACGTGGTCACTTCTCCCAGATATTTCTGTGCTCACAATTGTTTTACAAAGGAGCTCTGTGCCATGGAAAAGACCAGCCCTAACATGAACCTGCCACAAAGAAATGAGAGGTTTTAAGATTATCACAGAACCTACAGAATTCTGCATAGAATAATATATAGAACATACATACATATTAATTCCATCAAACAAACAACTAAGCACAGTGAAGAAGTTAAGACTGATTTTCTGAACACAAATTAAAATCTTGAGGTAGAACCAACTTGTGCTTCTAAATGAAAAATGTTAGGGGTTTTTTTCAGCTTAAGGAAAAGCTCACTTTTTATTGAAACTATTTCTAAAAATGTATAGAGGGAACACTGCTGACCCTAACATCAGGAGTCACCTGCAGTAATAATAACAATGCACAAGATTTCCAGGGTTTGTTTTGTCTTTAGTACCCAGGAACCAACAAAACCAGGTAGCATGAACAATTAAAATAAGGATCAGGAAAGGAGAAGGACAACTAGACAAAGTTACTGGCACTGAAATTAAACTCATTACATGTCAATGCTAAGATGTTTTTCTGTTCTTTCTTCATTTTTCTGTTTCATTTCTACATTTCTGTTCCATGACATATATACACAGAAAACTGCAGAGTGAAATGTGCCAACTTCTTTCAGGCGGCCTTCCAAAATATCAGTGAGACAGAGAGAGACAGAGAGAGAAAACCCCACAAATGTAATCTTTTGGCTCAACACCAAAAAGAAATCCTCAGTGTTAAATATGTCAAAGTGATCTGATGTTTCAGGTTCCCTCTATTTCTGAATCAACCTTCCTCATATACACTTTAAGCCATCATATTATTGCTGAGCACTGCAAGGCAAAGAGAGAGATATCAAATTTGATAGTGGCTTTGGGTAAAAAAAATAATTCACCTCTTTAATTCTATGACTTCTGATCCTGTTCATGTAAGGGTTTGAACCCCAATTCTTTTCTCTTCATTCCACCATGCCCCTTTTTTTGAATGAAATGGTGTGTACTGATGGGGTGGCCAAAGACCAAGAGAAAAGAAAGGCAATTTTCAATGTCATGTATTTGGAAAATGGGGTGTTGGATTGCTGGGTGAGGTCACTTGTGCCCTAGGTGGATGTCCCCAACCCAGCTCACACTGGGGCAGTGCTACCCAGCTGACAAATGTTTTGTTCCCCACTACAAACACTGCATTTGTGAACCTTGGTGGTGGGTTCAGCAGAAATGGATGAATATTGGCTTATCCACAGCACAGTGGGGCTAAAGGAACAATGGCAGTGAATTAAACAGCCTTAGAATCAGGACTGGAAAACAAATACAAAATTGTCACTATTGAGAGTGTAACACTGCAGACAAACAAGGCAGGGAAGCATGCACAGGTTTGCAGGGTCACTGCATTTATTCCTGTCCTAGGTTATCCACAGGAATTTAATTTTTCAAGACTGAAAAGCATTGAAAATACTAAATAACATTTAGATGGTGCCCACAGGTGCCAGTATGAAGGAACTGCCCGTTCCTCCTGTTTTTCTCAAGCTTAGAAAATACTTTGTTTTTCCCCTAAAAGCATAGTGAAATGAACCAAAAGTCACTTTTCTAAGCATGAAAAAACCCAACCTAGAAACTCCTGACAGCTATGTTCCTTCCAGAATCCTCCAGCTCTTTTATCTTCCCTTTTAAAAACTTAAGGGTCTACAGAGGAGGGTTAAGAAGATATTGGGACTAGCTAAATAATGGTTTAGACAAAAAAGAGGAAAACATCTGGTTTCCACAATCCACAGCGTCTCAGGTACTCAAATGTAAGTATGGCTCATTTATCTGTAATGTAGAACTTCTTTTTGGTGTTGACCAAAATGTAGGATTGTTAATTTACAAGGAGGTTGTAACAACAGTTTTGAAAGAAAAAAATGCACCAAGTACCCTGAATATAAGATGAGAACAGAAAATATCAATGGTTAACTAGGTATCTTCCTTGTCTACAGGACTGGCTACACAACTCACCGATTTCTGAACAAAATAAAGGAATTTAATGTTGTTCTACCTCACAGACAAGTGTTTGGTAAGGCATTAAAGTAGCTGAGCAATAAATCCCCATGTGTTAACAACTTGTGGTCTGTATAGCAGTCAGTAGCCCAGTCATGTATATTTTTACAGGAAATGATACTCTAGCTTTCTTTCTTTGTGCTCCTCATGTGTAGAAAATAAAAGACAGATTGTATAGAAGCATACAGCCCAAGTTTAGACATACAGAATATATTCAAGACTACTAAAATACCATGTTGCACTTTAAAACATTTAAAATTTAATTGACTTGTGCAAGGTGTTTATGACAATCTATTTAAAATGAGCTCATTTCACACCACTATTAGCACTTTAGGGAAACCTTTTTTTAAAAAAAATCAAATACCAATGAACACTTATGTCATACTGCCACAATGATTGCAATGTTCCGATGCACATATCCAGCTTCAGACAATAAAGGAATGCTTTAGCAATAAAGCCAGATTTTGACCAATGCTACCAATGCAATTGGGAATAATTAAAAATGCTGAAATCTGTATGATTTTGAGCTCACTTAGCATTAAAATCAATAAACCACAAACAGAATGTCTTCTGACACCAGACACAGTTACTTACTTTGGCATTTTCTTCTGTGTTTAGTTTATTGCCCTTTAATAAGATAATCTTGAAAGGGTTGGAAATATCCCACACACTCTGAGGAGAGAAACAAAGATACAAGTTCACTCTTCACCACTGTAACATTGAGACCTATTTTGTAAGCCAAGCATTTTAAGCAAAAATATCAAATACAAAGGAAAAAAGTGCGGTTAAAAATATAAATTTGAAATCTAGAAAGATAAATTGGTCATCATAGCTACAAAAGGAGATGAAGTAAAAACTCAGCTAGAAGAGAGTTTTCTAGGGTGAGAACATACATCATGTACTACATCCTGACAATTCAAAATTTATTGTTCATTCTGAATAACTGCAGAGTGTGTAATAGAGCAAAGACCTGTCCACATTTCTGTTTCTGAGGTAAATCTGCCAAGCAAGAGAAGGCTTTGAGTTGACCCAGGTGACCTCCACTGGAGCACAGCAGCCACAGCACAAACCCCAGGCTCTGTGATTTATGTGCCACGAGTCGCTGCTCCCTTTGGCTACCAGACATTCTCCCCACCAACTCACAGTTGTTGCTCTTTTTTTTGGTGGCAGAGGAAGAGGAAGGCTGGAGGATTTTCGGTTGATGGCAGCTTCTATGGCAATCATCTCCTGCTCACACATCTTCTTGATGGTGCAGCACTCCACCAGGGTCAGCTGGGGAAGGGTCCTGCTCATCACACAGTTGAGGATATACTGAAAGCCCAGGGAAAGCAGCTGTTAGAGCCAGCAGAATATTCCTACAGCAACTTCCAAACCACAGGAACAAAGAATTCATTCCAGAGCTACGAAGGGAATGGTGCTCATGTGTTTTACCACTGCAGACATGAGGAGGGGGATGTTGATGTTCCGTAATGGGATAGGAGGGATGGGAGGAAGCAACTTTGGACAAGGCAGCAGGGAATTGTTACATCAAGTTCCAAAAAACTCTGTGTACCTGGAACTGAATTAATGGGTGATCACCAAAGACATATTCCAGCCTTCCACTAACTTGCAGCACATAATCAGCAGGATCAACTTCCTCATCCTCTTTTCCATGGATAGTCAAACGTTTTCGGATTGCCAGCTCGTTCAGCTTGATGGGATTCATGTTAGGAGACACCTGGAAACTAAATACATCCTAACAAAACACAAGCAGGGATAATGAAGGTCAAACTTGTCTTAGGCAGACAAACAAGGCTAAAATTGTAGCACACATAAAAAAACAGGTAGAAATAATAACTGTTAAATCCAGACTATTTTAACAGTTAGACTCTGTATGTTCAGGGCAATCAAAATCACACACAACCTAAAAGCTGTAAGGTGTTAATTCTCTAAGTTTCATATTATCAGAAGTACTTTTAAAAACATAGGCCTTTATTTGATTTAGCAGTGAATTAAAGACTGCTAGAACAATGTATTGATCTAGAAGGTTCTATTTTGGAATGTTGAATGAGGGAGACAATTAGTCATGATGCATTTCAAAGTATTTAGCAGTACTAGAGGTGTTAACTTTTCATCTTTCTGGCCACAAGCAAGTTATCCTCTTTTTAAGTACCACTGAACTCAGAAGAAAAAGCTTCAAGTAAGAAAGCAGAAGAAACTGTGAATGTAATTAATGTAGAAAACCACCACCACATTGGGAGGAGAGCAGAAAAGAGGAGTAGTGGCCAATACCTGTAGCATTCTGAACACAGTATGGAAAGACTGCATTTTTTTAAGAAAGTTTTTAATTAAAACCCTTAGAAGCTATCAACCTATTTCCAAAGTATCTCTAATTTTAATGTGTTCTAAAAAGATAAAGGTAAGAAGGTACTCCTTTTTGTAAATTAAAAAGGAGGTATAAATTAATTTCAAGTTCCTAAATTACAAAATCTTCTGTGAAATCTATCTCCCTTCATCTACCACATTATGCTTTATACAGGTTTGTTTGCAAAGGTTGATTCAGGGAGTACTGGGGGTTTTGTTGTTTCATTTTTTTCAAGTTTTTTTATTTTTTTTTTTTTATTTACATTCCAATTCTGAAGATGTGAGCACCCTAAACCCAGTTATTGACAAATATGTTGTCAGTGTTGTCTGCTTTGATTCTTTTGACTTGTGCTTTATTTATACACTCTGGTAAGGAGCCAAGCTGCCCAATGGAACAAGCAAACTCTGCAGAGATACAGCAAATTAATTCTGTGTTTTCTCAGTTGCTGCCTGGTCCACAACAGCTTCCTCCTTTCAGAAAGCTGCCCCAATGTGAAGGCTTTCTCCTCCTGCCATAACTGCTAGTGGCAGACAGGGAATAACACTTTTTCTTCACAGGAAGCTGGTGCTGTCTGACAGCTGCCTTGCTCCCCAGATGATCTGAACAGACATGTCACAGAGATGGGGAGCAGTCTCTCCTGCTCCAGAGACAAACAACCATGAAGCCCTTACAGCTCACCCACACCTTCCAGACAAAAACTGCTTCAATATTTCCTTCTCTCAATCTTGCAGCTGCAAGAATTGACAGAACAGTGCCCACACCTTCCTCTCTTACTCTCCTGGGATGACTCCAGTGCTCAGTGCAAGCAGCAAAGTCTGGAAGTTTACTGCTCTAAAAAGCAGTTCAGATTTGAACTGTTAATAGCTCTGAAGGTCAGAGCTGGCAGCAGAAGCATTTGAAACATTTGAAATGTCAGCAGCCTAAGCTATTATAGTGGCAGGCAAATACATTCTGCAGCAGCAAGAACTTTTGCACTGCTTTTGTCCTGTCAGCATAGGCATATAGATGCAGTATTTAATCAAGGGATGAAGATAATCTCACTCCTGGACAACACAAATTCTCTCTTAAGCTGAAGAGGACTGGAAAATGTTTTGTCATAAAACACCTATGCATCCAACATCAGCTGGGGCTACTGGTGACCAAATTTAGCTTTTGTCTCTACATTCAGTGTCCCCAGAGGCAGATGTGTGTACCACTTTAAACCTTTAAAGTTTAAAAGGTTAGTGCCAGAAATAATTCAGCTTTGTAACTAAAATAATCTGAATCATTAGAAAATCAGCCTCTGGCACTTGGGTCAAAATGGACACCAAATCTAGCCTGATGCATTTACACACTTGTAAGATTTTTAAGGTTTCCAGTGCTGATTATTCATGGTTATCCAAAAGAACAGAGTGCAAAAAAGGGCAATGGGAATACTGGATTCAAGCACAGTCAGAGCAACTGCAACATCATAAAAACTCATGCTAAAACATTTAATGTTTTCCTAGTAGACACTAAAGGGGGTTTTATTTTTAAAATAAACTATAGTTTTGCTAGCCTTAATGAAAAGCTAAGTCTCAGTGCTTGGTTTTCTACATGCATTTCTAGTAAAGGAAATACTGATTCTTCTTTTTTAATTTTTTTAAAGTTATGTGTCAATGTAATTATCAGATCAACCTCCAAGATGTTCAGTGAGTCACACACAGAGACAAGTGTGTTCAATATGGTGCTACCAATCACCAGCAATCTCTGATGAACTGAGCTCAAAACTGAATGTAAGTGAAGCAACACAGGAACAGCTGGTAAAACAAATCCTGACAACTTTGAACTATATTTTACATTTAAACAAATGTGAAGTAATACAGAAGATACAATTGTACATTTTGCCTCTAGAAGCTGAACTGTAATCAGACTTTAGAAGTTCAATTCTCAGCTGTGGGCTCACATCCTCACTTTCTTTCAAGAGTCAAGGATCCTGCTGAAAGACTTTGCAAACACCACAATGTAAGTGCTCTATTTCATTTATATATCCTTGAGCAATCCATGCCAATTCAGACCTGGACCAAGAACAGCTCATGAAACATGAACAACCATTCCTACCTGGCAGTTATCAAAATGAACAGCCACCACAAGGTTTCCATTGTAGAGCTTATCTTGGAAGCTCTCTGGGATCACAGGCTCCTGCTCTGGTGGATAAGTGTGCTTCAACCAGTCCATCCAGGAGAGACCCACAAGGGACTGAATCTTCTCCTCACTGATTCTCCTCATTTTAGCTCGGAAGTCATTCACTTCAGGATCTTGTAAGGCATCAAACTCATGGAGACCTGAAAGAATTCAAGGAAGCAAAAGGATACACAGCTGTAAAAATACTGCCCATCCCATTTAAACTGTTACTGTCTTGAAGTTAAAGTGGCACAGGTGGTTTCCTTCAGACATCCCATCCAAAATGGATGCTCAAAGCTGAGCTGGGTTCTACATTGTCCTGTACATCAGTGTTTTTCAAAGTTACTTGTACAATTGGCATGAGTGTTTATTTTAAACAAGAACCAATGTATCTCCTAGCTACTATGAAGTAAAAAAAATCCAACCTTACCCTGAATTCAAGGTAGTTTGAAAGTTTAAAGTCTCTCCTCACAAGAGCAAATTTTAAAAACCACAGTAAATGCATTGTAAAGATCACAGAGCAGAAGTGCTTTCAAGCTATAGAGGTTTTTTAATTACCCAGAAAGATGATATCATCCTTTTAAATTTTCTTTAAAAGTCAAAGAAGAAAATCCTCTACTCACGTCAAAATGACATGACTAAAATTTCTACCAAGACCAGTTAAGTTCCTTTTCCAAAACATGTAAAGAACAAACACACAGGGCAACTCCTGCCTGGCCACTTGGTGGCCTTCTGTGATTGAGTGACATCAGAGGACAAGGGGATGGCTGTGGATGTGGCTTCTGAAAGGCCTTGGACATGGGCCCCATAATGTCCTTGTCTCTAAACTGGAAAGAGATGTATTGGATGGGGGACTGCTCAGTGGGTGTGAAATTGGTCAGATGGGCACATCCAGAGGGTCACAGTCACCAGCTCAGAGTCCCAATGGACAGGAGTGACAAGCAGTGTCCCTCAGGGTCACCAAAGTTATTGACTAGCTTCATTAATGACATGGACAGAGGCCCTGAAGAGCTGCAGATGACACCAAGCTGGGGGGTGTGGTGACACAGCCAAAGGAGGGGATGCCAGCTACAGCAACCCAAACAAGCTCAACATGGGAATCTCACAGAGGTTCAACAAGACCAATGCAAGGTCCTGCCCCTGGGTCACAGCAACCCCCAGGATCAACACAGGCTGGAGGATGGGGAGCAGCCCTACCCAGAAGGATTTGGGGGTGCTGGTGGATGAGCAGATGGGGAGCAGCCCTACCCAGAAGGATTTGGGGGTTCTGGGGGATGAGCAGATGGGGAGCAGCCCTACCCAGAAGGATTTGGGGGTGCTGGTGGATGAGCAGATGGGGAGCAGCCCTACCCAGAAGGATTTGGGGGTGCTGGTGGATGAGCTGGACGTGACATGGCCATGAGCACTCAGAGCCCAGAAAGACAAACGTGTCCTGGGCTGTATCACAAGCACTGAAGGCAGGTGGGCTGGGGAGGAGATTCTGCCCCTCTCTTCTGAGCCCCCAGCACAGGGGGACAGGGACCTGCTGGAGAGACTCCAGAGGAGGCCACAAAGAGGCTCAGAGGGCTGGAGCACCTCTGCAGTGGAGATGGGCTGAGAGAGCCTGGAGAAAAGCAAGCTCTGGGGAGTTCTTAAATTAAAAGAGAGCAGATTTAGATTATATGTAAAGAAGAAATGTTTTACAAGGAGGGTAGTGAGACACTGGCAGCAGTTGCCCACAGAGGTGGTGGATGCCCCATCCTGGACACTGTCAAGGTCAGACTGGACAGGCTCTGAGCAACCTGGTCCAGTTGAATGTGTCCCGGCCCACAGCAGGGTGGTGGAATGAGATGACCTTTAAAAGGTCCCTTTCAACCCAAACCATCCCATGTTCCTATGATACAATGGAAAGCTGTGACTTTTTGGTACTTCAGGGCATGTAGGGCCTGCAAACGTCTTTATCTTCACTGGTGAACTTTGAAGGACATTGTCCAAATCACACAAAGCACCCAGCACCTTCTGAGAACAAAGCACTAAGTTTAGAAACTCAGACAGGAACACTTTTTTTCCATGCTAAGGTACAGAATAGGGGCTGCTTAAGGCAGGATCTCACACAGCTCTGATAAACCAAATATTCAATCACAGAATGTGAATCTCTCCGAATCTGTCAGGATCTGTCTGAATGGTTAAACTGACCAACTGTTCCCATTGTCAGCTCTAACAAATAGGCAGACAGTGTACTGCTGAAATCTAAACAAAACCTGCAGTCTTTATAAGAGACCTAACAATGGCTCATTGTTTTAAAACAAGAGGTATGACCTCATATGACCCTGTCAATCTTGATTGTATAACCATGCAGACTAAATTGAAAAGCTGAAAATTCTGAAATAACATCACGAATAAGTTACTGTGAAACCTTTAAAAATAGCATTTCATTGTTTGATGAAAATTAGTGTCACAATTGACAGCAAAAGCAAGAATCATTGTTAACCAACTCAGACACCACGTATAATAAAATCATAATAATTTCTAGCTCCTTCTGAGTATTCAGTTTTCTGGGAGGTTATTTATGATAACACTGCTCAAGGATTATGCTGTTCTTCATTTAATAATAATATATATTTTCTCCTCATCTACAAAATAAAATTTGTTCCTGATTGATGTAGCAATACATTGCTGAAATGCAATACAGAAAGTAGCTTTAAATAACTTGCATGTGTTTCATGTTGAGTATTTAAATTCTTTCCAATTACATCAGTACTTGTTTGACAAAGGGAAATACTGAATTTTTAACAGTTTTTTCTTTAAATCCACTCCTCCCTGCCCAATTAAGACCCTCATCCACAACAAAGTTTAACCTCATTTCTCAAAAAAATAAATGGAATTACCTTTGCCTATTAGGACACCTATTTTGGAATCCAACTTTTCTCCTGGATCACAGTTCCTTGTCACTAGTTTAAGGACAGGAAGAAAGGGTCTAACATCACAAAGTCTCCGTGTTTCATCCTCTAATTCTTCATGTACAGCAGTCTGATTCACACATGAGAACATGTAAGAGTCAATCTCCATGAGGAGATGAAAGAGTGGGTAGGAATGTGCCTGCTTCCATAACAGCTGCAATGAAAACAAAGAAATAAATGAAAAAAAACCCAAAAACAGAAAATAGGGACGTATCTTAAAGTACTGAAGGTACCATTCATTTCCATTTATGATCCCCCAAAAATAGAAAAGAAACATGTTTGCTACCTTGTTTAAATTTTACCATTATAAATCACTGCATGTTTACTTTGTCTCACTTCTAGTGTCTATCCTGAGTGATTTCCAGGACAGACCTCTGGAGTTAGCATCAGCATTCCTTTTCTTTGGGGAACAGCTAAATATCAACAGTATATATTCATGGCATGTCAAGTTTCCCTGTGCCACAAGCAGCAAGGCAACCAGGCAGTTTAGCTCCAATCCCTTATTGCTGTCACTTACACATTTATTTTCAAAATCTTTATCACTTGAAATCACTTGATGTATTAGGAGTAGGTTAGTCTGTGCTGTAATTCATTCACTGGGAGAAGTTACTGAGGAATTAGGAAACGTCCTCACATGGCCATTATCTGATCAAAGGTCATTAGATTGCTTTTTAGTGTCTGTGGTCACTTCCTTACATTCTGCCCTTCCCTTTGTTTGGACATTCCATCGTGTTTTAAGTGCTGCTCCAAAACCTTTAAGAAGAGGCAGATGCAGTTTTTAAAGCAATTATCTTTGGTGCCAGTCAACAGAAGCAGGAGCCCAATCTGTGACTTTAAAAATCTAATCAGGGCAATGTTAGCTCAGCAAACAATGGTCTGTCAATGTGTTAGAAAAAGGCTCAGAGTAGCAGTACAGTATTAATTGGAGCTATTAGAATAACCTCTGCTGAAGTGTAACTATCAGCAAGAAGCCACTTTCCAAGCCTTGCCCCCTGCCCAAACCCAGTGCTGACCCCCCCAGACACATTCCTTTATCAGTCAATCTGCTGGGCACTTGCCTCCAGTACCTCATTTCTGTGCCTGCTAAAATTCATGACTTGATTTGCCAGAGGGCAGGCCAAAATGAGAACCAGCCCTCATTCCAAACCTCAGCTAACTGCCCATTTGGTGTTACCTGTTTAATCTGAGATATGGTGGCATCTCGAGGGACATCCAGGTTGATGTAGATTCCAGTGGGCAACAGGAAGTCCACAGATATTGAGCCATCAGCACCAATCTGTGAATCCACGGCCCAGATGTCAAGGCTGTCTGTCACGGCAGGAGGCATTATGGAATCTCAATAATATCATAACCACATGGCCTTAGGGAAAAAGAAAAAAACCTAAAATTCAGTATACTTAACCTTCCATAATTAGACACACATTTTAAAGTCTTTGGAAGGTTGACATAAGCCTGCTTTGTACAGCTCAGCTTACAACTCTGAGGTCTCAAATGCCAGTATTGCAAACACATAAGCATATTTTTACTCATTAATGTTATTTAATATACTAAAAGTATTTGCCTAGCAAAGCACTATTGTTGAGGTGTTTATATCATTAAAACTAAGTAATAAGAGAAAAAACTAATTAGAGGTTAGCTGAAACAAACTAAGAAATTCATTTCAAGTTCTCTCTAAAACTTTACCTGTGTAAAACACAACCAAAATAAGCTTCATGGATGAAGAGTGGCAATATTTGATCAGTTTCATTATTTTATTTTCTGCAAGTTTCCTCTTAGTTGTCCATTAACGTGGCCGGTGACATGCAATTTGAAAGTTTGTATTAACAGCAGGAAAAGTTTCTTTGACTCTGCTACGCACTGCACTACTAGAAAGTGCCATTTTCCTCTGAAGACACTTATCTCAATTTGTTCTCACCCTTAGAGAAGGATCACTGAACTCCACCCACGGTGGGAACTGCCTCCCTGCAGGGTAGGAGGAAACCCTGCCCATGATCTCCTCTGGCTCACTCCTCTGCCTTCCTGCTGCCTGTGCTCTGTATTTCAGCACACTCCTATTTACTCTGAATGCTGCCACTGGTTTTTCTGACATTCCAAGTCTTCTTTTGTGATTACCACTCTCTAAAGCTGACTTTTCCCTTCAGCCATGGCTCACTGAATCACTTACCTTCCTCCTCATCCAGACAATGCTCCTCAGCTGCCAGAAGGATGGGGAGCATTGGAAAACACTACAATAAAGCACTTTAACACACAAGTTACTCCTGCATCTTTTGAGTTCTTGTTGGACAGCACAAAATGCGGGAAATCACCCTTTGTAACAGAAAAGGTCAGAATGTTCAACTCCACTGTGCAGCTCCCCAATATCTCAATTAGTCCTTCCCTTCCCCACAATGGATAACAGATGATGCCAGCAGCACAAAAATCAACTTGCCACAAAAATCAAAGCTGCCTCAGGTATTTGCCAACACACTCCATCCCCCTCGAGCTGTCACATAAATGCACTGAAAAACAAAAGCCAGATCATTCCAACACCTTTCCACCTGGCCTTAGCAAAGCTGTGAGGACCAGCACAAGCTGCCAACACATCTTGGAACCACATCAATGCATGGATCACTTCACATTCCACTTGTACTAGATAAAATATAGCAGAGATTTCATTAATGCCAAATAAAAACACCTTTAAATTTCAGAAAGCATAAGTTCATAAGGAAAAAAATCTTTTTTCTCAATAGAAGCAATAATTAGGGAGCTTCTACCATCATCTCTATCAAAAATAGTTTTACCACCATTATGTCCACATTTTCATAAAAAAAAAAATCCACTACACTGAACATAAGTAATTAGAGGTGGTAGTATGGTAAAAATAACAACTCAGATATGAAGATATTTTATTTTAATCACCACCGTTTACAAATCCATCCATTCATCACTGGACATGCAAAGTTTAGCATGGTGTGTGAGCCCTAAGCTGTCTAAAGGAAAGAAATAAAATGTTACCCCACCATTACACCCAGCACAAACTATGTTATTGGAATAACACAGCATCTACCCAAAAAACAAACTCAGATAAAATGTCTAATTCCTCATTAGCAATCAGTATATTTTCCACAAGCTGCTATTTAATGGGATACTATTTGTTTTCCTCCATCCAGTTACTGGTACTCATAATATGCAGGCTGCAATTCTGTTGGAACTGAAATTAGCAGTCAGCAAAAAATACTAATACTGTACATTTTTCATATTTGGATACTCACATTTGCAGTTATTTTCTGCGCTCATGAGGGTAAAATAAAGAGGTATTTCCATTACAAAGCGTTACTTGGACAGGTACAGCAGCAAGAAAATCTATTTTATGTAGTTTTTTTGTATATAGTCCATCCCTGCTTTAATTCAGTGTATCTTTTCTATTTCCATCCTCTTTCACATGTTTCCCACAGTTGCAGTTGTTGAAGCCACTTTAGTGCATCAACAAGAGTTTAAAATCTTCAAAGAAACAAGACTTTAAAATGCTGCTCCATGTCCTGGAGCACAAACACCACAACAGAGAGTTACAAAGTTCTTGTAAGATACTTGTTTCTAATTACAGATTTCCAGCACAGACACCAGAATCTTTAACTGAAAATGCAAATGGAATTGTAAAAAAGGGAAGGGAAGCCATCTGACCAATGTGAGCATGCTGAGGAGCTATTCTTGCCTGCAGGCACTTACTTAACATTTCCTTCCTCAAGGAAGCGGGTCAGTGTGCTTTGCAGGCAGCACCCCTTCTGCCCCAAGAGCTGACATCACAGGGTGAGAGAAGCAGGTTTTATCCTGAGAAACTCAAGATTGCCAACCCACAGCAGCTCTGGGGATGAGTCACGGCCCCAGCTGGGACACGTGTGGTGACTAAATCTCAATATCACATCTAGGAACTGAAACAAAGGCAAAAAGCCATCTGGATTGGGAGTAACAGCACCAGAGACATTTTAAACAACTTCCAGCTAAAGGAAAAAACCAACAATTCAAATAATAATAAAAAGCTATTTCAGGCTGTTAACCTCATAGCTATTCCTGCCCACTGTACAGTAACAACAACCTCACTTACAAAAGAAGGAAGTAATTAAAGCAGCACTTAACCTTGGCTCCTCAAGTGTCTAATCAATGACTTGGAATGTCACAAAGCCCAATACAAAATGCCTTGCTAAGGTACAGGTGGTACTGACAGACAGCATTCAAACCTTCCCATGTAAGTGCAAATTTTCTCTAAGCTTTAACCTGCAAATTTCAGATTCATATATTTGTGTGTGCCCACAAATGTGTCTCCCTCCTAAGCAATTTGTATTTTCATAAACCAGCAGCTCTGCCAGAGCTGCTTATACTAATGGAAAGAAATGGAACACAGATGAGTAGAACATCTGCAGAAGAAGGAAATTTATCACTCATTTATTTAATGTACACAAAGAAGAAGCCCTAAAACAGGATTGCTCAATTGGGTGTTGCTGTTGTGGTTTTTAAAGGACTTTCCATCTCTAGGCAGACAAAAGAATTTGTTCATTCCAGAAGCCAGGAGACCTTACAGCTTTTCCCTCACCTCCCAGCAAAAGTACATCTCCTCATTTAATCAACAAGACTACTTGGAAAGGAAAAAGGAAAAAAAAACCAAACAAAGAAAAGAAAGAGCTACCAGAAGCAGGCTGCTTCTTCGTTGATTTCTAAAATACTTTAAGGACAGACACAGTCAAAAGTAAGCTGCAGATATTTTTATGTGAATTGCAGCCCCCTCATGTTTTCTCCCTAAGCAAACCAGAACTAAAATCATATGTCCAGGTTATCCAGAGCAGGTACAAAACTGGTTTGGAAAAAAAAAAGTAGAACCTCTGGAACATCGCACAGTACCAGTTAACAAAACCCAGGCATTCAGAATATCCTCAGGAGTTTCAGACTAATTCTTCAGACCAAAGGCTCAGTAGGATTTCAGAGGCTGTGGTTACACACTGGGGCTGTGCTCTCTTTCTACACCACCCACCCATTTTCCTGAAGGCAGGCCAGACTGTCTTGTGCCAAACTCAAATCCATTGTGACTCCTTCAGGACATTGCTGAGAGCCCAGGACCACCCAGCTCCAAGGGCTTCCCACCACTGCAGAGCTGGAGAAATCAATTTTACCTGTGCTGGGTAGTTAACTTGCACAGGTACAGGAATTAAATCAATTTTACCTGTGCTGGGTAGTTAACTTGCACAGGTACAGGAATTAAATAAATTTTACCAGTACTGGGTAGTTAACTTGCTTACATACAGGAATTAAATCCAGAAGGTGCAAATATCACAGTGCTGACCAAGGAGATACAAAGGACAAGCATGGGAGGGAGTTTGTAAGGTTACCCTGAAATTAAGAGGTGCCAAGAACAGGCTCACAGAGAGCCTCTCTGGAGCACTGCAAAAAATGAGACATGGAATAACAATGCAATGAACTCTCCTTTGAAAATAATTTATCATATCAGCAAAAGACTCAGACATTAAAAAGTACCAAATCCACTTTAATTGTCATCAACACTCAACATTTATCTGAGTCAGATAAGTTCTTCTAAAACCAACTTTTTGAAGAATGCAGCAATAATGAAAACTCACACTGTGTCATTAAATCCTTTACTTCCAAACTCACCACAAATCCCCTATCACTCATCCTCTGAGATCTGTTTTTCTGTTGTTAAAAGAACACCAACATAAAATCCAACGCAATGTTCAATGTTTTATCTTGAACTAGAATCCAGAAGAATACTAATCAAACACAAGTAAAAGTAGCTGCAAAGAAGGTGGTAATTATAAACACACATATAATGCATTGCCAGAGGAAAATTTTGATGCCCTGTTATCTCTCCTAGTATTTATTCTCCTGAGCACCAAGGAAAAGTCTTTAGAAGACCTATCTTCCATCTGAAATGATGTCACCCAGTCCCTGAAATGTGGTCAGTTCTCTCAGGATGAAATCAGTATGCTATCATCCCAAACAGATGGCAAAAAGTTGGAGGGGAGAATCATTTATATATTGAAAAGTAACTTTCTGTAAGTTTCTTTTACACCACCTCTTTGAAACTCAGGTGCATTTTAAGGGCACATAAATACCTACAGCTCTTTAAGTTAAATATAAACCTGGATTTATTCTTCTTTTTCACTAAACCTATGAATATTGATATAAAGGACGAGTATCAGAAGCAAACTTGTTTTGTATATGCAAAAACTAAGGGCACTCTGCTTATCCAGATTTTTGCTTTATGTAATAAGTTGTTACAACTGTTGAGCACCACATCCAAGACAATCATCACTGTGATCAATGTAGCTCTTTATCTACTGCTTGCTCTGTCATGTGGCAGTCAAGGGGCTAAAAAAAACCAGAAGTCTTGCAGTAGTGAAAAGGGCCACCCCACGCAGACACACAAGAACAGTGTTTGAACAGTATCTCACTGTCCAGAACAGACGAGATGACAATCTGACCACAGTCTTTTTCTAGGAAACAGCAGCACATCACGTAGTCTAAGTAGGAGAAACACTAAGCACTTACACAACACAACCATTGTAATCGTTTTTCTAACCATGTAAACATCTAGTACTATAAAAGGATGAGCAAGCTATAACTGAAATATTTGAGAAGAAACAAGGGAAAAGAACCTATTAGAACGATGGAAAAGGAGTCTGACTATGCAGGAAGACTTATGTCCTATGAAACTTAGAAGGCCTTTAGAAAAAAGGTTTTAAAAAAGATTTTAAAAGTCTGATTTCTTCTGAGGACACTAAAGACAAATATATGCATTAGATGAGGGGCAGTTCACAGCTCTGTATAACTACGTTCTCTTCTGTTCCTCAATCAGCACCAAATTCCTGGGAGCTGTTCTGCAGCCCAGGGCAGTGCCTGAGAGCTGCCCGCGACCGCCACAGGCTGTGACAGGGGCACTTTGGGCACCAGCTCGACCCTCTCCGCTCATCACTCCTGCTCCATGGCCTCACCACTCCTGCTCCATGGCCTCAGCACTCCTGCTCCATGGCCTCACCACTCCTGCTCCATGGCCTCACCACTCCTGCTCCATGGCCTCATCACTCCTGCTCCATGGCCTCACCACTCCTGCTCCATGGCCTCATCACTCCTGCTCCATGGCCTCATCACTCCTGCTCCATGGCCTCACCACTCCTGCTCCATGGCCTCATCACTCCTGTTCTACCCCCTCATCACCCCTGCTCCATGGCCTCATCACTCCTGTTTTACCCCCTCATCACCCCTGCTCCATGGCCTCATCACTCCTGCTCCATGGCCTCACCACTCCTGCTCCATGGCCTCACCACTCCTGCTCCATGGCCTCACCACTCCTGCTCCATGGCCTCACCACTCCTGCTCCATGGCCTCACCACTCCTGCTCCATGGCCTCACCACTCCTGCTCCATGGCCTCACCACTCCTGCTCCATGGCCTCACCACTCCTGCTCTATCCCCTCATCAGTCCTGTTCCATCTCATTGCTCCTATCCCCTGCCCCCATGACTCCTGTTTCATGTCCTCGTTCCATGCTCCTGTTTCACTCCCCTCGTCACTCCCATTCCCTCTCCTCATCACCCCTGTCCCATCCCCTCAAGAGTTCCATTCCCTCATGGCTCCCGTTCCCTCTCCCCCATCGTTCCCATTTCATCTCATCAGTTCTGTTCCATCCCCTCATCGCTCCAGTCCTGTTTGCTCCCCTCATGGCTCCCCATTCCATCCCCTCATTGCTCCAGTCCCGTTCCCTTCCCTCAACGCTCCAGTTCCGTTCGCTCTGCTCATGGCTCCCGTCCCATCCCCTCATGGCTCCTGTTCCATCCCCTCATCGCTTCAGTCCCATTTGCTCCCCTCATGGCTCCCATTCACTCCCCTCACGGCTCCCATTGCATTCCCCCACCTTGAGGGCAGCTCTCCCTGAGGGCAGCCTGCAGCACTGTTCCTCGTTCCTGCCATCTCCTCCCACCCGCCACGGGCACACAATGTTAACACCGGGCACACAATGGCAAACACCGGGCACAGGCACCCCCATTTGGCACGGCCCGAGTGGCCTCGGCCTGTGCCTGCAGCGGGGCGCGGTGACAGCACGGCCCTCACCCACGGAACAGACACAGGGTGACACCAGTGGTAATGGGAATCACAGAATAAACAGGCTGGAAGAGACCTTCAGATCATCACATCCAACCCAGCCCCAACACCTCAACTTCAATCATCAAATCCAACGCAGCCCCAACACCCCTGGCACCCAGTGCCATATCCAGGCTTTGTTAAACACATCCAGGGATGGTGACTCTGCCACCTCCCTGGGCACACCATTCCAGGACTCTATCACCCTTTCTGTAAAAAACTTTTCCCTAATATCCAACCTGTATTTCCCTTGGCACAGCTTGAGGCTGTGAACTCTGGCTATGTCATTTGTCACCTGGAGAAAGAACCTGAGCCCATCTGGGGACAGCCTCCTTTCAGGAGCTGCAGCTGAGTTTAAAGGTTTAATGTGACAGGTGCAGCACTGCCTATTCGACCATGAGTGAGTGTAGCCATGATATTTTCTGAAAAATCCTTTCCTTAGGAATTTTCCTCCTGAGAAGCTGGGAGGCCTCAGGAACAAAATGTAAACATTGATTATCTGCTGCTGTGGAATGAAACAGGTGCATCTGGGATTGGTCTCACGTGGTTGTTTCTAATTAATGGCCAATCACAGTCAGCTGGCTTGGACTCTGTCTGAGACACAAGTCTTTGTTATTCATTCCTTCTTTTTCTATTCTGAGCTAGTCTTCTGATGAAATCCTTTCTTCTATTCTTTTAGTATAGTTTTAATATAACATTATCGTAAAATAATAAATCAGCCTTCTGAAACACGGAGTCATCCTCGGACCTCTGTGAACAGTCACGTGTGCCACTGCAGAGCATGGAAACCCTGCAGACCCTCTGTGGGAATTCCCATTTAGCCCTAGAGTGAACCCACTCAAGGTTCTGCCCTTCTACAGCTGCACAGGTGAATTTTCAGCCAAACTGCTTCCAAATCTAAAAATAAAATACAATCAACTTGATGATAAATACAAATGCCTAAATCAGCAAAGCAGAGGTATTTCCACTCCACAAATGTCAAGGGTATCTACCTACAATAGCAAAGATTTTAAGAATTCAAGACATCTACAAAGTAGACTGGAAAGTTATTTTTAAAGATCATGTGGTACTATAAATATTTCCCAGCAGTTTAGTTAAACTGCCACATGAGCTGGCCTTATGGAATGGAAAATTAAATGTCCATTTAGTCACGGTTTCTCCCAAAATCAGAATAAAAATATCACCATTTAGTTTTCTAAAAATATCTATGTACAGAAAACATAAAAGACCTTTTTCAAAGGCCTCCTTCCCTCACAGTGCTCACACTGGTACCAAGAGTCGTCTCTCAGCCATCAAGTCTAGATTGTCTCATTTTCCTCACGAATACAGCTAATTTTCCACAAACAAAGATAATTTCATTTGAGTTTTTTTTTATCCCAGCTCCCTGATTATTTTGCCTGCTCATCGCCTGTAGCCTTATTCCTCTGGTGTACCCATAACACTATGCACCAAGTTTTAAAAACTGAACTCAGGATTTTAAACCCACAATGAATGCAGTTTCTACTCAAATATTAATGCCTCTAAATAAAAGTGGCCCAGTTTTCAAGAAATGCTGACCACCTAAATTTGCAAATTACTTACACAGGACTCAGAGATATGAAAAATATGCAAACATGTTAACTGGTTACAAATTAATATTTAATTTAAGTAACTTCATTTGAACAGATGGTTAGATTAGATTACCTCTAGTCATCCCTTTTTACAAAAGTTATTCTACAATTCAATGACAGTATAGCTTAAAAACTAACTGTGAAAAAAACGGTCTTCAGAATTTTTTTTTCCTGGAAAACAAGTCTACATAGAGAGAACAACACTACTAAAATGGTATTCCAGCCTCAGAGGAACTTATGGACTTGGCTTGCACAAGAAGGAAAATCTTACTTCCTGTTACTTTATATATATAAATTTATGTATTTTTACATATATATACACACTATATATATATATACTTTACTCAGGCAAGCACGCACATCTGCTGCTCCCTCTGAAGAATATCTATGAGGAACTGAACAAGTGAATAACAGTTAAATCCCAGGCTTTGGCTAGATTTCTGCCAATGGCCAGGCAGCAGATAATTCTGGAACAGCAAACAGGAACACAGCAGCTTCTCACAGCCATCCTCTGCTCTACCCTGAAACCACTGCATAGTCACATTAATACAGAAACAGGTTCAGGCCATCCTTTTGAGTTGTGCAAGTAAACCGAGTTACAGGAAGAAGAAAAACTCCTTTCACATTTCCATATTGCTGTGTCTTATTTCCATATTGAAATTGTCTTTAGAAGCATCCAATCACTGGATCACACACAAGCTGAGGACACTATGGGAAAACATTCCCTTTCAGCTGGCTGGAATGCAGTTTTGCATGGTTGAGAAGGAAAGAGTAAAAAGGAATGGGAGAAAGCAGCAGCTCAGAAAAGCGCTGTCATATGAGTAACAGTTCATTTGACACCTTCACCAACAGAGTCAGGGAGAGAAAAAGGAGAAAGCTCAAAGGAAAAAGCCCAGGCCAGTTATTCAGGATTCTATATCAACTAGGCTGGGAGAAAACATCTGGTAGAATCACCTTTAGAGGCATTTCTAACCAGCTCTCTTAGATGTTTTGGCAAACTTCAACAGCAGCAGGCAGAGTGGACAATGCATCTGTAGATCTGTTCCTGTGCACAAAGGTGAGACTGAAGATTTGGGAACAGATCACAGTTGGTGAGTTCTCAGCCCTTTTGACCCTGCACTGTAGATCCTTCATGAACTAGAGGGAGTGTTGCCTTTTTCCCAGCCTGGAAATGAAACTTGAAATAATTTTAGTAAGGAGATAACATAAGAGTAGATCTTTAGTGGAAGGCCTTCAGGGGCAGTTATGGAGAGAACATCTTAAAAAATAATGTTAAAAAAAAAAGGCAAAAACCAAACAGCATCAGAAGGCCAGCATGAAATGTTAGGATATGTTGAGTTCCAAGAGTAGACTCAACATTGAAATGATGACACACTCACTCGGATATTTTAAACAAACAAACAAACCCAGGCTTAACAAAACAGGTGAATGGAGGGGGCACAAGAGCAGGAGGAGGACTGGACAGTCAGACTGAATGGAAAAGGAGGAGAAGGAGGAGCTGAAGCAGAATAAAGATGTGATTTGAAGCCAGGGGAGCAGGAGGAGTGGCACAGCGACAGCTCCTCGCAGCCTCAGGGCTGCCTGGCTACTTGACAGCTCTTAAGATCATTGCAAATTGTAGGCAAAACCACAGCCTAAGGGCCTGGCTTTCCAACAGCCCGAGCTATTATTAAACTACTATGCAGTGCCTGTCATGAATCTGAAAAGATGCATTAATAATCTGAGTTTTATTACCTTATTGTACTAAGTAAACTGTAAATAAAATTTTATTGTTAAGTTAACTGTAGAGGCCCTGTCCTCCCATTGCTCAACAAGAATTGTACCTGACTTCTTAACAGACCCACAACAAAACTAGGAAATAATCAGCCAGGATTAGGTCTGCTCTCTGGGATTTCCTTGCCTGTTCCACCACTCAAAATAATTTTTTATTCCACTGTAAACACAAAGGAAACATTCCACTTATAAGACATTTAAATATATAAATAGTTTATATTTCCTCTCCTTTGGAATTGTACAAATGAACCTAGACCAGCAAATCTCACCAGGAGCTGGCAATTCAGATGTTACATCTAGACAACATTCTACTGTAAAAAAAGTTAAAAACAGAAACTGAGGTTTTCCTCTAAGTGGATGGATATCTCTTCACACAGGGACTAAAAGATTCACCTTTTAGTTATTTCTGGTATTTTGATCAAAACCTCTAGGAAAGGGGATTATTCTCCAGCAGACAGACAGCATGTATCTACAGAGGGAGGTGAACCAGTGAAATAAAAAGCAGTTGAGGATCAAGGAGTGAAATTTTCACATATAAGGAGGGCACACAGCCCTAAACACACAAGCAGCTTGTGCTCTGTATCTCATACAGAGATACCATGCATTCTACAAAGTAGAAAGATGACCTTCAATGGAAAAAAATATAGATTTTACATGCTTCATCTGGCCAGGCATCCTTCCTGATGGGGTCTGTTTCTTATACAATCTGGATTTTTGCAGTTATTTTTCTTCCAACACCAGTTTCAACACCCCCATCACAGATTCAGAGGTGGCTGCTCACAGCCATTTGTTACATGGACAGGACTGGTCAAGGACTGAGCAAACACTGAAGGAAATCCAACAACTCAACTCTAATGCAAATATTTAGATATATTTTATATCTATTTTTCATCAAACATATTTATAAAGACAAGTTAAAATACAATTCCATTTGGTAGAAAAAAACAATCCTAGAAACCCGTTTTGTCATGAAGATAAAGGTAATAAAGCCAAAAGTAGCCCTGGCCATTCATCACAAGGACCAAAAATATTTCAGATTAAGTAGGAATTACAGACTATTTAGCCTGAAAGGTATCCCTGGGAGTCAGCTGGTTCCAAACTCAGCTCCAGCACCTTGCTTAGGAGTCTGCACACATAATTTTGCAAGTCTCCATGGATGGAGGCTCAGTGTCCCAGAAATGCAGCAGCCCCTGGAGCCTCCAGCATCCCTTCAGCAGGGCCTGGCTGCTCCTGGGGTTACTTTTCCCCTGCTGTGAGAGTCAGCATCTGCTTCTAAGACTTCACAAGAAATCCATCTGGCCTTTTAACTGTGAATAGAGATGCTGAGAGGACTTTCTTTTAATGCTAATTGCAATTTAAAAATTCCAATTGCAAAATACCTTGTGATGATCCAAACACACACAAGCACACAAACTCCAACTAAAAACAAACAAACAAACAGGTTGCAAAACGTTTCTCCAAAAAGGAAAATATGAATTAATTTTAAGTTGTAACAATGGAATTCTCTGAGTCTCTTAAAAAAATTTTTAAAAGGAAAAAAGTGGGGGGAGGGAGGGAAGAAACACAACTTTACTGACTACTGAACACCTGAGCAGGTTTTGTGTCTGGCATAAGCCTAAGAACAATGATTTAAAATGACTAAAGCTGTCTCCAGTGGACATTCTTCACTTTATTTGTTTGGGGAGCTCAGCTGCAACTTTGTTTATCTGTTTTAGTAACTTGATTACCAGAGTCAAGAATTAACTTGTCAAACTAAGTGTGCAGGCAGCAAATAGGTTGGTTGGGTTGGTTGTGCTGGGACCTTGTGAGCAGGTGCTGTATTTCCATTGTGTAATCTAATAAGGCAGTAAAAGACAAATAACTCCACATAACACAGACCCTGAACACTTCAGGGGTCAGAATTCACAATCAGGTGCCACAAGAATGTGGCACATGAGTATTTACCAGTCACTTGACATTTGGCCTAGATCGGGAACTGATGAAAATTTAAATGTGCTGACTAAAAATTGTAGCATTTCTTTCAAGTACCTAGAGAAAGGGAACTAAAGCACATCAACTTATTTAAATCCACGCTGAATTGAAAGTTTTATAGAATTTTTTTCTTTAAGGCAGGAAATAGATCAATCCAAACATGTTATTCTGTCAGTTAAATACACTTGGTTAAAAACACCAAGTATGAAAAGCTTTTCTTGTCTGATTAGGTTCCACAGACATTGTTCTACCCAAATTATGACACCCTCTACACATCTGTGTTCAAAGAAGAAGCTAAGAGGAGTCATTTCCTCTTGGTAATAGACTAATATGCTGAAATATACTTCTTGTAAAGTAAAATGACTTCTCAGCTCTAATGGCCAGATCTTTTTCACTCTCAACCAGGCATTCAGGACTATTTCCAGTGAGTTATTTACTCCTGCAGAGTTACATTCACACAACCACATAGCAGGAGTAAAATGCATCAGACATATATGCATTTTACATATTATATTTTACATCAGACAGATGCATTTAAAATGCATCAGACAGATGCAGCTTTTTCCCAGTTTCTAAGGAGAATATGTTTAAACATCTGACAATCCGATGCAAAGTGGCAGATAAATGATAACATTTCCCATCTCAAGTACATGAAAGATACAGAAATTAGGAATTACACTATATCAGGATAGAAATGTTTATTTATCTGGTAGCCAACATCCACAGTCCCTGCATTAGGTAGAGAAGCTCCTTTTATCAGAAATGAGAGACACATGTGTCAGCCCAGAATTCACAAAAGCTGGAAGTGAGCTACAAACAGTGAAGGAATGATGTCTCTGATATTCATAAACTGAAAACCTAAGCAAGTTTGATGAATGATGGAACTGCAATACAGGACAGATAATACACACAACAAAAATAAAGTCAGTCATAAGGGCCATGACTGGAGAGTTACAGACCAAAAAAAACCAAGCGTATTTTCAAATTCCCTGGAAAATACAAGCAGTGCCTTAACTTTTTCCAGCAAACAGGATATGTAATCACATCTATACCAGACAACCCCCTGCTCAAAACCACAGGCAGCATACACAGCAGCCAAGAGAAAAACCTGAAACCCATCCCAATTTCACAAGATACAACTAATTCCAAGAGGGAAGATAGTTCAGTGAGAATCCATGAGTCCATTACCAGCTAATCAACTGAAATGAGTAGAGTCACCCATTTATATTTTTAACGTAACTACAACAAAGTTAAATACAATAAAAGCCTAATAATCATGCTGAATTTACAGCAAAAGACAATAGAAAACCCCAGAAAACCCCAGCCCTGTAATACTTACTCCAATGAACCTTCCCTGCTTCAGTCTGACTGTGTAGAGAAGATACTTTTATTAAACATTTTCTTCCTATTACTCTTGTTTTTTCAGAAGATTCCACGAGATGACCTCAATGTGATCTAAAAAAAGTAAAACACAATATAATGTAATTGACCAAATGAGAAAATCAGCAATTTGTATTTGGTGTAAAAGCTGCACCACCTTTCTGTGCAGAAATACCTAATAAACACAGTATTTTTTACTGCCTTCAAATACTACAGCACCACATTCCCACTGCACAATGTGATTAATCTAACAATTAAATTAATGTCAAATCCACAAACACCCTGCTAGGAGAAAGGAAAAAAGGAAGTAATAATTTGAATATGCAATTTATTCTAATAAGTCTTATGATCATGAATTAGTCAAAAGCATTTTTAGCTGCTATAAATATTTTCAAATTTTTGTACACTCAATTTGAACCAGACTAGCAGATCTCCATTACACTTAAAGCCAAAAAAAAGGAGACAGAGTTGCCTTCTTATCTTAAGCACATTTTCTCTTTTTCCTATGGGCTATAAGGAGATTTTGGTGGAGGTTTTTTGTTTGTTTGGGGGGATTTTGAGTTTTTTTAAGAGTGTAATATCATCTGTAGTTCTGCTATGGAGAAGCTGAGCCGATGACACAAGTGATTCCCTATTCCTATTCACAGCTCAACCTGTGACAGGCTCAGAAGGTCTCTGACCAACCAACACCCTGCAGATGCACAGAGCAGAACATCTCCACAGAGGCAAGGCTCATCCTCCTCAGCTGTACGCTGCAAATGAAGCTCTCAGGAAAGAGAAGTGAACAAAAACCATTCAATCCCCCCGAGCAGCAAGCAGTGCTATCTCCAGGTTTGTAGGCCAAGCCACAAAACACAAGACATGTAACTACCCTGCACTTCCCACAAACAATTCTTTTTCGAAACCACACCAGGCACATCCCCTGTGCTTGTGAGAACTCAGCACAGTGACCAGGAGGGAGGGAGGGAGGGCTGTCACTGCCTTGTCCCACACAGAGCAGAATTCCTCTGGGAATTGGTACCTGGAGCCCTCTGAAGCAACTCCAACTCTTCAGTGGCTTTGAGGGATAAATCCTTACTGCCTCATACTTAGGTCTAAAAAAAGTTAACTTACTGCTCCATGCACAACCAGGTCTAAAAAAAGTTCAGTTACTGCTCCGTGCACAACCTTTTGGTGCATAAAGGTGTTGTCACAAAACGGGTTTTCACCTGGTGTCGCAGACTTCTTGTCATGAAAATCTTTTCATTAGGATTTTTCCTGCTAAGAAGCTGAGAAGCTTCAGCATCAAAATGTAAACAATGATTATCTGCTGCTGTGGAATGCAACAGGTGCACCTGTGATTGGCCCATCTTGGATGTTTATAATTAATGGCCAACCACAGCTCATTTAGCTTGGATTCTCTGTTCGAGACACAAACCTTTATTATTCATTCCTTTCTATTCTTAACTTAGCCTTCTGAGATGAAACTTTCCCTTCTACTCTTTTAGTATAGTTATAATGTAATATATATCATAAAATAATAAATCAAGCCTTCTGAAATATGGAGTCAGATGTACGTCTCTTCCCTCATCCTGAAAACCCCTGTGAACACGGTCACAACCTGGTGTCCAACAAGCCACTCCATACACACTGAGTTGATTTATTTACAGAGGCATGAGTTAATCCGAACACACACAAGAGAAAAAAAAGACTAGAGAAAAATGAGTATTATGTGATTTGGAAATTGCAAGGACAAAGCATCAGTGTGAATCTCACAGAAGCAAGGCTGAACTACCAGCCTGGAATTCATGTTTTACAGCCATGTCAATATTTGTGCTTGTGGAATCAGAAAAATCCTAATCAAAGGCTACTGGCCAGCAGGCAGGATCTTAGGAGGGGCTGTGAAATGCATCCTGCCAGAGCTCACAGGCATGACAAGAGAACTTCCACCCAGGGAAGAAATCCTGCAGGACCTGTGGCCCCTCACACAAGGGGCACAGTGTGTGACTGAACCATACCCCATGGCAGGAGCAGGACACTGACTAAAAGCTGGATATTCCAAACTTCTAGAGGTCAGTGGCTAACTAGACACATGATGACCAATCGGATGGTGGGTGCCCAAAAATTACCCAGGGTCTATAAATGGTACAGCTTAAACAAACCACTGCATTGTGAACAGCTCCTGTCACAGCTCCCTGTCCTGTTTCACCTCTTTTCTCCCAGCATTTTGGATCTCTGCAGCTCAGACATCACACTGACAACAGGCTGGTCCTCTACAACCAACTGTGGGGGATCAGCCAGCCCTTGAGACCTACAGTACACAAACAAAGCAGCCATTGCTACAGCCAAGCATGAGAAACAAACCCTTCACTAGAGGATGAGAGGGTGCAGCCTTGTTTTTCTCACCATCCAACCCTCCCCATTCTGCAGAGCAGGGGTAAGAGAGGTGGCACCCAAGGGCTGCAGATCACACATGGGCAGCCAGGACACCTCCCACCTTCACACCACCAGGGGAGAATTTGCTGGTTACATCCAGCAGACAGGGTACAAACCCTGCTGGCCTTTTACTGCCTGTGAACAGCTGCTGAGGACTCCAAGCACGTCACAAACCTGCCAGCACCATCTTGGGGAACTGCATAAGGACAGGAGGACTTGGAGGCACTGCCTCACAAACTGCACTCTCTGAGGACATCTCTTTTCCTCACTGCACCTCTCTGGGGAACATGGGAAAAACAGAACTGGCAGCTGGACACTACAGACAGCCTCTCTTGTGGGTCTGCTGGGTGTGACCTCAGCCAGAACACACCACCAAACCACCATGGGCCCACACCCATTAAACTTCTTCTGACAGCACCCACCAGGGACCCAACAGAAATCCTTTTCCATTCCAGCTTGCAACTTCTGCATGAGAAATTGCATTTGGCAAAATAATAATTTTCGTGAATCCTTTAATCACACCCTCATTACACAGATACTGATTTTATGTAAATCATAATTTGTTTTTTCTAAAATATTAACAATCCTATGAGGCAATTCAGCAATCATATCACTGAGTGGTGGCAATAAAAATGCCTGTGACAATACAGTACAACTTTTCAGAGCTCTTCACCTACACTCTCTATGTCCAAAGAAACACTTCTGAATGTATTTTATATTTATATATATGTATATATATATAAGATACATATATATGTATATTATATATTACCATACATAATATACATATATATGTATATTGTATATTACCAAAAAAAAATATATCACAAGGAAAGAAAGGGGGAAGAGCTACAAGAAACTTTTGCCTAAAACTCCTGTGTGGCATAATGTTCAAGACAAACAATTATAAGTCAAGGGAATAGGCCACTCACAAAGACAGAGAAAAGGAAAAAGAGAAGAGAGAAAAAAATAATTCGTAAGCAATGTAAGGTGTCACATAGAAATCACTGGGCTAATTGTGGCCCTGTTGTCTTC
The DNA here is from genome assembly GCF_028018845.1 of Melospiza georgiana. Lineage (NCBI taxonomy): Eukaryota > Metazoa > Chordata > Aves > Passeriformes > Passerellidae > Melospiza > Melospiza georgiana. The sequence goes on along the minus strand of NC_080439.1, from coordinate 22,834,143 downwards.
TGCTCTATAACAATTTCTAGGCCCATCAGACAGGCTGCTGCTCTGTCAATTCTTCCAGAGTACACAAAAAATCCATTTATCAGAGAGGATGCTGCAGGTTTACTTCAGGGTAAGGAACTCTGAGTGGGCTGAATGACATAACGCAGCAGTTTCTTGGGTATCTTCTCTGTAATTAAATCTCTTACTCTGGAAGAAAGCACTGAAGCAGACATCAGGAGAGACTGGCAGAAGTTTAGGACAGTGATACACAGCTGGGGCATTTTAGAGCTTTTGGTTCACAACTTTGGTTACCTCAAAGCTGCCTTGAGCATTTCATGCTCTCAGTAGTGCTGAAGACTGGACAGGTGAGTATCAAAGTGAATTAGCAGCTGTAACAATGGAGAAACTCACCTGTCACAGATATCTTTTATGGAAAATCCTTTCCTTAGGATTTTTCCTCCTGAGAAGCTGGGAGGCCTCAGGAACAAAATGTAAACAATGGTTATCTGCTGCTGTGGAGTGCAACAGGTGCATCTGGGATTGGTCTCATGTGGTTGTTTCTAATTAATGGCCAATCACAGTCAGCTGGCTCAGACTCTCTGTCCGAGATTGAAGTTTTGTTATCATTCATTCCTTTCTATTCTTAGCTAGCCTTCTGATGAAACCTTTTCTTCTATTCTTTTAGTATAGTTTTAATGTAATATATACCATAAAATAATAAATCAAGCCTTCTGAAACATGGAGTCAAATCCACATCTCTTCCCTCATCCTGTGAACATGGTCACACTCACCATTTCACCAAGTCAAACACAAAAAAGTATGAAGGATCAGTAAATACACCAAGTATCTTCAACTTTAAAAAATACTGAAACATATAAAGCAACTCAGTCTGAAGTTCCAACAATAACAGACACTTCAAGAGCATTCACTGCCAATAACTAAGCCATCACAACTCAAGCGCAGGAACTAAAACAGTGAGCAGAAGAGAAGCTCACAGCAGTGCACATCTGCCTAAATGACAGCAACTTCCATCTTCTGCACACTGCACAGGCTGAAAATGCAGGTTCAGTCAGCATTGAATGGAGTATTTCATGTCTGTTACACAGTGGTGTGTGCCAGCTGACCCAGAGCAGAGCTGGACACAAGCACTGCCCCAGCAATGCAGGGCCCAGAGTCCCTTCAGCAGCACAGACCAGCTCTGACCTCTAAAAGGTGCCACCTATTTCTGCAGTGGCATCAAGAGACAAAACTGCCCATGGACAGCACACTGTTACACACAGGACAGCATTCTTCTTTGTGCTCTACTTTCCCAGGTGTTGGTGCTTGGTCAGAAACCAGTGATATCCTTTGAAAAGCCTCAGACTTCTCTGAAATGTGAAACCCACGTATCTTGTACAAAATCTTTTAACCAAAACTGAACAGGCATAGAGCAACAAGTTCTCATTGCACAAGAACAGCCACAGAAAAAGAAAAAAAAAAAAGGCAGAGACAGAAATTACAGAGCACCAAATGAGTTCAAAAGAGATATCTATGTCAGATTGCAAGTCAGTTTATGTCCTTTCTTATTCCTGAAGCTGGGCCAAAGCGATTGTGGCCACATGCCCCAATTGTCAACAACATGCACTCTGGGCAAAGCACAGACCACTTAGCATTTTCCAGTATTATTCTTTAGGTTAAACAGATAAAAACATGATTTGAGGCTAGATTCAGTTATGCCTTCTCCAAGAAGTCGATCCCATAATTACATTTATCCAGTGGGTGATTGGTGCAGGAGCCCACAGTGACTCACAGTCTGAGGGAGCCTCATTCACCCTTCCCAGAGCTGTGCCTCACTGAGCCCTGGCTCACCTCTGAAATCCCCTTCAGAGCCCAACAGGCCCGGGGAAAACTCATTGATACTCACACAAGCACAGACTGATACACCTCACAATGAATCATGTTTTTACTCGGTTACACAGGCTGCTGAGCTCCCTTCCAGTTCAGATCTGCAAAACAACATCCAAACGATCTTGCAAGTTTCCACCTTTATTTTGAACATAGCTTTTCTTTTGATCACAGTGATTCTTAAACAGGGTGTCTGTTACAGACATTTGAATTTATCTGGGAGGGTGGGAGGGTGTGTCCCTCCCTCCCAGTGATGTATCCTGCCTGATGGTGCTCAAGGTTCAGTAACCCTCCTGCTAATTCTATCTTAGAACTCAATTCCATTGGAGTTGTGAGGAAATTATCTTTTTTCCTTACAATAAAGTCAAACTTAAGAACAAAAGACTCGGTGTTTACTGGCACTGGAAAAATGAAGGACTTTCCATTAAAGCAGCAAGAACAGATAGTTCCAGACAGGAAGCAGTCACCTGCACTATTAAGGATCAACAAACAGAAACCTAAACAAAAATAATTGGTTTTTATTTTCCCAGAACGTTTCACTTGTCTTTTTCCTGCTCTGTCACCTTCAAAAGAAATGCCTCTGGGCAAAGCAGAAGGAGAACACATCACTGTTAGGGAAGCTTAGCAAAAAGAGGCTCCTAGACAGCAAATTTTCCTCTCAGACTGCGCCAGACAGGCAGACATCCCCTGACCTGAGGGCAGAGTGCTGAGATGGAGATGGGCAAGGTCTGTGCTGAGGGAGACCCTGCGATGCCCTCAGCACTCAGGGCTGGCTGCCAGTGCTGATCACTTCTAATGACAAGTGCAGGGGAAGAAAAGCTCCCAGGAGAGGCTCTGGCCTGGAGGATGTGCTCTGTCTGCCACTGCACGGTTCAAAAAGCACAAAGTTCAAGGCTGCTGTGACGGTTCTGTGAAAACAGCAGCGTGTTTGTTATTTCAGATGACTCACAAACAAGTGCTTAGATCTGCTTTATACTGCTCCACAAACACAGAGTCAAGTGAGCAACACTTTCCAGCCTTTATAGTGCTCCACAAACACAGAATCAAGCGAGCAACACTTTCCAGCTGGTTTCCAGTTCCGCTGCAGCACGGGGCACAAGCGATGACCCAGCTGGCTCAGCAGCCCCGAGCTGGGACAAAGCCCTGGATGGCTCACTCTGAACAGACTCATCCATGTGAAGATGGAACTCCTCCCAGGGCCCACAGGTCACTTCCACCTCCATGCCAGCCCTGCAGCTTCTCCACCTCTGGCTCACTCCATGAGGCTGAGAGCAGTGAGGAACGGGAAGCTGCGGTCACAGGGCAGTGCTCCTCTTCCCAGAAATCCTCACCTACAGGTGAAATGTGAGCCCCAAAGGCTCGAGCTGAGCCAGCCTCACCGCTGAGCAGCAGTTTGGGCAGGTGCAGACAAAGCCCTTGTGACACCTACAGAGGTGTTTGCAGGAGTCAGTGAACCCCCAACCTGCCATCCCTGCACACCCTCAGCAGCCCTGGCACCCAGATTCAGCTTCCCACATCCTACAACGGGCTGCAAGCAATAATAAAATATTTGATTCTGCATGGATTTTCATTACATCTAGAGCAGAATTTAAGGACAGAAGTCTCAAGGGCAAAGGCAGGGGCATTAACAGCCAGCAGCACAGCAATTCCTGTTTCTTTGCACTTCTATCACAACACAATCACAACCCATACTTTTGTTTTTCAAGCTGCTCCTGAATCTAGAATTAATTACTGGGCAGAACACAAGGATTTGCTCTCAAACAAAATTACCCCTGCACCATTACTTTCAATAAAGAAACCTTATATTTGTTTAATGAGATATTTTCAGCCATTCTAAAGTTTATGGTGTCCTTTTTCATGATTTCTCTCTGATTGCCTTGAACTCTGAAAGGCCAAGGTCTAACACAGCACTTCCTCTGAACTCAGGAACACCTGAACAAGGCCTTTATTGCTGATGCATTTTCTACTCACCAGTGTGTCACAGACATAAAAACACTGAAAAACACCACCTGGTTCCACCCAAAAGTTACTACATGAATAAATATTTACCTGCACTTTAAACAGAGAAATACAGCAGCGAGTCCTCATCCTGTTTCTGTGAAGATCCCACCACAATTACTGAGTTACTTGAAATGTAATTAGCAGCACTACTTGTGATTTCTGTTTCTGTGTAGTCTGTTTTCTTCACTATTTGCACGTCCCCACGTTTCACTTCCCAATTACATTCTGTGAAATGCCTAATATGGCGAAACTACACAAATTTACTTCTATTTAGTTCCCAAATTCTGCTTTTTGTTGTGCTCATATTTGAATTTATAGAAATGAGAACACAGAATTCAAAAGCAAGACTGAACAATTTGTCAGTTATTAATCATTCTGAGCCATTTTGTGAAGGTGCTGCCCACCCTGCTCCAGGTATCACTTGAAAGGCTTTGTTCTTTATGATTAAAACAAACTCCAAATTGTGGATTGCAAGGAACTATGAACCAACACAGAAATACCTAATTTATTTTACAGACATGCTGCTGCAGTCCAGCTTTCTCTTTGATTCCAAATATTGCCACATAATAAATAAAAACAGCATTCCATCACTAAAAGCATGCATACAGTAAATTCTACCTGAAACTCGAAGTAATCACTAAGAATAGTTCCTGTGCTAAAGAAGGAAAAATACAAGTATCTAAGAAGGAAAAATACAAGTATCTAATCTAATACAGATATCTAAAAGAGCTAATAGATTTCCTTTTGAGTGTTGGATGTAGCAGTTTACCTCCAGCTACATCCAACACTCAAAAGGAAATCTCTTACCTCTTTTAGATAATAAAAGTGTGCGTTTTAATCTGCTCTTGCTCCCCACTCCCTCTTCTTTCAGGTAGCGAGGCCTCATAGAAAAAATATTTAAAATATGAAGCATAATTTCAGCATGATAATTTATAATACTACGTAATTTAAGAACTTCAAATCTGAACTAATCCCAGGCTAGAAGCAAGGGAGTGCTTGGTTTCAAAAACCAAAAACAAAAACAAACAAACAAAATTCTAAACCCACCAAAACCAAAAACACACCACAAAAGAAAACAAATACAAAAGACAATCCTCCTGTCCTCAAACCAACAGTTTAAATCTGAATTTGGATCCAAAAGTCAGATTTGAATAGTATTCACATTTTTTCCACTGCCTCTGGACATAGCACCTAACATTACAGAATACTTGATGTAAGAACAAACCAACCAGCCCAAACCCTTTTATCCTCAGCTGCAGTGCTCTGCTCAGGAATTCAGACTGCTGGCATTTTCTGGCTTCCTTCATTAATGAAAGGTTTCAGTCCATTCACCAGATACCTGCTCCACAGGCTCATTTCTGAGAGAAGCAGAAGCATTTTGTGGTGCCAGGAGCCCTCCAGAGAGAAATTCCCTTCCAGGTTGTGAGCAGGAGCAGAGGCAGCAGGTACATTATGATCCGTATTTATTTTATACTATATTTTTTAAGAATTATTTTATATTGTATATTTTATATATTATTATTGTTTTATATTGTATATTTTATATATTAATATTGCATGTTTTATATATTATTATTTTATATTACGTATATTTAATATATTATTTTATATTGTATACTTTATATATTGTTATTTTAGTTATCCTGCTGGCACTCAGTCATGACACCAGTATTTACTCCACTGTCTGGCACAGGCATCTCAAACCCAGCCTCTCCCTGATAAATGAACATCAGCTCCTTCTTCTCAGACTTTCCTGTGGCACCTTCACTGCATTCTGCACCCCAGCCTGCTTCACCTCCAAACTGCAGGAGCAGGAGGACAGCTTCTGTATTTAGGAAAGCAATTATTAAAATATGACAAAATCAGACACCAAAAAAGTGACTCTTGCAACTGAAAGCAAAGGCTTTTCAGTTTTCACACCAACAACGATGGCTTGATCAAGGTAGAAATTTCTCGGCACCATACCTGACAGCAGAAAAGCTCAAAAAATATTTTCCTAAACGCCTTTCAAATTTTCTCCCAAGATAAGTGAGAAAGAAAACAAAGCCTCTCTAAAATCCTATTTTACTTCTCACCTGTGCATGGCAAGAAAAAAGTACATCACAGAACGACAGAAAGTTTAACAACAAACCATTTCATTTGCCACCACACCCCAACCAATCTTTCTTCAGCTTAACTGGGTCTGTTAATCACCAAAATGTAGGTCTTGAGCCTAAGGTTTCAGGAATGCTGCCATTTTGAAGAACTCTTCTTGTATAAGGCATCTAGCCATTGCCTCTTTTTCAAGAAAATTGTCATTATATAGGTAAAAACCCTTTATCACTGCACAAATAGAGCTAAAAACCACCTGAAGAGCAGCATGCTACTTTCCTGGCCAACAAGTCCCAGTTAAATCAGCAATGAAGACGCAACTTAGGGCATCAAGAGAGTGGAAAACTTTCACAGAAATTGGTATATATTGTCTGGTTCTTTCAAGTTTTATCAGCACAGCACACAGAGCCTGCACCTCTCACTCTCCTGAGGCAACAACCCCAGGAATTCACCCCTGAACAGTGATATACCAGGATTTTAAAAACTGCCAAGCAGTGATGGGAAGACAAAAGGAGCCACCAAATGCTGAAGGCCTCTATAAATCCTGTACAAAATCTGACAAGTTACCAAACTACAAATGAATCTGAAAATTCAGCCGTGGTTTGTGAAATTCACATTAAAAAGAAAGTTACTTGAGGACACTAAAATGATGAGCTGCAGAGATAGACTAAGGCAAGAATTGCTCTGCCTTCTCATGAAATTTACCTAGAAGTTAACTGGAACCGAAATAACTCAGAAAACAGCTATAAATAGAAAGGGGTTAATCATTCAAATTTCTATTCCCATGACAAGAATACACTAAAGGCTCTAACTTTTTAATCTTATGATATGATGCTTTAAAAATACTTCAGCTGCTGCACTACAATCTGCCTCTACCTACTTTTTAAGAATAATTTCTCCTTTATTTTTTTTAAACACAATAAAGGCGATTTTCTTTTGACAAAACCATTTTCACTGACAGTCACCAAAGCGAGCCTGTGCATCAGCTGGAACAACTATAGGTGATCACTTAAACTGATCTTTTTTTTTAATGGGGCCACTTAAAAATACATTTACCTTTTCCCCATCCTATTATAAAGCACATAAAACTTATTTGTCATCGATTTCAACTACCAGAGCTGCTACAAAGTATTTTTCAACGAAGTGTTTGCATTTATCCTAGAAGCAGCAGAGAAACTTAGACTCATTAGGGTTGGGAAAGGCCTCTGAGATGATGGAGTCACACTTGTCCCCGCACTGCCAGGCCCATCCCCAAGCCCTGCCCTCAGCATCACATCCATTGTGTTTGTTCAAGGACATTAATTCAAGTTTACCATGCAAAGAAAGAAAACTGCCTCACCCTCGATGCACAGATAAAAACACACACCAGGATAAGCCAATGTCTCTGAACTCACACAGAGCCTGTGACACACTTGGAAATAGAATCTAATTATTACAAATCCCCAGCCAGTGCTTTAGTCACAGTATTTCCCATCCAAGTAAATTAATGCTGAAGCTTTTCAGTTAAACCAAATGGAGTATGAGAAATAATACACAGAGAGAAGTTCTTTACTCAAAATGCAGAAACAGATAAAGACTTTTGTCATTTTGTGGTGCTCAGCAGGTTTACTAGAAAGTGAGTTGTAACCCAGCATATCTGCAGTGACAGAAATTAGGACAGCACCCAATATCTGCATTCAGCTGCTGCAGATCTCCACTGACTACTCAAACAAGAAATTGTGACAAAAAAACTTTATTATGGTCTTAACATTCTTTCCAACTTAAGTTACATCCTCACACTCTTGCCAATCCTGCTTTTATTGAAGAACTCTACTAAACAGACAGCTTTTCCTCTTTATGCAGAACTTTCCTGCTCTTCCCTCTCACTGCAGCTCTTCATGCACCAGATTTATTTACAGCACCCAGGGGAAACAGAAGCTCCCAGTTATCAAAACAGACTGCAGAATGCAAATAAACAATTGTTGTGCATTTTTGTCAGCTGGACTCTAATTTGTGCAGAATGACACTGGGTATAAAAAAATGGTATCCTAATGTCACTGTCATATTTTATGAAAAATCCCTTTGCCAGGATTTTTCTCCTGAGAAACTTCAGAAAAGAAATATAAACAATAATTATCTGATTGCTTGGAATGTGGTTTAAAAGTTGCTTACCAACAGGTGCCTCTTTAATTAGTTCCATGTGAATTGTTTTTATTTAATGACCAATCCCAGTCCAGCTGTATTGGGACTCCGGTCTGTCACAAGCTTTTTATTATCATTCTTTTCTAACCTTCTTTTCTAACCTCCTTTCTCTTTCTTTAGTGTAATTTTAGTATATAATTTTCTTTTAATATAATATAAAATAAGAAATAAAAAATATAATAAATAAAATATACTATACTATAATATACTATAGCATAATATACTATATTATGTATTATATACTATTATATTCTATTATATTCTATTCTATTTCAATCTGCTAAGAACTTAAGAGTCAATTCTCATCTCTCACCTCGTCCTAGAGAACCTCACAACAACACCACAACAATTAATAACCACATCCTAACAGTTAAAGCAACAATTCAGTAAACAAAATGTCACTGCTGTTACTATTACTCAGACAAAAATAGAGTTAGGTCATTACTCTGAGCTTACTAAAATTTTCAACATAGCTAGAGGTCACCTAATTTTAGTGTAAATAAACATTTCTATTAAAAAAATATTACCTCCCTACATTACTACCACTAGTAGGAGATGTAAAAAAGACCCTCTGAAGTGCTGGGGAAGTAAAACTGACCTAGCATGAACACTCTTAGTATTCGACACATCTGGAAAGTGATATCTCTACCACTAAACACATAGGAAATTCTGCAGTTGTTTGCACACAGCTTGTAAAAGCTTATAAAAGAATAAAATTATTTAAAGTGAGATATGTAATCAGATGCAGATTATCAGTATATTATAAAGTCGTTTTTTATTTTTAATAAAATATAAAAGGACTTGTCAAAAGCATTGTATCTGTCTTACAAGGATACTAAAAAGCAGAACAATATTTGCTACTGAGCACAGATAATCAGTCCCTCCTCATTTTTATTTTTAACAATAGAAAGGAAAGTCTCTTTTTTTGCTAGCAAGTTTTGTGCCAACAATTAATGTACCATTTGCTGCTGACAGTCTGCCAGACTAATGGTGTTTTTCTTCACTCTGAGGGTTCAGAAACTGCTGCTCACTTTCCGGTCAGCATTCATCAGATTCCTCCCACGAAAGGAGAAATGAGGCAGCTCTTTGCAGACACAGACACACCTCAGGCATCACCACAAGGAAATAAACTTCAGCAGAAGCACACCAGTGCTCCTCACCTCCTGTTCTTGTGGCTCAATCCACAGTTCCTCAATTTCACTTAAACCTGGCACGGGACAGAATAAAATCATAGAATAATTTAGGCTGGAAAAGACTCTTTAACAGCAAGTTTAACCATTAACCCAGTGCTGCCAGCTCAGCACTAAACCATACCCTGAGTGCCACATCTGCACATCTTTTATACTCATCCAGGGAAGGTGAGTGCACCACTACCTGCTAGATAATGCTTTTGGTGAAGAAATGTTTCCTAATATCCAACCTAAACCTCCCCTGGGGCAGCTGAGGCATTTCCTCTCATGCTGTCACTTGGTGCTTGGGTAAAGGCTGACCTTCCCCTGGCTGTACCCTCCCTTCAGGTTGTTGGACACTACATTAGTGTAAAATTGTACAGCAAGTTGTGGCTGTCTCACCCCTGGGAGTGTCCCAGGCCAGGCTGGATGGGCTTGGAGCAACCTGGGACAGTGCAAGGTTTAACCTTTCCACCCAAACCATTTTAGGATTCTGCATTACAAATTTTATTTCCCACTAGGTCTGGACTTGTTTCTGGGGATTTAGTCTTGTTCATCTCCATTAATTAGTAGCAGGACCAACACTCTGCTGTGTCTGCTCCCATCCTGAGGCTGCCATTGCCCATGTGTGTGTAGTGGGGTGAAAATCTCAAAGGCCTTGCCATCCTCAGCAACACCTATTTAAGTCAAAAAGGGAACTGGAAAAAAAAAAAAAAAAAAAAAGCAACAAAACCAAACCACAAAAAAACCCAAATGCAAAACATCTCCCAACACCAGCAGAGAGTAAATAACATTGTCACGTATGGTTAACACACTTCAATTCTTTGGGGTTTGGGAGGGAATAAATTGAGGATCTGAGGAGAAGGACTAACCCAGGAGTAGTAAACTTAGTGCCATACTGTACAAAGAAAAAAAAAAAGTAAAAAAGCTGGGCATACTGAAAGGTAGATGAAGTGGAAAAAAGTACAGGCAAAAGGACCAAAGTACTCTTCAACACCAGAAAAGGAATTTGAGAGATGAAGCCAAGCAGGAAGGGCATTCAGTGCCCAGTGCAATTTTCAAATAACATTTTACGTGCTTCTTTCTACCAGGTCAACTTTGTACTCAGCTTTTTGAGTTTCTGCTGGCAACACAGGCCTTTGGTGACCTGGTTCTCCCCTGCAGCTGTGTCTGTACCAATGGTTTGTACATGCAAAGTACAGACCAACCTGCGGTCTTCTGGAGAAACAGCAATGACACCACTGACTGAAAACCATCCTTCTGCAGGACTCAAAAGCAGCATTTTTGGGCTCTTACTGGTAGTGACACAAATGTAATCAGTTTTTTAAATCATGTGGGCTTCATATTCTTCTGTTGTGAACACACTATACTCATAAACACCCAATTGCTAAGTGAAAATAATAGTTACCTTTGCCTCTTAGAAAATAAAATGATGCAACAACATCAATGTGCATCTCTCAAGAACTGTAGTTACCAAAGATAAAAAAAAAAGGAATTGCTCCAGAGTTAGCTCCCATAAGAACCTCAAGCATTAAAAAACACTAGCTTCTCTATTTTCTAGAGATTTTGTACAATGCTCTCCAAACCACCTACCTACCCTGATTTTTAAACTGCTTCTGATACTCTGTAGCTGCACACACACAGGGGTCTTCCACACTAAATCTGTCACAAAACCACCTGACAGCAGGACTCTGAGCCTCTGGCAGTGTCTACAGACCACTGATTGTCCACATGGCAGCTTCCATAAACAACTGCCTATTCTTATATTTTAATTATTTCATTGCCCTGATACCTTCCTGCACACAAAGGGCTTCCAGAAACACCAAGAGTTTAGCAAACACCTCATAGCAACCCTGCACCATAAAACTAAAGGCACAGCAGTATTTTTACAAATTCTTATTAACAGATAACTCTCTCCACAGAGCCCCACATGACTTCCACAGAACTCTTTATCTACCTCTGCCAGCCACACCAGCTCCTGCCCACATTCTGCCAGCTGAGGCCAACTCCAAACTTACATCCTCCAATTCACATCTCAATTCTCTCACTGAGGTTTATTTTTAAAATCCAGTGGATGTTTGGTGCCTGGGGACAAGGACAGGATAGGAATGAGCTAAAGGGAGAGCAAGCAGTGCAAGCTGTAATGGAGTGCACATCACTTAAAACTGTCCCATAGCTCCAAATTATGCTTTCTGCTTTGCATACAACAAATATGGTGGGGAAAAGCCTCAGAAGAGCACTGTGAAAAGAAATTTAAAATCAACCTAAGCCTTTAGTAACCCCTAAAAGTGAACCCAAAGAGACAGCAAAGAGAAGGCACTGATTACTTGTGTCTCATAAAAAGAAATTAGGAGTAACAGTGCTGTCACTGTTCCTCCCCTTACAAGTAAATTCATGCAAAGACAAAACATAACACCACATACCAACACAAAAATTAAACCCCCAACACAGCCTTTACTCCAAATCATCAGTTTCCAAAAAACAGGAACAAAAATTGCGTTTCAGCCAGTAGTGAAGTACTAAAAGGTTATTTATCAACCTAATATGGGAGGTAAAACAGTTCAGCTTTACACCAGCATATAAAACTGAGCTACACAAGCACAAAACTAGACATCAATACCTCTGATGGAGTTCCTTAAAGATATTTGATGAATTCACAAAGCTGTTCTAAAAAATCAGAGTAACTACTTTTGCAAACAAAAGCAAGATAGTCTAGAAACAGAAAAGCACCCTTTACAATTCCATTGCAAAAATTGCAATGCATATTGCAACTGCATGCAATACTACTTATGAAAAATGCACATTTAACAAGCTTTAAAAAACAAGAGTAAGCTGTGAGTACCAATTTACATATTTTGTGTCAGAAGGAAGTTAGAGTACTCCTATGTTCTTTTAAAAGTGAATACCAAACATGCTTCTGTATACCTAGATGCAGCTCCAAAGACATGAAGGTTCTCCCGAGTTCAGCTCATTCACAATTTCCAGTCAGGACACTGAAGGTAAGAAATGGATACATGTGCCCTTCTCCTTTACAATGAAGTGAAGAGGGCTTGGCCAAAAGCCAAAAGAGAGAATTAAACCAAGGTGGGTGAGGACAGCCCGGATCCTCAGCTGTGTGCAGCCCTGGAGCAGGCTGGGATGAACCTTGGCTGCAGAAAAGAAACGAGAATCAACCCAGTCACAATGGCCACACACAAATGATCAGCGGGGAAGCAGAACTGCCCAATCCCACTTGTCAAAGGAAGCTGGTTTTGACACCTCGGTGTCACTCTTTGTTTCTTTAATCTTCTGAAGCAGTATGTAAATTCAATTATGTTGGTACCTACATATCCACGGGCATTTGCACATGAGGGCCTCCTCTGCAGCTCCTAATGTATGCAGATGAAACCACATTCCTGAATTTCCTTCCACCAAAGGCTGGGATAAAAAGATTTACCCATGTAAATTTGATAGACTAACACAGACTGGTCGAAGTTGCCAATAAAATACCTGATCCTTCAGGCATTATCCAGATTCAGGTTCCCTTCACCTTCAAAGTTCCCTGAATTATGATTATTTCAAAGGTTACCTGCTGTTCATTCTGGATTGTAAATACACATTTTACCAACCCAAAGCAAAACTTCTTGCTTACTAAAATAATTTACAAAAAGTTAAATTTCTAACACAAGATGATCTTTGCCCCCAAATCTGATTTAACTATCAAAACAAAACACATGGAAACTTTCACACGTGAATGACTAGAAGGACTAACAGCACTGCCACAAAACAAAGTGTTTCACGCACTCAGGCATTAGTATTTGAATGAATTAATATGAATTTCTAGCCTCTAGAAATTAAAAATCCTCAAGGCAAACGATTTGAGATGTAATGTGTAACACCGTGTGTGTGTCAGCCCAAGAGTATTGGTTTGAGGAAAACACATATTCACTAAAAATAACAAACAAACAAACACCCAAACTCACCAAAAAACAAACAAAAAACCCCACCAAAACAAACAAGCAAGCTTTTCTATGCAACTGTGTGAATTATGCTTATTTCAGATTGTTCTGTCCTGGACTGCTTCCAGCGAAATTGCCAGTGGGGAAATGCTCCCAAGTCAGAAAGCCCAGCAAACCCAAAGCATCCTTTGGATAAACACAGCATCACATTCTGCATTTGTTTTCAGCTAAGTTAACTGATGGCAACCCTTTAGAGAACCAAGGGCAACACTTCCATGTGTATCTTTAGATCTGTGAAAAAGCACTTAAACTGAGTGCCCTGGTCACTGAAACACAACAGCAGCTTTCGAAGTAAACAGCCAAAGCGTCAGCCTGCATTTCCACACAACTTCTAAACAACAACATTCCTTCCTCTGCATCCTCCTCCTGTATACAGCATCCTAACAGCTGGGGGTTTTATTGGATTGGAGTTCTAAATTATTTGCAAAATAGCCCATATAACAGACATATACAAACTTGAAAGCTAAAAGAGTAGTGGAACGGGACATGTTCTCTCTTCACGACATCACAAGGTCAAAGAATGATTTTTTTTTTTAAGAAGGCTTTCCTACACTGGAATTTGAAGTTCTGCCAAAAGCCCATAGACAATTGGAGAACCAGTGAATTCATGACATCAGATATTCCAAGGAAGTGAAACCTGGCTGAACGGAAGTGATTTTTACTCAAGAAAAATAAGATACTTAAATAGGCAAACAAGAAACTATTTTAAGACCACGTATAGAGAAGGTCTTTTATATAAAGGAAAAAAACACACAAAAGTCAAATAATAAAACACCCCCAAAATACTTAATCAATGTTAAAACCCCACTAAAGCATGTTTCCACATCAAAACATTCCTGATGTGACCAATACCCCTGATATTCTTTTTTAAAAGGCCAGTAAACCAATTACCACAGAATTTTTGTTCAGCAATCCTTTCCTGAACCCCAACTCTCCTGAGAAGCACTACTGGCTACCATGAAACTCCCAAAGCCTGGAAGCCCCATCAGTCTGAAGGGAACCTTCCAGACCAAAGTTTCCAGGTGACCTGGTGATTGATTCCCAGCCACCTTAATGCATTCCTGAGACTTCACAGCCCTCTGCCAAGCATATGGATGTTCAATATTCCTTTACATGCAATTTTCCTAAAAGCAAGCATGCACTAGAGTTTTATTCCACCTTTAATTAAATCTTTGAAGGCACACAGCTGTGGGAGTCTCTGGCTAATACTGCAAAACACAGGCCAGTCAAATTTCCCCAACATCCTTCATACATTCATCTCACTTTGAACCCTGAACTATGATCCTGAGAACATAAATTATACATTGCTGAGGTTTCCAGCTCCAGGAGCTTCCTAAGCCTGAATGAAGCTCAATATCAACAGAACAATGGCAGCACGGACTTAGTATCTAATATTTATAGTTATGGCTACGGTTGTCAATTCCAAATGAACAAAACTTCAGTGTAAGCAGTGACAAGAAAAGACTGTAAGCATAAAGTTCGAGGGAAAAAACACACACCTAAACCAAACCAAAACAAACAAAAATTCTGTACATCCCAAGAAGAAAAAGTCAGTTTTCCGGAGCTTGGAAAGTGTCCAGCATGAGTCTAAGCACACATGTGTTGCAGCCAGACAAACCAGCGAGTCTGGCATGAGAGGTTTCCGTTTTTCTTTCAGGAACTCTTTGGGACTAATGAAGATTTATTCCCCCCTCGCAGAGAAGCCGCTCCTGGTCTGTGGCAGCGCGGCTGTGTGTTAGGAGAGCACACGATGACAGCAGTGCCAAAGCCACCGCTCTGCGCGCCGCCCTGCAGCCGACGGCAAACACATTTCCCAAATACTGCTTTGCCATACAAATTCCTGCGGTTCCCAAGGAAAACAACGCTCAGAAACCCAGCTGAAAACAACCGGGAGTATCGACTAATAGAAACGCCACTTAAAATTCACAGAGCAATCAGCGAAAGTTCTCAGCTTGGGACAAAAAAAAAAAAAAAAAAAAAAAATAGGAAAACCCTCCAGGCAGAGCGCAAAGCTTGTCCGGAGAACGGGACAAGCGGGGGGAGCGGGCGCCCAGGGACCGAGCGGGAGGGGCGGCCCGGCTGGAGCTGGGCACTTGTTGCGGGGCCGATCCCGGCACAGTCGGACACAAAGGCGCCCGCCCGCCGCACCGAGCCCGGCCCGGCCCCGCCGGCCGCCCCGGGCCCCTTTCCGCCGCCAAACGGCCGCGTCCCGCCGGAACCTTCCCCCGCGCCGTTGAGCAACCGCGGTGTCGCAAGCGGAGCGGAGCGGAGCCCTCTTCCCGCGCAGCCCGGCACCGGGCCGGGGAGGCACGGCCAGCAGCGGGCTGGCAGCGCAGGGGAGCCCCGCCGCAGCCACACCGACACCGAGCCGCGCCGCCGGTGTGCCCCGTCCCGCCGTGCTCGGAGCGCAGCCCCGCACAGCCCGCACACCCACCGGCCCGGGCACGGCTGGCTCCAGCCCCGCACACCCCGCTGCTAGCCCCGCACACCCACCGGCCCGGGCACGGCCGGCTCCAGCCCCGCACACCCCGCTGCTTGCCCCGCACACCCACCGGCCCGGGCACGGCCCGCCCCGCACACCCACCGGCCCGGGCACGGCCCGCCCCGCACACCCCGCTGCTAGCCCCGCACACCCACCGGCCCGGGCACGGCTGGCTCCAGCCCCGCACACCCCGCCGCTTGCCCCGCACACCCACCTGCCCGGGCAGCAGCGGCCGCCGCCGTGTCCGCGCCGCCCCAGCCAGCGCGGCGGCGCTGGAGCCAGCGGGGAGCGCTCCCTCGGCCGCCACCGGCCCGGGCGCTGCGCCGCGCTGCGCTCCGCCGGGGTTACCAAGGCGATGGCTTCGCCCTCGGGCCGCCGCCGCCAACCCGGGCCGGGCTTTCGCTCTGCCGGCGCGGCTGGCGGCCAATGGCGCGGCGCGTCCCGCCCCTGCGGCCGCTCCCTGCCCCGAGGGCCGGCGCTGCGGGCTGGCGGCGGCCGGGCTGGGGTCGCCTTTCCCCCGCCGGGGTCGCCTTTCCCCCGCCGGGCCGCGGAGCCCCTGGCGAGCCGCCCCTGGAGCTCCGGGAGCGCTGCCCGGCCCGCGGACGGACGCCTAACTCCGCTCGGCCCGGCGCTCCCCGGAGCCGCTACCGCACCCCCAGGCCGGACTGCGAGCGGGGAGAGCCGCCCTGGGCACGCTGGAAAACCTCATCCCAGACCACCTTTCCCCAAGCGCCTTCTGGAAATCAGCTCATTATAGCAGCCTATTGCCTCGGCAATGAATTCCCCGCTCCGTCCTCATTTCAAGAGTCTTGGTGCTGAGCGGTCAGGAATAACTGCGTGGGAACTAGTACTTAGAAAAGGGGGTTTTCTAAGGCTTGAAAGAAGTAACCAGAGGAAGGGAAGGTAGAATGTAACCGGTAATGAAACAACTTTTGCATGCAGCGGGCCGGTCCCCACCCACTGAAATCAGCAGCAACATTCCTGCCGCCTTCAATGAGCACAGGGCGAGGCGTAGCACATCCTTGTCCACAAAGAGTATGCTCATATTATGCATATTTTAACATCCCTAATCATGCTGTATCATTAAGCTTGTCTATTTTAGTCTGTTCATTTTTCCAGTTATTCCAGTTTTGAAAATGGATGGATGGATGGATTTACTTCCTCAACTTCACTTGCCGATTCTCAAGGCACTAAAAATCCATTGAATTTGGATTAGAACACATCTAGGAAATGTTTTGTTGTTTTTTACAAACCACCCAACCAACCACAACATCTATTAACTGGAAATCTCTGGGAAGGACAACGATCTCCCCTATTACTTCAGCAAATGGGATTTTTGCATGAATGGTGATCATGCAATGCTACCTCTAGGCAAATCTCAGTGGAAGGGCAGAAGTTAATGAGAAATCTCGCCTACCGTGTGTCAGTTGCCTTCACAGCCTTTCTGTCCTGTGTCAATTAACAGCTCCCCTTCCTGCTTTTAAGCAGTTCCTTAATCTGCTCAGTACCACAGGCATTGCTCCTGAACATCGTGCTGCTACTTCACACCACAGAGTGTAGTAACTTCCCTTGGCTTTCCTTCTTCCTGGATAAAAAAAAAACAGAGTTCAAATGAAACTGGCTTATCAGGCAAATGTGCCACTCATACAAATGGATCGTGTTCTACATAACAAAGTTTAGTTCAGCATGTTGAGCCACTTGTTTCTTCTGTTTAAAGTTTACATTGCAATTGAAATATGTTTCTGAAGAAATAAGGCATTAATGAAATCCAGTAGTGTAAAAAGTCCCAGATCTGCAGTTTCTCAAATCATTCTGATACTTGTGGTTTTGACATTAAATATTCCAGATAGTCTTGGCTTAGACACTGAAACCTTGGCTCAGTAGTTGGCCTCACTGACGACAAATGGGTTTGTGACTGGAAAGGCTTGATAAGGTTTCTTTAAAAAGAGCTATTTACTCTGGATGTTGCAACATTAGGTGTTGTTCTACAGGATCCAGTGCAGCCTCTGCAAAGCACAAGCCATGATGTGAATGACTTATGGACTGAGCACAGGGCTACAACCCAGAGCCTTGAAAATCTCTTTACTCTACTGTTTACTGACATTTTTTTCAATTGAGTAATGATGCCTTGAAGTGTCTATCACACATAAAGCCTCAGGCACCTTAAAACTGTCTTGTATAGACAATTCCTGTGAATTGACTTCGGTGATACCTGACCACACTGAGTTTTTCTCCAGGGTTGTAATCCCCGATTTCAAATTTCCTTTCCATTTTCTGTTTTATGCCTCCAAATACAATATCAGTATTTAGCAGGGGGAATAAAGAGATCTCAGCCAGTTGTTATTAAGATATTTTAGATTCTAGTTGATCAGCTTGCATGATATTCATGCTTTTGTCACACACAGAGTTGTTACAGACAGTGTGTGTGACACGGATAAGGAACTTGCCTTGAAACATCTTAAAGAAACATTTTTATATCCTGTGTGGCATGCAAAAAAAAAACCCCACCAGACTTCAAATATCATTTTAATTTTCAATTTCCTTATCTTTAGATTGCCTGCCCACCCCCCTTCACAAAACAACAAATGTTCTATTATTCTGCCCCCCAGGCTATTGTTACATGTGTTCTCAGTATAATGAAAGGGCTTTGTCTGAAAAGGCTGGATCTGAGTCATGTCTTTGCATGTGAAACAGCTGTACACCTAGGGCACATTCTTGTTGCTTGAAAATGTGTCATTTTCAGTTTTTTTGGGTTTACACGCTTTGAATTCTGTGTCACTGCAGTGATCAGAAGAAAGGAACTAAGTTATCTTTGTATTTGCAAACAGCACAGAACTGTGGCAGCAGACCCAGACAGAAAAAAGGCAAGTGGAAATGCCATGTTAAGGATGTTGGGCCTGAAGCAGAAAAAGCCATTCTGAAAAAAAAAAAAAAAATCTAAAGGACATCAATCCAGAACGCAGCAAAATACTGAGCAGGAGCTTAGAAAGAATTCATTAGAAAATTTAAACACTTAGAGCAACTTGCTACTGTCTGACATTGTGATACAATGGCAACATCTACAAACCAAATGAGCTCTGGGCAGTTAAAGCACAGGAATGTTTTCTGGTGAATACAGAATGACACGAGAATTCCCTCATCAGTAATTCTTTTCTTAAAAAAAAAAAAAAAGCTATATTCAAAACTGAGCAATAGTAGAGAGAATAATAGCCACTGCACTGCATGGTCATCCCTTTGCCAGCTTGCTGCCTACTGCTGTCCAAATAAAAGGCTTTAGAACATCTTGTGTATGACAAATAACATGTCATTCTCCTCAGCAGTCACTAGAGGAAAGCCAGTTTGCTTTGTAACATTCAAAAAATAGCTTGTCTGTTAACAAAACTTTAATCTCCCCTTTGAAGGCCTTTCTTCATCTAGACTAGAAAAAAATATGTCCCCTACTTCCTAAAGTAGCAGGTTGGTACCATTTGGAAGGTAGAGTCACTAGTCACTGAAATTTAAGAAGTGTTAATAAACAAGTGAATATACTGGCTCTGACTATTTCAAACCATGTGTTCAGTACAATAAATCCCAAGAATCAGGTTTAACTGTCAAAGCCTATATTTCATCTCCTCTAGGGAAAATGCTAAGAGATTCCCAATACGTGATTTCATGCCCTAGGTTAAAGTGCTGCAACACACATGAACAATATGACAGAGAGGATAAGGTGTGTGGGTAACATGGTCCTGTACCAGCTCAGCTGATAAATGGAAGTTGGATAAGGTTGGATAAGAGGATAAGGTGTATGGGTAACATGGTCCTGTACCAGCTCAGCTGATAAATGAAAGTTGCTCTCCTGGACCTCCCCCATCTCTGCAGCTGTTAGAGAGCCCAGCCTGTGAAACCCAAGCTGGCCACTGCCACCAGGACCTCTGGGGGTGCATGGAGAAGTGCTAATGGCACGGTGAGGGACATGGTGTGACCCAGCACCTCAGGGCTGAGAGCAGGACACACAGGGCTGAGAGCAGGACACAGCACCTCAGGGCTGAGAGCAGGACGCTCCCCCAGAGGTGCTCAGGCAGTGCTGTGGTCCCTGTGCCCATGCAGCTCTAGCCTGGGTGTCTGTGAAAGCTGCCCTTGGTGTCTCAGCTGTCCTGGTGCAGGGGGGCAGCAGCAGCAGCAGCAGAAGGAGCAGCAGGAGAAGCAGGAGCAGCAGCAGGAGCAGCAACAGCAGGAGAAGATGCAGCAGGAGCAGCAGCAGGAGAAGATGCAGCAGCAGGAGCAGGACCAGCAGCAGCAGAAGCAGCAGCAGAAGATGCAGCAGCAGCAGCAGATGCAGCAGCAGCAGCAGCAGCCAGCCCGAGCAGTAGCAGACTGCTAACCACGTGTCAGACAAAAGGGATGCTGGTTTTGGCTAATGGAACACCAGCCTGCAGCCACAACAAGCAGCTTTTAACAGTGCTTTGCTAAACCAAGTTATTGAACACGAGTAAAATTCAGCAGAAGAGTTCTCTGAGAACCCAGAGTATATAGGAAGCAGAGAGGCAAACCCCTCAGATCCAGCTGCAGCAGCCCAGGCACCATCCTGGCACTTCAATGTTCTGTTCCCCCTGCTGAATTCTGTATCTGAGACTTGTCATTTTAAAATGTTAAGCCTGGCTTAAACAACACGGAGCCACTTTAAATCCAGGGCCTCTTCCTCACCCTCCCTGAGTCCCAGGCTGCTGTGCCCCAGCAGAATCACCAGCAGCCAGCTGATGCACCCACCAGGGCACACACAGCCCTGCTGGGAACTGCTGGGCTCAGCTCCCTCTGCTTTTCCCTGCTCAGACAAGCTGTGTGAGCTGGTGAGCAGCAACAGGTCTGACCCCTCCAGGCTCTCCTGGAGCACTGGCTGTGCTGGGGATCCCTCAGAGCTCCCCAAAGCTGGCTCCTGGCTGGGGAACTGCAGAGTCCCTCTGCCCTGAGGCTGCAGCTGTGCCAGGAAGGGCTGGGAGCTGAACCCCACAGCCAGAAGCACTTAGTCCTACTGCTTCCAAAGCACAGAAACCCCACAAAAACCCCCAGGAGCTCCTAGGCAGCCACTTTTAAATGGTGGCATTTTGATCACTTTATGCAAATTCCATTGTAATAAAGCAGCACATTTTTAATAGCACTAATCCGTAGACAAACTGACTGAAAATACTTATTGTCACTAATTCCATACCATGGCCAATGTATCTTTTTCTGCATCTGTTCTGGTCTCTGGGTATGGTCACACTTTATAAGACAGCTTTTTCACAAGGTATGTGGACCTCCATTTGTACCAGCAAGTGAAGATTAAAAAAACTACTCAGAATTAGGAAAAGTAAGGCCTTTACAACAATCAACAGCATCCTGAAGTGGCCAGCTAACTTTCCTGCTACATTCTCCCTTTATACACAAATAACTCTACATAGTCTGTAATTTTTCCAGTTTCCTAACACAGACTTTGTAAAAATAGTTCCATCAGTACAAAACAAATTCTTTCATCCAAAAGGCCAGTGCCTACTAGAGCAGGACTTCTGTCCACATGTAACCTCACAGCCCACACAGACAAATCTCCCACCAGCTATTTCCTCTGCCTACTTTGTGGGCCTGAACTCATAACCAATATTAACATTTCGTTAACATAACTGGATTGTTAGAAATGTCAGTTTTTAGATGAGGCAACGAGTTCCCCTGTGTTATTTCTACCAACTTTTCTAATCAAATACAAAGATCCCATGACACATTTTGACAAAAAGTAGGGCACAGCCAGCTTATTTATTCTTTTGCTAAAAATAGGCTTCAATGTCCAGCAGGTTGTAATGTGTGAGACAGCACTTAAAGTGTAACAGCTGCTCCTCCTGCCTCAACACATCTGTGTTACCAGCCCCCCCTTTGCAATCTGCTAATTACCAAAATCAAACATCAGCCTTCACAAGGAGTTCCCTTTTTCTGAAATGCTTCCTATGATTAGGCTAACCAACAATTGGAATAGCAATAAAATATCTTCTCATCCTTACAGGAGGAGTTCCTGACACCCTTCCAAGCACAGCACAGCATGTTTTACATCTCTTGGGTTAATCGCATATTACTATTCTCAGCCAGAGGCAAAGACTAGAAAGAGATTCATTACAGGAAATCCATCTCTCTCTCAGCCTCTTTGCATATTTATTTTCTAGCTGGCCTTCTTGTTAAGGCAATTCTGATAACAGAGCAGATGTGACAACTGTGCAAACCAGCAATGAGCAGGAACACTATTGAGGCTGTCACACGTTTTAATGACTGTGGATATGAAACACTGTCCAATTTCAGCATTTCACCTTGAGGAGACTTTCAACTCATGTTTTGTCAAGTTTTCCTCCAGGACATCTTTGTCCAGCCACAGTGGTGTAAGTCACAGTTAGCAAGACTTTGTTTTGCCAGAACTGCCACAAGAGAGAGACCAGAGTCTTTGTCCCTCCAAGGACACTGATGGGTCAAACACATCTACTGACCTGAAGGGCACAGTGGGCATCACCTCAGAATTTGGCCATGGAACTTTGCAAACCAGGAAAGACTTGCTCCAACCTACCTTGCATGAGTTACACATGATGTGCAAACCAAAGAAAGAGACAAAGGCAAATGTGATCTATTGCTGCTACCATAAGACACAGGTGCTGCATTAACATTTCACTAGCCCATGGAAAACGTGATCAAAACAATAATTTCATTGCTTATCACCACTATACCTACATAGGTAGGTATAACTAAAAAAGCTGTGAAATTTAAAAATTCTGTAAGCACTAGAAAAATGACAAATACTACATGCATTATCATTCCTCAAAAAATGCCAGTTCTACCTACAAATGGACTATTATTTTGAATCTCCATCTAAAATCTAAGATCATCATTCTTCAAAAATGCCAGTTCTACCTGCAAATGTACTATTATTTTGAATCTCTATCTAAAATCTCAGATTCTACCTTCTTCCCTCTGGTGACTGTGTTGTAATTTTAATACTGCTGATGAGTTTCTAGTTTTAAAAGGACTACCAAAAATACATATATATAGCAGATAGGCTTTCAAAAGGCATTTAAAGATGTCTTATCAACAATGTTTCGAGTCTAATACTAATTCATGTACAACTAATTTCAATGTGTATTTTTCTATAAAACTGTCCTATACTAAACCAGCGCAAACAGAGTCACAAGCACACACTGAAATTGCTGAGAAGCAAGAATGTTCAGTTCTCTGCTGCAGCAGACAGAAATAATTTCATCTCACAGTTCTACTAAACTTCTGATAATACAGAATCACGAGCCCCATCCTTGGAAAAAAGCACATT
The DNA here is from genome assembly GCF_028018845.1 of Melospiza georgiana. Classification (NCBI taxonomy): domain Eukaryota; kingdom Metazoa; phylum Chordata; class Aves; order Passeriformes; family Passerellidae; genus Melospiza; species Melospiza georgiana. The sequence goes on along the minus strand of NC_080439.1, from coordinate 22,811,049 downwards.
TCAGAGCAGAATTATTAATGGGCACTGCACAACCAGTGCAGGAGAGATTCCTGGAATACTCCTAAAATGCCAGTACATTTTTTGAATTCCTTTTTTCTAGCCTTTCATTGCTAGACCATCTAGTCATCCTGAATCAGGAAGACTCATGTTTATTTCTAGGAATTATATTTTAGACAGTTTTTTCAAGCTACAGATGCATCATCCTAATTTTTAGTCTATAAAAATTAAAATTACTAAATCTGGCAAGATGCCATCACAAAAAAAATTTAAATTGTTGCAATGTAAGAGTACAAGTGTGTCATTCTTTGTTTCAAAACTAGAAATTAAGCCAGCTTTACTATTTTGGAAACTCCAGGCTTTGTGCTGAATCACCTTTTACGGAGTTTCCAGGTACTGATTAACCAAAAACTGTGTGTTTCACCCGCTCTGCCTGGCAATCTATCACAACAAATCAAAAGTTCCATTTATACGACTCCCACGCCTTCAGATTAAACAACTATGCAAATGATGCCAAGTCTTTGTTTATCACAGCTTTGTCAGCAAAACAAAATCATCCAGCAGGTGAATCATGCAATTGCCGTCTGTGTGGATGAGGGGAAGCAGAGATGCCTGCTGAACTTCACGCTCCCCAGTCCATTTCTCCTTCTCCTCTCCTTCACGGCAGCCCTGCCCATGGGAGAGCTCTTCCCCAGCAGAAAGGCACAGCTCACAAAGTGCTTTAGGCCCACCAGGAGAGCTCAGCAGAGTGCCCTTGCTGCCTCCCCTGCCAGGGAACGTGAGGTTTGTTTCCAGAAGGAGAAGTGCATCCATCTCAGTGCCCCCTCCCCTGCTTGCAGAGGGGTTTTGTTGCAGTTCTGCTCTGCTCTGGAGAAACACTGACAGGCTGGCAGCCATCTAGGCAAGGTTAGGTCACCTTCACAAGAGGAGAGCACATTCCAGCAGCTCATAAAAATGTGGCTCAAGAACACTTTTTCTGTTCCTGGAATGTACCTCATTGCCAAAGAAGGTAGCTACGACCAGGAAAATATTCCATGGGGAGCAAACAAATTCTCCTGCCAAAGCCATTCCTCCCTGCTCCACCCCAGCTGATATTACACAAGTTGAATAATGCATGTCAAGGTATTAAGTAACATGTAAACACTTCCAGTAAATGTTTCTGCTGCAAGCCTTGCCTTAACTGGTATTGCTTCCCCCCTGTGATAATGGAAAAACATCTTCCTCAGTTCTTCTGCACCTAAAGCTCATTATTCATGAGGCACTTCCCACCAAATATTGGCTGGTAATCTTCCTCTTGCCCCATCTCCAGAGCAGATTTGAAACCTTTTGCAAACTCAGCTGTCTCAGAGATGGCCTTCCCTGAAAGCCTCTACTGGCCCCACAGCCAGCTCTGGGGAAGGCTGGTGTCCCAGGAGAGCTGCACTTCTGCTAGGAACAGATGACAAATTCCAATGGAAGGAATTTCTGGGGGTTTTCTCTCCCACCAAGGATGTTTTATAGGGGCCTTGTCTTCCCATCGTTGCCCAACAGTGAGATTCTCCACCCCAATTTTGAGAATACGTGTTTTCACATCTTTTCCCAAGGGGAGCCACAGCTCTTTCCAATCTGGTAGAGGAAATCTCTTTGGAATTTAGTAGGCATGCCCACTGCTTGCACAGCATATGCCAATAATTATAATTATATGCCAATAATTCCTTCTGCTTTACTGGCTGGGACACTCCTCAACAGGGGCAAAGGCAGTTCTGAGCCAACTGACCAAAAGAGGACATGGTTAATCACATCACTGGGATGAAGCTGGCTCTTGAATAACCTCCATGAGACTGAGAATCATTAGTCCCAAGGGAGAACTGCCCAAGGAAATTTCTGGGATTTTCCACTGGCATTTGTACTTTCATGAGGGTTTTCTGTAGGAGAGACTGACCTAGGGTCAAGTATCCAAGGAACTCCCAGGGAAATTTCCAATCTGAAAAGTGCCTGGGCAGTAAGTTTGAGCAGAGCTGTTAAGTAAGAAGGCAACCTCATGCATTTTCTATAACTTTTTCCAAGCATAAATTATTTCATTTGATGTCTGTTAACTGCATAGGGCTGAGATTGAGTGGATTGAGTTGGGTTGTTTCCTTTCCATAAGTGTTTTCCTGGCAATTGAACTTGCAGCCCAGCTGAGGATGTGACACCAGGAGCACTAAACACTGCTTAGATCCAAGCCACTGCAGTTGATAAGAAATATGCTCCTGTTTGGGCAATAGATGGAAAGTGAAATGCCAGGCTCCTCCAAACCTTCTCTGTAATGGCAACATCTCAGCTCCAGCTCTGTCTGACCACTGCACCACAGCACAGAGAGCACAGAGAGCATGGGAACTCAAATCACACCCACCATGGCAAAATCAGGTCACAGCTACACAACAACTTCTCAGGAACTCATACAGGCTGATGGTTTTGTCTGGGCTGATCAGGACAGGCAGAGAGCAAACCCCATGCCAAGAAGGAGCCTGTCCTGCTCAGAAGATTGCTCAGGAGATGGGTAATGACTGCATTACAGCTATCACAGGAATGCCAGTGCTCAGTAAGGAGTGATTTGAAGAAGGGTTTCCAAATGCTACTCCCTGCTGCTTTTAGTTCCCCCACAGAAGAACTTTTGGAAAGACTAAACCCTCCACAAACACTTTTGGAGAAAGCTCTGGCCAGCCACTGCTGCTTTCCTAGAAAAAGGTAACTCACTGAGCCTTAATTCTTCTTTATGCTGTGAAATAACCTTTTTATTTATGAAAGACTAATAAAATAACTGATTTCCAGACTTCTAAAAATGTTAGGGCTAAGTGGACACTCAGAAAGATATTCAGAAAGTCTAGACTTCTCAAGACCTGAAAAGTTCACCTGAAAAGATGTTTATTTTTCATCCAGGGCACTGAGGGCACTGAAGCTCAGGTATAAATTCCTGGTGCAGATGAAATAGAGATTTTTGGAGTTCACTTGAATTAGCAACATGAATGAAGCATTTAAATTTTACCTTGTAGAATTATGTGTTGAATTTTAACCTTTTCCTTAAGAAACCTCTGCCACGGTTCATAACTACATCAGGTTGTAGAGTCTATTTATTCTGTATATCACTTCAGAGAGAGGAATGTGATGACAGCAAAGGAAATGCTTTTGCACTGTCCTTTTTTCCCTCCATGCACCCAAAGCAGAATTGTGCTGCCCAGCTCCTGCCTGGATCCCTCTCCACAGGGACAGGGGAACAAGCAGGACCTGCCACAGCCCCCAGAGCAGCAGCAGGTGAGATAAAGCAGGACACACAGAGCCAGGAGGGCTTTCCTGAGGGGTCCCCTGGGTGTGCACATTGCACACACACACAGATGTGTATAACCCACCCTCCTGCAACTGCACAGCAGTTTGCTCTCAGTACAGCAAGAAATGTTGTGCTGTCACACTCCATAAGTTGTGTCACACACCATGAAGCAGTCTGCCAGCCCTCTCTGCTGGTATCTCACATGGCACCAGGAGCTGGGAGCACACCCATCCAGCAGGAGGGCCAGGACCGGATGGTGATGGCAGGCTGTACACATTTGGCATGTGGAAATGTTTGCAGCGCTGACTGCACACAGATCTGCACCCTCATTGCTGTGTGCTCACCCACAGAGCTTGGAGCAGAACCGGTGCCAGCTCGGGGATCCACCCAGAGCTCACCCTGCAGAGAGCTGCTAAAGCTGAGCTCTGATGTGAGCCCATCACAGAGAACATCCCACACAAATCCTTCCTTGTGCCCCCACACAATGGGCACCAACACTCAACCATTGGAACCTAAACTTCAAGGACATCCTTACCGTGCCATTAAACTGCATTTAGAATTCCTTTTGTCAAGTACAATTTTCAGTTATGGTGACTCAGTTGTGGTGAGGACTACAGGTGTTTCAAAACAGCAAAAAAAGCAACAAGTATCAGCTCTCAAGCACCTTTGTTCTCAAGCACCATTAACCACAAAGCAAATACCTGGAGCAGTCACAATTCAGGAAAAGAAATCTCTACATCCCAGTGAAAGCAGTCTCAATTCGTGAAATAGCACCTGTAAACTTCCAAACCATCCTTTGCTAATTCCTTCATGTAATAAATCCAAAATAACCTCTTAAAACACTATTGTTAAACATTAGTCTTTTCCTTTGATAATTTAACTTAAAGATGTTTATTTAACCTTTAATGGCTAAACATTCCTCAGAGAAAAAGCCTCAATAAAGTATTAGAGAGATGCATACTTCACTTCTTTTAATCTTGGTCACATCTTAAGCTGCCATTATCACAGATATATGTTAAAAAGAAATACACTCAGATATGAAAAACAAAGTCCTGTTACAGCATGTCAGGTTTTCTATCAAAGAACATGCCATTACACTTTGTGGCTTAATAATTTTCAAACCTAAGAACTGATGATGCTCAGCTAAATTTTCCATAAAATATGCCTTGAAAAACAGCATGGTTTTGTTTTGCTGTTTTCTCTCCTTCCCCCACAACAACAGCTGGGGGAACAGTCATGCAGTTACATAGTGGCTTGGCCATATGAACTCTATTAAAAAACTGATTATTTCAAGTTGCTAAAGATCAGGTGATAACCTCCCTCAAAAGATGAAAAAATGCGAACAGACCCTAATGAGTATCTGGTAGAAGTGGGGCTGTTGCACTGTGTGAACGCTGAATTAGAATGGTAATGCAGGGAACTCAACAAAAGCAGCTTTGTGTTCCAGCTCTGCAGGGGCTGTCCCTTGCAGCACTCTCAACACTGGGTTCACACACCCTGCTCTGATGTACCTGGCAGGGCTCCTACAGTGTAGCTGAAGAGAACAAGACCCTGTCCCATGCTGCACACCTTGTCTGGGGCAAGGACTTTAAATAAATCCTTCTGGGCTGACTGACTCACTCTTACCTCTCAAACACACCTGCCCATGGCACTGCCTGCAGAAAGCCCAGGTGAGCACCACTGCTGCTGCCTGGCCTTACCCAAACAGGCTCTGTGCCCGCACTTGGGGCTGCTGCTGCTGCTCCAGGTGACACTGGAGTGTCACTCCATGGCAAACATGCCCTGCACACCAGGGACAGGCTCTGCTTCACCAGGGCTGGCACCCAAACACGCCAGGGGCTGCTGCAGGCCAGGGCTGCAATGGACACAGCATGGCATCAGTGTGTGGCATCACTGCATTGCCGTCATTGCATTGGCATCACTGCATTGCAATCACTGCGTGGCATCATTGCATTGGCATCACTGCATTGGTGTCACTGCATGGCATCACTGCATTGGGATCATTGCGTGGCATCACTGCATTGGCGTCACTGCATTGGCATCACTACATGGCATCACTGCATTGGTATCATTGCATGGCATCATTGCATGGCATCACTGCATGGCATCACTACATGGCATCACTGCATTGGGATCATTGCATGGCATCATTGCATGGCATCATTGCATTGCCATCACTGCATTGGCGTCACTGCATGGCATCACTGCATTGGTATCATTGCATTGGCATCATTGCATTGGCATCATTGCATTGGCATCACTGTATGGCATCACTGCATGGCATCACTACAAGGCATCACTACATGGCATCACTGCATTGGCATCACTGCATTGGCATCACTGCATGGCATCATTGCATGGCATCACTGCATGGCATCACTGCATGGCATCACTGCATTGGTATCATTGCATTGGTATCATTGCATTGGCATCACTGCATGGCATCACTGCATTGGTATCATTGCATGGCACCGTTGCATTGGCATCACTGCATGGCATCACTGCATGCCATCATTGCACGGCACCGTTGCATTGGCATCACTGCACGGCAGGTTTAAGCATTGTTGGAATCCTGGATGCTGAGACTTTTAAACTGTCTGTGCTGAAAGGCACAGACCCACAAGAGATCACTGCACTGACCCGAGGCTGTGAAGGTTTCCACAATGAATTGACAGCACTGGGATTGTGGGTGTGGAGCTGGTTAGAAGTGTGCAATATCACAGGGTGGAAAACTTAAAGTTTGGGGTCTTAGAATATAGAAATAAATATAAAGCAGGATGGAGATTGTAAGGTGGAGGCAGATTGTTCTTCACCTTCTTCTTCCTCCTTCTCCATGGGTTTGGGTGGCATTTTGTAATTGGGCAGGAAAGTCTGCACTGTGGGCTCTGTGGGATCAGTTATTGGGTTAAAAGGGAAAATAATCCAGGTGTCAGCTCTTAACTGGATAGTTTAGTCTTAGGAGACTTTGTGCCAAGAGATTGTTGGGCATTTTGTGCCTTCTAATGAAAAGCTGCAGAACTCATGGTTGTGAGACTGTTTTACTGATAAGGAATAACAAACACCTGAGTGCCAACATGGAACTGCTGTCTGGAGTGCCTCCAGTGCAGAGCCAGAGAAACCCACAGTGCATGGCAGGTTTATTGCCAGCTCCCAGCGACGGTGCTTGCCTCGTGCAGGTTTCCTGACAGACACTGAGTGTCTTAATTAGCACCCTGCCTTTTTAATGCCCAGAAAATCACACTGTGCTTGGCACTCTGGGTCTGCATGGCTGCTCCCACACACCCCCACCTGTAACCTTACCCACACAGAAATCCTGCTGAGCCCAACCTTCTTTCCAAGCCAGTCTGCCCCCAGCATATGTCAGCTTCTCTACATTTTGCCCTTTTCCAATTCATCCCATCTGTTTATGGTCTATCTAGTTAAGTACGATTTTCCAAGGTTTCCAAGTAATCTTTTTGCCTTTTTATTTTCCTATCTGATGTCCAGTTAATGATATTAAAGGTAAATTTATTAAAGAACTACCTTAATTTCTATTTTATTAAATAACTATCTTAATTTGAAAATAGCTACTCAATTCCTTTCCACATTTTTTCTCCAAACTGGCTGAGTGTGACCTTTGTAAAGGTATTTAGCAGAGGCCTGTCATTTGTCAAATTATTTTTCCAGTTTTGTCAGCAAGAATTTTGAAATCATGATCAAATTATTTTTGTTTCATCAAATTAAAAAAAAAAATGTTCTCTAGCTAAGCTGACATATTTTAGTCTAATTCCTTAAAACTGCATGAGATGAAGTGCACAGTGGAAAAAACCCACAAAAATCTGGTTTGTGGCCAAAACTGCACCTTGACGTAAAACAGAAGGGGGAGAAAAATTAAATCTCTTGAATAATATTTCCCAAGTGTTTATTAAGAATTTCTTTCTTTCTTTCTTAGTCTCAAATCCACAGTAGTCTCAAGGCAACAGTGTCACATCTGTGTTGGGCCAACCCCTCATTCTGCTGCCCTGCCATCTCCAGTAGGTTCTGCATCCGTGGCACATGCAGCCCAAATTGTTTATTTCTGCAGCTCTCATTAACCTCTGACTGCTCTGTTGGAATCAGGAGACCAGTTCAAATATCTTCTTACAGTTGCTGCTAAATTGTAACTGTTTGAAAAGATTAAGTGTGACAGGTCAGAGAGAGGAACAAAGAGTTTTATTCATGGAGAATCTTGCTGGCTTTCAAAGCGAGTCATATGAGGAATATATGAATACATAGGTTTTTATAGCTTGTGCCTAAATTAGAAACAAGATCAGAAACCTCAACGGCCCTCACGAACTCCTTCCTGTTTCCCCATGCTCTCCCATTCATTTTGGACAACACACTGTCCCCCTTTATTCCTCTTCCTCCTCTTGTCCCTCCTTGTCCCTTGTCCCCCCTCTGTGCACGTCCTGCTCCATGACTCTGCGCTCACTTGTGCTGCATTCAGAGGAGAACACCCCAACATCTCTGGAAATCTGGGAATTGCCAGCTGTCAATGTCCCATCTTGCCTCCCCTAAAGTGAGTATGAATCCAGACTCCAGCCTTCCTTAACAAGGGATGTTCAAATACACTTCACAGCAAGGTAAGAAACAAGCAATTTAATGTGGTATGTGACAATAAAAAAAACCTGGCAAAGCAAAATTCCCCAGGAAAAAGGCCATTTCCTCACCCTCTGGCTTTGGAACTAGACCAGGATAAGCTAAGTGGGTGAGGCAGAAGTGCTGGCCATTTGACCATCTCAACGGGGGGAAAGAAAAAGGAAAAAAAAAAAAGGATAAAAAGGCAGAAAACAAGTGAAAACTGCTTGCACATGAATCCCTAGGGCCATCCAAACTGGGAAGGGATGCTAGAAACCAGTTCTGCTTCCAGGATTAGGGTTTTGAAGTCAACAAGGGCAGTCATTTCTGGAGATATAGTACAATACAGACAGTGCCTTTTGACTCAGAGAGAAGAGAGAGCAAGAGACAAACTTCTGGCTGGACAAAAAACTCTTCCTGCAAGAACAACCACCTCTGAAAGAGGAAAAGAGAACAACAGCAGCTGCTTTGATTTACACTGATGTCACAGAACAGAACTGGAACCAGCCAGTATCTCTAACTGGTACCAATTGCTACATCAGTGGGTCTAAACAAGTTTATAGCCTCAGAAGACTGCAATCTCCCTTCTACACAGGAAAGGAAAATCGTTTCTTTTAGAGGAACTCAGAATTTCTCAACCCTAATTAATCTTCTAAAACAGGAAATCCCTTGCCAGCACAGGTGGAACTGGCTTGGTAACACATTGGCTGTGCAGCTGGGGAATGAAAAATGGGATTTCCCTCCAAAAACAGAGCAAGTAAAACAAGCAGCTGAAAAGCTGGAAAGAAGAATACAAGTGAAAAAACTGAGAGGGGAATTTAGGAAGTCTCTAGATCATTCCTAAGAAAATTCCCTATAGGGTCAAGGATGGTTTGAGGCCTTCTGCGGAAGCAGCCCTCACTGAGAGCTGAGCATTAGGGCAAAGGAAACTCATCCAAATCTGTATTTCAGGAGCCAAAGTCGAGAGGACACTCTGCTGCCTTCTGAAAGAGCCCTGTAATGTGCATGGACAAGTCCAGCTTCCCTCAGCCATCCCTTTGTTCTCTGTAATTGCTATGTTTAAATGCAGTTTACACTGTTACTCACTGGACCACATCACAAAAGATGAATGCCAGCACAGACATTTCTTTGCCATTGAAATGTTACTTGAGTTAAAAGTCAAGACAAGAAGCAGCCATTTCTCTTTGATACTTACAGCATTACAATTGTGGAGGCATGTAGAAAAGAGGGAGATAAGTAATGCTACACATTTCTGTCTAATTGGAGCCAAAAGACTCAGAGACAGGTGAAGATAACACAGGTGCTTGTAGGGTATGACCTGCACTCTGCTCTGAGCACTAGGGCTGTGCTAAGGTTCAGCTTAGCATAAACAGTATTTTTCATGACAGTTTACTTTTTTTTGTCCATTTTTTATTTTTTATTTTTTAATATTTTATTTTTTCTTTTTTTTATTGTTCCTGCCCATGGCTGGGGAGTCAGAACTAGGTGATCCCTAAGGTTCTGTAAGGTCCCTTCCATCCCAGGCCATGCTGTGATGCTCTGACTGGGTGACATCAAGCACCACAGAACCACCTGTATCAGAACACACAGGGCAGGTTTCAGAGAAACTAAAAAAACGTGTCTCAAACAAAAACAACTAACACAAACAGTAGCACCCAAGCTTTGTTTAGACTAGGGGAAGTCCAGCAAGAGCTGTCAGGGTGGGGTGCTGCAAGGTGTGTTCTCACCAGAAGGGCAGTGCTCTCAGTGTAAAACAGCCTGAGGAAGTGACCCTCACTCTCTGATGTGCCAGACAAGTGGGTAACAAGCAAAACCAGATTAATTTACTTGAACTACAAGTACACCCTCAACACTTGCTCACTGGGGGAAAAGATAAATATACTTACTACTAATAAATATAACACTAAGAAAGCAGGATTTTTTTTCTTTCCTACACACACACACAAGTTCTCTCTATTTAGACTATTAGAAGGCTAACTTTTCTCACACATGCATTTCAGTCAATAAAACAGGTATTTGCATTGTTACTTTCTCAAGAGTTTGTATTTCATTGCCCCATTTTGACAGAGCCCACAGGACATTGCTGGAGTCCATATGGTTTTGTTCTGCACAGCAAAGCAGGCCATGCTTGGAAATGCCCTGAAACATGCAGAGGAGGCAGAAAAATGAGCAAGGTCACTCAGCTGGGCTTTCCTTTCATGTTCCAGCAAGAAAGTCACACACATTCTCCAGAGCAGGCACAGCAGCTCAGCTGCTCACAATTCAGTGCCCCCATGTGCACTGGCAGTGCCACTCAGAGCTGTGAGTGACCTGCACAGGAGCTGCTCCAAAATGTGCCCGTGCCCTCCAGTGTCGGTTCCTCGGCTGTTTGGGTGACCTGGAAAGGCCCGGGGTGGCCTTGGACAGTCTGGCGCTTCAAAGGACGAGAAGAGGCTTCTGATCTTTTCTCGGTCTCGGTGTTTATTAATTGTTTATCTAAAAGATTTTCTCTTGGCCCGACAGAGGTCTGCACAGCAGCCAGCCATGGGCACACTGAGAGCCCCCGGGGCGGTCACCTATCTTTGTACTCAAAATTACGTATACAATATTTACCTATTTCCCCCAATGCCTTTTACCCTTATTGACCAGTACACCTTTAGTAATAACCAATCCCAAAGTGCCAGCATCACCACAGAAGATGGAGGCCAAGAAGAAGAAGAAGGACAGGACACGCCCCAATTCCTCCATCTTACTTCTTTAGACCCCCCTGTACAGAAATCCTAAACCCTGTGTCTCACACTCTAATTAACTTATCCCTTCACCATTCACCCCAGTGAAATCCTCCCATCCTCATACAGGTGTTGTCTCCCGTGCAGGATCAAAGTCCAGCCACCAGACACTTCTGGCAACATTCCAGGACCTCCGAGCCCCCCAAGGGTGGTCTCGGTCACTCTGCACATCAGTCCTGAGGCGCTGAGATCCCACATTCCAGCATCCCCACAGCCATCCCCAGGCTGGCCTCTGTGCTTCAGCCTGCTACACTCAATATTGAAGGTAAATGTATAGGAACTACTGAAAACTATAGTGCTTAATTGAAGAACAAGACAAAGATTTACCAGACGTGTTCTTCCCCTTAAGATGGATTGGTAAAACACAGAATTTAACGTTAGGTAACTGCAGAAGTGAGATAATGTCATGATGTTTTGCTTTCTACAAGATAAAAGGAAAACCCTGGTTGCTATATTAAGAGAGGAAATTATTTTAAATAAATATCTCAACTTCCTGGCAAATTACAAGGTTTAGGTCAGCTCTAAAAGGAATTTGTGTCAGCTAGAATAAGACATCTATGTGAAAGATTAATGAGAATGAAAACCAACCTCTTTAAAAAGTAGAAGTAATGCTTGTTGAATTTATCATCACCTGTAGGACTGGTTATGTTAATAATCCTTCATGTTATGCCAGGTAGACTGAAAATAATTAATAGCTCACAACCTTCCCACAGAAGTTTCAGTGCCAATGTTGTTCTGACTGTTGACAATAAATACAAAGTGTAATCCCAAGTATTTAGGCCTTCAACATAAATTCCTTATATCTGAGCAACTTCCATGAAAAGTTAATAAGAAAAGTTAATAAGAAATCCACCAGTCCAGCATTACCTGTGAGTTCCTGGATCACAGAATTTCAGCCTCACTGCTCACAGCTCTTCAATGAAGGTCACTGTGCTCACGACCTGGAGAAGCAGATGTGATGTTACACTCAGGGCTCCTCAGCTGAGCCACAGCAACGCTCAGGAGCCAGAGATGAGAACCTGGGTGCTGCCAAAGCCTGGCTGGCTGTGCTGCTCAGGGGCTGCTGTGAAATCCTCAGGGCTCTTTGTCCCACAGCTCTTTCCCAGCTGTGAAACAATGCTCACCTCAAAGCAGCAACAAGGAACGGCTGCGAGGACACGGCACCGTGAGAGAGGAGGGGGAGGAAGAGGAGGAAATGGAGAATAAAGCAAAAGATGGAAGGGAGGAAGGTTGTTTATACGCTTACAAAATCTCTAAAATAGTCACAGCCCAGAGAGATGCAGGTGGCAAACTGATCTCATTAGAGAAACCACAATGGTTCGTTTCTGCCAGGATCCTGTTTCCAGCACTGCTCATACCCAGATGCTGCACAGGAAGGTTCCCAGCCACAGTTTGACAGACTTTAATGTGATTCCTGAAGGACAAGCCAGAAATACTTGGCTAAAATTCATTGCCAAGTTAGACAACCACTACATAAGGAAGAAATAAAATCCACTATGTAGAACAGGACACCCATGGTTATCAAGTTTAGAACCCACTCATGGCATTTTTCCTTGGAAACAGCACTTGATGCAGCACACAGCATCCCTGCAAACAGCCAAAATGCTCTGATACAGGCCTCAAAAGTGTGAGAAATAAACCTGTTAGCCTAGGAACTGGGCAACTGGTGTGCAACCAGCACCAAATCCACTGAGGCACGAAAGGACTGCAGTGTGCACCTGCACCATGCAGGCTTTTGAGGCAAAGCAGGAAGATTTACACGTCCCCTCACTCCATCAGGACAACGTGGCATGGATGCTGTCGAGACAAGAAATGTACAAGACTGACTGCCTTCATTCCTCATCCCTCCATTAATACTGGATCTTAGGAACTGCTGCTTAGGGCTAGTCAAAAAACTCCCCTCATGATGTTTTTCTGTTGAAAATTGTGTGTTTGTCCTTGGGGGGGAAAAATAAGCTTCCCATTAAAGGCCCTCACTCTCTAGTATTTAATTTCTAAAAACACCAAGACCTACTATGTTTTTGTTTTCAACAAAAGCTTGTTTTTGAAGTGGTGCCTCACCGGAGCTGTGGTTCAGCTGCCAGAGCACACCTCCCACGAGGTGTGAGATCACTCAGAGGGGAGGTGATGACACCACTGGGGAGATGCAGCCCGGCCAGGGAAGCCAGGCTGCACCTGAGTCAAAGCTGTCCATCAAAAACTATTCGCAATTTTAGAAAGTCTACTGCAAATTTTGACAAAAGCAATGCGCTTCGCTTTAAATTTTTCTGCAAAATAACGTGTTTGGTGATCATGTCTGTTCCTCACCATTTCTGGGCACTCCTGAAGTGCAGCTTATAAAAGTGGAGTGGGCAGGACACTGGAGGCTCCAGCAACAGCAGCCATACCTACCACTGCCAGAATTGCAAGGGGATTCTTCTCCTCCTCAAGCATCTCACCCACAGTATCTGGCCACTCACTGCCCAGAGGGACTGAGCTCCCAGGGAATGCTCTGAAAACGTCAAAGATTAACTCACTGACCCTCGTGTTTAATGTACAAAAACTCTTACAGGAACTCTACACGTAAGCCTTTAACACAGACTCTGCTCCGAGGGCAATGGACAGCCCTGACAGCAAATCCTGGTGCCTCGGCAGCTGCCTGAGCTCTCTGAGGGGATGTGAGGGCTCCGAGAAGCAACCCAAGAGCACACAAGCATGTGCAATCAAGGCTCCACTCTTATCAGACCCCTCCCAGTCTGCTCGAGCTTTACCAGCTCACTGACCTCCCTCGTGTCACAATTGCCAGTAAAATACAAAAGCCTGAAACTGAAAACACCTCCGGTCTACCTAAGAACCCACTCCGAAGGACAAAGTCACCGATAATGCTGAGCCCAGCTCACAGGATGAGCCGCTGATTGTCTCAGCGCTCTAAGTGAGCGGCTTAATTGGAACAGAAAAACAGGGCGATGAATCACAGCTAAGGAAAGCACCTTGCTGAGGAAGACAGACAACATCAACGCTTTACATCATTAAAAAATTTTTGAGGTTACTCTTTAGGACAGCACACGTGGAAAACATTTCAGGGAAAAAAGATGAAATGTTGTTTAATTGGTGAATTCTTGCCATGAACAGGTGTGACACATGCTGCTGGGCAGGAGGTGCGAGCCTCAGACACGCTGCCAGCCACACTTCCCCGCAGCTGCCAGAGCTCGCTGAGGTTTCAAAGTTTCCCAGCGGGAGGCCCTGTTCCCTTTGCTTTCTGGTAAATTAGCCACTGTAGTTACATCTCCTTGCTGGGTTCGATTTCGTTTTTTCTTCTTTCTTCTACTTTTTTTTTTTTTCTTGGTTTCTTTTTGATGCACTAGCATCTGATCTCACTCAATCCTAACTCCTCTTCTCATCTCCTCACCCCGGAAAGGGAAAGAGACGCCAGAAGCACCCGAGGGAGTGGGGATTCACCTGGGACTGGGGAGATTGTCACAGCACGGGAAGCGCCAGCAGCGACAGGGAGGGGACGCGCCCGAGTCCGGCCCCGGCAGCGGGCAGGAGCGGCGGAGGCTGCGGGCGGTGCCGGGCCCGGGGAGCGCCCCCGCCCCTGCCCAGGGGTCGGGGGAGGGCACAAAAGCAGCAAAGCAATAACGCGAGCCGCGCTCCTACCGAGCCGTGTGCCTCCCGCAGCCTCGCACCGACAGCGCGTCCCCAGCAGCGCCGGCACGGCCCGCCCCGCCCCGGGGCCGCCGCCTCTTCCTCCCGCCGTGCCTCGGCCCGGCCCCGAGCCGCCCTCAGCGACCCCGCGGGGCTCGGCACAACACGGCCCCGAGCCGCCCTCAGCCACCCCGCGGGGCTCGGCACAACACGGCCCCGAGCCGCCCTCAGCGACCCCGCGGGGCACGGCCCCGAGCTGTCCTCAGCGACCCCGCGGGGCTCGGCACGTCCAGGCCCCGAGCCGCCCTCAGCCACCCCGCGGGGCTCGGCACAACACGGCCCCGAGCCGCCCTCAGCCACCCCGCGGGGCTCGGCACAACACGGCCCCGAGCCGCCCTCAGCCACCCCGCGGGGCTCGGCACAACACGGCCCCGAGCCGCCCTCAGCCACCCCGCGGGGCTCGGCTCGGCATGGCCGGCCCGGGGCAAGGCGGCTCGGCTCGGCCCGCTCCCCTGCCGCTGCTGCCCGCACAGCTCCTCCTCACCCCGGGCACGGGCATTTCCCGGGGCACCGCTGTCCACCGGCCACTGGCAGCACTGCCACCACCACTACTGCCACCGCCACTACCACTGGCACCGCCACACACCGCCTGGCAGTGCCCCCAGCCACGCTGTGCCTTTGGCCTGGGCAGAGGAGCAGCGAGCCCCTTCAGTTTACAAGCATGATCTTTGCAGCCGTGACTTTGCACTTGGTAGTGAAATACTGAGTCATGCCAAATGTTACCCAGCTGTTCCTTTATCTCCTTCGCTGGGGAAAGGTGATTACTGCAATAAAATCTGCTGGTTTCTTTCAGGCCAGCCTCGGTTCCCTCGGAGGGAAAGCAGCAGGTAATGTGGGGGACGCAGGGCCCGGCTCTGCCACAGCCAGCCGAAGGCACAGCTTCCTTCCACCCCTCTCCTCCTCCTCCTCCTCAGGCGGCTCCCAGCATGGCCTGCAGCCAGGCAGCCACCCACGGGGCCTGCCTTCCTCACAAACACCACCACACCTGCCACAGAAACTGCTGTGGGAGCCCTGCAGGCTGCCACGGGCATCCCACAGGCACACCCTGCATCACCGGGGATGCTCTGCCCTGCCCAGCTCCGTGCACAGCAGAAACCAGCTGCCCACACAGGTGTCTGCCTGACCTCCAGACATCCAAAAAAGGCTTCACTCTCCTCCTCACTTCAGCAGCACCTTGTGCCAGCCTTCCCCAGGTTCAGGCCACTGCTTGGGAGATGACATTCTGACAAATCAAAACCTGTAAATTCAGGTGCAGAGGTGACAGATGTGCAAACCCAGACATCACACCTGGCCATGTGTCAGGGGGTGAAGCACAGAGCTCTGCAGCTCGGATCTGGGGAGACAGCCAGGGCATCTGCCAGCACACATGGGGCTGATAAAAGCTAAAAGGAGAACAGCAAGCAGACCCTACAGGAGGAGTGGCTTCCACTGCTGAACCAAAGGCAAGTGTGGTCTCTAAGAAAAGCCTGAATCCAAAAATTGCCCTAGTAGGAGACCTGGAACATCCCACAGGACAAGCTGATTGCATTCCTGTTTTATTGTCTGCCATAAGCAGCAAGCGTGGTGTTCAGCAGCCGAGAAACTTGAGTTGATGATCTCTTGTAAATTTCAGTACTTGCAAGAAAGGTTTAACAAGAATTTTCAAACCTGCAAAGTTGGAATATATGCTAAAAACATGGCAACATTACATTTTTGAAGCCTGACATTCTTTTAATTCATGGTATGGGCAATAACTTGCAATCAACAGTAGCAGCTCCAGACCCTCTCCTGCAGCTGTGCTAGCCACAAATAAGGTTCTGAGCAGGGCAGAAAAACCAATGTCACAGAACAAAGGAACCTGAAGTGCCCTCCCCCTGGAATTTGCTTTTCCAGGCTCCTCTCTTTGCACATGAGTGTGCTTTGGGGATCCTCAGGGCCAGGTCTGGAAGGAGCAGAGCTGTCCCTCCCAGTGACGCAGAACAAAGCCCAGGTTGCAGCAGATCCTTTTCATTTCTTGCAGGGTGCCGGTTCCCTCCCCTTGGACAAGCATCTGTGCCCACCAGTTACATCAGCACCTTGCAACCTCACCCTCACCTGGAGAAGAGCTTGGGGCACTCTGTGCACACAGCTTCCCCCTAGAGTCACAGGAACTGGGAAGTCAGAGTTCAGCCCCAATTTTACCTGGCACAAACCCACGCCACAGGAAGACAGCCCCTTCCCTTGCCCACTCGTGGTGCTCTCTGCATGGCCCCTGCCCTCCCACCACTGCCAGCTCCTTGCCCACTGCACATGTGGGTTGAGTGAACTTACCCATGCTAAAACACCGTGTTGGCTTCTTTTCCCAATGTACTTGTGACTTCTTAGCAACTGCTCCCTCAAGGAGAAAGGATATGTTCATTGTTTTTTTTTTTTTTTTTCAAAACAGAAGGTACAGTACTTAGTTCTGCATCTAGAAGTAGTGGTTCAATAATCTGAATTGAGGCATCCTCCAGGCACCTCCCCTAACACCCATATGGATCAATGGCAGATGTGATGAAAACCCAAGCAGCTGAGAAGGAACAACTAGGAAAAAACATCAGGACCTTAGGAAGTGTTTTGCACCAGTAACTCTCAGTGGCTGTGGGTGCTTTTGGGTTCGTATCTGCATCAGAATTTACAGATTTGGAGGCACAGTTCTCCACGACTGACTTTTGCCAGCACTCTATCAGTAGCTTTTATGGCATGTGTAGGTCAAACCCTGCTTTGAAAGGACTCTGCTTCCTTTGGACATTCTGGCATGACCATCTATGTCAAGGGAGCCAATCTGTCAAATTTTAGAGAACAACGAGCAGCAAGGCACCGCTGGCTCTAATTCCTCACTGAGTGTTCCTGAGATAGTTCCTTAATCCAGATTTCCAATTTCCTCCCACAGAGCATGGCCAATACTTCCCTTTTCCCATCCTCCAGCAGCCATCCCTGTTCAGATGATGCTGTCCAAGTCAGGGTGTTCCCCATGCACTGAACGCAGCTGTGGCACCTCAGCATGGCCTGAAAGGGTAAAAATGGGTACCAAGCTACTGCAGAGACAAATCCCACTTGCTCACTTTCTTGCCCTTGCCATGAAGGAATCCTGTTTGTATGTCCACTGCCACAGCTGGATTTCAGCCTGCAGACAGCTTGTCTGCCCAGCCTAGCTTACAGACTCCTGGCCAAGGTTTCATCTCACCTTATCAGTGTATTCAGCATTCTTCAGATCCTGCCTACCCACACCCCTCCCTCTCTGCTTCCCAGGATCCCTTTGTATTCTTGTCCTTATCTAGTGCTGCCTTTTATCCTTCTTGCTTTTTCTTTTTACTATCATTTCTCACCACACACCTTGAGAAGGGTGAGTTTCCTGGAAGAAGGCTTATGGAAAAGATCTTGCCTCCCTATCTGAGCAAGCAAGGGAGCCAGGAGCTATTTACATATTTTCTGATAAGCAGTGAGAATGTCCTGATGGTCCTGTGAAGTCCACAAGGAATTGGTTTCATGCTGTTCTGCATTTTCTGCTTGTCTGTGCTTGCCCAAATCTAATGAACTGACAGTATTAAAGATATTTTACATATTGTTATAGCATTATTTGGAGGAGAAAACAGTATCACCATCTTGAATTTAGTTATTAAAGAGATGATACTGGCAACAAAATGATATTAGCATTTCAATAGTGAAAATAACTTTTAAAGTATTATTTTCTTATTAATTATCAGTTAATTTCTGCCTACAATATTACATTACAGCTGCATCTAATTTCTAATTTTTTGTGCAACCATTAGGGCAAAAATTATATTTAATTATATTATTAATTTTAATTCTTCACTTTTTTTATATGGACCAAAACCAGGGCTGTATTGAGTTTTTGACAGTTGACATTTTCTTTTCTTTACAGCTTTGAAGATCTGGAGCCTCACAAGAAAACTCCCAGTGAGTGAGCTCTGCATGGTGTGAACGCAGCAGATTTCTGAGTATTTTGTGCTCTGTAGCTGAGAAATAAGCAAGGCTGGGCTAGGAGGTAACTAACTACCAGGAGAGAGCTGCTTGCATGACCGCTTCTGAAAACGCAGCTGAAACTCTCCTGGGGGCAGATCCTGAGACTGTAACTGTTTTTGCTCGGAATATTCAAATCAGCCTGTACTGACAACAAACAGAGTGAAAGCCAAGCCAAGCCGCGGTCTCGGAGGAGAGGAGAAGACACGAGCAGCTGTGAGAAGAGAGCACACGAGCTGCCCCTGCAAGGGCTGCCCGCTGCTCTCTGGGAGACTCTCCTTGCCCTGGTGGGAGCTCTCCTGCTCACTCTAATTCCATTCTTTTGTTTTTCATTAGATACCCGGCCTGTTATGACTTTCAAAGTGGTTAATTCAAAGTTTCATATTACTCACAGCAGTTATCAAGCCCTAACACTTGACAAATACCTCAAACACACCCGCTTTGAACCTGGCTTTAGATTACAATATAAAAACTACCCATTTGGTCAACAAAAGTTGGTTGGTCACCTGTCAGTCCCTGACAGCCACACCCATCCTGTCTCTGACAGTCACCTGTTGCAGCATCTGCTGCAAGCAGGATAAAGGAATATCTATTCGTTTTCACTTCTCTTAATCCTGTGATGCTCAAAATTCCTGACTTTTGAAAAGGCTTTTCTATAGGTGCAGTTTTTGAAGCAATACAGACACACCATTTGCAATAAAACCCCATCCACACAGGGAGAAATGAGGCAGCAGGCTTCGTTCCAAGGAGCAAATTCCACCATCCCAACCCAGATGAACTTGACCCTTACACAGCGCCTTGAAAACACGAGTACAGGCCTAAAACACACAACTCCACACATCTATTTGATACCATACCAGCTCTCAGTCCAAATGTTTACAGGTGAGAATCCCTCTTAACTCTGTTTTTGAATAGTTGCACTCATTCTCATTTTGGCAGCAGTGCAAGTTCCGTGTGATACTTCATTCAGCTGAACGTTCCTGAGCTGCTCCTCACCTCGCTGTGCCTGATGGCTGGGCAGGGCTCAGCCAAAGTCACATGAAGCGTGCTGCTGCTAGGCAGGAGCAGCAAGCTGTGGGGAAAACTTTACCAGGTAGTGCACAGGTGTATGTGGAATAAACCACCCTGTACCGTACCACGGGCCCTGCCGTGAGCGGCAGCACCGCGCTCACAGCGCTCGCTGCCAGCAGCCTTGACCTTGGAACGCTCCCGAGGAGGGAGCAGAGGACATTTGCAAATAGTGCACTCGGGCGGAAAGACAAGCCCGGGGCACGTCTGCCACGGCATCGCTGCCGCTGCACAATTCCGCCGTGCAGCCGAGCGCGAACCCCACGGGAGCCGCTCACCGGGGCCAGCTCCTCTCGGCCCGGACTGGGGCTGGCTCAGCTCCCCACGGCCGGGAGCGCTCACCGGGGCTGGCTCCCCTCCTCTCGGCCCGGACTGGGGCTGGCTCAGCTCCTCACGGCCCGGGGCTGGCTAGAGTGGCCGCTCACCTGCCCACGGCCCGGCCCGGGGCTGGCTGCCCTCCCCACTGCTCGCACCGGGACTGGCTCAGCTCCCCACGGCCGGGAGCCGCTCACCGGGGCTGGCTCCCCTCACCTCGGCCCGGGGCTGGCTCACCTACCCACGGCCCGGACCGGGGCTGGCTCAGCTCCCCACGGCCGGGAGCGCTCACCGGGGCTGGCTCCCCTTGCCTCGGCCGGCACCGGGGCTGGCTCCCCCCTCACTGCCCGCACCGGAGCTGACTCAGCTCCCCTCGGCCGGCACCGGGGCTGGCTCCCCTCAACTCCGCCGGCACCGGGGCTGGCTCCCCTCCCCACGGCCCGGGGCTGGCTAGACTGGCCGCTCCGCTCCTCACGGCCTGCCCGGGGCTGGCTCAGCTCCTCACGGCCCTGCCCGGGGCTGGCTCCGCTCCCCAGGGCCGGCACCGGGGCTGGCTCCGCTCCCCAGGGCCCGCACCGGGGCTGGCTCCCCTCCCCAAGGCCCGGGGCTGTCTCGAGTTGCCGCTGCCGTGCCCAGGGCCCGGGGCTGTCCGGAGCTGCCGCTCAGCTCCCCACGTTCCGCGGCCCAGCCCCGGCTCTGCCCTCACTGCACACTCTGCCCTCGCTTCCTTGAGGCACCGTGGCATTCATCCTGGTGGATGCTAAAAACGTGTTTCCCTTGGAGTTTTTTTTTTTGTGGAGTTTACTTTAAGCGCATCGCTGTCTGCTAAGTCACTGCAATGCTTTCTAGAGTCCCTGGGATATTTTTATACTCGTTCATTATAAGATGTACCAAGTGCTACAAAATAGCAAGGGCTGCAATAAGAGTATTACACGTTAAGGATGGCTTTAATTACATACACAATATCTATGCAAATGCCAGATAGCATCTTCTGCATGAAAGGGTTGGTTGGTTTGCCTCTTATCCTCGCAGTATGGAATCCTAGTGCTTCTTATGATGCAATATTAATTTGGTTAGACTTAATTTAATTACTTTGGTTGGTAATTAAATCAGCATGTCTTAAATTAAAATAACCAGTATCATCATGAAGTATTTCTGTCACAGTGGCTTCTAAAATATTTCAGTCAGGACTAGATCCCTATTGTTCAAGAGGCTGTGAAAAAAAAACGCATTAGAGAAAGGGGCCAGACAAACCCATCTGCCTCTTAATGTGAGGAGGCTGCTGCTGAATGGCAGGCACCTGGCACACTACAGGTCCCCCTCCAGGCACCAAAAGCAACATTTTTCTCAGTCTCATCCTACTTTGAATACCTGGACCTGAGTGTCAAGTCCAACATTACACCATGAAGCACTAGAGCAGTGCTTGTCTCACCACTTTCCTTCAGCTGTTTCAGTGTGTTTGGTTAAACCCAGGAGCACAGAGAGCAAGTTCACAGTGATGATCATCCTGTCCCCCCCAAGTCACTGAGAGGTGAAGTAGCTTCAGCAAGGTAGTGTTAACTCAGTGGCTCACCCTTATTTGTACTGCTGCTGTAACTGTGCTAGGAAGCTGGGCTCCTGTTTGAGCAGGACTAAACACACATCAGGCCCTTGCTGAGTCACTGGCACAGGCAGAAGGGCTCCAAACCAACATCCTGCCACTGGCAATGATGCCTCAGGCACAGCACACCAGGCAATGGGGGTCTTTGACTTTCCTGCAGGAGCAGCTTCCCCTGATGTGGTCTGGCCAAGCAGGTTTTGAGGTAAAAAGCAAGCATTTACTGCAGATTAACACAGCACATGTGGAACTGCACTGTTTGTTTAACTATGACTATTGCAAAGTGTCATGAGCAAGGTACAGTTACAGGTACAGTGAAGAAACAGAACCAGCCCCACAGATTTGCAGGACAAAGGTTACAAACACAATTTCACCTCAGTCCTCTGCAGGCCATGTGGCACAGTCTTGATTCCTTATTTCTCCTGCATTAATTCATCAGTGAAGCTCGAGCCCACTCTCTCCCTTGCAGCTCTCAGGAAGAGATTGCTTGCAGACTCTCTCAGCTGGATGACAAGGGAAACATTCAGCGTGGGCCAGGAGAACACATACCCAACAGTGAGTTACACAAGCAGTTGTGAGACAGTACTGGAATGTCAGCAAACAGGATCTTTGGGTCTAGCTGCAGCTCTGGAGGCAGAGAGCAGCCTAAGTCATCATGAGCAAGAGGCCCCATCACAGCAGCAGGTAGGTTTGCTTTGAGAGGTGACATGGCAAAGCAGATGAGCCCTGCTGCTCTCCAGGCCAGGGCTGCATTGCCAGCTCTGTGCACACACTGCACACTGCAGTGAGTCTGCAGAGCAGCTGCAGGACCCCTGCCTCCCACCAGGAGGGATGCATGACTGCCTTGTGGAGTGCATGTGGGGACAGCAGCAGTGGGGCATGTGGAATCACACATCACAGGCTTCTGGGCAGCAGCGAACAGCATTGTGACCATGTCTAACTTCTCCCGCTGCCCTCGCCCTTCCCCTGTCATTGTGTGGGCTGGCAGGCTTGCCAGATGTGTCACAGCCACATGAAATGGGTGACACTTGTGACCCTGCCCTCATGGCCCCCAGGCTGACGGTCAAGTCTGAGACACAGACCAGCCCAAAAGGAAATGAGGAAGGCCCTACCCAGAACAGAAAGACTGCAGGACCAGTCTCAATGTGTTTGTTTATTCTGCAAGTTTTAAGATGGAAAAACCCCCTGTAATAACAACCAAGCTTGTGAATTCTGTGCTGTGTACAGCAATTCTGTATGTGAGCTCTGCATGTGCTTGTTGATGTCAGTGCCCTGTAACCAAGAGCCACTGCTGCCTATCACACACAAGTCCTCATTATGTTGCATAACAAATTACCTTTGTTGCCTCACAGAATGGCACAGTAGATTTTGTTGTTGCCTGGTGTAAACTTTATTCTTGCGAGTTCCATTCTGCCCTGACGCACTGCTGCTGCCTGACAAGTGCTTCATTTCTGTTGTTCAGCAGCAGAACTCCACAGTGCAGGCGGCCTCAGAGCCTGAAAAACAAGTTCAGAAATGCAGAAATACGCCACCACTGTGTCTGCAAAACAATTGGCCACGTGGATCCTGGCTGCTGGAACACTGGGCTTAGAGCTGCAGCCACACATCCTGGGAGGCAGAACCGCTGCACATTCAGCCCTCGTGGTCATCTGATGTTTTCAGCCACAAGGAAAAACAGCAGCACAGAGGAACAAAGAAAGTGGCAGAGCAGCAAAGGAATTTTAAACCGACAAAGAATTCATGGTGTTGGCATTTTGATTCTATATTACTGCCTTTTTAATGGATTTATCCAACTGACTCTCATTTTCAGTGTTAAAGTACTGTTTCTAACTAAAACCCATTAGTTACAATGTTCATCTATTAAAGAAGAAAGTGTGAAAATGTTAACAAATACATCATCATGATTACAGAATGTTAAACCTCACTAGACACCCCTGATTCTTGCTTCTTTATATATGTTCAGCACATATTTCAGGAGAAGGAAAACATTTACTGCCAGGCTTCAAACAGTGTTTCCTTTCTTAAAACGTTTTAGTTGGCAGCTTTTTCTGCTGGCACATGACCAATACTCTGGATAAGTGGGAAAATAGCAGTGATATCTACAGGCCAGATTTTGCCACTTCTTAAAATGAGTAATGCTATCTTATTTTCATATGTCCTGGCATTCCCTCTACTCAGAGCACTACTGCAAACTCACTGATATCTGCTCCCTACTTTGTCTGGACAAAATCCAAAGAGGAAGAAAATCTAGGCATTAAAAGGGCAAACTTCAATAAAATCTGAGAGTTGGCCTGTTGGGATAACCCTAAATAAGGGTAACAAAATCTGGATGCTAGCTTATTTAAAAATACATGTTTTGCCATCCCCTCCTAGTCCTTTGAGAAATGTATGTTCCAATCTCCAACACACACTCCTCTCCCATGCACTCTCCAAATTTTTTAGCTGCTTCCTAGTTGAACCTGCCCTTTCATCAGTGCTCCTGTCACCCCACTGCTCACCCCATCTCCTCCACAGCCAAGAAACTCATCAAATAAATCACTGGAGACATTGCTGGACAATGGGTGAATGAACTGCTGCTGAGGGATTGGGGTTTGCCTCTATTTACTGGCTGTAGTTAGAAACACTTGAAGCCAAATTTCAATTACAGGGATAAAATAAAGGCCAGCCCAGTCTGGGCATTTTAAGAGATAATTGTACTTCAGTAAAGCACTAAGGCAGGGCTGTTGTCAGACACTGCTGCTCACAGCTAATGGTGCTGGTACAAAATCTACCTGGGCATGACTGCAAACAGCTTTGGAGAGCCGTCATGGGAATGAGTGTGGCCACTGAAGGGAGCCTGAATGCTTGAGGTACAGGACAGAGAAACAAAAAAATCTTTGTAGGAACCTCAGGTATGTGAGCACTGTACAGCTGTAATTATGTTGTTATTGTAACAGCTACTCCTTAGCTTGTGGAAAAATATGGTGAGCAGTGCTAAGGGAAGGGAGGGAGATTACAGCCCTGTCTGCTTCAAAGTGAAACACCAGCCCTGAAGCTGTCACCTCCTTCACCTTCTCCACATCCTGATGACACAGGGCCTGGGGAATTTCAGATGATGGCTGAAAGACCTGGGATTTCCCAGGAGAGAGAACTAGTGAGTCAAAGAAGACTTGGTAGGAGCATTCAATACAGGAGATAGCAGCTTGGCTCTTTCCTGTCCTGATGTTTGAACACAGGGCTATAGAAGGACATGGAAAGGGTAGAAAACACAAATCTGAAGACAAGTAATTTAAAGTGAGTCCTGAGAAAGTCTGGACATTAACAAGAGCAGGCAGTAACCCAAGTCCTGTTTACACTTCACACGTTTAGGCACTAACAGCTATTGTATAAGCCCTGCTGTCAGCTCTGGGCTGACTGGTTACCCTCTTTTAAAAATACAAGAACAACATGACTTCAATGCAATTTGAAAGGCAGCATTCTAAATTATAAAATTCTTTTCTAGACAGCACATAATTAACCTATGGAACTCATTCCCACAAGATTTCAGTCGAGCTGAGACTCCTCCAAAAAGAATTGTACATGTATTTATTAGCTGGCCCGATTCCACCCGGGGCAAGGGCAGTGAACATTCAATTGGGTATTTGTAAGTGACGCTTTTTAAGTCCCCGTGGAGAATGTGCCAGCAACCCTAAGGACGTCAGCCGTGGGAATGATACACCCAGGGGCAGCAATTCTCCAGGGCTGCCCTTTAACACTTGATTTCTCCTCAACAAGAGACGGAGCTGAAAATTCAGCTCCGCTGCAGCCGGCAACAGCGCCCTCGGGACGTGACCTGCAGCCTTGGCAGGGAGAGTGCACAGGTGATAAATAACACCGTGACCACACAGCTGCAGGGGGCGTGCACAGGTGACAGTGGGCGTGCACAGGTGACAGTGGGCATGCACAGGTAATATAGTGACAGTGGGCATGCACAGGTGACAGTGGGTGTGCACAGGTGACAGTGACAGTGGGCATGCACAGGTAATACAGTGACAGTGGGTGTGCACAGGTAATATAGTGACAGTGGGTGTGCACAGGTGACAGTGGGTGTGCACAGGTAATACAGTGACAGAGAGTGTGCACAGGTGACAGTGACAGTGGGTGTGCACAGATGACAGTGGGTGTGCACAGGTGACAGTGACAGTGACAGTGGGTGTGCACAGTGACAGTGGGCACAGGTAATACAAGTGACAGTGGGTGTACACAGTGACAGTGACAGTGGGTGTGCACAGGTGACAGTGGGTATGCGCAAGTGACAGTGACAGTGGGTGTGCACAGTGACAGTGGGCACAGGTAATACAAGTGACAGTGGGTGTACACAGTGACAGTGACAGTGGGTGTGCACATGTGACAGTGGCAGAGGGTGTGCACAGGTGACAGTGGGTGTGCACAGGTGACAGTGGCAGAGGGTGTGCACAGGTGACAGTGACAGTGGGCGTGCACAGGTAATACAGTGACAGTGGGTGTGCACAGATGACAGTGGGTGTGCACAGGTGACAGTGACAGTGGGCGTGCACAGGTAATACAGTGACAGTGGGCGTGCACAGGTGACTGACAGTGGGTGTGCACAGGTAATACAGTGACAGTGGGTGTGCACAGGTGACAGTGGGTGTGCACAGGTGACAGTGACAGTGACAGTGGGTGTGCATAGGTGACAGTGGGTGTGCACAGGTGACAGTGGCAGAGGGTGTGCACAGGTGACAGTGGGTGTGCACAGGTGACAGTGACAGTGACAGTGGGTGTGCACAGTGACATGGACAGTGGGTGTGCACAGGTGACAGTGGGTGTGCACAGGTGACAGTGACAGGGACAGTGACGGTGTGCACAGTGACATGGACAGTGGGTGTGCACAAGTGACAGTGGCAGAGGGTGTGCACAGGTGACAGAGGGTGTGCACATGTAAGAGAGGGTGTGCACAGGTGACAGTGGGCGTGCACAGGTGACAGTGGGCGTGCACGGGTAATGCCCAGTGGCCACACACCTGCAGTGACCACTGACCGCCCCCCTGTGCATTGCTGAGGTTTCCCCCCACCTGCCGAGCTCACCGAGTGTTCGGATTCGCGCTGGTCTTGTCGCTCAGCCGCTCCAGCAGAGCCGAGGCCCCTGCAGAGCCGACACTTGACACACACAGATCTGCTGGGACCCAAATCCCGACCGCGCCGTTTGTGATTTCCGTGCCGCCAAAGCCACCGCTCCCCCCGGCTGCGGCGGGGAGGGACGGCCACGGAGGCATCGGGCCGGGACACGGTGCAGCCCGTGCGCTTGGACCGGGATCCTCGGGGCTCCCCCAGGTTCCTCGGAGCTTCTCCGGGCTCCTCCGGGCCTCCCGGGCCTCTCCGGCCGCCCCGGCCCCGGCCCCGGCCCCGGCCCCGGCCCCGGCCCCGGCCCCGGCCCCGGCCCCGGCCCCGGCCCCGGCCCCGGCCCCGGCCCCGGCCCCGGCCCGGGCCCCGGCCCAGCGCCGGCACCGCCCGCAGCGGAGCCCCGCGCCCTGCGGCGACACCTGGCGGCGGCGGCCGGGACTGCCGGCTCCGGCACACCGGGATGGGCTCGGGCACTCCGGGGTGGGCTCGGGAACACCAGGATGGGACAGCTCGGGCACACCGGGGTGGGACATGTAGGGCACACCGGGATGGGCTCGGGCATACCGGGATGAGACAGCTCGGACACACCGGCATGGGCTCAGGCACTCCGAGATGGGACAGCTCGGGCACTCCGGGATGGGACAGCTCGGGCACACCGGGATAGGGACAGCTCGGGCACACCGGCATGGGCTCGGGCACACCGGGATGGGCTCGGACACACCGGGGTGGGACAGCTCGGACACACCGGCATGGGCTCGGACACACCGGGGTGGGACAGCTCGGACACACCGGGGTGGCCTCAGGAACACCAGGATGGGACAGCTCGGACACACTGGGGTGGGACATGTAGGGCACACCGGGATGGGGACAGCTCGGGCACACCGGGGTGGGCTCGGGCACACCGGGATGGGGACAGCTCGGGCACACTGCTCCGGGCTCGGTCACACCCCGCTGGGGACGCGGGGCGCCGTTCCTCGCCCTGCCTTAAAGCCAGCGCTCACCTGGCAAAGCCGGACTGGCTACAGCCCCTGTGCAGCATTGTCCCAGTTTGCCTCTGCGTCTCAGGGACAGGCGCACTGCGATGGGACTGGACCTCAGAAGGGGACACATCCTCCTGCACCTTGGCCTGAGAAGTGGCTGAATTGCAGTGGAAAAGCCCTGGAAGCTGTGGGCTTATTTAAGGTGCTCGTTTTAGCTTCACCGATTCAAAAGTGGAAGGGCCCTGTGGAAGGAGAAAAGCAGTTCAGCCTCGGAACCCTGCTGACTGCAAAGGCTGGAAACAGCCCTGCCAGCACAGCACAGGGGCTGAGCGGGCAAAGGACACCTGAACACTGATGTAACTCTTAAAAAAGACAAAGCAGAGCCTGGGCAGGAGAAGAGAAATGAACCTAGAAAGGAAAGGTAGCATCCAAACAAGTCAATTGAGGAGAAATACAGGAGAGGAGGGGAAGAAGGATTTCACCCGTTTTGCCTCTGCAATTTTGTCTCCACTTTTTAGGGCACAAATCTACAAGGCAGGAGCTTCTGCACCTTTTGTAGAGGTGTCTCTTCAATTTCTCTTGTGAGTTATGCCTTGAGCCCATCTCCCAAGACCCACCTTCCATGCCAGAATGCAGTCGAGGCTGCTGGTTCCTCCCTGCTCCAGCCAGTGCCCTGCAGGTGTCCCAGGCAGACCCACAGAGACAGGGCAGGCTGGCACCAGCCCTCAGTGCCAGTCTGTGGCACAGCTGTGAGCATGGCTGGAGCTGTCCTGTAGCTCAGGTCAGCACTGAGGGCTCCAGGGTGAGCAGCAAGGGGCTCCTGGGCCATGGGCAGAGGTGGCTGCAGGGCCCAGGGGAGGCTCTTTGGGCTGATTGGGGTCTCCTCAAGCCCTGACACACAGAGACACACACCTGTGCTGCCTGGAGGCTTCAGGGGCTCCAGGGACCTCACTGCATGGGCAAGGAGGGATCCAAGAGCAAACTGCTGAAAGAGCATGGGGAGAGATCATTCTGGTGTGCAGTGGCTGTTTCAGAGCTCTGCCAGGTCTCAGCAGTAAAAGCCTCCTGGTTTTCCTAAAAACAGCCCTTCTGAAGGCACCAGCCAGAGGGACATCCCCCACACCTGAGGAGACGAGGAAAGAACAAGATATTTCAGAGTAACTGCAAAGATCAAACACGCTCTCAGTATTTTACAATGGCATCTGGGATCCCACAGTTAAGCTGGGTTTGGAGAAGCAGCTACAAGTTTCTCCAGTTTTCAGTTCCATTTCAAAACTCTGTGCATTTGCAGCCTGAAGTCTCAAGACAGCTCAAGCTTCACTGTGCTGGGTTTCCTCAGCCTCAACCCCTCTGGAAAACATCCCATGTGCACATTGGGATGTGCAGATTTTCTTCTCATTCCAAATCTGCAAGTACAAATATAGTAACATTCCATTCTCCTAATGCACACTCACAAGATGTGCTGAAATGTCAGATGCTAAACGGTACAAAAAAGCACTTTAGCACATTCCTGTTGATGCGCACTGGAAGAGAGAAGGCAGAAACCGCTTGAACATCTGTTGATTTATTAGGTCTGAGTACTGCCCTCCTTTCATCTGGCAGCAGCAGAGCCATTAACGCTGCAGCAGCTCCTTCGGAGCTTGCCGCAGAGCACAAGGGAACATCGGAGCTCCAGCCCCGATGCTGCCGGCTTGGAGCAGGGCTCGCTCTGTCCCAGGGGGAGCTGCGGGAGCGAGGGGATTGCAGGAAGGTGCAGAGAGGGGTGGGCAGGCAGGTAATGCCCCTGCTGGGGGAGGAAGCCGGGAGGAGGCTGGAAAGCTTCCTACCGCTGGAGCTATTGTGTGCCTGCTTCCTCTGCTGCACAGGCAGGGCCGGCAGCGCTGACGCGGCCGGGATGGAGCTCACAGCCACCCCGGGGATGGAGCTCACAGCCCGGGGATGGAGCTCATGGCTCGGGGATGGAGCTCACACCAACCCCGGGGATGGAGCTCACAGCCCGGGGATGGAGCTCATGGCTCGGGGATGGAGCTCACAGCCCGGGGATGGAGCTCACAGCCCGGGGATGGAGCTCACACCAACCCCAGGGATGGAGCTCACAGCCACCCCGGGGATGGAGCTCACAGCCCGGGGATGGAGCTCACAGCCACCCCGGGGATGGAGCTCACAGCCCGGGGATGGAGCTCACAGCCACCCCGGGGATGGAGCTCACAGCCCGGTGATGGAGCTCACACCAACCCCGGGGATGGAGCTCATAGCCCGGGGATGGGGCTCACAGCCCGGGGATGGAGCTCACACCAACCCCAGGGATGGGGCTCACAGCCCGGGGATGGAGTTCACACCAACCCCGGGGATGGAGCTCACAGCCACCCCGGGGATGGAGCTCATAGCTCGGGGATGGAGCTCACAGCCCGGGAATGGAGCTTACACCCCAAGGATGGAGCTCAGAGCCCGGGGATAGGGCTCACAGCCCGGTGATGAGGCTCACAGCCCGAGGATGGAGCTCACACCAACCCCGGGGATGGAGCTCACACTCCGGAGATGGGGCTCACAGCCCGGGGATGGAGCTCACAGCCCGGGGATGGGGCTCACAACCCGGGGATGGAGCTCACAGCCCGGGGATGGGGCTCACAACCCGGGGATGGAGCTCACAGCCCGGGGATGGGGCTCACAGCCCGGGGATGGAGCTGACACCCAGCCCGGGGATGGAGCCCATAGCTCGGGGATGGAGCTCACAGCCCGGGGATGGAGCTCACAGCCCGGGGATGGAGCTCACAGCCCGGGGATGGAGCTCACCGCTTGGGGATGGAGCTCACACTCACCCCGGGGATGGAGCTGACACTCTGGGGATGGATCTCACAGCCCGGAGATGGAGCTCACAGCCCGGAGATGGAGCTCACAGCCCGGAGATGGAGCTCACAGCCCGAGGATGGAGCTCACAGCCCAGGGATGGAGCTCATAGCCCGGGGATGGAGCTCACAGCCCGGGAATGGAGCTCACAGCTCAGGGATGGAGCTGACACCCCAGGGATGGAGCTCACACCCAGGGATGGAGCTCCCACCCGGGCACTGAGGGGCTCTCCTGCCCCATCAGAGCCGGCTCCTGACAGGAGCATCGCTGAGTCATTCCAGTGGGAGTGACACAGGCTCTTCTCCGTGGTCGGTATTGTTTCTCATGCTGCTAAAAACAGACAGTTGGCAATATTCCTTCTGCACATTTGAATTTGCCCAGAAAACTCAGCTTGGCCAAAAATGTTGAGATAACATGATTTTATCCTGCTTCTGGATGGGAAATGGAATATTTTGCCATATTAAGAGACTTCAAACAAAAATCAAGGTTTTGTTCTGATCTATTTGCATTTTCACAGGGAGCAGAGGGCCAGGAAATCACTTCATTTAAATTTCCCAGTCAGATTGAAGAATATGACCTTGTAGAAGTGAACTGTGACATGAACATTTTCTCTTAACAGAAGACACAACCACTACTTTCCTGTGGATCAAGCTGGGCTGTTGAACACTGTCCAAAGGAGAAAATGTGTGTTCAAATGGGAACACCTTATCCACACGCAAAGCTCCATGTGAAGGAAGCACAGGTGAGCTCCATGTCCTTCCCCACCTCTGGTCCTGCCCTGTCCTTCCAAGAAGAGAGCTGGAGCTTTCTGTGCGTTAGGGACACAGCCTGCCTCCTCTCAGGGAGAATTCAGGAGAGGGATTGTTAGCACAGCTGGCTGGTGTGCTGGCTTCTGTCAAACATCCTCCAAAGTGGCCATTGCTCCCTTCTCTCGAAGGCCATGGGCACAAATCCTCTCTGAGCATCGATCCAGCAGCTACAGCAGCTGTAAAAGCCCTGAGGCCAAAGAGTTGTGAGGCCAAATTTGCTTGGAATCAAACTAGAACTTCACTATGAGATAAGCATCAGGTTAAGCTGAGCCACCTCAGGAGCATCCTTTAAACAAGCAGTGCCCAGTTCTCCTTTTCTGCTGGCAGGAAGCCTTCAGTGTATTACTTTACCCAAATACACTCATATTTTCCTAATATTGAAATTATAAACTGCCAGAGAAGCTAAATATAGGAACAAAACTAACTGCAGGAAAAATAAAAGCTTATTTTGTGCCTCTTTTGATTTTGTTAGTAATATTTCTTTCCTTTTTCTAGAGTACCTTGCTGAGATGAAAAGAAAAAAATCCTAGTTGTCAAATTGTATTACCTAATTGCCAAATCTGTATTTAATCTGATGTTTCTTTCTATACACTTGTTATACTTCTTTCCTTTTTTTCAGTCACAGTTCCTATGTAAATGCAAATTCTCCACAGTGTCCTAGCCAAAATATCTGCTGCATTAGTGGGAACTAATCTCTTTGGCACTTAAGGAGTGAATCTCAAGGGATTTTTCTCCAGCAGAAGCTCTGTCATACCATGAGCACTAACAAACACTGCAATTTGTGTCTCCACACGTGGTGTATAAAATTTAAACTCCTCACAGCTGCATTTCTGGCTGTGATCTCCATGGAGATGTCACTGCTGACCTGGAACTGGGGCACTCAGCCCTGCAACATTCCCCTCCCTCTGCCTGTGTTAAGCCCAGCTAACTTTTGCCATCTTCTGGAGGAAGGGAATAAAATGAGGGTGCTCAGTTAGATCTGTCCTTTTACAAACCTCAGACATTAAGTAATCTGCAGTTTTGCTGTTCTTACAAAAATCACTAAATTTGTAGAATTTTTAAGGAGCTTTTAACTTTTTCATCCCCAGTTCTCCAATGCAGTACTGATTCTGCCTTAGACTCCAGAGGCCTTATGTTCTTCAGAAACACCCCCAAGGTCCACATTTGTGGGGTTTCCTGACAAGTTCTTTTCAGCATTGCAGCCTGCTGAAAAGAACTGCTCAGTACCAGACCAGTGGTGCATTTCCCCTCGACTGAAACAAAAATCTCCTTCACAGGAGAGCTGTGCTTTCCCGTGGACAGTGAACTCACTTCCTTCTGTTTTGTTTATAGCCCCATGTGAGGCTTTTCCTCTTCCATTCCCTTTTCCAAAAGCAGTAAGACAATAAGACATTGTTAAGTGTTAAACATCCATGTTTCTGTTTCTTGTCTTCATAACAGGATTATTAGAATTATGAGAAATGAAACAGGGAAATAATAAGGGAGAGTAGCAAAAATTAGCTCAGGTTTTTTATATAAAACAGAAGAAAAGACATCCAGAATTGGTCCAGCATTGGCCAGAGGCCTTTTTGGTTTTAGAAAAATTACAGATTAGCCATGTGCTGTTAATGAACCTGGGATCCATGCCTGAGCTAGAGCACTTTGTACCCTGGAAAAGGTGACAGGGCACGGGAATGAAGCACACAGGTCGCTGACAAAGTGCTGAAATGCCACTTCCAACAGCACCAGGAAATAAAGTATCCATCCCTGAACTACAAAATCCTTGGACTCCTCAAAAAGGGGCCCTCCCTGGAGGGATGAGGGGTAAACATACTCATGGGAGGAGCTGAGGATACCTGTGGAGAAGAGAAAACTCTCCAAAGTGTGGGAGAAAGTTAAAGGAGTCTGACCTTCCTCATACCTTGGGGAGAACATCAAATAGATAGTTTCAATATCACTCAATGACTCTTTTAACCCTAAAAACCATGAAAGTTGTGCTATTTTACTAACAGCTTGCATGCACAGGAACAGACAAGGCAAAACCAGTGGCACTAATCCAATTAATAACCAATTCAACAATGAAACATTTTATATATTTCAGATCACTCAATGCAAAATGACAATATCAACAGGGGGAAACAGCAATTGCAAACAACCCAGGGGACAGTCCTGAAGTTAGGGGCTGCCAGAACCCCCATTTCCAGCTCTTGGAGGGCAGGACAGAAACAAACAGAAAACTGAACAGAAAGCCCTGGCTCACAGCATGGCATGGAAAAGGGCATTGCTGCTGCTGGACATGTGGCAGGGTGGGAAAGCTGATAGTATGGGGAACAGTGGGAGATGCTCAGGGAGACTGAAATTTCTGTGTAGATTTTCATGTTTTTCTTTGTGCTGATTTAGGCTGATTTATGCTTGTTGGTTTTCTGTTTCTCCTGCTGGCTGATTTATGTCTGGAGATAGCTCAGGGATGCCACTTGCTCGGTTTCTCGGCTGTTTCAAAGACCTTGAAAGGCCCAGGGTGGCCTTGGGCAGCCCGCGCTTCAAAGGACGAGGAGAGACTTCTGATCTTGTTTCGCTCTCGGTGTTTATTAATTGTTTATCTAAAAGATTTTCTTTCAGCCCGACAGAGGTCTGCACAGCAGCCAGCCATGGGCACACTCCCGCAGCCCCTGGGGCGGTCACTTGTCTTTATACCCGAAGTTACGTGTACAATATTTATAATTTTTCCCCAATACCTTCTACTCTTATTAACCAGTGCACTTCTAGTAAAGACCAATCCCAAAGTGCCACCATCACCACAGAAGATGGAGGCCAAGAAGAAGAAGAAGAAGGACAGGACACGCCCCAATTCCTCCATCTTACTTCTCTAGACCCCCCTGTACAGAAATCCTAAACCCTGTGTTTTATACTCTAACTAACTTATCCCTTCACCATTCACCCAGTGAAATCCTCCCAGTCCTCATACAGGTGTCATCTCCTGTGTAGGGTCAAAGTCCAGCCACCAGACACTTCTGGCAACATTCCAGGACCTCCGAGCCCCCCAAGGGTGGTCTCGGTCACTCTGCACCTTCATCCTGAGGTGCTGAGATCCCACATTTCTGTGTCATTTTATGTATATAATTACATGGACACACACACACACGTATATATAAATACATATATATAACACTATGAAAAATCCCAAAGCCCTCCCACATATTTCAATATGTAAGTAGCCTTTATGCTGCAGGCTTAGTTTTTCTAAAGTCAAAGCTGACAGATTACACAATAAAGTGTCTTTATTTTTCTTGATGCTCTCCTTCTCTTTCCTATTTCATATCCCTCTGCTTTTTTTTTCTTTATCTTTAATTCCTCTTCTTTCTTCCCCCCTTCCATTCCTCACTCTCCCTACTCCCCCCACATTAGCATTTCATCCCTCCACTCATTCTTGTTCTTTTCCTGCTCCTTCTGCTCTTCTGTCTTCTTCCCAGTCATTCATTTCTTTCATACTGAATTAATTCTACCCCTGCTCTATGAATCCTGACAATCTATCTGGTTTTAATTGTTGCATTAAACCTAGCTGGACATTTCAGAGAGCCGTGTACATTTAAACTGAGGACCTTTTCAAAGTCTTCATAATTCAAGTTGATTCCATGTATTTGATACAAGAGCCATATGTTTCTGTGGCTCACCTATTGATTGGCACATGTGAACACTTAGGGAGCAGACCTGCATTTGGGTACCCAGGGCTTTTGCTTTCTCAGCTGTCAAGTAATTTTGGGTCATGTAACAGCATTGATGCTTTGAAACATGCAGAGATTTTCTCCACGCTGCTCAAAATGCTCTTTAAATGTAACAAATGAGAGCTCACAATGCTGCCTGGGCTGTGCTTTCAGGGGTGAAAATGGGGCCCTCCCATGCAGCTCCTGCTCAGGACTAGTAGGGTGGGAGGGTTTGAGCAGCATCGAGACCACGGTGCCTCTTCACCACCATCAGCCTTGCTAACACTGCCACGGGTGCCAGCACTGCTTTGAAGGTTTTCTGATTCATCCCAACAGACTGCCTAGAAATGATCAATTCACCTATTGCATCCTCAGAGCACACCCTTTACTCACACAACACTCCTGTGCCTCACCTGCTGAGTGCTGAGTCTATAAAGAAGGGGAGAGAAGAGGGGGAACATCATAATGGATTCTGGCAAAGACATGTGAGAATTGACATTTCCTTCTTAGCACCTAACTCAGTAAACTGTATTTTAAATCCTACCCTAGGTGTCCCTGGCACATCTTTGTATCCAATGTGTGCATCTGCAGGGAAGAGTGGACAGAGACTAGGAATGATCTAAATGGAGGGGGAAAGTTCTCACACTGATTCAATTAGAGCAGTAGATGTTGTAATATAGCTTCAAGGGATAACCGAAACTTTTGGAGAGTGCTTCCTTTTTTTTTTTTTTTTCTTTTCTTTCCCTTTTTCTTTCCTTTGGCTGCTGCCACATGGAGCTCATTTCACATTTCAACTATCATGTGAGTGATACAGGAAAACAGTTCTCACATTGTGTCAAATCCACTGGTGCTAGATCCACAGGCACCCTCCTTCAAGGAGCCCGAGAGCACAGGGTGCCTTTTCCACCCTGCTCCTGCAGCACCTGGGCTCTTTAAATGGATGGGTTTTATTTCTGACTGCCAGCCAGAAAATACTGAGTGACCACCAGAACACAGTCCATCTCAGTCAGTTCTCTGAAAAAAGCACAAAATTAAACCATGACAGGTGTTCTGTGCTACAGTGATGTGAGGCACAGGACAAAGGGAACTGCCCGTGTCAATAGAAATCCATCCTAGCACCATGAGGGTGCACTGGGTTCATTTCTGCTCTGCTGATTTGCACTGGGGCAACATCAGCCCTGCCAAGTTCTCCAGGAGCAGGGCGCCCTTCAGTCTGGATGGCAGCAGTCTGCAAACATCACAGGAGTATTTTGTCTGGGGGCTCTCAGGAGCTGGGGCTGCTCCGTGTGCTGTGGTA
Source organism: Melospiza georgiana (assembly GCF_028018845.1). Lineage (NCBI taxonomy): Eukaryota > Metazoa > Chordata > Aves > Passeriformes > Passerellidae > Melospiza > Melospiza georgiana. Next base: position 22,775,045 of record NC_080439.1, on the reverse strand, counting down.
TTGCACAAACACCTCAGTCTTGCTTGAGCAGTAAACAAATATAACCATAGCTGCAAAGATAAACCACAAAAAAAATTTCCCACTCCTGGAATTCCCAACACAAGGTGAGCACCTTCCTCTCAGAAATAGCCAGCTCCTCATCTTCCCACTGCACTAGCTCAAGCTGTGAGTCCAAAATTCAGCCTTTGTCAGCTCAGAAATTAACAGATTTGAGAAAAACAACCCTGGAAATCAAGGTTTGCTCGCTGAGGAGAGCTGCCCCAGCTCAGTCCTTGCCACCCAAACTCTCATCCTGCCATCAGAGCTGGCACGTTGGCCCTGCAGCACTGAGCGGGGCTGTGGCTGCCAGAGGGGGATTCATGTGCAGTGTGTATTTCTGTGCTGGCAGGGGATATCACAGCTCATCCTCCCGCTGCCTGGCTGCTGAGACACAAGGACAGGAGCCTTCATCTCAGCCCAGGGGCCGCGGGGACCCCTCGCAGTCCCACACAATCCCTGCCCAGCCCCGCGCAGAACTGAAACAGGGCAGGGAGCTCCCAGCAGCACGGGGAATGCAGGGCTTCCTGCGAACTGCAGCATCGCTTCACTGCTCCTCACATACTCCAGCATCCACCGCCAGCTCGAGTTTCTTCAGCAAACCCTGCTTGTCTTAATACTTTATAAATAGTTCCTTTTCAAATAAAGGGCAATAGCTGATCATATAAAGAATTTTAGAATTCATGTAGGATCTAATAAATTGTGAACACCTCAAACTCATGATGTTGGGAACTACAGAACTTGGTGATTGTGTTGAATGAATTACAAACCAGTGCTACAAGCTAGCAACAATCCTGTGTCTGTGCATTAACAGATGCAAGTAATGTATGGAAAGGGATATTTCCTTAGCCCATACCCTGTTCTTTTTTTTTCTCACTTCACATTTCGCAATCACACATGTCCCTTTGCTCAAGGTTAATGGACTACACAGTGACTTTTTTGGATGCCAGTAATATAAAATGAAGGTTTACTACCAAAAACGTCAGTAAGTGTGTACACACACATTTTCTGTATTTGCAAAGTCTCAGTTGCCAAAAAAGGATTGTATCCTGCATGTATTTACAGGAAAATTTGGCTATGAAGATCACTTGACACCTTCCAGTTCTGCTAACCAAGTGCTGCTTTCCACAACACTTTATTAAAATTTGTACGGGGCCACGCTCCAAAACGCAAGAACTCAGAACGATTTGTTACATGAAGGAAATTTTCCTTCAAGGAGAGATCGATGGTTAAAAACATGGAACACCAGAGCAATGGTAAAAGCCTGCTGTCAGGAACGAGGACGAGAGAGGTAACAGCCAAGGAGAATCCGCGAGGGGAAGGGAGCCGGCAAAAGCAGAAATGTGCAACGGCGCGATTCTAGAGCAGGAATTCCCCGCGCTGCGAGACCGCACGGAGAGCGAACGCGCCGCGGGCCGGGAAACACCGCCCGCCCCCGGCTGGGCTGGGCTGGGCTGGGCTGGGCTGGGCTGGGCAGGCCCGGCCGCGGCGCTGCGACGGAGCGGAGCCCCGGGGAGGGACACGGAGCGGCTCCCGGCGGAGCGGGGCCGGCAGAGGGCAGCGCCGGGCCGGGATCGGCCACAGCCACAGCGCAGGACAGGCTCGGTCACAGCCACAGCGCCGGGCCGGGATCAGTCACAGCACCGGACAGGGCTCGGCCTCAGCCACAGCACCGGGCCGGGATCCGTCATAGCTCCGGACGGGGCTCGGTCACAGCTTCGGACCGGGCTCGGTCACAGCCACAGCGCCGGGCAGGGCTCGGGCATAGCTCCGGACGGGGCTCGGTCACAGCTTCGGACCGGGCTCGGTCACAGCCACAGCGCCGGGCAGGGCTCGGTCACAGATCCGTACAGGGCTCGGCCACAGCCGCAGCTCCGGACAGGACTCGGCCACAGCCACAGAGCCGGGCTCGGCCTCAGCGCAGGACCGGGCTCAGTCACCGCCACAGCGCCGGGCGGGTTCGGCCTCAGTGCAGGACCGGGCTCGGCCTCAGCGCAGGACCGGGCTCGGCCACAGCCACAGCTCCGGACCGGGCTAAGCCACAGCCACAGCTCCGGGCAGGGCTCGGCCTCAGCTCCGGACCGGGCTCGGCCTCAGCTCCGGGCAGGGCTCAGGCACAGCTCCGGGCAGGGCTCAGGCACAGCTCCGGGCTCTGTGACAGCGCCGGGCCGGAGCTCTGTCACAGCCACAGCTCCGGGCTCGGTCACAGCCACAGCTCAGAACAGGGCTCAGTCACAGCTCCGGGCTCGGCCTCAGCCACAGTTCCGGGCTCGGCCCTGCCCCGGCCGCTGCCCCGCACCGGCCCATTGCAATGCTCAGGGAGTGCTCCTGCCTCAGAGCCCCAAACGTGTCATGTGCAACATCAGAAAGGCGCACTGGTGAACTCCCCGCCTCTAATGGGAAACACTTGAGAGTTCTACCAAATCTGCCACTTTTTAAATGAAAACATGAAAAAGGGCCGAAATAAAACAAAACAACAGGGAAAAAAAAAGTTGGAATCATGCGCTTTGATTCAGATACTGAAAAATTTTCCTCAAGGAATGGAAAAACTGATGGGGAGGGGGGGAAAGGCAAACCAAAATCTTCTGGTGCTTGCAGCAGCCTGAGCAGACATTCTTCCCTGTAATCCCCTCGCTCCCTTCTCGCTTCGGGAAGGGAACAAAAAACCCAAACCCTTCTGCGATGGCTCTTAGAGATTTTAGGACATTAAGATGTTTAAACAAGTGGTTCCCATTTCTGTTCCAAGGCAACTGGTGACTGTCCCAGACACCACTGGCTGCTCCGGGCTGAACTGAACTGTGGTTTATCAAAGAAGGCGAGCCTAAAGACTTCCACAGCAAACTCGTTGATTTGGGGAAAAGAGTGGGTTAAGAGGACTGACTGTTCCCTGAGACTGGAACTACAACAGGCGGGGCAGGAGGCTGCCCTGCAGGAGATATCATTTTAACATCTCCTCATTGTTTTGTTTTGGTTTTTGTTTGTTTGTTTGTTTGTTTGTGTTTGGTTTTGTTTGTGGGGTTTGAGGGATTTTTTTTTTTTTTCTGAAAACGTCCCTGTATCTCGGAGGCTTCATAGGAAGCAGAAAAGCGACTTGTAAGGCTGGGACAGAGAGGCCGCCCCTTCCCATATCCCTGTCCCTGCCCTTGTCTCTGCCCTGGCTGCCCGGCAGGGAACATCAGACCCATGGCAGGATCTAACGGGGACACGGACTGAAGCGCCTCGGAGCCCCTCTCCTGCTGGTACGAGCGGGGATCCCGGGGCCGTTCCGGTCCCTGCTGCCCCTCTGGGGCTGCTCTGAAGGCAGGAGGGGCTGGCAGCAGCTCCGCGGCCCCAAAACCTCGGGGAGAAGGCACAAGGCAGAACTGAGGCTGCCCGAACCTCAGGCTGCTGCATGCTGCATCCCCCGAAACCCTTCCGGCCCGGGGGGAGTTTCAGTAGCCCGGCAGCAAGCGGTGGCGAACATTTCTCGGCATTTCGTTGTTTGGGCTCTGCGAGCCGTTCCCGGGGCCGCTTCTGACTCTGCGCTGCGGCTGTCAGCAGCTCCTCGGCGGGGCTGGATGGGGGATGGATGGGGGATGGATGCGGGGCTGGATGGGGGATGGATTGGATGGGAGATGGATGCGGGGCTGGATGCGGGGCTGGATGCGGGGCTGGATGGGGGTTGGATGAGGGGTTGGATGCGGGGCTGGATGCGGGTCTGGATGCGGGGCTGGATGCGGGGCTGGATGTGTGCTGGATGAGGGCTGGATGAGGGGTTGGATGAGGGGTTGGATGAGAGATGGGATGCAGGGCTGGATGCAGGGCTGGATGCAGGGCTGGATGCAGGGCTGGATGAGGGGCTGGATGAGGGATTGGATGCAGGGCTGGATGCGGGGCTGGATGAGGGATTGGATGCAGGGCTGGATGCGGGGCTGGATGCGGGGCTGGATGGGGGCTGGATGGGGGCTGGATGGGGGATGGATGGGGGCTGGATGGGGGTTGGATGGGGGATGGATGGGGGCTGGATGGGGGTTGGATGGGGGATGGATGGGGGATGGATGGGGGATGGATAGGGGATGGATGCGGGGCTGGCTAGGGGATGGATGGGGAATGGATGGGGGTTGGATGCGGGGCTGGATGGGGGTTGGATGAGGGGTTGGATGCAGGGCTGGATGAGGGGATGGATGCGGGGCTGGATGCGGGGCTGGATGAGAGATTGGATGGGGACTGGATGCAGGGCTGGATGAGGGGATGGATGCAGGGCTGGATGAGGGGCTTAATGAGGGATTGGATGCAGGGCTGGATGCAGGGCTGGATGCGGGGCTGGATGCGGGGCTGGATGCGGGGCTGGATGCAGGGCTGGATGAGGAGCTGGATGCGGGGCTGGATGGGGGCCGGATGAGGGGCTGGATGAGGAACTGGATGCTGGATGCGAAGCTGGATGGGGGCTGGATGCGGGGTTGGCTGCAGGGCTCTACGCGGGGCTGGATGCGGGGCTGGATGCGGGGCTCTGCACAGGGCAACCTTCGTGTCGCAAGAACCACTCGTACCCGAGCGCGGGGAGCAGTCAGGAGCCACGTACCCGATGCCTCAGACGTTGTGGCTGATAAGCACCAAGCGATATCGCCTCCAAAGCCAGGAGCAGAGGAAGCGCAGGTCAACATGTGCCTGATAGAATTTTTTTCTGAACATCTTGTTAAAAGCCACACCTGAAAAAAAAAAAAAAAAAAAAGAGATCAGTAGCGACTGACTCTTTTATGTTTCCTCCCCGTTTTGATAACTGAGAACATTACGCCTCGTGTTGTGCCCAGCTTCACCCTGCACTTCATTGTTTGTTTGGGTTTTCGAGGAACAAAACGATAGTAACGAAAAGAACCAGTTATCGCTGGGCAGAAAACGGGGAAACGGGCGGCACATCTTAAACAACAGCTCGGTAACTCTTGTGTGCGGCGGGGCCGGCAGCGTGCCTCCAAACCCGCACCTTGGAAGCAGTGGAGGCTACCCCGACAAACCCACAAACCACGAACCTTCTCCTCTCCCAGGCACATTTACTGAAGCCCCGCGGTTTTCCTTCCCCTGCCCCAGCCGAAAGCCAAATGCCCATCAGCTGTCAGTGACATGTCCCTCGAGGGCCAGCCCCTGCTCGCAATCACCCCATGCTGCCTCGTGTCATCGAAAATGGTCACTGTGAACGACAAAAGTGAAATTCCGGCCAGTTATTTCGTGATCGCTCCGAATTTGTTATTCAGGTAGGGTGGGGGGGGGAAAGTTACTTTTGGAAAGAGAAAGAAATTAAACGAAAATAGGCGAACAATTTATCTGCCAGCAAAACCGTAGGGTTTGCAGGGACCAGCTGGGAAATCAGGAGATTTCGCCGGTGTCAGGAGCCACCTGTGTGCGCACACCCGCATGTGCCCTCAGGGAAAACCGAGTTTGGCACCTCTGGCACGGCACGGCAGGGCAGGGCAGGGCAGGGTGCCGCTCCTCCTGCCGTCATTTTACAACGGGAAAAGGCCTTACACAGCTCGCAAACCCTCTCTCAAAGGCAGAGCAGGGACAGCCGGTGTTTCACTCTCAAATCGCACCTGATGAGATTTCTCAGGCTTTTTGCTCACTGAGCGACTTGAGGGAGAGCAGGGCTCTCCTTCCCTGCCCCTGCGCTCCTGATCTGCGCTGCTCGCTGCTGATCTGCGCTCCTTGCCTGCCTCTCTCTCTCCGGGACAGCGGGCGGGGTCCCGCGGGCGCAGCCCTGCCCGGTGCCCGGTGCCGTGTGCCTGCGGCGGGAACAAGCAGGCTGTCGAGGTTTTGTCGAAAGTCGAATTCTTCTTGAGGAAACACGCAGTTGATTCTGAACGAATTCCCACCAGCCCACCAAATCCTGCAGCTGCTTGTTTGGGCAATAAAACCCCGTGTGGTTTCTAAACTCACGAAAGAAAAAGGAAAAAGATGTTAATCCAAGTAAACTATAAGTGAAAACTCATTGATTACCTCCGCCTTCCTGTCTCTGATCTGATTAATCATTTGCCATCATGCTTTCCGAGTCACTTCTGTGTTGGTTTCCCTCTGCCTGAATCCTGTAAGACTTTTCCAGAAGGGCGGCTGTGATGTTGAGACCGACATACTGTAAACAACCACAAGAAGCAGAGCGAATGTTTTCAATACTGCTCGAGGACTAAAATAAACTCATCGGATTAGGCCAGCCCGAGCGATTGTTTTGGTGAACGCTTCCCAGGCCCGCTGCTGAGCACATCCCCGAGGGCTACCTGGGGCGGGCGGCTGTGCCGGGAGGAGCCCCCTGCCCTGCCCCTGTGCTGGGGGCAGATGGTACAGTGCCTCAGAGCAGAGATGCTCCGCAGACCCAGGGATGGGCTTCTGGTGGATGGAGAAGCCGCAGGGGAACCGCAGAGCCGGGAATTCTGTCTGAGTCCCTTCTCCACCCGCCGCGGTGTGCCCAGGGCTGCCAGCGGCGCTCCGAGGCTCAACACTGCGCCCTGCAGCGCTTCTCGGGGCTCTCCAGCCCGGCTATCCCGGCCCTGCCCGAGCCCGCTACAGCGTCGAGCTTTTTAGCCCTCGCAATAATTTTTTCGCTGTCTGGGGTTGACCAAAGCACCACTCCGCCTGCACGGAGCTGATCCCCCGCGTCTGAGGCTGGCCGGCCCTTCCTGCGAGCGGGCAGGAGCGGAGCCCAGGGCGGGGAACGGGGGTCCCCGGTGCCCGCCCGCCCCTCCGAGCCGCCCTCCGGCCGCACAGGCCGGCCCGGGCCCGCCGGACCTCACCGCGCTCCCGAGCGTCACACACGCAGAGCGGAGATTTTTTAAGTAACAAATGTACTTTTTTATTTTTGAAGCAAAAATATCGTTTTCGGCTTAACAATAGCCGGATCTCGCTGAATGAAGCCTTTGCATATTTTCCTGTTTTAATTGGTTGTATAATAAACAGTCCTGACCCCGCACTCTCTTTTCAATGAGTTCAGGGTGAAACGCAGACCATGGGACTGGAAATGACTTTTTCACCACTTAAAACACTGACAAGAATACCAGGAATCAGGCGGTACTAAACAGCCGCTCCGGCCGGGGCGGGAGGGAGGGTGCAAGGTAAGAGCTGTGTGTGCGTCTCCTCACGGAGCCGGCTCTGCCCTGCCGTGCTCGCAGCCACCGCCCCCTGCCCGGTGCCGGTCCGGTACGACCAGAGGAACCGGGACAGAACCCACGAGGTCCATCATTCAGCATCCCGCTGTCCCCGCGCTCCCGCCGGCCCGCAGGCAGAGGGCAGCCGTGCCGTGCCGTGCCGTGCCGCCGGGGAGCGCTCCCTGCGCCCAGGGCTCTGCCACCCTCCGAGCCCGGCCGGGGCTTCAAAGGACCTTTGCGGCCTGCGCAAAGGACCGGAGAGGACGAGAAAGCTGCGGTGACAAAACATCCCCCGGCGCTGGCACTGCCCCGGGGGCTGCAGCAGCACAGGGGCGCTGGGAGTCCGCTCTGCCTCGGGGATCAAACTCTGTCCTTCCCCGACAGAGGCAGGCTCCTTCCACGTCCGCTCCGGGCAGGGAGAAAACACCCCTCGCTCTTCTGCTTTCATCTCTCGCCAGCGTTGCATAAAGCCGTGGCCGCTCCGAAAGGGCAGCGGCGGCTCAGCAGCCCTGAGCCCCCCTTCCCTTCCCTGGCTCTGGCCCCCGCAGCAGCCCCGGGATCGGAGGAGGCTCCGCGCCAAGGTGCCGTCCCGGGGAGCGCGTCCCGCTCCGTGCGCATTCCTCCTGCCGTCATTTATATAACGGGGAAAGACCTTACACAACGCGCAAAGACCGCGCTTGCCAGGAATGCGGCTCGATTTTGTGAGGGACGCACGGGGCTGGGGCAGGTGGGAGCCGCGGGAGGAGGTGGCGAGGGAGCACTGAGCCGCCACGGGCACCCCTCGGTCCTGCGCTGGTGTTCGTGCCCGCGGAGCTGCCTGCGGAGGGGTCTGCACCGCTCCTGCTCCCGTTCCCGCTCAGCCCCTGCCGTCCCGAGTGCCGCTGTCCGGGACACTCGGTCCCTGCACATCCCCCGGGCTGCCCAGCGGGGAGGCACAGCTCCTCCGGGACACTCGGGCCCGGTGCCTGGCCGCTCGGTAGCGGTTCCCCAGGGGCCGTGCCCGCTGCCGAGGCGAGCACCAGCACCCCGGGAGATGATGGGCACCCCCTCCCCAGGCCGGTGGCATGCACGGGAGGCCCGGCCGTCCCTGGCAGTGGCAGCGGCCGGGCTGAGCCCGGCAGGACCAGCCCTGCCTCGGGCCGCTGCCCGACAGCGCCCGGCGAGCGCAGCCAGCCACGGCGGCCGGGCTCTCCCCGCGGTTCCCCTGCGAGTTTGCATTCAATGCAGTCTCTGTAAAATACAGAAAACCATCGTAAAAACATCTTAAAGGCGCGACGGCCACTGCCGCCCGGGAGCGGCGCGGGGAGAATGAGAACAGAGCCCCAGCCGGGCACAGGGAGCTCGGGATGAGGGAGAACAGAGCCCCGGCCGGGCACAGGGAGCTCGGGATGAGGGAGAACAGAGCCCCGGCCGGGCACAGGGAGCTCGGGATGAGGGAGAGCAGAGCCCCGGCCGGGCACAGGGAGCTCGGCAGAAGGAGAGCAGAGACCCGGCCGGGCACAGGGAGCTCGGGATGAGGGAGAGCAGAGCCCCGGCCGGGCACAGGGAGCTCGGGATGAGGGAGAACAGAGCCCCGGCCGGGCACAGGGAGCTCGGGATGAGGGAGAGCAGAGCCCCGGCCGGGCACAGGGAGCTCGGACAAGCCCCTGGCCTGGCAGGAGAGCGGCCGCACGGCCCTGCCTGCTCCCTTCTCTCCCAAACGCGCGGCTCCCTGCCTCTCTCTATGGGCTAAATCGGCCGCTGGTCAAGGGCAGCGGGACCTGGGTGGACACCACCTATTCCACGAATTGCAACAGCCCCAGGGTCCGCACGTCCCTGCCCGGTCCCGGCCTGCCGCCTCCTCTCCCTGCACCTGGCACGGTCAGGTGTCGCTTCACTCCAAGCTGGCGAGCCCCAGCCGTTCCCGGAGTGTGCCAGCGTGCTTCAGCCTTTGCCTCAGGCCGAAAGACGGCACAGCCAGGGACGGAGCCCAGGGAGCGCCGGTGGGCCTGTGCGGGCGTCCGGGGAGCTGCTCCCATCCTCCCTTCGCCCCGTGGCCCTTTTGGCCTCAACATACCCCTGAGGAAAGCAGCGGTATAGGCAGTACCTATCTAGTAAGGAACAAGCAGCCAAGGCCTTGAGCCCTCCGGTGCAAAGCTGCGATCCCCAGTGCGCTGGCAGCGGCGTGAGTCCCGGCCGCGTCCCGTGTGCACCGGCATTGCCGCTTCGGCCTTGGGCCTCGCGTTACAGCGGTGTTCGTGCGGAGGCCAGGCTCTCTCCGTGCTTAGGTACCACACGGCCGCCTCGCCGTGACCCCGCTTTCCGCACCCCTTGTGCCTCTCTGTCCGCCCGGAGCCCCTCGGCCCCATCAACGCTCGCAGCGCCCTCCCCGCCTGCGGAGCGGGGCCAGGGGGCACCGCAGGGCTCCGGGATGGCCGGGCGGGTTCCTCAGAGCCCCTGTGCCCTGGCCGTGCCCGCCGAGCGGCAGAGAGGCCGCCAGTCCCCGCGTCTCGCACTGCTTTGCGCGGCCGGGCTGCAGGCTGCCGCTTCCCGCCGTGCGGGCCAGCAGGCCCTGCCTGCAGAAAGGGAGAGCTCAGGCAGCCGAGCAAGGGCGAGTGCCAGGCCCCTGGCTGCGGAATGCTCGGCCCCGTTATTACCGGCTTCACCCCGGCAGCGTTGGTTTGGGCAGAGAGCTGCCCGTGGGGCCCGTGAGGCGAACGGCGCAGCCCGTGAGGCGAACAGCGCGTCCCCGCTGCTGCCGCGGCACCGCAGGCCTGGCCAGGCCGGGGGCTGAGCGGGACCCGCTGCGAGCCGGGCCCGCACTGAGCGGGGCCGCCCCGCCAGCCCCATCCTGTGCTGAGCCCCGGGCCCGGTCAGGGCCCTGCCGGCGGGGACGGGCAGGGTTAGAAGCGAGGCCCAGGCAGGGTTAGAAGCGAGGCCCACGGGCCCGGCGAGGAAAGAGAGAGGCTCCGCATGGCGCTCGGGCCCCGTCGCAGCGCGGCTGGGCCGGGCTTGGGGCGGCACGGGACCGTTCTTTTCCTTCCAGGACCACGGCTCCGAGCATGCCAGGAAGAAATGAAAGCGAAGCAGCGTCCGGCACAGCCCCAGGCACAAGCCCGAGGCCTCCGCCGGCCCGGGCCGGGCACACGGGCGAGGTGCCGGCGGCTGCCCGGACACGGAGCGGAGGCGCCGCACGCCGCGGAACCAACGCAACTCTTCCCGCACCTTGTCGGCCGCCGCCGAGACAGCGCCGGGGCCTGGCGGAGATGATGGAGCGCCCAGCAGGGTCCCGCAGCCGAGCTGCGGTGCACGGAGAGCGGTGCCCGTCGCCCGCAGCGGCCCCGGCACACAGCGCCCGCCCCGCTCCCCGCTGCCGCTTCCCGATCCCGAGCGCGGAGGAGCGAGTGAAATAAAACGATATGGAAAGAAGGAAAGGCATTTTATTGGAGACTTTACAATGCTAGAAAGTACAATGAAAGTGCTAGTTCATTCTAGAAAAGTTGGTCCCAAAATGGTACTATGCCACAGCATCTATCGGTTTACACAAACATTTACAAAATCGCTATGAACTGGCCCCTGTTTTAAAATCGCTATTTTTTTTCCACATTAATCTATGTAAAATTGAAGGATCAAAACCTTTTAAGAAAAAGAGTAAGCATTCAAAAGCAGAACCTACCGGGAAATCCATTTTGGGCCAGGTTTGGGGGCAAAAAAACTGAAGATAGTTTAAACTTTCATTATTAATAATAATATGCACACGGAAAAATATCCCAATTTACAGGAAAGCGTCTCTTTTTTTTTTTTTTTTAATAACATCAAAATATTTTTTTAGACCTGTATAAAATTACTTTTAAGACCTCAGAGGACATTGTCTCCTTTAAAAAATATATTTACCGCTGCCGAAACGTTTGACGAGTGACCCTGGCGCGTTTTGTTTGTTGGTTTCTATTAACCAGCAATATCGCACGTCTGCTGTTACAGCAGTCCCCACGTTAAGTACTATTTGAACGAAAAGCCACAGCTCGGAAGAAGCGCAGTGCTTTGCAGAGCGAGGAGGAAGACAGAGGGGATGAAGAAGAGGACGAGCACCGCGGGCACACCGTGGTGTGTCTAGGCCCCGCCAGCCCCGCACCGCACGCGTGAAAATGCCTCCGCTATTTACAAACTCCGCTTTACTCTCCCCGTGGCCGAGCCCGAAAAGATTCCGGCCGAATTACAAAAGAATTTTGAGGGCTGAACAACCAATTTTTAATTAGATGCCCCCCCTCCATTAAAAAAAAAAAAAAAAACACCAACAAAACAAAACAAAATAAAACCAAAGCAAACAAACCCAAACAAAAAAACCCCCAACAACTCACAAACACACACACGGAGCAGAGGAACTCCCGGTGAATCCCTGCTCGCCCGGAGAGGCGGCCCGGCCGCCGCTGCCCCGCGGGGATCCCCACACTTACACTGCTTTCTTCTCATCGAGGGACGCTCCTACACTGACACTACGCGCGGGGCAAAGCCGCTATTTCCCCGCCGCGAGGGTTTGGGCACACAGAGAGAGGGAAGTCCGTGACTAGAGACGAGGAGGAGAGACGCGGAGCGCGGGGGAACGCGGCGGGGGAGCAGCGGGGCAGCGGGGCCGGTGCATTGCTGTGGCGGCGCTGGCCGGAGCCTCCCTAGATGTCTATGCGGGAGTGCAGGGCGCTGTGTTTGCTGTCGTGCTCCCAGTACGAACAGTGCATCATGGACAGCTCGGCGGGCTGGCGGGCGCAGGCAAACTGGAGGCCGGCTCCGTTTGCCGCCGGGGCCGAGGGCGGCGCGGGGCTGGCCGGGCTGAGCTGCTGGGGGTGGTGGGCGTGCGGGTGGTGGTGGTGGTGGCCCACGCCGTTGTAGGAGTTCACCATGCTGGGCAGCGCCATGCTCTGCACCCGCGAGTAGGGGCTGTAGGACGCCGGGCCCGAGAGTCCTTTCACATTGACGGGACTGACGTTCCCACCAGACATCTGGCAGGACGTGTAGGGCATGGGCGCGGGGGGCTGCGCCAGCGGCCACGAGTTGTTCATGAAGGTGGACTGCAAGTACTTGGGCGGGGACAGGTAGCCGTAGCTGTCGGGGCCGAAGAGGGTCTTGCCCGGCTGGAAGTGGGTCGGAGGCGGCCGGAAAGGCCGTTTCATCCTTCGTCTTCTGCGGTAGTTGCCCTTCTCGAACATGTCCTCGCAGGCGGGGTCCAGGGTCCAGTAGTTGCCCTTGCGCTCGCCGCCGCCCTCCCGGGGCACCTTGATGAAGCACTCGTTGAGGCTGAGGTTGTGGCGGATGCTGTTCTGCCAGCCTTTCTTGTTCTTCTCGTAGAAAGGGAACTTGCTGATGATGTACTGGTAGATCCCAGACAGCGTTAGCCTCTTCTCCGCGCTCTCCCGAATGGCCATGGCGATCAGGGCCACGTAGGAATAGGGGGGCTTCTGCGAGGGGTCCGGCTTCTCGGGGCCCTTGTCCGCGCTCAGCTCCTCCTTGCCCCGATCCGGCTCCTTGCTGCCGCCGGTGTCATGAGCCAGCAGCGCCACCGTGTCCTCCTCGCCGTCCGGGTAGTTGCTCATCATGGTGCCCCGCGCCCGGGGCGCCCGGCGCGGTGCGGAGCGCTGCCCGCTGCCCGCTGCCCGCTGCCCGGAGCCCACTGCCGGCGGCCGTCCCGCTCCGCGTTCGCCGCGACGGGGCCGAAGCCGAAGCCGAAGTCGAAGTCGAAGCCGGGACCCGGCCGGAGATCGGGAGGCGCCTCTCGCGGCGCCGCTGGTCCGTGCAGCGCGGCGGCGGCGGCGTCCCTGCCCCCGCGGGCTCCGCTCCCCTCTGCCGCGGCGGCCGGGCTCTTTTCTGATTTGTATGGGCCCGGCCGAGTTCCGCTTTCGTCAGGAGCCCGCTCCCCTATCGCCGCCGAGCCGCTGGGCACGGCCGAGTTCACCCCGCAGTCACGGCGCCGCGCTCAGCCCCGCGCACACGCGGCCCGACGTGGCCCCGCGGAGCGGCGCGGAGCCGCCGGGGGCGGGGGGAGGCGGGGGGCGGCGTCCGGGGGGCGCTGGGCGAGCCCCCGCCGCCCACCCCGGAGCCCGCCGGTGCCGCGGCGCCGCGCTCCCCTCCCGCCCGGCGCGGGGTCGCGCTGGAGGCGGTGGGTGCGAAGGGGTGTGCCCGCGGCGCTCGCCCTGCCACGGCGGCTTGTCACGCTTCCAGCCGCACACGCGGTCGCGTTTATATGTCTTGGCCGCGGGCCCCGCCAACCGATCGCGCCCGGGGAGCGCAAGGAGGCTGCTGCCGCTCCCTGCAAGTCGGTTCTTGCAGCTCTTATTTGCAGCAGGCAGAAAGCATAAGGTGTCGGGTCGCCCCTTCTCCCTCCCCGCAGAGCACACGCAGAGCCCCAGCGCGGCTGCGGGGCTGACAGGCGCCTCGAGGGCTGGGGCAGGGTGGCCAGACGGGGGATGACACACTGGGCAGCTTTCCTGCTCCTTCCCCTGGAGGGCTTCGGCTTGTTTCACACGGTTCCTGAAGCAGCGTATGTGGCACCCACATTCCCCTCTCCTTCCCTTTTCCTGCCTTCGGGCAGAGCCTCCCCGAGCAGCAGACAGGCAGAGTCAGCTGGCCCGAGCACAAGAGATGTCGCGCTGTGACAAACCAGCGCCCTGGGGCACAGCAGCGGACATTTCACACTGATTTCTAACGGGATCTCCAGTCGTGTCCCGGGAGCGGGGCAGACCCCGTTTGTTTCCCGAGCCTTTCCAGCAGAAAAGGCACCGCCGGCAGCCTCAGGAGCCGGGCCGGGCTCCGCGGGGTCGGCACCACCGGGGCGCTGCAGCAGCGAGCCCGCCGGACCCGGCGTCACCGCCCGAGCTCAAACACAACCCGCGCTGCCCAAAGCGGCCCTGGCAGCAGCCGCACGCTCACCTCGGAGCCCGCAGCTCTGCCCGCCGGCAGCTCATGGCCCTCAGACTCGCTCCTGCCTTCCTTGCCCGCGAACTGCCTCTCACGATGTGCCCTGTCCCCATGATTTTAAGCGCGACATCAATTTTCGTAACCAAGCGTGAGCCCGGGGAGTGGCAGCTCCCGAACGTCCGTGCCGGGACAACCGGCCTCTGCCGTCGGGGCGCCCAGGGCTTCGGTGGCCAGTGAGCGGATTTCTAGTTCCTCTACCCGACCCGGGACAGAGTAATTGCGGGTAAAGGCAGTCGAAGATGTAGAAACCTGTTTTAACCGAGATATAAATTAGCTCTTCGAAGAACTATTAGATTTATATACATGCATATATGTATATATATATATATAAAATTATATATTTCGATATGTCTCAGTTAGAACACGTTTCTGCATCTTCGCCTAGAGCCATATAACCAATCCAGTACGGAGGAACGTATGGCCCAAAAGCCGGGCTGTGTGATTTCGGACACAGAAAGGAGGCAAAGCCGGGCTGCGTGATTTCGGTCACAGAAAGGAGGCAAAGCCGGGCTGTGTGATTTCGGTCACAGAAAGGAGGCAAAGCCGGGCTGCGTGATTTCGGACACAGAAAGGAGGCAAAGCCGGGCTGCGTGATTTCGGTCACAGAAAGGAGGTAAAGCCGGGCTGTGCGATTTCGGTCACAGAAAGGAGGCCCGTCTATTGTCATACCCAGGCACGGAGCAGCGCACACCGGCCCCGGGTTCTCTCCTAACGCGCACAAACGAAAGGGCGAAGGGACGAGGCCCGCAGCAGAGACCCTCTCCGGGGCTCCCCTCCCCGGGCAGCTCGCAGCAGCCGGAGCCAGCTGTGCCCCGCCGTCGGGGCCGGGGCTGCGGGGTTCCCCAGGGCCGGGCGAGCTCCTTTTTGCGGCCACCCATGCTGCTCCCTGCGCTCTCCCTCGCAGCGTTTCCGCGGCCAGGCCCGGTGCAGGTGTAGCAGCGCTGCCGCGTGTGTCATCACCTCGGCCAAATGGCACATTCCTCCCTTCTCGCTCCTGAGCCCGGCGCGCTGCTCCTTGGCAGGGCTCGCTCGCTCGCTCGCAAAGGGCGTTTGACATCCGAGGGGCTTGTTTGGGTTTTTTTTGACAGCCCCATCAAGGGGGATTTGGGATGAACACCAGGGCAGAAGCTGAGCGCAGCGCTGGGAGCGGCGGTCGGGCCGAGCAGCAAAGGTGAGCGCGCAGCCCCGTGTGCGGCTACTTGAACGCTTGCCTCAAGGGCAGGCAGGGGCTGTCGGACTCTCCCCTCTCCCCTCTTTTAATTAAGCCCTTTTTGGGACATGAAACAACTACCTGAAAACGCAGGAACACGCCCCTGGCAGCCGAACGCTGTAGCTGCGGTTAAGCGGAGAGCTGAGGGCTTATCGGCACCCACAGAAAAGCCGCAGCGAGGGGAATGCAATAACGGGGACGGGCAGCGAGGAGGGGAGCGCGGAGAGCCCTTTCGGGACAAGGAGCGGGGATCCCGGCACGGCCCCGGGAAGCGCCCGGGCCGCCGGTGCCCCCGGGAGAGGCCGCGCCCCGCCCGGGGCCGGGTAGCGGACGGACAAACCGGGACACGGCGGGACAGAATGAGCCGCTCCCGGGCCGGGCAGCGGACGGACAAACCGGGACACGGCGGGACAGAAGGAGCCGCAGAGCCGCTCCCGCAGCCGCTCGCCGGGGTAGGGGATACAGGAGGGGAATTAGCAGAGGAGGGGGCTCACGGCGCCGTGTCCTTGCCCCGGCCCGCTGCGGCGGGGAAGGGGCTCTCGCTCTCTGCACACGGGGGCAGAGCAGCCCCGGACACTGCCCGGCGCCGGGGCAGGGAAGCGGGAGGGAGGCGGGCAGAGCGGGGCTCCATCCCGGCCGCGCAGCCCCGCTGAGAGAGGCGAGCCGAGAGATGCTGCAAACCGGGGCTTCGCCGCTACCGAGCCGGAGCTGTTCGGGTTCCCCTTCCCGAACCGAGCACGGCGGCCCCGCCGGGCCCCGGTGCGGTTTCCCCGGTGCGCAGCGCTGAGCCCGTTGGCGGTGGGAGCGCCGAGCGGAGCGGGCACGGCGAGCGGCGGACTCTGCCGCGGGGACACGAGACACGGTGCCACCCCCGCGTCTGGCCCCGGCAGCCCGGACGAGGATTGCCGCGAAAGCCGTGCCTTCAGCTGAAGCGCTGATAATACTAGAGTAGTTTGGGTTTTCTTTTCTACTCACCCTCTGCAGGCAGCAGAAGCTGGAAAGTCTGGGGTCGGTTTGTTTGAAAATGCGGCAGCCTTCCTCTCCCTAAGTAGTTTTGTTTTATTTTTAACTTTTGGCGAGAAAACGGAGCGCCGGTCCGCCCCTGGCTCGGAGAGCCCCGCTCCCGTTCGGCCAGCACAGCCGCCTGCAGGCACCGGGGCCGGGCTCTCCCTCCCGCACCGAGACCCGGACGGGCACAGGCGGCACAGCCCCGGTGTCAGCCCTGCCTGCGGCTCTTGCTCCGTTCGGCTGCCCTGGGGCCGTCCCGACGTTACCCGCACTCGTTGGGTTCACGGAGCAGCCCCACGGACACGGGCGTAAATGCGGCCCCGGGCGCGCCTTGTTCCGAGCCCCGTTTCCCCGCGGCGCTCTCGGTCCCCGCTCCGTCCCCCCGGCCGTTCCCCTTCCCTCGGCACACCCCGCAAAGTCACCATGCTGCCCTTTCAAGTATTCCTACTTTATTCCTTTCTTTTTCTTTTCTTTTTAAAAAATTATTATTTTAAATATTGTTCTCCCAGGTACCACCGCTTTTTAAGATCTCGGAGTATTTTTCCACATAACAAGCCCAGAAAAAGCGGGCTCGGTGTTAAACGCGGCGTGCGCGGCTCTGTCTCGCACCACGGCGCTCGTGAGAGTTAACGAAATGTACTGCGGGAAATAAAATATTCTGGCCTCAGTGAAAATTCAGCCGACCCGCTCTGTGAAAAGGCTGGGACGGGGCCGTTTTCCCCGTTTTCCCCGTTTCCCCGCGGTACCGAGCGCGGAGGGAGCGGAGGTGCCCCGGGCGCGGCTGCTCGGGCCGGGCCGGCCCCGCTTCCCTTCCCAAACCCGTTCGCAAAACCCTTTCTAAATGACGCCTGGAGGCAGGGCTCGAACCTGGAGGTGCTTTTGTCGGCAGGAGTAAAACCTTTGTAACCTCAGCGCAGCTATTATGTGAGACGAGACTGCGTGCGCGCCTTTAGACCCTAAACGCTGCCTTGGAAAAGCTCGCATTATCAAAATTTCACCTCTCGCTTGGCCTGCAAATCACCTCGCTCACCACAAACACACAATCCCACTTTGCCGTCTGTTCAGGATTCCCGGCAGCGCAGTCCCGAACATTTCATAAACGCTCTTTAATTACATTACTCAGAGTGTGACGCCAGAAGAAGGAAATATTCACCTGGAAAGTGTCTTCTTCTGCATGAATGAGTCTCATTGTCAAAACCTCGAGCCTATATGTTTCGCAGTGGAGAATTTAGTTTCTCATTTATACCGTACAGCTAAAAATTTTGGTAGCTTCAGGCTTGTTTTTACAAGCTCCCAGCTGTACAAAGATTTCTGTTTTTACAGGAAAAACTAAGCAATCCGTAGACCATGATGGCTGTACATCTAAAATGTGAGCTTCATGAGGAACAGAGCAACTTTATTATGATGTGAACTGAAATCACATTGAATAAAAGTCCATCTAGCAGAGCCCGAGGGGAAGAGTCACAAACGGGCTCAATTCTCTACCGAATCCAATGGGTGTGAAAGGTTTTAGGACCCGGAGAGTAGATTTCCCCGTTCAGCTGATACTCTGAGGATATTTTCATGATCCCATTTAGTTTTGAGCCTATTCCTGTTGCCTCAGTATCAAAGAAATCTATCTCACAAGAAAAGACCAGCCCCAGCCCTTTCCCCTTATCTATTCCTGCTTCCCATCTCTCCTTCTGCAGCCTGAGCCCGACTCTTCACTCCAGTATATTTGTTTATGCTTAGAGAACAGACCAAGAGGAAAACAAACTCCGCATTTCACCCCAGCATTTGGTAGTTCCTTTCTTTCATGTGAAAGCAGAGCCTGATCCAGGGAAGGTTCTTGAATTCACACAACCGGTTACACGATGAAATGCAAACAGTTTCTTGCGGTATTAAATGGCAGCCCGCAGCAGAGTTCAGGTTGGCTGTTTTGGATTCACCGGGCAGGGCTCTGCAGGATAATCCTGTGTTGCTGCCATCCTGCAGCTCGTGGCCTACAGCAACGCTGCCGAATGCTGCAAATAAAAACAAACAAGGCAGCCTCTGCTTTTTACACAGAGCAGAAATGATGGCTCTTTTAGGAAGCTCGAAGCAAAGATCGTTTGTTTCAGTCTGACAGCCTCAAAAGCAAGCTGCTCTTTCTAGCACTTCGAAATTGATGCTTATTTTTTCTACAAAGCACGGGAAGGGGGAAATAAAAAGAGGGATAAAAAAAACCCAAACCATACAAGTCCACTCATGTCCAGATCACCCCGAAGTTGTAAATTAAGAACATTGTACAACAAAATTAGAGCCAAAGCAGGCGTCTCCCGTGGTTGCTGCAGAGATACATGGCTTAACAGATCATTTTTAGGTAAGAAAAAATTCTGGGTGCTTGTCTAGAACGTTAGAAAATTGCTTTGTTAAATATTGAAGCCAGGAAAATTATACAAACTTCAGATTTTTTGAAAAAAAAAAAAAAAACGAGAATTCAAGAAAAATTCTTCCAACCAACGTACAGACATAAATGAAAATTTGTTTTCTATTACTTTTTTCAGAATGTGGGTCCCAAACCGTATGGATGATGAATTTCTATAATGTCTTAAATTATGTAATCACCCAAGTCTGTTTTCTTAAAGGCTCTGTTACTACATTGGAGCAACAAGGTTTGAAAAGCTCGTTCAGGGTAGAAGCTGAAATTGAGGAGACAGAGATGCAGGGATGCAGTGTAACGATGGAACTGGATTGTTAGAGATGGGGAGGAGGGCAATGCCTCACCTGACACAGGCAAGGAGCAGCTTGGAGCCTGCACCTCATCCTTGGGGCTGGAAACTGCACCTCATCCTTGGGGCTGGAAACTGCACCTCAGTCCTGGGGCTGGATCCTGAACCTCAGCCCTGGGGCTGGAAACTGCCCCTCATCCTTGGGGCTGGATCCTGAACCTCATCCTTGGGGCTGGATCCTGAACCTCAGCCTTGGGGCTGGATCCTGAACCTCATCCTTGGGGCTGGATCCTGAACCTCATCCTTGGGGCTGGAAAATGCACCTCAGCCCTGGGGCTGGAAACTGCACCTCAGCCCTGGGGCTGGAAACTGCACCTCAGCCCTGGGGCTGGAAAATGCACCTCAGCCTTGGGGCTGGAAACTGCACCTCATCCTTGGGGCTGGATCCTGCACCTCATCCTTGGGGCTGGATCCTGAACCTCAGCCTTGGGGCTGGAAACTGCACCTCACCTTGGGGCTGGATCCTGCACCTCATCCTTGGGGCTGGAAAATGCACCTCATCCTTGGGGCTGGAAACTGCACCTCACCTTGGGGCTGGATCCTGAACCTCAGCCTTGGGGCTGGATCCTGCACCTCATCCTTGGGGCTGGAAACTGCACCTCAGCCTTGGGGCTGGATCCTGCACCTCATCCTTGGGGCTGGAGGCAGCCCTGGCACTGGGAGTGCTGGCTCAGTTCTGGGAGCCCTCTGCTGTGGGAGCTTTTGGGGATGCTCCTGCTCAGCCCCAGTCCCAGGGCAGCGCTGGGGACAGGCTGGGACACGTCTGCAGCTCTGCAGCTTTCAGTCTGAGCCAGCAGCCCGTGCTGACTCACCCCGACCTCTGAATTCGGGCAGCGCCTGTGCGCTGAGAATTCCAGCTCTGTCTTTGGCAGCTCCTTGAGAATTTGTGCCAGGCATGGTCAGGGATTTCTGTCCACTCTCTGCAGGCTCCTGCCCTGGGAGAAAGCAGCCAGACAGAGCCAGGTGCTGTGAAATCCACGTGGGCACCCAGACTTTGCCATGTACACCACGACCACGCAAGTCATGCTCCTCTTCCATCTCTGAGCAATGCAGGAACAGTGGAATTTGGTTAAAGCTAAGTAGTCGTGTCCCAGGGTCTTCCAGAACTTGTATCAGCCAGGAACAGGGTGCTTTTGTTTTAAATAGTCTGTCCACATCTGGAATGTGTGTATATATTACCCACCTAAAGGATTTGTGAATAACTCTCTGTACACACGGGCTTCTCCCCATCTGCTGGCTGAGCAGCAGCCCTGGCTGCAGCACCCAGGGAATGCCCTGGCACATCCAGAGGGCAGAGATGTGAGGAAGGGCTGGCACACCCTGCCAAGAGCACCTTCCACCCTTTGGAAACCCGAGGAGTTCAGGAGGAGCCTGCATCTGTAAAGCCTTTCTTTTTCCCAAGCTTCCCAGTCAGAGTGGCATACAAACTATTCCCTCCTAACTCCAGCTGTGCCTCTCCCAATACCTGCTGCACTTTAAAACAATTAGAAGTTTGTTTCTTTTTCAATGTAACTACTGTGCTTCTGCAAAGATTGCAAAATAAATAACCAGGTTTGATCTGACAACAAATCTGTTGGATCAAACCACATGCCATCTCTAGGTTAAAAGTGATGTGATGGAAGCAATTCTCTTCTTTCTGGAGGAAAAGAGCTAAGCCTTAGCCAAAGTCAGCTTCAGATGACACATTTAACAGATATGACAGTGTCCCCCCAAAACCTGAATGAAGCACAAACTCCCTGGAGTGCCAGTGGAGGGTGGATCTGATCCTCAGCCACCTCTTAGGCCCCTGCATTGTTCCAGCCAACCAGTGGGCTTGGAAGCACACTGTGAGCCCAAAGGACTTGATTTCCCTTCATGGCAAGAACTGAAACTTTGAAGAAGCTGAATATTTCAGTTTAAGTGTGGCCACCTAAATCCTTGTTGGTTTTTGTCTGTGCACTCACCTCGAGGTCTTTTAGTTTATCTCCATCTTGTTCTGACCTTCTGAGTATGTAAACCTGAACTGGGAGTGCACCAAACATGGAATTTGCATGACATTTCCAGCTTGTCCTGCCTTTGACCTGGCCAGAAACAGCAGATCAGAGCTGCTTGCAGCTTTCCAGCATTTCTTCTCTTGGTCACAATTGAGAGCAAGGAAATGCAGAGCAGACCAAACAAAAAAAAAAATTAACCAAACTTTCTTAGACTCTCAGAAGGGACTTGGTTCAAATCCAGTTGAAATGTAGATGAAAGTTCAGCCTGCTCATTTCATTACAGTTTGTTTACTTGCATATAATTTAATTTCAATTTGTTTTCCTGTTTTCATCCTTGCAACAAATAAAAGAGACACCCATTATGAGAATAGCTGTCAGGAGAAGTTAAGCCCTGTATCAGTCTTCATCTGCCTGGTGCCATAGGTGCTTCATACAAAGCATGAAAGAACATTATTTCCACAGAAAAGCATGTGCCACATGGCTGAACATTGCATTGAGCCAGTTCTGTTTGATGGCTTCATGTGGGGCTGAGCTATTGCACTGAATGCATGTTAAAGCCTCCAGCAGGTATTTGGAATAACTGTTCAAAAAATTAAAATGTATTATTCTGCTGTGGTTCATTTTTAATGGGCAGGGTGCAACAGTTGGATGTTTTAAAACTCTGATTTTAGCTGACTTCAATCCATGGCAGTGGAAATGAAGGGGTTTGGCTGTTTCTTCTGCCTTGAGTGATGTGTCAGCTTTTAGTGTGTCCTGCACCATCCAGAGAGAGCTCTGGGGATGTGCCAGGGGTCAGTGCATGGCTCACACTGCAAAGGGGAGAACTGGGCTCAGCTTCACCTGAAAAATTATTGAACCAACAGTTCTTAGAGCTGATCTATGCCTGGAGTGTTGTACACTCACCTTTTGGGCAATTCAAGTGTTGTACAAACAGCATCAATGCTGGAAGGCATAAAACAAAGCTTTACTTGCTAGTGGATCCTCCCTCAGTCATTTCATGGCACATTTTATACGTGTGGTTTCTCAGAATTAGGTAATACACAGGATCTTCAAACACATCTGGGAAGTCCAGCTCTAAATCCTGGCTGTGATTGCTGATGTCAGACACCTCACTTTGAAAATGTGATGGGCCTTGACAGTAAGAAGCATTAAAAACAATGAATGAAGGGCACTTCAGCAGAGATGTTCAAGGGAGACATTGTACCATTGAACCAAAAAAAAAAAAAGCTCTAAAAAGAAATAAAGAGGCAGCAAGGCCTGCAGAAAAGCAGGCCCTGTAACCCTGATTTAAGGTGTGAGGAGCTGTGTCCCCGTTCCTGATTGAGGGATGACTGCAAAGGGATAGAAATGCTTGGGCTTTTAAACTTTCGGGCTTTCAGAATAATGCAGAGCTGCATTTTGGCTATTTTGAAGCTGAAAAGGAATTTCCCTCTTGATCTCAAAGGGAGCAGGATTTCCCCTACTGTTTAAAACCCCTCATAATGAAAAGGTGCTTTTCTGTTTCAGTTCTTGCTCTTGGGGAGGTGTTAATCCAGCACTGTCATGGCCCTGCAGCTATTTTGCACATTTGCTGGGAATGAAGAAAAGGAGAAACTGCAGTTTATGACCTATTTAAAGCCTGTTTGTTCTAATAAAACATATATTTACAAACCAAGATTTTACAGCCACCTCTGGGATAGAAAATGGGGGGAAAAAAAGCCATCTCTCCTTTCTTGCTCAAGTGTCCATGCATAGAGTCTTCCCTGCCTCAGAGAATTATTACCTTGAAAATACCTATATGGAGGGACTAATGTGGGGGATAACCCCAAAACTCATTGATTCATGAAGCTGGTGTAAATATATACTTTGAAAAACTATTTGTTAGGAGGCTCCCCATTTTCAGAGCCTGTGAGATATTCCTGAAATCAGTTTTTTTTGGAAGAAAAGAAAAAAACAGCTGTGGGTTTATAAGCAATTATTTTAGTCTGAATAATGTACCAAAAAATCCCAGCCTGGCTTCAGTTTTTCATTAGAAATGCTATTAATTTTTGGCAAAAATCAAAACTGCCTGACTACTCCTTTGGGCACAGGTCAGTTTCTTGTTTAAAACGGTTTTGATAAAAGATTTCTGATTAGTGTGTGTCTGAAATGCCCAACTGAAATGTACCTGGGGCAGGAGCTGGAGCTGATTTTGAGTGCAGAGGCAGAGTTAGAGGAGGTTTGGTTGTCTCACACCAGCAGGGAACATTTCTGTTGCTTCACATCCTTGCCAGAAACCAACCTCCACTGAAAATGCTTCCATCAGCAGCAAGTTTTGCTGCTATCAAACCAAAAGAATCTTTTCAGAGGTGGAGTTGGTGTTTTAAAAGTGATGCTGTTGTGCAGCAGCTCCTGCACAAATAACCTACAGGTGGAGGCTGCTCCTGTCTTACAGAGTTTGTAAATGTGAATGAACCTCACAGTGCAGGTTATTCAGTCTCAGTGTGTCTGAAAACTGGCACAAAACCCTTTATCAGGGCCAACTGCCCACCACATGATGGCCACCACATCATCACAACACTGATTAGATAAAAAAGAAAGGAAAAATGGAGCTAATATAGTTGTTTTTTTTCTAAATGGTGATAACTATAGTCCATTCATAGAATTGCTGTTTGTATGACTGAAATCAGCTTTCTTTGTGCATCTCTTCCATAAAACAATTATAAAAGAAGATTCTTAAGGGCAGGGTGGCTTGTTCTCTCTTACCTCCTTGAATCAATAATGAGGCAGCAGGTTCTCCCACCCTCTTTCTCCTTTCTCTCAGATTTATTTCTCCAGCCCCATTCTGGCCGGGCTGCAGGGCCTGTGTCAGTTCTGGAGTGGCTGCGTTAGTCAAACACACAGCAGATGTCAGTGCGTTACAAAACTTGCTCTGAGGATGAAAAGAGAAGTTCCAAGTGAGAAAGTTAGATGGGAAAGCAAAAAGGCAGGGACTGCAAAGCTCTGGAGCTGGGGAGGTCACCCCTGTGTGTTTGACACTTCTTGTTAACCACTGACACTGGCAGCATCACTGCAATTTTCCAGCCTCTCCTGCTGAGCCCATCTAAAGCTCTTAAATCTCTCACCCACCCAGATTTCCTCAACCTTCCCAGCTGGGTTGGGAAAGTGATGCCAGGGGATTCTTTCCCCCTTTTGCACAATTCAGCCCCTGGAAGTGCAGCAGAGAGTGGCACAAACTGAGAGCATCTCTGCTGCTCGCTGCTCCTGTAACCAGAGATTTTCTCCCTGCTTTAGGAAAGTCATCCCCAAGCTAAATATTTCCCTGGCCGGGGTGTCAGGGCTGAAGCAGAGGTGGGTCATGGAGAGTCAAGGCACACACACCCTAAAGCAGCCCGGGAACAGAGGAGAGATCCCATTAAAGGCTGCCTTGTTTCCCCAGAAAGGAGAGCACTGGGAAATAAACAGCAAATGGACATCCCCGGGGCCGCAGGGAGCTGCGGAGTGCGGAGGGACCCCGGGGCCATCGGGACAGTCCCGGGAGCCCCGCACACACAGCTCAGCCTCGGCTGCCTCGCTCCGAGGATCCGGGGCAGGACACGGGGATCTGTGTGCGCGGGGAGCCGCGGCCACGGCACGGACAGACGGACAGAGGGACAGAGGGACACGGGGACACAGGGACAGAGAGACAGAGGGACACAGAGACACAGAGACAGAGGGACACAGGGACACAGGGACACAGGGACACAGGGACACAGGGACAGAGAGACAGAGGGACACAGGGACAGAGGGACAGAGGGACACAGGGACAGAGGGACAGAGGGACACAGGGACACAGGGACAGAGAGACAGAGGGACAGAGGAACAGAGCTCTAGCAGGACACAAACACACAGCTCCTGCAGGACAGAGGGACAGAGCTCCAGCAGGACACAAGCACACAGCTCCTGCAGGACAGAGGGACAGAGGGACAGCAGGACACAGGCACACAGCTCCTGCAGGACAGAGGGACAGAGGGACAGAGGGACAGAGCTCCAGCAGGACACAGGCACACAGCTCCTGCAGGACAGAGGGACAGAGGGACAGCAGGACACAGGCACACAGCTCCTGCAGGACAGAGGGACAGCAGGACACAGGCACACAGCTCCTGCAGGACAGAGGGACAGAGGGACAGCAGGACACAGGCACACAGCTCCTGCAGGACAGAGGGACAGCAGGACACAGGCACACAGCTCCTGCAGGACAGAGGGACAGAGGGACAGCAGGACACAAGCACACAGCTCCTGCAGGACAGAGGGACAGAGGGACAGCAGGACACAAGCACACAGCTCCTGCAGGACAGAGGGACAGAGGGACAGAGGGACAGCAGGACACAAGCACACAGCTCCGGCAGGACAGAGGGACAGAGGGACAGAGGGACAGCAGGACACAAGCACACAGCTCCTGCAGGACAGAGGGACAGAGGGACAGAGGGACAGCAGGACACAAGCACACAGCTCCTGCAGGACAGAGGGACAGAGCTCCAGCAGGACACAAGCACACGGCTCCTGCAGGACAGAGGGACAGAGGGACAGCAGGACACAAGCACACAGCTCCGGCAGGCTCGCTGCTCCTGCCGCTCCCATCCAGGAAACTCGCAGGGCTGCCTTTGTCTGGCAGGAGCACAGCAGAATGTTTATCTTTCTTATCTGGGATAGGAAACCGATGGGAAATGCTGGGCCATACTCTCCACTGTTCTCCTGTCACATCATTATAATGCATTGCACGAAGGAAAATCTTTTGGAAAATCAGCTATGAGGCTAATGAGAAGACAATCCCCTACCAGAAGGCACTTTTCCATCCAAATTCTGCAGGACTGATGTGAGTAGCCATTGGTACAAAAACAAAAGATGAGCTAAATGTTTATGTCAGGAAAACACAACGCACCCCGAGTGTCTCATGGCATTAGGAGAGTAATTGTTACACAAGACTAATCTCTTTTCCCCAGATAACAAACCTAGGCCAGATTTTTTTTCAGACTTCAAAGAAAGAACACAGTAGGGCCTTTCTACTGCCAAATGGCTAAATGGAATAAAAAATTGTGATTTTGCCATTAAATACTTGATATCAATTCAAGAGGATTTTTTTTTTTTGAAACAGTGATGCTATTCTATACTGGAAAAGGATAAATTAGAATTTCAAAGGCTGTGAGGTCACTGGGCAAGGAACTGTGCACACCACAATGCACAGTTTACAGCATTTCCAATATTTCCAATCCCAAACCCTATCTATATCTATATCTATATCTATATCTATATCTATATCTATATCTATATCTATATCTATATCTATATCTATATCTATATCTATATCTATATCTATATCTATATCTATATCTATATCTATATCTATCTATCTATAAATATATATAGAGATATAGATCTATCTATCAATAGGTATAGATATATATGAAATATATATAGGTATATATGTGAAATATATATATAATATATATATTCTATATATAGATATATATATAGAATATATATATATGCTATATCTCTCTATCTATATAGATATATATATGAAATATATATAAAATATGTATATGATATATATATATCTCACATATATATATATATATATATAATATATATAATATCTCTCATATATATATATTAAACCTATATCTGGTTCTATATCTATAAAAAATAAAAATAAAAATAAAAATAAAAATAAAAATAAAAATAAAAATAAAAATAATAATTAAAAAAAATATATATTCTATGTGTTAGGAAGGCCAGCATAGATTATCCTGAACCAGCATCAACTGCCTTCCATTCTGCCAACAGAATTTTCCCTTGAAGATTTACTACAAAGCTCACAGTATTCCTCTAAATTCCACTGTTTTAGATTAAAAAAAAAAAAGACTCTGAACTAGTTGGGAAGGCTGACACAAACGACATCTCTAAGGAACTTTCATTTTCTTGGGGAAATGCTTAATGAAAAATTGATGAAGGGATTACCGAAGCTGTGCAAAAGGTTGATAACAACACAGTCACTGCAAAAACTTCAGATTTTGAGGAAAAGTTACCAGACCTAGGTAGGAACCAAAATCCTTTGGAGGAGAGTAAAATTCTCACTGGTTTCCATTTCTGCAGCACGTGTTCCTCAGAACTGCCTACAGACACACACTCAGGAAATTATTCTGAATTAGTGTTTAAAGTGGATTAATTAATTGGCCTCAGCCTCCAACTTATGCACAAGCAAAAGCTTTAGGGTTAACTAAGTTAAAAGCTGTTTAGAGTACTCAAATTCTGAAAGGAATTTCCACAGAGGATTTTAGTCCTGCTAAAGTAATTGCTTTAAATTCACATCTTCACTTAATTTGCTGAGGTTTTTTTAAAGCCTTCCTATGTAAATGGGTGCTACAGCAACACAGAAAAAAGCAATTTGGATAAGTAAATTTGTCATTTTAAAGGTAAACAAAGAAAATGTTTAATCTCAGCAAGAGTTCCAGGATCATTTCATGAGAGTTCTATGAGCAATCTCTGTGCTGCTTTTTGCAGCCCATGTCAGTACAGCGGCAGCAAAATTCTGACATCAGTGTTCTCTGCAGGCATTGGGCCCCCAGTTTAACACCTGAAACTGTTTGCAGGTATTCCAGGCTTTTCAGTAGCTTAAGTGAAACTCAATGGTGTCACCCAAAGAATAAAAGTAATAATGAAATAATAATGGATAAAAATAATGAGGGTAAAGGAAGGTGAGCTCTGCCCAGGCAGCCCATGGGGGAGCAGGGTGGGTCAGCCCTGCCTGATGCCCACATGGACATTTTCCTCCTGGAAAATACAGCCAGTTCCACAGAAAAACAACCTTGGTATGGGTCCTTCAGCAGTCACGAAAGTGTGCTAAATTCACTCCAATCAGCCAGCTTTGTTGTGGTTGAAATTTTTATATTCTAGATGAATACATCTCTCATGGCTTCTTCTTTTAGTTACTTCAAAATAAATGATTTGTGTTGATTTGTGTTCGCTGCTGGCTTCAAGTCTGGGTGGTTTGCAATACCTCACCCCAACAGCAGCACCCTCAAGATGTGATTTGAACTTTATATTCCTTTTTGTGGAGCTGTTATCCATGTCTAGAGAAAACCATCAAGAGGAAACAGCAGTGCAGGTGTTGCTGCCTAACTGAGCTCATTTTCCACCTTCCCCTACACAGTGAAGGTGCAGTGCCCTTCATTTGCTGTCCCTGCTGCCCTGGGGGCTTGGGACATCATTCCTCTGGCACCCTGGGCCACAACCTGCTCAAAACCAGGATTTAGCACCCTATCCCCACTGGGAAACAACCTCCTCAAAAAGATGCACGACTTTGCTGCGAGCTTCTAACTTAAAAGAGGAGAAAATCCAGATTTCCATTCTGTGGGGACAGGCACAGGAAAGGCAGCCAGCCCATGAGTGATACCCTGCTACACTCCCCTGCATTTACAGCACAGTTCAAGGAGCTGCAAAAGAAGAACTCCATGCTATTATTAGATTTCATCTACATATTAAGTTTCCCCTGCCTATTCCTTGTTTGAGAAAAGGGCTACACACAGACACCCCAGCCCTGGAATAAATAATAACAACAGAAAAATAATAATAACAGAGCTGGAAAAAAAGAACTCCATGCTATTATTAGATTTCATCTACATATTAAGTTTCCTCTGCCTATTCCTTGTTAGAGAAAAGGGCTACAAACACACACCCCAGCCCTGGAATAAATAATAACAACACAAAAGGTTTGTCCCAGAGCATGCACTATCAGAAGAGCTGTAGTTATTACACTGTTTAGTACAGGAAGGAGGAACTTGAACACAGAAATCATCTTTAACTGGCTGTGCTTTCCAGCTGGATAAGCTTTTTAAAAAGCACAGAAGCAGAAGCCAGAAGAAAAGGTGTGCCACATTTCCTGGATATTCAGCACTCTACAGAAAGATTGCACTGGAGTCTTTCAAGCAGTATTAGGACAAATGAAAAGAAAATAAGATTTTCTGTGGGTTAAACAACAATATAACATTTTTAAAATCTCAAATAAATTTAAACTGGTCAAAAACATCTTTAAAATGCAATGGAAATTATTATGGAAATGTTATTTGTTGCTTATAACAAAAATAGCATTTGCTGTCTGTCAGTGCTATGTATACAACCTGGGATGAGGAATATGGAAAACAGAAGCCCTGGATTTCTTGGCTGCCAGCTGAACTCCTACTCAAACAAGGGATTCATTACAAAGCTGTGTTCAGTGGGTGTTAAATGTGTGAGTGGAAGCAAATATTGAAATTTGTGTGCCAGTGGCAGTGCAGCACAGAGCAGCACAAGGGGAAAAGGCTGGAGAGCCTCTGTGAGAGCAGAGGCTGAGTGAGAGCAGGCTGAGGTCTGTGTGCTCCCTCTGAGCAGGGTTTGCAGCTCTGTGAGCTGAGTTAGGGGGTTTGTCAGGCACACAGATCTCTGTGAGCTGGGTTTGGGGCTGATTGAAGCACACAGATCTCTGTGAGCTGGGTTTGGGGCTGTGTCAGGCACACAGATCTCTGTGAGCTGGGTTTGGGGCTCTGTCAGACACACAGATCTCTGTGAGCTGGGTTTGGGGCTGATAGAAGCACACAGATCTCTGTGAGCTGGGTTTGGGGCTCTGTCAGACACAGATCTCTGTGAGCTGGGTTTGGGGCTGATTAAAGCACACAGATCTCTGTGAGCTGGGTTTGGGGCTGTGTCAGGCACACAGATCTCTGTGAGCTGGGTTTGGAATTTTGTCAGACACACAGATCTCTGTGAGCTGGGTTTGGAGGTGATTGAAGCACACAGATCTCTGTGAGCTGGGTTTGGGGCTGTGTCAGGCACACAGATCTCTGTGAGCTGGGTTTGGAATTTTGTCAGGCACACAGATCTCTGTGAGCTGGGTTTGGGGCTGATAGAAGCACACAGATCTCTGTGAGCTGGGTTTGGGATTTTGTCAGGCACACAGATCTCTGTGAGCTGGGTTTGGAGCTGTGTCAGACACACAGATCTCTGTGAGCTGGGTTTGGGGCTGTGTCAGACACACAGATCTCTGTGAGCTGGGTTTAGGGTTTTGTCAGGCACACAGCTCCTGCCCAGGCATGCCAGGAGCAGGACTGGCAGCACTGAGCACTGAAATCTCACTCACACTCACTGTGGAACAGAAATTGCTTTGTAAGGAGTGACAGAGCTCCTGCAGCCAGGGTTCCAGATGAGGACAGGAGTTAAGAATGTTAAGATGAGGACAGGAGTTAAGATGAGGACAAGAGTTCAGAACAGGCTCCTCTGCACACCCACAGCTCCTGCAGCCCCTCCTGCAGCCGGCAGAGGTGGGAGCACAGCTCACCTGTTCTGCCATCAAACCCTGGCACAGCATTTGGCTCCCTGGCTTTCACAAGGCTGAAGGACAAGTTTCTCTTTCCACCAAGAAAGAGCAAGCTCAGCTTCACAAAAGCAAGTAGAAATCAGAAGGTCTGGGTTTACCCAGGTCTTAGCAGCAACTAATATTAAATATTGAATATTAATATTAAATATTTAATATTAAAAGAAATTAATCTATCAACAAAAATCACAGCTCAGAATAATGTTCTGAAGTGCAGGAGTTCCATGCATGCAAGAGCCCAATTAGATACTTACAAAAATGTATGACAGCTGCTGTGAAAAAGCTGTATTTTTAGTTTTGTTGTTTTTTTTTTTTTAAATAAATATCAATGCCACAAAACTGTTTCCTTCTGAAGAGTGTATTTAAAAAAATAAGCTAAGTAAAATTGGAGCAAAGTATTATTTGGAGTAATTCAATTTATGAGTAGTATATCAGTAAGACATTTGAAAGCCAAAATTATCATGTTATACACATGTGAAAGTCAGATATGTCTTAATTTAGAGTTATATATTATATTTTCAATAGGAAATATTGAAAGTATAATATATAACTCTAAATTAAGACTTGTCTGACATTCACAGAGGTATTCAGCACCAGTTTTTCTTGACTCCATTTTTGCCAGAGGGAGAAACAAATCACCTCATTCTCCACTTTTCAAGTGCAAAAATTTCCCCTCTTACAGGTTTCAGAAAGCCACCCAGGAGGGGCTGTCTGAGCAAACAAGGAGGAGCTGCCTGGGTAATACAGCTCCACTGAAGTGAGACAGGGAATTGCTGCAGCTTCACCAAATCTCAAAGCTGTGCTGGTTTTGGGTTTGTCTGCAGCTGCCTTCTCCTGCTCTGCTGTTCTCACAAAGGACCCAATCATCATCACCCAATTAGTGCTGGAAGGAAAAAAGAAAAAAAGGGCTCCTGTCAAGCAGAGCTCCTTAAACAAATTAGCACAGGTTTTGAACTGGGCTTTGCAACCTACTGCAAAGATTCATGCATCAAATACATTCAAATTTGTGAGTCAACAGGAGTGGAAAATGAATTAAATTTATTTACCCCTGAATAGAGTGAGGTTTGTGAAAATATTGGCAGGAGAAGTGTATGGTAGAGATCCTTATCACAGCAGTTCAATCACAGGTGTTTCCCCATATTACTGGATTATCCTTATCCAGAATAAATATTTAATGTTAGCATTAACAAAGAAAAGCTGTAGCTCCAACAACAAGCTCTGTGTATTTAAAACTCAGCGATGATTATCCACTTTAAAATCAATTGAATCATGAGTATTAAACAATTTTACACAACACAGCAAAGAAAAAGCTTCCAGTCCCCCGAGGCTCCACGAGCCAAGGCTGCAGCCAGCTCTCCCAGAGCTCCAGCCAATGCTCCTGGCTGCTTCTGCTTCCCCACAGGGGATGTCCCCCCACCCAAGGGATGAGTTCCTGGAGCACATCCAGCTCTGCAGGAGAGAGCAGGGCTGTGCCAGCAGCTCTCTGAGGATATCCTGCCCCTTGTGTGCCTGTGGCAGCCCTGGGTGAGTGTGACCCTGTTCACAGGGGTTCTTGGATGAGGGAAGAGACGAGGATCTGACTCCATGTTTCAGAAGGCTTGATTTATTATTTTATGATATATATTATATTAAAACTATACTAAAAGAATAGAAGAAAAGGTTTCATCAGAAGGCTGGCTAAGAATAGAATAACAAAGAACGATAACAAAGGTTTGTGGCTCGGATCTCTGCCCGAGCCAGCTGGCTGTGATTGGCCATTAATTAGAAACAAGCACATGAGACCAATCCCAGATGCACCTGTTGCATTCCACAGCAGCAGATAACCATTGTTTACATTTTGTTCCTGAGGCCTCCCAGCTTCTCAGGAGGAAAAATCCTAAGGAAAGGATTTTCCATAAAACATGTCTGCGACAGGTGAGGGCAGTGCACCTTCCCTGGGTAAAGGCAGAGCTGAACCAGGCTGGGATGGAGCCCCAGGAACCCTCTGGCTGCTCTAGCAGCCATCAGTGCCCCAGCAGGTCCAGGGAGTGCAGCTTTGAGCAGAGCAGGGGCTGGGAAGGCTCAGGAGACCCCAACCCAACACCCCCAGAGCTGGGGCACCCCTGCTGCCTGTGGGGGTCCCAGCTGTGGGTTTCTCTGGCTCTGCATTGCAGGCACTTCAGACAGCAGTTTCATGTTGGAACTCAGGTGTTTGTTATTCCTTATCAGTAAAACAGTCTCACTGCTGTGAGTTCAGCAGCTTTTCATTAGAAGGCACAAAATGGCCAACAATCTCTTGGCACAAGGTCTCAGTTTGGAGGTACTGAAGATTGCAATGCAAGATGTTTTCCATTCCCATCTGTATGGCAGATTACCTTTGTCAAGTGGGCAGTTTGCCTTTGAGTGCTCACAATCACACCTCCCTCGGGAGGGGACATTGCTGATAACAGCTATTGAATGTCCCTGCATGGCTGATAAGAACTACAGCATCCCATTGGGAGATGTGAGCCCAGAGGGAGGAGCCAAGCATTGCTACCCAGATATAATCCAGAGGTTTTGAGACACCAGCACGGCTTCTCCACTGGATTCCCCAGAGGAACAGCAGCTGCCTCTCCTTTCCCTGGATCTTCAGAGGAAGAATCCATCCTTCTCTACAGGATCCCTGCTCCAACAGAACCACCCCTGACACTGCAGGAGGGCTGAGCCACAATTCCAATGGGACTGCTGCCAACACCCTGACCCACAGGGTGTCAGGTTGGGTTCTGACTCTGGCAGTGTTGTTCTACTGTACTGCATTGTTTATTTTATCCTTTTATTTTGTTTTCTTTTCCCTATTAAAGAACTGTTCTTTCCTGCTCCCATATTTTTGCCCGAGAGCCCCTTAATTTAAAATTTACAGCAATTCAGAGGGGTGGGGAGGGTTTACATTCTCCATTTCAGGGGAGGCTCCTGCCTTCCTTAGCAGACTCCTCTCTTTCCAAACCAAGACAGGAGGCATCACTTTCCCCAGTGCTCCCTGGGGTGCAGAGGGTGAGCAGCTCAGCCAGGGTGTCACCACAGCCTGGGGCAGGTGCCAGCTCAGCCCCAGCTGCCTCCAGCTGCTGCCCCTGCCTTTCCTTGCCACATCTGCATTTCTCACAGCCCCCAGTGCTGCTCTGGGGCTCAGCACCACCTTGGGACATGGGCACACCGCCATGATGATGCCTTAAGATTTGAGCTTTTATATTTTTCAGATCCTGTACTGCATCAGTGCATCACTCCAAACTCCACACAGAGTGTGAGTTACTGTCCTCACATTTTGGTCAGACAAAACAATCCCTCTGGGCCTGGGATCCAAGGACACCTCACAGCCTCAGGCCCTGAAATATAAACAAAAAGTGATTTGGGGGGGAGGAAACTGGAGATAAATGACTTCACTACCTGAAGCTGTAATTGCAGAATTAACCCCTCATATGTAAATGGACCAAATTTATAATTGTCTGAAAAACTCAACATTGTCTACCTTGGGTGTAGCCCCTTGGGGAGCCCTTAAAGTACCTGAAGACCCTTCATTAAATGCATCTGCTTTTATCTTTTTAGCTTTGTCTGGCTCTGTTTCTAGGTAAGCCCAAAATAGGAATGTCCTGTAATCCTGGAATAAACAGGGCAAACAGGCACCCAGAGGAAGCTCTCTGCAAAAACAAAACTCTGCAAAATGCTTCCAGCCTTGGGTTGCTGGAAGCATCTCCAAGCTTTCCATATGCTCATGGGAAGGATAATATCCATTAACACAATCAGGAACATTGCCTGATGGAATCAAAATTGGAGTTTTGATTGTGTTTATACAAGGCACAGTTAGAGGAGGGATATAGGTGGAAATAAATGGTGCTAAACTCAGCCCTCTTTAAGGGGATGCACAGTGCTGTGTAATTTTCTGATGTTACTTAGGATCCAAAATCCATGTAAGGATTACATGTTCTGATGTTTTATTTAAGATTCAAAATCCATGTAAGGATTACATGTTCTGATGTTATTTAAGATCCAAAATACATGTAGGGATTACATGTTCTGATGTTACTTAAGATCCAAAATCCATGTAAGAATGACATGTTCTGATGTTATTTAAGATCCAAAATACATGTAGGGATTACATGTTCTGATGTATTTAATATCCAAAATACATGTAGGGATTACATGTTCTGATGTTATTTAAGATCCAAAATCCATGTAGGGATTACATGTTCTGATGTTATTTAAGATCCAAAATCCATGTAAGGATTACATGTTCTGATGTTATTTAATATCCAAAAATCCATGTAAGGATTACATGTTCTGATGTTATTTAAGATCCAAAATACATGTAGGGATTACATGTTCTGATGTTACTTAAAATCCAAAATCCATGTAAGAATGACATGTTCTGATGTTACTTAAGATCCAAAATCCATGTAAGGATTACATGTTCTGATGTTATTTAAGATCCAAAATCCATGTAAGGATTACATGTTCTGATGTTACTTAAGATCCGAAATCCATGTAAGGATTACATGTTCTGATGTTATTTAAGATCCAAAATACATGTAGGGATTACATGTTCTGATGTTACTTAAGATCCAAAATACATGTAAGAATGACATGTTCTGATGTTATTTAAGATCCAAAATACATGTAGGGATTACATGTTCTGATGTTTTATTTAAGATCCAAAATCCATGTAGGGATTACATGTTCTGATGTTATTTAAGATCCAAAATACATGTAGGGATTACATGTTCTGATGTATTTAATATCCAAAATCCATGTAAGAATGACATGTTCTGATGTTATTTAAGATCCAAAATACATGTAAGAATGACATGTTCTGATGTTATTTAAGATCCAAAATCCATGTAGGGATTACATGTTCTGATGTTACTTAAGATCCAAAATACATGTAGGGATTACATGTTCTGATGTTACTTAAGATCCAAAATCCATGTAAGAATGACATGTTCTGATGTTACTTAAGATCCAAAATCCACTTTGTCTTCATGCAAGGCATACCCCTGTTGCATTAAAAACAACAAGTCTAAGGGAAATGGTACTTTCCCTATTGCCTCAGTGTACCTATGCTGGAGGGCTCCATAAGGGTCTCCTTCCAGGCCTTGCACAAGTCAGGCAGTAAAGCTGTGCTTTATTTGCGCTGAGGAATGCAGCATTGAAACCAGGCTTCCCTGTGGGACATCTCTGGGGCACCCAGAGGAGGAAGTGCAAAAAGCTTCCTGCCTTGGGCTGCTCCCCTGGGAGGGATGGAGATCAGGGCCCTGATTCCAGGGAGCATCCTGGGGTTTCTGGCTGAGCACAGAGCCGGCTTCCTGCACAGAGCCCCAGGCAATTCCCTCCCCTCTGGTGTTGTGAAACATTGATCTGCTGCCTGTTTTCCTTCTGCATAGCTGGGCTGGCTCTCCCTGCTGTGCCATCAGGGTGGCACTGGGAGCAGCAGGTCTGATCCAGGCACGCTGCCAGCAAATAGAGATGTTTCCTGTCCTTCCAGGGCTCCCTCTCACTGTCTTCTCCGAAAGGCTGAACCTATTCTGCAGCTCTAATAACAAACATTGTAACCTTGCAAATAGCGACGCTCGGAGTTTTCTTTAATATTTATATTTTTTGACCCCAAAAGGGGAAAGAATTTACCATACTTAGGCTGGAAAAACAGCGTGCTAATTTCACTTATCAAAGGCGTTCAGACCAAAGAGCCTGCCACTAATAACACCACGGTAAAAAAAATGTTCTGCTGCGCCTCATATGTTACTGGGTTTTAGCACATGCTGGTACCTAGCTCTAAATGTCAGTATTTTCACAGTGTAATTCATGTCAGCTCCCAGCTCTTATGACATCAGAAGATGAGTTCAAAGGGACACAGTTTTCTGCTTTTATAAAAACAGTTTAAAGATAAAAGCCAGTTTCAACCAAAAAAAAAAAAAAAAGAAGAAAAAAGGAAAAGAGAAAATGAAAGTATTAAGCAGTGCGTTAGCCAAACAATTTTCTGAGAGGCAAATGCCAATCAGAAGAAGATGACAATATCTTATAGTGAAACCATATTAGCAGAAGTGATCAACTCCTGTTGTTTAATGCCTTGCACAACACTCAGAGTCTTCTAAACCACACAGCTGAAGAACGAGTAAAAATCCTATCAGCTATTGAGCAGAGAAGATGAAACCAGAATATTCTCCCTTACACCACTGGCAGTTTTTATTACATGTAATGTATCTACTATCCATAAATCAGCTCCTCTGTCAGTGTGAACGGGCAGAGAAGAGAAAGTGACAGCATTATTCTCTATATTCATAATTAAAACAAATAAGTATCAATCACATGGCTTTAAGCATTTAGTTTTCTGCAGACCTTTCAAAACTTTTTTGACCCAGCACTCGGTGCTCTGGAGCTTATCAATGACACCAGGGGTCAAAAGTGTTAGTGCGACTAAAATTACTTGGACAGAGGCAGGACCAGGTCAGCTCGCCATGGGATAGTCCCACAAGGCCTCCTGGAGGCTGCTGCCACCAAGGAGTTCTAAGGGAAAGAAAGGAAAGACCATGAATCAAACATCCCAGAAAATTCACCAGCAAATGTGTTATTAATCAAGGAAAATAAAAACAAAGTTTATTAAAATGCCTTGTAATAGTACATTTCAAAACAACACAAAGACGTCTTATGTGATGGCCATTTTATCACCGAGGCTCATTCCAATTGAGTTACATTCTTCAAACCCAAGGAGCCACAAGTGTGCCAGAAAAGAAAATAAACACTGGAACGATGTGTGCAGTCACACATCTAATTTGACGATTGATCTCACAATTTAAATAGACACTTTCCACCCCAAATAAATGCAGGAGTCTGTATCAATGGCACTTCTGCAAGCTGAAACTAATGGTAGGACTGGTACAGTTTGCACATTTCTTTCCATATTTAGCTGAGAAGTTCAGACTAGGACCTGAAGGAAGCCAGAGGATAAGAAAACAAAGAAGAAGTTGTCCTGCATGATTTGGAACACCACATTAAAATATTTTTAAATTGCTACAATTGTCTCGTTTTTTGCATAAATATTTGTGAAGAGGATGAATCCTCATACGGTGCAAACAGCCCCAAATTCATTGGTTTCAGTGATACCAACACAGCCAAGGAAGTTACAACAATTTACATCAACCATGGATTTGCCCCAGCGTGTTTACACAGGAATTTCAAATCGAATTCTGCGTTGCTCGGGCTCTGGGGAATCGATGGAACTGTTACAGCACAAGATTTCAGCCTTTGACGCTCTAAAGCGACATCAAAAGCTGGATCCAGTTTCTCCCCTCCCACAAGCTCTTGTTTACCCGATTATTGTCTGTGAAGCGGCTCCTGGGAGCAGGGCTGGAGCTGCTGGGGCTGCTTTGTGCTAACGAGCCCAGAGCACTGGGATATTTGAACTGCAGCGAGTTTTGGAGCTGGGGATGGAGGTCAAAGCTGCAATTTTATCAGTTACATTTTGGAGCCCTTCGCTTGATCACGACAATGCCATGTTCATAATACAATTATTGTAATCATATTTCCAGTGGTGCTTGCCTTCAGTGGAAACAGATTGTGTTAGGCTCTGCCTGGAGTGGAATGTGCATTTCAAAGTCACACAGAGGTTATGGAACAGGACCTCTCAATTCATCTGCAGACTATAATCAGGACTTGATCACTGCAGATAGTTTGGAGGCTTTTGTGAATTTAGCAAAAAACAGGGATTATGTCAGGAGAGGCAGAGCAGTTCTCAGGTAGTGACCAGGCCAGTGATTGCACAGATCTTGGCAAGGCTGTGGGCTCTCTGTGATGGTGATGCTGGTTTGATTTATTCATGCACACCATTTATTTGCTTGAAATTTGTACCAGGCAGCAGCTCACGTCCCTGCTGCTGCAGCAGAGAGCTCCCAAAATCTCCCTGGCTGGATTTTTTGTGTGGACAATGGCTGCAGGCAGTGACCACTCCTGCCAAGACAGAGCTCAGCCGGCATTCCTGTCTGAATTTCTCTTTTAGTAAAATTTATTAGTGAAAGCATTTGAAAAAAAAAAAAATCTACTTTGAAAAAATAAAATCTACTCCTTCTATCCTTGCTTTCTGAACAACTCTCCTTTTTAGTCCGTGCTATTGTTCATGATCTCCAGTCGGTAACAAATAATTATATTAAAATTAATTACCTCCAGCCTTATAAATCATGAAATAGCATTATGTAAAAGAGGAGCTATCATATTACCAGGAAGTGTAATATACAGAAAATATGTCTTAATTATTTGAAGAGAAGCTGGACAAAGATTTATCACCTCACTAGCTCCAGAGATCAATGTCTAGAACAAAATAAGTTTTGTTGACTGACTAAATCAGAGGTTTAAGAATGGATTTTTCACCTTTTTATTTTTTTCAGCTCTAAGAAACTAATTTCTATTTCTAGAGATTTTTTAAAATTTTTTTCCTGACTTAAATGAAATCTTGATTAAATCTTGTTGGTTTTCCCAGTCTATAGAATTATCTAAAGTAACATTTTAGATTTCTAAATAGAAATTTGAAATAAGAAATGTGAGCTTTATTTAAATACTGCAAGAGTTGCTTTTGTGTTTGCCTTTTCTTAAAAAAACAGATTCACTTATTCCTTAGAAACTTTGAATTTAGTAAAGGATTTTAGAACTTGCATTTCTGGTGAATAACAACAGAGAGCTGCAAAGCATCACCCAGCTCTAGTTATAGGAAGAGAAGAAACAGGGAAGAAATCCCAGACATCTCTGGAAGTGCAGAAAAAGCACTGGAGATGAAGTGAGACCAAATACTGACTTTGTATGAGGGATAATTTGCTATATTAGAAGGTTGGGGTTTGGTTTTTTTCCTGTAATTTTAATGTATTAGGTTTTGTTCTTCTGAATGAAAAATTACCCAGCTGCAGGAACAGCTCAGAAAACAAAGGTTTGGGAAGGAAAGCAAAGGTGGGGAAGGAAAGGAAAGTTGGGAAGGAAAGCAAAGTTGGGAAGGAAAGCAAAGGGTTGGGAATGAAAGCAAAGGTTGAGAATGAAAAGAAAGCAAAAGTTGGGAAGGAAAGCAAAGGTTGGGAATGAAAGGAAAGGTTGGGAAGGAAAGCAAAGGTTGGGAAGGAAAACAAAGGTTTGGGAAGGAAAGCAAAGGTTGGGAAGGAAAGGTTTGGAAGGAAAGCAAAGTCCTCGTGTCGTGGCTGTGAGGAGCTTCCCGCGGTTGTCCCCTCTCTGTCCTGTGTTGTCACAGACATCTTTTATGAAAAATCTTTTCTTTAAGATTTTTCCTCTTGAGAAGCTGAGAAGCCTCAAGAACAAAATGTAAACAATGGTTATCTGCTGCTGTGGAATGCAACAGGTAAATCTTTGATTAGCTCATGTTAGTTGTTTCTAACTAATGGCTAATCACAGTGAGCTAGCTCGGACAGAGAGTCTGAGCCACAAGCTTTTGTTATCATTCTTTCTTTTTTTATTTTTAGCTAGTTTTTCTGATAAATTTTTTTTTCTTCTATTCTTTTAGTATAGTTTTAATATAATATATATCATAAAATAATAAATCAGCCTTCTGAAACATGGAGTCAGATCCTCATCTCTTCCCTCATCCTCAGACCGCTGTGAACACGGTCACACTGTGTCTCTTCCCTGCCCCGTGTCCCCTCCTGCCCCGTGTCCCCCATGCTCCAGAGCCGGCCCCAGCCCTGCATCTGGCACTCACAGCAGTCCCCAGCAGGGTCCCCTCCCCTCCCCTTGGTGCCATGAACAGGAATATTGCCAAGCCCTGAGGGGACAGCACAGGGGACACTCGGGTACCAGGGAGGGGACAGCTCTCCACAAGAGCTGGACACTTCTCCAGCCCCCTGAGATGTGTGAGCAGGACCAGCCCCAGCACTTTACGGTTACGGATTGTGAGGTGATCATGTAACACGCAGCCTGACTTCCTAAATAACACAGGCCAGAACAACCTCTCCTGCTCTTTCCCCTCCATGAGCACAGGCTGTCTCCACCTTGGAGAGTATCAGGAGTGAGCAGGTGTTGGGATCTCTTGCTTGTCAGAGTGACCCTGAGAAAAGTTCCAAAGTCTCTTTTCCCATCCCGGTGCTTGAAGAAGGAGTCAGAGCTCTTCATTTCTCAGTCTCAACGTTGTTTATTGTATCTTATCTATAAAAACTTTTCTCCTGTCCTGCTGAGGTCCATCCAGCAGGACAGTTCCAGGCACTCTGCCTGCCCCCAGGGCAGGGTTATGTCTTTATACTAAAAACTACATGTACAATGTTTACAATTACTTTCCAATACCTATTACCTATGTTAGACAGTGAGCTTCTACTCTAAACCAATCTGTGACTGCCAACATCACAGCAGAAGATGGAGGCCAAGAAGAAGAAGAAGGAGAAAGGCTGGACACACCCAGATCCCTCCATCTTGCCGCCTGAATCCCCATACCAAAAACCCCAAAATCTACTTTTGCACCCCGTGATAACTTCACTATTATTCTGCCTAAACTGTTGTGGCTTGCTGATCTTCATCTAAGGTTGGTAATTTGCTCCATGGGCCATAATCAAACCCACAGGTGTTTTGGGCTCTATGCCAGGGTCTCTGAGCCCCCTGGCAGGGTCCTGGCCATCCTGGACAGCCACAGGGATGCTCTGGGTTCCCACAAGCAGGCAGCAGAAGGAGCAGGATGTTGTTCCCAGCATGGGCCCTTCCCAGAGCTGGCTCCTGTGCCCTGGTGTGGGCAGGGGCTTTGTAGAGCAGCATGTTCCTCTAGAGTGGAGGCTTTGGGGCTGTTTTCAGACACTCACAGCTTGGCTCTGGAGCCATGGAGTGTCCCCAGC
Source organism: Melospiza georgiana (assembly GCF_028018845.1). Taxonomy (NCBI): domain Eukaryota; kingdom Metazoa; phylum Chordata; class Aves; order Passeriformes; family Passerellidae; genus Melospiza; species Melospiza georgiana. The sequence continues at coordinate 22,733,860 of NC_080439.1, read as the reverse complement.
CCCTGGCAGGCCAGTCCAGCTCCCTTGGGAGGGCTGGCTGCAGCATCTTGCAGTGCCAGGAATGAGGAACACTTCCAGGGCAGGAGGAGCTGCTGGCCTTTCCAGCAGCCCCATCACAGCACTGGAGCCTTGGACTGCAGCTGCTCCAGGGAGCAATCACAGCTTTGTCCTTTGCTTGTGAGCTACACAGACCCACAGCTCAGCTCTGGCAGGGTGAGAACACCAGCAAGGTGTCTGGACTGGGTCTGGCCACTTTGAAAGGGTTTCAGTCCTCCTTCCATGGGTCTGCTGCAGGAGTGTCGGGGTGGGATGGTGGGGATGGACGGAGACGAGAGATCTCTGGAGCCAGGGCTGAGAACTTGGGGTTTATTGCCAAGGGCCTGAGTGCAGGGCCCTGCTGGGATTTGGGGTTCATTGCCAAGGGCCTGAGTGCAGGGCCCTGCTGGGATTTGGGGTTCATTGCAAAGGGCCTGGGTGCAGGGCCCTGCTGGGATTTGGGGTTCATTGCAAAGGGCCTGGGTGCAGGGCCCTGCTGGGATTTGGGGTTTATTGCAAAGGGCCTGGGTGCAGGGCCCTGCTGGGATTTGGGGTTTATTGCCAAGGGCCTGGGTGCAGGGCCCTGCTGGGATTTGGGGTTTATTGCAAAGGGCCTGGGTGCAGGGCCCTGCTGGAATTTGGGGTTCATTGCAAAGGGCCTGGGTGCAGGGCCCTGCTGGGATTTGGGGTTCATTGCACAGGGCCTGGGTGCAGGGCCCTGCTGGAATTTGGGGTTCATTGCAAAGGGCCTGGGTGCAGGGCCCTGCTGGGATTTGGGGTTTATTGCAAAGGGCCTGGGTGCAGGGCCCTGCTGGGATTTGGGGTTTATTGCAAAGGGCCTGGGTGCAGGGCCCTGCTGGGATTTGGGGTTTATTGCAAAGGGCCTGGGTGCAGGGCCCTGCTGGGATTTGGGGTTTATTGCCAAGGGCCTGGGTGCAGGGCCCTGCTGGGAGCTGCAGCCACAGCTCAGAGCAGGCCCCAGAGAGGGAGAGAAAGGGAAAGAGAGAAGGCAAGGTAAAGGGGATGAGAGAGTAAAAGAGAGGATAAGAGAGTGAGAGAGTATGAAGTTCCCGTTACAATACCATAAATCTTCTTCTGCGTTGAATATTCTGATTCTCACTAACCAATCTAGTACAAGATACAAATCCCATAGGTTTTCCATACAGCCTATAAGAATCATTACATTACCATACTGTGTTACATTTTAAACCCTAAAAACTCCTCTTTAAACCTCTTCTACCAAGCTGGTAGGGTCTGCTGTGACCCTTGGAGCTGTCTGCAAGCAGAGGGTATTGTTCCATCAAAAAAAAATTACCTTCAAACAACCATACCATTGCTTTCCAGTTGTTGAGTAACTAAAATATCTCAAAGCTTACTTTCATTTCAATCTCTCTTATAGTTTCCATATTCTCAAAATCTTTCACCAAACAATCATATTTATAAAGCTTTCCTGTTTCATCCTCCCCTGTGCAGGTCCACACCACCAAATCACACTCCAGCAGGTAGAGCTGATGGGAAAATAGAATGCTGGGGAATCAAACCTCACCATGGACCTTTCCAAAATGCTGGTCTGCCTTTTGGTAAGGCAAGCCCCAGAGGGAGCAGGGGGGAGCAGCTGCACCTCAGGTTCCCCTGGAAGGAAATGCCAGAGCTGTGTGTCACCCAGCACTGGGTGGCTTTGCAGGTACCTGCTGCTGTGCCAGCCATGCCTGACTAACATGTTTGTAGTACACACTTACAAGTCATCAATACTGTTTCCTGTGGTATAGAAAGCAAAAACCAAACAAAAAACCCCCAAGCCTCCAAAAAACAACCCCCAGAAATAGTGCCCCCCAAAAAAACCCCAACAAAAACAAAAACAAAAACCCACCAAAACCCCACAAACAAACAAACAAACAAACAAACAAACAAACAAACAAAACAAAGCACAAACAAAAAACTGACAACAACAACAACAAACCACCAAAAATTATTGGACTGTTATAATTCTCAGTTCAGAACTGGGTACATGATAGAAGTCAGAATCCAAAGTGCTGGGCACAGCCTGGCATTCCTGGCATCCAGGAACACACTGCCCACAGTAGCCAAGCTCACAAACCAGAAATTCGAAGATACTAGAATGCAGAAATTCCTAGATATTCAGAAAAGCTAATATCAACACAGATTTAATTTATATCAGATGCAAGTAGGACTTGTCAAAAGTTTTTTGCTTTGTTGCCGGGTTTAAATCAAGAGACCGGGAAGAGAGCAAACAGTGTCTAAACTTGGCAAATATTTCCCATAAGTGCAAAGATTAAAGCAGAAATGAGTGGTGGTCTGTACTGCAACCTGAACCCCACTTAATAAACCAAAATATTCACTTACTTGAACATTTAATGAAGGTTAAATATAACCTTGAAAACAATTTCAAAAGTTTCCAAGAGCCTCTCAGCTGCACCCCCAACCCCACTCTCCTTAGATTTTGGAGCAGTGATGAGTGATATTTCTTAGCTGCTTCAGCTATTCCTCAATCTCTTACTGGAGATGCAGAAGGGAATTTTTCTGCAGCTCTCCTGCTTCATTAGTGACTCTCAAGCTGGGGTTTTTCTAGTGTGAACTGAGATGACCATTCTCCCTGGAGCTTATTCAGGTGTCATTTGTGTGAGCCTTCAGTGGTTTTACACAAATGATCACCCCAGGATTTTGAACAAAACCAGCCAAATGGCCTCCTTCCTCTAATATTTTATTTAAGCAATAACCTCACTCTAGCCTCAGGCTTCCAGTGCAATAATTGGAACCAAACTAGCATTTACCCACAGATAAGTAAGTGCTGTATTTAAATACAATAGCAGTGTGTAAGTAATTCTAATTCAGAGATGAAGCAACTGAAGTGGCTGAAGAAAGCATTAAGGAGATGTTAAGGACTTTTATCCCCATTAAGACTGGCTTATATTAGGGTTAATAACATAAACAGTATAATGGTGTGGGAACAACTGTTCACATCAGCAGTTGCAATGCTCACAGTACTAAAAGAGAAAAGGAAGAGACCCAAACTTTGAATGACACTGAAATTTAATCTGGACAAAGCTGCCCAGTCTGGTACAGAAAAAACTTCATTACTATGGGCAAACATCATTTTATCACTCAGATTGATGGTGACTTTCTTCTCTCCCCTCATGGTTGACAATTTTTCTTCTTCATGTAAAATTTTAGGAGAACATAGTTTCCAGGGCCTAAGGGGAAATCTGGGGTTGTATCAACTCTCATGAAGGAATTTCCTACCCATTGTGCACTCACACAGGGTAAAGAGGAACAAAAAGTTAGATGCAGAGGAACAGGGAACCTGCTCAAAGGTACAAGTCCTATTTTCTCGAGTTGCTGTTGATATTTGCTGCCCCGAGATGTGCAGGGTGTCTCTGCTTTGGCCTGCCCAACTGAAGAACCAGTCTGCACTCTTCACTTTTTGGTCTTGAGGTTGTTTATTAATTCTTATCTATAAAATTTTCCTTCTGCCCAGCCGAGATCTGCTCAGCAGGGCAGCCACAGGCACTCTGTGTTGTCCTTTTATACTACAAACTACATATAACATATTTACACTTAATTCCCAATACCTATCACCTGTGTTAGACAGTGAGCTTCTACTCTAAACCAATCCCAAAGTGCCAACATCACTGCAGAAAATGGAGAACAAGAAGAAGAAGGAGAAAGGCTGGACATGCCCTGATTCCTCCATCTTGTCCCCATAACCCCCATACCAAAAATCCTAAAATCTACATTTTCACCCTGTGATCATTTTGTTATTACACTATTCAAACCTGTGTGACTTTCACGTCCTCATACAAAGCTGGCAACTTGCTCCAGGGGTCAAAATCAAATCCCCAGGTGTTCTGGGCTGTGTGCCAGGGTCTCTGAGCCCCCTGGTGGGGTCCTTGGCAACTCTGGACTCTCTGAGGGATGTGCTGAGTTCTGACACTATTTCACCATTTTGTTGTGTTTTATACAACAAGGTACCCTGCCAGGCGAGGCAGGCACCCCTGGGTGCTCACACAAAGCACTTTCCAGGCGTGGAAAAGAAATCCTGAGTGGCCCCAGCAGCAGAAAGAAGAGCTCACCTGGCTGGCCTGGAGAGTCTGTCCGGCAGTTTCTGGCTGAGCCACACCACGGCTATTTCCTGATTTTAGCCATTGCTACAGCCTTTCCAAAGACAGCAGCTGTTTTAATCTATTTTAGCTATTTAAAGTTAACAACCCCCTTTTAAAAACAGCAACTGATTTGTGTTAAGCTCAAGTCTTTTGAATCCCTTTAGCGAGACATCTAAACCACCTTTTTCCTAATGAAGACAAGATCTGCGTATCTGGTTCCAAGCACAGCAATCTCTTGAGCTCGACTAGGGACAGTAGGCTCCAAACACAAACAAAGAACACCAGAGGTGTTTCTCGTTAGGAGGAGGCTCTGCAGAGCTTCCTTGCCTTGCTAATTGGAAGCAGGGTGCTGCCTTCCCCAGGCACAAGGCAGAAGCTGCTCCAGGCTGGCTGGGATGAGCATTCACAAGCAACGCCACAAGCAGCAGTGAGAAAAAGATGGAAAGTTACAGGGAAAATGGGCCCTTGAGAACTTTAGAAAGAGAGCAAAACAGTGAGCAGTTAGTAAAAATAATGCTGGAAGCAAACACTGAGGATGACTTTGTGATCTCCCTCCCTGCTCTGCTCCTCTCAGCATTAGCAAGGACTTTGCTGGAAAGTGGCTCCCAAATGCTTTTTGCCTGCCACGTTAATTTGAATCAAACTTTCTTTTACTCTGCTGAAGCCTGGAAACCTGCCTGGTGCTGCCTTGTCCCTGGCAGAGAGCAGGATGGAAAATACCTCCTGTAAGAACTGAAGTGCATCCATCACCTGTGGGGATGGTCTGGAGAGAGTTTCACCAGAATGGGGCAGAGGCTCTAAAACAGGGATAGTCTCAGCAGCACAGAATTGGGAATTGCTTTAAGTGAGTTCTTCCAATCATCCTGTTCTTGATAGGTATTTAACCTTATTTCTGCTTGAACAGTACACTCTGTCCTACACTACTGCTTAACATACACCTGCTCTGAAATGATTCTTAAGAACCAGGAGTTGATGGGAATATTACAGAGAAGCAAACAACAACAAAAAAAATCAATATACCAATATGTTTTGTTTATATGGATAGACATTTTTTATTTTGTATTTTGCAGGCAGCAGAGGAAATTGTCAAGATTATATTTTATAACATATAATATATAATATATAATATATAATATATAATATATAATATATAATATATAATATATAATATATAATATATATTGACAATTGACAATATATATTGTATATTGACATATATATATTATATATTATACATATAGTATATATTGACAATTGACAATTGTCAATATATGTTATATATTATACATATAATGGAATATATAATATATAATATATAATATATAATATATAATATATAATATATAATATATAATATATAATATATAATATATAATATATAATATATAATATATAATATATAATATATAATATATGTGATTTTATTTTCATTATATTTTATATTTTATATTTTATTTTATTCCTGTTACCTCTTGGATAAAAATCCAACCAATATGGATAATATGCATGGGGTCTTCCTCCTATTTGTTTTTGGTGCCCAACCTTTTTACATTGAGGAGGGTTAGAGAAATAATTATTGAACCCTCTTTGGGTAGCAGCCAGAGGTTGTTTTCCTTAAGCTGCTGCAGATTGTTCCAAGGCAAGGCTGAAGCTCTAGGCTTTCACATGGCATTTGGAATGTAGCTGGTGACTCAGAGGCAGCAGGCACAGGAAGGCTGCTCCAGGTGGCAGAGGCAGCAGGGTCACAGGGAAGGCCACTTGTGGCTGAGCAGGGGAGAGCAAAGAGGGGAGGTTGTTTGGCAAGGCTGCAGCTCTGCCACGAATCCAGGGGAGAGGCCTGAAAACAAGCAGGGCAGTTTGGGATCCAGGGGATAATGGAGCTGTTTGAAGGCGGGGGCTCTGATGCTGTGCCTTTTATCCAGGAGGGAGAATCCTGCAGAGCAGCACAGAACTGAGAGGTGGCAGGCGGCAGAAAAGTGCAGGGCTGGGCTGGGGGGAGCTGCAGCTGATGCTCAGTGCCTTGGCTTTCAGCACACACAGCAAAAGCCCAGAAACACAAGGAAAACCAGCACAGATTTGGATGGAGGCTCAAAACCTGCGCTGACACCAAGGAGAAAACGAGGGGAACTGTGACAGTGTTCACAGGGGTCTGAGGATGAAGGAAGAGATGAGGATCTGACTCCATGTTTCAGAAGGCTTGATTTATTATTTTATGATATATATTATACTAAAATTATACTAAAAGAATAGATGAAAGGATTTCTTCAGAAGGCTGGCTAAGAATAGAATAGGAATGAATGATAACAAAGGCTTGTGGCTTGGCTCTCTGTCTGAGCCAACTGGGCTGTGATTGGCCATTAATTAAAAATATCTAACATAGGCCAATCCCAGATGCACCTGTTGCATTCCACAGCAGCAGATAATCATTGTTTACATTTTGTTCCTGAGGCCTCCCAGCTTCTCAGGAGGAAAAATCATGAGGAAAGGATTTTTCATAAAAGATGTCTGCGACAGGGAACTGTGGAGAAAGGAAAATGGGAGGAAGATCCCAGCCCTCACCAAGGGAAGGCAGCACTGGTGTGGCCAGACCAAAGCCCAGCTGAATGGGCAATGTACATATTTATCTTTTATATGCTGAGGTTTCTGCATGGCCACACCTGCAGCCATTGCTGTAAATGATGCATTTCACACATTGAGGTTCTTGTGTGGCCCCCAAAGTTCTGACAAATGTTCAATAAAAACAATGAGAAGACACCCTAATGGATTTGGGAATTTTTTTTTTTTAATACATGACACTGAAAGCCATGAAATAATATCAAGGTACTCAAATATTTACAAGTATGGGAAAACCAAAAGCATTTTTCAGCTTGAAGGAACATTCTGAGAGTGTTTTATTGGACATCATTAGAAATATCATATGAAGCAAGCAGATACCCCAGGAATTTCAGAAATTCCACTAGACCACATAACCAACACTAGTGGAATTAATTTGTCTTTTAGAGATAATTAGAAAATTGATTTTTTTAATGCTTCTTCCCTTGAGTGACATTCAAGGTGCACTTTATTCATGAGCATCTGCCTGAGTCTACAACCAGGGAGGGAAATTCAGTGTTTTTGTTATTCAACAGGATTAGCCGCCTAGATTCAGGTTAAAGTGATACAGAAGGGCCTTAACTAGTTCTAAATGACTTAATTCCCTGAAAACAGTATTTTTTAATGTGCTGCTAATTAAAATATTTAAGAGCTCACTGTAACAACATTTTAAAAACAAACCAGAAGAACCAATGTAAACAAAATATCATTTTACAAACCAAACGGAATCACTTAAAATCCAATGTAATTCTAGGTTCCAATAAAAATAAATATATATATACAGGTGTCAAATTGAGATTGTCAAGCACACTCCCAAGATACCTTCTAAGAATGGACTAAAAGTCAAAATTAACCCCTCCTGTGCTTGTTCTTGCTTTTTGGGAGAGGCAGTAGAATTTCACCCACCTGTGAAGCCCCTGGCAGTGCCCAGAACATTCCAAATGGAGGAGCAGGAGTCTCCAAGGAATTTTCTGGTGGAAGTTCACCACAAGCCTCTCTGCAGGACTGCAGTGCACTGTTACCCACATCCTGTGTTTTCAGGCTTTTACTCAACATTCTTAAAAGCTGCAGATTTTCTTCATGTATCTGTCTTATATTTTGATAGCAATCTGAGTATGGCAAATACAGATTTAAGGAATATGAGTCATGACAGTACTCAGCAGCTTGGTTCTCTTAAAAATTAGCTTTTTTTGGCAAAAGATTATTCTTGCTCTTCCCCACTACATTGTACTGACACAAAATTACATGAAGATGAAATGCTTTATTGGTTACACATTTTTGTCTCACAAATTCAAACTTATTTTTTCCACATCCATTCGTTTCCCTGTCCTGAGAATGTTTTAGGTGCTGCTTACCTGTGGTGTGGGCAGCATGACAGCAAAACATTGAGAAATGATCATTCAAGGCCAGCTGCAAGAAACAAACCTTGTGCCTCTGCACAGGCTGATCCCTGCCCCTGGAAACTGTTTGTCTGCAGAACCTGGCATTTCAAACCTGGGTCTATTCTTGCCTTCAGCTCCTTCAACAGAGCTAACTGACTAACTTCAGGAGAAAAAGAGGTGATAACTGCTTTTTCCCTTTTAATTTAGTGGCATTTCCATGTAATTTCTGAGTCTTCTGGGTTAGAAGACAGCAGGAGCCCTTGGCCATTGTTTGGTGGGGCACAGCTCCATGAATCCCTTCCAATGTCACTCCTTGTGCCCATTTCAGATGAACCTTTCCCTGGTATTCTCTGTGCTGGACGTGGAAATACTTTCATCCATAAAAAAGTGATTACTAGCCTGCACAGTGTTATCTCCTAGAATAACATCTTACTCTTATCCAGTGCAAAAAAAATGCTCCACATCCAGATGACAGACAAGTGGGAACATCAGGTTGGAGCCGGAATGCTTCAATTTAGCTACTCTGTGCACAAGCCAGCATCAGGCTACTCATACCACAATAAATCCACCACCCATACTACAATAAATCCTTGTAGCTAAGCAAGGATTTATTTTGGTTCCAAGTTTAAAAAATCTACATGGGATAGGTGTTGTTTCACAGCTGAAAAGATAATATTACATCAGAAGTCTATTTTGGCCATTAATAGAATACAGCTGGTAACTTCAGGACAGGAAAAGAAAAGTTGTCTTTTCCAAATAATCAGGTCAGCAGGTTCCCCACCCTTCAGGATGTTGGCAAGGGCCAGTGCTAGTACAGAAGACAGGAATATTTCCTAGGTGATCTAATAAAACCAGAAAAACCTCATATCAGCCAAATGGGGATTTTGCTGATAAGCTGTTGCCATAAACTGTGGGCTCTTTCACATGTCTCATCTTCCAGAGGCCAGGTTCTCATCTGTCAGTTCCCAAAAGCCAAAATACCTTGGCCATGTAGTCCTTAATGTGGTTAAATTCAGCACTGCATTATGAAGTTCATTACATGTGAGAAATTTAAGGTGACAGAGGAGAAGATTCTGCAGTTCCAGTTGCCTCTTCTCCAGTTCTTAGCTATTATCTTTGTTGATGAAAGGGCCCAGACAGGCACTCCCTCTCCTCCTGGAGGCTGAAGGAAACATCTCCCAGGGCACTGGGGAGGAGGACTCACCATGAACCTCTCCTCCTCTGGGCTTCCAGAGGGACACTGAGGTGAAAGAACAAGAGACAAGGCACAGCCTGAATTCCTCCTTGCATTTTTCTCCCCTCTACTGGGAAGTGTCTACAGCAAGCAGAGATATCAGGGATGCTGCCAGGGCAAGGCTGTGCAGCCATCTTCCCCTTCCCCACCCAAGGCAGCTCCTCAAGGCTTTTGCAGCAGGAAATTGGCCCCAAGTTTCCCTTGCAGGCACTGGCAAGTCTCACACGGGTACAAGATCCTCCACAGATCAAAGGGTCAGCATGAAAAAATAATAGATTACCCTCATGAAAGGGTCTTGAAGAGCTTCTCGAAAGAAAATGAAACCCAAATATTATTTCATGTTCCGAGTGCAGAAATAAGCGCTGCAGTCACTGGATGCCAGCCCTTAACCAGCTGGGCAGCCAGCCAGAGGGCCAAGAGGGTGTCACATTTAGGAATTCAGGCCAGGCAGGCAGGAAGCACCAAGAGGAAACACCAGCAGCAGCTGTAGAAGCAAAGGAATGGGCAGAGGCTCTAAGACAAATAATAACAGGCAGAGCAGCAGCAGTAGCAGATGTCAGACTGTGCCTTTCTGGAGGGGGATGGGATGCCACTTGTGAAGAAAAAGGATTTTTTTTTTTAACTACTTAGCATTAAGTATCTGAAAAGGGATTCTTCTCCAAAATCTTTTGAAACATTGTTATTTTGAGTTAGTTTGTGAGGAGAGACTCAAGTGAGCACCTCCTCAAGTTGTGCAGTGCCCAGGACAGGCACTGCTGCTGATCATGGTTCCATTCACGGGTTGGAATTCTCCCAATCTCCTGTGATTAAAAATAATTCTGGAAATCATTTTGATAAAGGAATTCTTTATTCTAAATTGGTTTTACTGTAAGGTTTTCTGGACTTTGTTAGGAACTATCAGGGAGAAGGAGGAATTCCTGCTCTTTCAGAGGATGCTACAACGCTGCTTTTGTCAGGACTGTGATTTCTAGGGAGGCTGATACATTTAAAACCTTTTGATCACACCCATCACTTGATTAATTGGCTAGGAAGGGAGAAGCAGCTCTGTACTCCTTTGGAATGGCCATTCTGGGAATATCTGCACACAGACTGCTCCTTATCCTGTGGGACTTCTCCTCCCCGTGGTGTTCCAGGGAGCTCCTGCTGCACAGAAAAACAGAGCTCCCAAAAAGTTGATTAATTCCGTAACACACACCACAACAGCAAAGAGTGCAAGTGCTTGGGCAATGACCAATAAAAAAAAAAAAAAAAAAAAAAAAAAAACCCCACAAAAAAAAAAAAAAAACAACCCACAAAAAAACCCCCCAGACTCTGTGTCATGGTGATGTGTGTCACAGTGTTCTGGATTTTACCTTTTTCTGACCCAGAGATGGGACAACTGAGTGGTGCTTTAAAAACTTTTATTCCATTTTCAGTCTCATGTGAAGGGTGAGACAATACATGTTGTAATTCATGCCATCACAATAAGAAGCCAACTATTTCCTAATACAATACATTATAAGCATTTCTTATGGCATATCAGCTTTTGCCACACCATATTGCAAATGCCTTAAAACCAATAATCTAAAATTACCCCTCATAGGTCCTACTACAATGCATTTTTCATAGTTCTATTTCTCTAAAGTACCTAGTCTTATTTGCCAGGTCATTCTTTGAAACTTGTTTCTAGTTCCATTTCTCTCTCAACAATGTCTGCCCTATTCCATGGCATTTCTAAATCAGCATTTCTTACCTCAGAGTTTACATAGATACACACTATTTGAGCCTGCTGTCAAGTTTTGAGAATTTTCTACAAATCCATTTCCCACAACCATCCAAAGGAGAGGAGGCACCTGCCCAGCTTCAAACCAGCAGGGCACCAGTTCAGCCAGGAGCTGGGGAATGACTGCAGAGCCTTAGGAAATAAATGTGAAGAGAAAAACCTACAGCCAAGGGAGGTGCAATAATCTCTGCAGAGATTATTGAAGTGTCTATGTACAAATCAAGGCAGCACAGGTCACAGCTCAAACAGAGCAATGAATTGAACAAAGAGGAAGCAAATCCCTTTGCTTTGTGGAACAAATCACGAAAATGGGACAAGCCCAAGGCTGAAGCACAGGGGCTGCTCAGTGGCACTGCTGGGACACAGTCAGACACAGCCACCAGCCTGCACATGGGGTGGCTCAGCTGATCCTCTCTCAAGAAAATAAGTTCTTAACAAAGTATTGCATCTCAGAAAATTTTAATGAAAGGTTTATGTTCAAATTGTCTGTTCATATCAAGACACCTTCAATTTAACCTTCAAGGAGCAACTCCTTGACATGAAAATTAGTAATTTTGTTTCACATAAGATCATTGTGTTGGGCTTTTGAGAAATCCATTTCAAGTTTTTATTTTCCTAAATAAAAATAAAATTAAAAAAAAAAATCAAGGTCTAACCAAGATGATTTTTTCACCCAGTTTTTCAGGACCCATGTTGGATATAATTTTAAAAGTCTAGTCACATTTCCAAGTTTTCCTGTAAATAATATTGTAATAAAAACCCCAAACATATCTTCCCTCAAAAAATTTACAAAGCACTTGGTCAGAATATACACAAGAGCAGAAATAATTCTTTGGTTGTTCCTGAGTTGTTCCTGGATCAAAATGTTCCTAACAGGAACACTTAACACGTACCATGTTGCTGCTTGTAGGAGGAGAACATCCATCACAGCAGTGCTCTAACTACAGAGTTAATTCTTGTTAGAAGAAAATGAAAATCAAAAGGTAAAAAAGAAAATCTTCTATGTGAAGAGTGCAGGAATATTTAAATACATCATATCAGGGGGACAGAAAATACACATTTATCAAAATAACCTTAAGCAAGACCAAGAAGACTGGAATAGCTAATGGCTGCCAGAATGTTAGAAATACTGATTTGCTCTGAAAAGACAAACAAACAGATATAGGCACCTTACTCACACACCTCACTTATATTCCCAGAGAGCTCATGATAAATTTTTCTCTCTCTGAGCTTTAAGTTCAAATGAGATAAAAAATATAGTAGGTGTTCATGTTCATAAATAAATCATTACCACTTCCTGACAAGTGGGGCCACTTCCTTGGCCACAGGAAATTGTGGAGTTTCCACAAGAATCTGCACTGGAGTTGGGGTGTCCAGTGTGCTCATGACTGTCTCAGAGAAGTGCAGAGTGAGATGAGGTTTCCTCATGATATGCACTTTAAGTGAAGTGAAAACTAAGGTCAGCCATGGATAATTACATGGCAATATTATCATCTGTCATAAAATGGCATATGAAACTCAAGCATTTAGAAGTATGAAGCAATCTGCAAAGTAAAAAAAAAAAAAATCCTGATTTTATCAATGCAGTGAGGCTATCACTAAGCAAAACTTTGAAATAAGGGATTCCATAAAAGCTGCCAGCTCAGGGAGCAGCAACAGACACAATGGAATTTTATGAAGAGTGAGAAATTTACCTGTACACCCATGGCTCTTTCACATCCTGAATAGAATGTCTTGCTTGGGCCCATCTCAGACAGGACGGCCTGGAGCAGGCACAGGCAGGGCAGAGAGAGCAATCCAAGGCACAGAGCATCTTTCACAAACAAAATCACAAAATAGACCTGGACTTTAGGGCAGAACAAAAGACTTCATTGAGCAGAACACAACACAGAGCAAACAGAACCGAGCAGCACAGAAGTGATGGAAAAGGTGTGAATCAGGATCCTTGTGCCAATGCCTGTCTTCCTTGAGCTCCTGTCAGTCTCTTTGTCCAGCTACTCCTGGTTTTGGACTAGGATGGCTAAGAATTCTAAATTCAGTTTTCTCCTTCCTTATTCTGCCCACATCATTGGCTGCAGCACACCCAGCCTAAGCTATCATTTCTGATCACATTGTCCACCCAAACGTTTGCCCTTCCTCAGAAACTGTGCCCTAATCTCTGCCTTGTCCTCCAGCACAGCTCACAGCCTGTTTGAGTTCAGCACTTGTTAACTTCTCTGTGCTGCCTGGGTGCAGAAAATTCCCTTTCTGCTCCTAAAGCTCTCCTGATGGGCAGGGTGTCTCTGAGGGTGAAGGGAGCAGAGCTGGTGTAACCTGCACCCTGTGCAGGGTAACCAGGAGCCCAGAAACTCTGAGAGGTGAGGAGCTCTGGAATCTGCTGACATCCATGTGCCTGGCAGGTGCCTCCCCAGCCACGTGCAGCGCCAGCTCTGTGTGCCTGGGCTGTTCAGGGGATGCTCCCTGTCCCTCCTGTGCAGCTCTGAGCTCTTCCCCCTGGCAGGGAGCTCCATCCCTGCCCTCCCTGCCTGCAGCCCTGGCCTGTGAATCATCTGTGAGCAGGAGCATCCTGCAGGGGCAGGGACAGGGACAGGACAGCCAGGGCCATGGGCTCAGGGGCTGCACGGGCTGGGATCTTCTGCTGGCTCAGGAGGGACAAAAGGACAACAGCTCCTCACACAGCTTGGGCCCGCTCCAGAGCCGCTCTCAGGACAGCTCCCAGCAGCTTTTCTGAAAGGATGAGCAGCCTCAGATGGGAGAGATAGTGAGCAGCCCACTGCAGGCAAGGTTTCACTGATGTCACCCATTTCCTCTCCTCCAGGCAGGCCAGGCTGATGCATTCAGCTGAGACAGACAGGGCCAGCAAACATCTGGCTGACACGAGAATCAGCAGGTCCCAGCCCACAGCCTTGTGTTTGTGCTTTTGTTATGTGATTTTAAATACAGAAAGATGTCAACGCAACAGATGATTCTGATGCTTTCAGCCCATTTCTGTCCATCAGATGTGACTCATTGTATGGAGGCCCTTTGTCAGGTATGTGACAGTGGCCTGGCCTTGTAGCATTCTGTGAGTTCTTTTCAATTTAATGTGCTCTTAGCCTTTTGGAGCACTCCAAGAGGACACAAGAGCCAGGGAATTTGGTTGTTGGCTGCATGTCAAAGAAGCATAAAAACTCCAAGTTGTTAAATGAGCCAGTTGATACTTACTGACAGAAAGCCTTCACTGAAGCAGTGATATAGATTTAATGCCCTTTTATTGTTTGTTGAATGTTTACAACTGAAATAGCAGCAAGAAAACATAAGTTCTGAGAAACTATTTTAAACCACAGGCTACATTATGGGATCTAAAATTACCTATAATTTAAAATTAAATTCATTAAAAATAAAGATGGAAGTACAGTGCACACTGTAAGATTTTTATTTCTTATGCATCTTGCTTCAATAGAAGTGCTTCAGTAATTTTCTTGAAGCATAAAATTACAAATCTGAGCATTTGTTATATCACCTTCTACACAGCTTGATCTCCTGAGATCCCAGGATGTAAACGAAGCAATCTGGTGCCCTTCAAACACCTTCTTTTTCACTTTTAGTCTGCATAGATTTGCATTTATTAGCACAGAGCCACTTTATTTCTGTCTTGCCCATTTATCTAGCTTGGATAGCCACGTGTGTTAGAGGTTGTATTTTCTGATTTGCCACATTCTGTCATACAGCCAAACTCCAAATGTGATCTTTTAATAAAACTTAATGAATGCAGATTTGCTGACTACCTGTGTCACCTCATACATAGAATCAAATTCCTCTTTAGATAAAGTAAATTACACTGCTGTTGACTGTACAGATATTTTCAGAAAGGAATAAGTCAAATAAGTGTTGATAATTATTCTCATAATTATTGAAGCATATCAATATTACTGACAGAGTGCAAAGTCAAAGATTCACATCAATTTAAGGACATTTGAGCATGTTAATTTGAAATTTACCTAAATCTTTTATAAATTAAGTCTTTCTGGACATCCTACTTGTCTTCAATCTTGCAAGAGCTAATATAGCTGTACTTTTTATAGTCATAAAATCCCACCAGTGCTCTAAATTGCCCAATTTATGTATTATGCATTGTTCAGTTTTCCTAAGAGCCTCTATCTTGCACCACTTTTGGCTGGTACACAACAAAGACAGAACTAAAGCAAATATTTTGTGTAGCATGGTGGTTTCAGTGTAACTAATTTACTATTCTGATGGAATCTCAAAGGAAGTACGATGAGGTTCATGTCTTAGAGCTTTTTTTTTTCCCTCTCCCACAAGATTTTTGCACTTGTGATGGTTTAAATTCAAATATGACCATTTTAATGGAACACATTCAACCTTGTGTTTATTCTGGAAAATAGAAAATAGAGCAAATGAAGTACACAAAAATCCACCACCCCCTTTTTCACTGGCAGCTCGTGAAGTCCGTGACACACATAAAGAAATCCAGGTAACTGTGCTGAAGAAGGAGTTCAATTTCCTACAAAATCATGAAGCAGTTCCAGCACAATCCATCAGGTACACCCCACATATGAGACGTGGAAGAGCCTCAGCTTTCTGAATTTGGACAGGCTAAGTCAAGCCCACATTGAAAGCATCTGATCTATAAATTGCAAAGAAACATTTCCTTCCCTTGGAGGGGCACACAATGCCTCTTTTAAGGCACATGAAGCTAATGGCCAATTTGGAGTCAATGATAGGCAGTGAGAAGAAACAAGAACACGGCACAGAACCTTCTGCTCCTCGACCATCCACCTGTTAATGACTCAGTCACTGAAGAAAACAAAAAATTAAGTGTTCTGTTTCCCAGATAATCCCCTCTCTCTCTCCACTCGAGAGAGGAAACTGATCATTCTGGCACTGCTGGGGATGAAACACTCCCAGTACTCCACGTTTTTTAGAGAATTACCTCACAAAGCATAATCTGAGTATAAAGCTTCCCTTTTATAGCGACTGTCATGACTTGCAACTGCCAAAACAACCTTATTCTCAAGAGCTAACAGCACAGACTTGGATTTTTTTAATTTATTTTTTAATAGTATTCATAAGGAAAGGAGAGGAAGGAGGGGGAAAGCATTGCTCTGCCTTTAAGATGCAGTTTGAGCCCAGGTGGCTGGAGGGAAGCTTGGAGCACAGCTGTGCTCCCAGAGAGGGATGGGCTGTGGGCAGGAGCAGCCTGCAGCTCCCATGCAGCCCAGCGCTGAGTTTTCATCTGGCATCACCGTGGTGAGATGAAAGCTGCAGGCTGAGAATGCTCCTGACTGCTGCCTGTGGGATTAACAACATGAAATACTTTCAGCTGTGCTTTGCAGGAGCAGCAAATCACCCTTTTTAGGCAGTGGTGATAAGGGGAGAAGGCAGCACCTCAGTGCAGGTGCCCTGGGGAGCTCAGTGTGAAATGCAGGTGCCAGTGCAGAGTTTGCCCTGCAGCTCAGGAGCTTTTTTTCCTGACTAATTCCAAGAACTACCAAAAGGCATTCCTGGTTCTTTCTGCCAGAGGATTTCTGAGATGAGAACTTGTTTCAAGGCAGTGACGCTATTAGAGATACCCTGAGTGACTTCTGTAATTTTTTTTAACCTCCATTTCCTGTACAGTATGCAATTACTAGGAGGGTGGAAACTCCTGAACTCCCTGGGAGAGTTTGCTATGTCTCTCATTTCAGCTTAATAAAATATAATCTGCATTGCAGCATCTGCAAGTCAGAGTTGTTCCTTATCCAGCTGTTCTAACTCAGGTTATTCACAGGATGATGAAGAAAAAATACTTGCTGGAGGGATGCTGGATTTATTTGATATGAATAGCACAGCTAAGTCTTTTTTTTTAGTATTTCAGAAATTTTCCCCTTGTCAAAGTAGTTAAATAAGAAGGATTTGCCACTATTGTGCTGATCCAGTTATTCTTTTTCAGACTGTCTGCATTTTTACATGAATTATGACTTTCCACTGACACAGTCTGTGTGTTCATTGTCTTTCCAGGCTATCTGAGGACTTCCATGTATTTTCCTAGAAAGAGAGTGTCTTCTGGAGCAGCACAACCACAGGCAGGGCACTCATCAGGAGAGTTCATTACCAGGAAGAAGAGAGGGACAATGTACTCTTCCTCTTGCCTGGACTGAACCCATTTGCCTCCTAAAAAGAGAGATATATGTTGTTCATATAGACTGAACAACAAAATCATGACAGCTGTCTAGGCAATCAACAGGTCCACTTAATTAGACCCTTTAATGTGAGAGAAAGGGCAAAAGCAAGGACACAAAAGGAGGGAAATCAGAGAAAGCTGGAACAGAGTGATTGCTCAACTCAGAGTTTTTTCTGTTGCCAGTTACCTCCCCAAGTTATTTGCTGTTGATTACTGACACCAAGGAGGCTGATCTGGCCCTGCATAGAGACACTCCAAGATTAGTCCATTGAGAAGAGCTGAAGTTCAACTGCAAGGCTTCTTAAATGATAAATTCCAGCTCCCTATCAGATAGCTCAAACCAGGGCTGAACAGACATTTCATCTTTTTTTTTTTTTTTTTTGGAGTGAAACACTAAGGTATCTTGTTTTTGGCTAATACATAGCCCCACAAAAGGGAAGTGAAGCCTTATTGATTCCCTCTGAATTTATACAGCAAAACTTCTCTTAATTCTCATCCTTAAAGGAAAAATCCACTTAAGATCCTAAAAAATATGAAAGAAAAAAAAAAGAAAAAGAACTAGAACTAAAGCATTAAATACAACATAACAGATTTCCACAGGGATACATTTGACCAAGGACATTTTCCTGGGACTTATTAGAACAAGGGCAGAACCAAACTCTGAAACTCTGAATAATTCAGTGAAAATGACTAATCAAACTCTGCCCCTGTTCAATACTTGCTTTTAAAACGTGCTTAGGTAAGCTGCATATATTTTCTTTGCCTACAATAAAGAGAAATAAATTATTAATATTCATCTGGCACACAATATATTTTCAGGAAAAAATACATGGTGGGATAGGAGATAGTTATGTATTTGCATGTCTGAAAAGAGGTGAAAATCAGCTCCTAGGAAATAGCTACCTCATTGCTGCTTGTTCTGCTTTTGTCTAAACCAGATTTAACACTGGAATAACGCATTGATAAAATGTACAGCATTTATGAGTTTTCTTTATATTATTTGCTTACATCTTCAGCCTTCTCCCCTCCCCAGATTTCACAGCTGCACGTTAAACATGCTCCTGCAGCATGCCACACTGAGCTCTGTTTTCCTGCTGCTTCAGCCTGATCCAAATCCATGGGTCCCCGAGAAGCCTTTGCACTCAGGAAATGTCTCTCAACTGCACAGGGTAAAAGAAAGGTCTCAGGCAGCAGAGAAATGGCTCTGGAGCTGCAGACAGGGACTCCTTTCTTTATTTCCTGCCCCACACTTCCTAAAGGCATTTGCTGACAAGGAATTTGCAAATCTCGTCTTGTTCAGGGCCGCAATGCTGCTCGGCGTGGCTGAGATATAATCATGGTGTACCTGCCAGGAGTGGGGCTGAGAGTCCCCTGTCCCCTGCAGTGACCTTCCCCAGAGCCAGCAGCTCCAGGAGTGGGGCTGAGAGTCCCCCAGGCCGATCTTTTCATTTGATCCCTCTACTGCACTTCTCAGTGAACTGAAGCATGGGAAGTAAAGCCTCGAATTTCCAAATCTTTTAAAGCTGTGCTAAAATCTAGGTTATCATTTTGGCGATAAATCTCTGCAGCTGGGGAGCTTGAGTGTTCTCTGCACCTACCTGTGTCCTCAAAGACAGTGAACTGGGGGATGTTTATGGAGTTTTGGGGTTTTTAAAAAGAATTTTAAGGGGTTTCTTTATGGGAAATGTCGGGGTTTCTCTGCACAGACCTTCCCCAGAGCCAGGCAGCTCCAGGCCTGGAGCCGAGAGTCCCCTGTCCCCCAGGCCGATCCAATGTCGGAGTTCCCTGCAGTGACCTTCCCCAGAGCCAGGCAGATCCCGAGTGTGGGGCTGAGATTCCCTGTCCCCCAGCCCCATCCAATGTCGGAGTTTGCTGGCAGTGACCTTCCCCAGAGCCAGGCAGCTCCAGGCCTGGAGCCAGGAGTCCCCTGTCCCCCAGGCTGATGGAATGTCGTGGTTTGCCTGCAGTGATCTTCCCCAGAGCCCGGCAGATCCCGAGTGTAGGGCTGAGAGTCCCCTGTCCCCCAGCCCCATTAGCCTGGCAGCTCCAGGAATGGAGCTCAGAGTCCCCTGTTCCCCAGGCCGATCCAGTGTCGGAGTTCCCTGCAGTGACCTCCCCCAGAGCCTGGCAGCTCCAGGAGTGGGGCTGAGTCTCCTCTCCCTCAGGCCGATCCAGGGTCGGAGTTCCGTGCAGTGACCTTCCCCTGAGCCGGCAGCTCCAGACCTGGAACCCAGACTCCCCTGTTCCCCGGGCCGATCCAGGGTCGGAGTTCCCTGCAGTGACCTTCCCCAGAGCCCGGCAGCTCCAAGAGTGCAGCTCAGAGTCCCCTGTCCCCCAGGCCGATCCAATGTCGGAGTTCCCTGCAGTGACCTTCCCCAGAGCCCGGCAGATGCTGAGTGTAGGGCTGAGACTCCCCTGTCCCCCGTCCCCCAGCCCCATTAGCCTGGCAGCTCCAGGAATGGAGCTCAGAGTCCCCTCTCCCTCAGGCCGATCCAGTGTCGGAGTTTCCTGCAGTGACCTTCCCCAGAGCCAGGCAGATCCCGAGTGTGGGGCTGAGATTCCCTGTCCCCCAGCCCCATTAGCCTGGCAGCTCCAGGAATGGAGCTCAGAGTCCCCTGTCCCTCAGGCCGATCCAGTGTCAGAGTTCCCCGCAGTGACCTTCCCCTGAGCCTGGCAGCTCCCCTCTCCCCCAGGCCGATCGAATGCCGGAGTTCCCTGCAGTGACCTTCCCCTGAGCCTGGCAGCTCCCCTCTCCCTCAGGCCGATCCAATGCCGGAGTTCCCTGCAGTGACCTTCCCCAGAGCCCGGCAGATGCTGCCGCCCCCTCCTCCCGAAGGCTGTCCCGGAGAGAACGCGGAGTTCCAGGGTGACTCATTCCCACACACATCCTCACTCACCCCGGCAGCTCCCTTAAAGGCAGGGAGCACAGCACAGAATCTGTTCACTGCTCTGGGATGCTCAGGCAGAGCAGGACAGGGACAGGGATCCTCCTCGGGTGAAGGACAAAGCTCAGCAGGGACAATTCTGGGGTGCTGCTTCTCCACAGCACCCCTTATTCAAAGCATTCACAGGTGTTCATTTATTTCTACACCACAGAACCAGTGCAAAGATCTACAGCCACTGCTCCCCAGCATGGCTGACATTTGCTATTTTGCTTATTTACATTAAAATTCTTTAAAAAACCCCCAAAACTCCCCCAGTTCACTGTCTTTGAGGACACAGATGAGTGCAGAGAACACTTGAGCTCTCCAGCTGCAGAGATTTATCACCAAAATGATAACCTAGATTTTAGCACAGCTTTAAATGATTTGGAAATTCGAGGCTTTACTTCCCATGCTTCAGTGCACTGAGAAGGGATAAAATACAGGGAAAAGTGCTTCTCAGGGATAAAATGCAAGCCCACAGAATGTAAAGGGTGTGAAAGCAGTTGGAAACAGCCAGCAAGCCCTGAAACCCCTGTGCTCCTAAAGCTGCTTAGGAAACATCACAAAAGGGAAGCTCCAAGAGCAAGGAAGAAAAGGGAATCAGAGGGAATGGTGACAAGGCTGGTGAAAGAGAATTCAAGGTGTCTGCAGAGGAGCTGTTCTGAGCAGAGACCACCGCCACCATTTGGGGAGAGAGGTTCAGGGTGTCCAGGGCAAGGATTGAGGCAGCAGAGCCAGGGTGATTCTCAGGGCTGGCACTGTGAAACAGCCAAAACATCAAGCAGATTCATACTTTTTGGGAGGGGGGCTTAATTCCCTGCAAAAATGAGTTAGAAAACAAGGAGCACATTTTAATCAACTGCTGAAAAATGCATCTGAAATTTCCAGGGGGATCTTTGCATGGAGGATGCATGGAGGATGTGAGAGTCACACTGGTGTGCTCAGAAGAGGGAAGTGCAGGACATCCAGCCTTGCAAGCAGGCAGTTCTTAAAGGGTGGTTTTAAAGAAGTCACAAAAGAACAGCTAATATTGGTGGAAGTTATCAGATAAATCTAAAATAAAGCAGAAAATGTCAGAGAAAAGGTGATTTGCTGAGAATTTTGCTCTTGCCAACATCCGGAGTGCTGCAAGATCCACAGTCACTCACAAGAAGTCAGGCCTAAAAATATTCCTTCCTCAAAGTAAACCTGCCATGCCAGTGCTGACAGTGCAGGCTCCTGGCCCCCACCTCTGCCTTTACAGCCAGAAGTGCAAGAGATTTTTTTTTGTGCCTGGTTGTTATTCAGACAGCTGGATACAGCTGAAAAATAAAATAACAATTCTTTTCTAAGCCCAGAAGTGTTAATTTCCCAATAAGCTTGTTTGATTAACTAAGTAAACCCAGAGGACAGGCTGACTTTGTCTTGTTTCTCTTCCCCCAAGCGCATTTTTACAGAACTCCAGTGGAGTTCTAACCAAAACAATGTGCTGATAGGAGAAGCTGTCTGCATTCCTCTTTTGCAATTCACCTTACACTCTCCATGTTGCTGGTAGATAAGCTCTTCTAGATGCCAAAAAACTCCAGCAAGAGGTGAAGGCTCCTCTGCAGTGGGTAGAATACCACACAAGTTATTCACTGCATTTTTGCCTGTGGTTCCCCACCCTGAGTGAAATCCCTGCAGTCATTCCTCTTCCAAGTGACCCCAGGGGTGGGAAGAGCCTATTTCAAACGTGACTATTAGCTAATCAACATTAGGCACTGTTTTAACTTTTTTATATTCACACTAACCCCTTTGGATGGAAAGCAGCACCTTATTTAACTTGGCACCTGCTCATTTCTTCCTGCAGCAAGGAATATCCACAGGGCTGGACTCATTTCCAGGGAAGGAGCTTCACATCCTGGGATTTTTTCGAGTGGGCAAGGGAGAGAGAAGAACAATGCTTGTATTTGTATTATTTCAGGTTTATTGTAGAGAGGTGCCCTCCATAAATAAAATATTTACTATATTAGAATATAAATAAAATAAAAATATTTTAAGAAGAGTAGAAGAGAAATGATCTTTCCTGCACACATTTAAACGCACACACCTCTCAAAGAAACACAGAGATACATTGAAATCTGCACTTCCAAATAGGTGCAAAAATGCAACAAATGCTGTAAACACCTTAAGCAGCTACAGATGAGGTGAAAAAGGAGAAAACTGGTATTTTCTGACACAATTCAACTTTCCCTTATGGCACACACATTTTATGACTTTTGCACACAGAAGGCAGGTTCCCATCATCTCCCTGTTTTCAGAGCTGATGATGTAACAAAGCAGATTCCTCCAACTCAGGATCAGCAGGAGAGGAGAAACCAATGAACCTCAGAGGAAAATCTGAAAAACCATTAGAAGGACAACTTCTATTTAGTCCCAAATCATCTCTTGGATACCCCTGAAAAAAGGTCCCCTGTAACCTGGGTGAAGATGAAAAATGCAGTTCCTTAGGGTTATTTAGGCCCTGCTGAAACTCCCACCTGAGGCAATGTTGGAAGGTTCTAAGGGAAGGATGACAATACCTAAGTGTAGCAGACAGTAGAATCCTGAGTCTTTTCTGGAGCAAATTGCAGTGTTATTAATAAATATCTCTCATGGAATTCACTGTTCTTCTCTCAAGGGTTCCTGTGAGCTGAGGAACAGGCTTTGTGCTCTGTATTCAGAAAGAGCCACCAGCAAAAGAAACAGATTTGAGGAAGAAGGCAAAGATGAGGTAAAAATGCATCAGTGGATGAACCAGAGTGAAGATTTGGCTGGACAAGAGTGTCCTGTGAAATGCAAGTCCTTTGAGTGCTGGCATGGAATAACATTGCATTGCTTCTGCCTTTTTTCAATGAATTCAGGTAACTGATGCAGATCACATCACTTCCAAAGTGATTCTGAGTTATAACCTGCTTCAGTCACTCATCTGAGAAAAAGCAGAGTCATTAACTGATAATTAACTTGTGCAAATTTTCAGGGATGTAGAAATAGAAAAGGTGCATGGAAATTAAATTCAATTAAATGTTAAAGCTCTTGAAATCTATCACAATTTCTTCTACCCACTGCAAACCAACATTAATTCATAAAAAGAGCCCTCTCACCAAAAACCAGCCTCTTCTGCAGTGGAATCTAAAAGCTGCCAAGAAAACAAAGCTACACTGCAAATAATTTTTTTTTTCTAATAGCACTAATGTTTTATCTACTTATTCAGCTGTTTTCTCTAGAAAAAGACTAAAGTTTATCCAAAGCACTTCAATATTGGAAAACAACTGTAAATCAAATAATTTCTTTTAGGTCAGTTCAAGGGCTGCTCCAGGAGAGCTGGGCAGCAGTCTGAAACTGAATTTGCTCATTTCCTCCTTTATTAACTCATGAAGTCAGCTTAAAATTATTACAAGTTCTGTGTTAGCAGAGTTTAATATCCCCTCCTTTTCTCGTGTGGATGTGTTCCAAGAGTGTACAAAGCTTCTCATTAATAAATATTTTAAAATTTATCCTACATAGGAGAAATATATCTATATGTCTGAAAGTTATGCTGGACAAGCTACCATTTTCCCTGTATTACTTGGGAACATAGAGCTGTTGAAAGCAGTATAACTGAAGTCACAAGGATAAAAAATGCAAATATTTACCAGCTGAAGAGACTGAATGTCACACTTTTTTAATGCAAGAAGCAATGTGACATTGCTCATTTAATCTGGGCTCTGCTAATTGGTCTATTACACAATGAAAAAATCTTTGGGAGTCCTTCTGGGAATGTCTCACATCATTCCCTATCAGCTGTTGACATACAAATACTCTGGTAATGAAAATATTTTCATTCCTTCATAACAGCATTCCCTGTCCTGTTTAATCTTATTTTCTCTCTTTCTAAAAACAAGCTTCTGTGTGGGGTTTCTGAACTAACAGACCTGATGCCATTTATCAAAAATATCCCGTGCTCCTGTCAAACTTGCCAGGAGTCCACCCAAAAGAGAGCAAAAGGGAAAAAACCCCAGGATTTATACCAATAACACAGGATTTTAAGCACCATTTGAAATCCATCTCTGTTCTGCATCATTTCAAAGGACTCTGAGAGCAGCTGGAGCTGCCACCACTGGCCAGGGAACACCCAGCATAGGGCCCAGGGGTGTGCTGGAAAGGAGCAGGTTCACAGATTCCCCAGGAACACTGCAGAGCAGAGAAATTCAGCCATTTGTCACAATCCTGTCGCTGGAATGAAAAAGGCCACTGAGCAACAGAGGGCTGGAAAATGAAGGTGCTGACAAGGAATTTGCAAATCTTGTCTTGTTCAGGGCCGCAATGCTGCTCAGTGTGGCTGAGATATAATCACTCCTGGTCACCCCAAAGGGGAGCATGGACAGGGGATGTGCACTTCTTCTTGGCCTCCAAGCAGGCTCCTCTGGAGCCTGTGACCATGAGGATTTCAGGGACCTGGTACTGATGGATGAAGTGGTGCTGGAAATCTTCCAGCAGCCCCCTGTGTGCATTGCCCCCATCCCCAGGGGGGTACCAGCACTCCAGGGCTGAGCCCTCTGTGCTGCTCTCCAATCCCACAGCAAACCCTGCTGGGGATGGGTTTTACTCTCAAGATCCAGCTCCTGTCCTGCTGGATCCCCACTCTGTGCCCAGGCAATGGGCCTGGGGGATAAGATCACGTTCTGCTGTGCATGGAATCCTCTCAGCAGAGTCAGTGCTGTGGTCTCACTGCAATTGCTTTTGGAAATGGAGCTGTTTCAAAAGTTGCTGCATTCCCATTGTGCAGGTCAATACCTCTCTTCCTCAGTAAACAGCACACATAAAAACATCTCCTAAATAATTTTCTTTCTCTTAAATTATCGTCTTCAATATATCAAATCCTTCCAAATTCAAGGTCAGAAATATGATGCAAGCTCCTGCTTCTTCCTCCCCCACCCCACTCACCCCTGGGACTGCAGCCTCCACCCACATCCTGCTGCCCAGGTTGTAACATTCCTTTCTGCACCCTATCAGTGTCACACTCCCTCCTGGAAACAGGTGCAAGAAGATTAAAACCCCACTCGTTCAGCTGGGATTTTCATCTGTTTG
Organism: Melospiza georgiana; assembly: GCF_028018845.1. Classification (NCBI taxonomy): domain Eukaryota; kingdom Metazoa; phylum Chordata; class Aves; order Passeriformes; family Passerellidae; genus Melospiza; species Melospiza georgiana. The sequence continues at coordinate 22,708,579 of NC_080439.1, read as the reverse complement.
CACCTTCCTCTCTGCCCCTCCGGTGTGTCAACATCCCAGGGTGCTGGGAAGGAGCTGCCTCTGCCAGTTCTCACTGCTGTTTACAGGGACAAGCACAAGTTTCCATCTCAGGGACAGCCATATCAGCACACAGGAGAAAACTTCAGATACAAAGGCTTTACTTCGATTAGGTTGGTATTTCTTTCCTTAAAAAACACAGGTGTTTTGTTAAAACCTAAGGTCAATTTAAACGTCAGTGTTAACTGGACCTGAGAGGGTTGTTTTAATGAGTTTTTGAAGAATAGATGAATTCTGTTATTCTTTTTAATTCCTAAATTGTTCGTGATATGAGGGTTGAAATATTGGAGCATTTTTCATTTCAGTCATTAAATCATTTTATGTCAAGCTGTCATTGCAATACAAACAAAAGAGTTTGACCTAGAAGAGAGATCATTCCATGCAATTGGTAACTGCACTTAATATTGTAAAAACAAAGATAGTTTGTGCAGTGACTAAAATCTTCTTCCACTGTGGTTCTGTATCACTGCAGCTGATATTGGGAAACAGTGATACAATCTTTACATTGCCTTGGGAAAAATCCAAAAACACTTCCACTGACACCTTTTTTTCCTAAAAGTCCCTAAAACTGAGCAATGTGTCCTGTCACTATGGCATTATTCTCTGCACTCCCTTTACATGGTGAATCAAAGCAGCCTATATCCTCTCGTCTAGATTTTGAATTGACAAGAGTTTCTGTTTTGGTTTTTTGGGTTTTTTTGCCCAAGCACCTGCACTGTTTGCTGTTGTGGTGTGTGTTACAGTAGTAATCACCTTTTGGGGAGCTCTGTTTTTCTGTGCAGCAGGAGCTCCCTGGAACACCATGGGGAGGAGAGACCCTACAGGATAAGAAGCAGTCTGTGTGCAGATATTCCCAGAATGGCCATTCCAGAGGAATCCCTGGAGTGCCACCTGCAATCAGCACCCAGCAGCTGAGCCACTCCTGCACAGGTCTGTGGGGCAGGCAGACCTTCACGGGTGAGGCTGTGCAAGGTCACAGAAAACCCCACACCAATTAAACTGTGACAGGGACTGCTTTCCCTCTCCTTCCCAGCACAGTGTGGGCTGCAGAAATGCACCCGAGTGGAACTGAGCCCCAGGGGCAGCAGCAGGGAGCAGGGATCTGGGTGGTGCTCTCAGCTCTGTAACTGGATCTCTCTGGCAAGAATGGACAAGTGCATCCTGGAGCTGGGACACTCCCCTGGCTGCCACCAAAGTGTGGCACACAGCCTGCCCAGGCAGCAGCAGCTGCCAGCATGGACAGGGGATGTGCACTCCTGGCCACCCCAAAGGGACAGGGGATGTGCACTGCTGGTCACCCCAAAGGGAAGCATGGACAGGGGATGTGCACTCCTGGTCATCCTAAAGGGGAGCATGGACAGGGGATGTGCACTCCTGGTCACCCTAAAGGGGAGGATAAACAGGGGATGTGCACTCCTGGTCACCCTAAATGGGAGCATAAACAGGGGATGTGCACTCCTGGTCACCCTAAATGGGAGCATGGACAGGGGATGTGCACTCCTGGGTTATCCTAAAGGGAAGCATGGAGAGGGGATGTGCACTCCTGGTCACCCCAAAGGGACAGGGGATGTGCACTCCCGGTCACCCTAAATGGGAGCATGGACAGGGGATGTGCACTCCTGGTCACCCCAAAGGGACAGGGGATGTGCACTCCCGGTCACCCTAAATGGGAGCATGGACAGGAGATGTGCACTCCTCGTCACCCTAAATGGGAGCATAAACAGGGGATGTGCACTCCTGCATAACCCTAAAGGGGAATATGGACAGGGGATGTGCACTCTTGGTCACCCCAAAGGGGAGGATAAACAGGGGATGTGCACTCCTGGGTCACCCTAAAGGGGTTGTTGGAGAGGAAAGTGAAAAGAACAGTCACAGAGACCAGTCCAAATTTTTCCAAGATAAACTGTTACTCTTTTTGTTAGGAGGAACACATTTCTGGTGTGATACTTTGGCTAAAAGTGCATGGGTGGCCACACAAATGAAAACTGAAAGCCAAGTGTGCTTTTTAGAGCTTTTTGATCACACACACACACATACAAAGATTTCTAATGGATGAAATCATTCCCACCTCCTTCCTTCAGGGTATTCCTCGTGCATTCACAGGATGCATTTCTGACTTGCAGAAAAGGTCAGTGACCAACGAGCAGACAACACAGGAATGGGGCACGTTCCTGAGCACGGCTGGCAGCGCTCAAACCCCTCTGGCTGTGCTGTGCCCAAGGAGGATTTTCCTGCACTCAAACCCCTCTGGCTGTGCTGTGCCCAAGGAGGATTCTCCTGCACTCAAACCCCTCTGGCTGTGCTGTGCCCAAGGAGGATTCTCCTGCACTCCAACCCCACTGGCTGTGCTGTGCCCAAGGAAGATTTTCCCTGACTCAAACTCCTCTGGCTGTGCCCAAGGAAGGTTTTCCCTCACTCAAACCTCTCTGGCTGTGCTGTTCCCAAGGAAGATTCTCCCGTACTCAAACCCCACTGTTGAGCTATGCCAAAGGAGGATTTTCCTGCATCCAAATCTCTCTGGCCGTGCTGTGCCCAAGGAGGATTTTCCTGCACTCAAACCCCTCTGGATGTGCTGTGCCCAAGGAGGACTTTCCTTCACTCAAACCCCGCTGTTGTGCTGTGCCCAAGGAGGATTTTCCAGCATTCACACCCCACTGCTGAGCTGTGCCCAAGGAGGATTTTCCCTCACTCAAACCCCTCTGTTTAGCTGTGCCCAAGAGGATTCTCCCTCACTCAAACCCCGCTGGCTGTGCTGTTCCCAAGGAAGATTCTCCCGTACTCTAACCCCACTGTTGAGCTATGCCAAAGGAGGATTTTCCTGCATCCATATCTCTCTGGCCGTGCTGTGCCCAAGGAGGATTTTCCTGCACTCGAACCCCTCTGGTTGTGCTGTGCCGAAGGAAGGTTTTCCCTGCTGGTTGTGCTGTGCCCAAGGAGGATTTTCCCTCACTCAAACCCTGCTGTTGAGCTGCTCTGAAGGAGGATTCTCTTTCACTCAAACCCCTCTGGTTGTGCTGTGCCCCAGGAGGATTTTCCTGCACTCAAACCGCACTGTTGATCTGCTCCGAAGGATTCTCCTTCACTCAAACCCCACAGGTTAAGCTGTGCCAAAGGAAGGTTTTCCCTCACTCAAACCCCGCTGTTGAGCTGTACCCAAGGAGAATTTTCCCTCGCTCAAACCCCGCTGTTGAGCCATGCCCAAGGAGGATTTTCCCGTGGTGTGAGGCGAGGAGGGCAGAAGGGGGCATCAGTGAAGCGGCGAGCGCCGGAGGAGCGCAGCGGAGCGCGGCGCAGCCCGAGCATCCCCGGCGCCTCCCGAGCAACTTCCAGGGGGTAAAACAAAGGGAAAGCACACAGAAAATGCTTTAAGTGTAGCAGTTTATCTCCTGAACAGGACAAGGATTTAGACAAATCTGTTAGTATGCAGCAGAGGGAAAGAATATGCTCATAATGTTTAGAAATGCATTTAATATGCATTTATAGATGTAGCCACTGCTTTGGGAAAAAGGGTATGTTATTTCCCCTGTCTAATTTTATATGCCAGGAAAAAAGTAATTTAGATTTCTAGTTAAAAATAAATTATTTTTTTCAAGGTTTAGTCTTTCAAGAGATTTGGGAAGTGTGAAATATTGATGCTAGCAGATATCAATTCACAAGAAGTTCTGCCTTTGTTAGATAGGAGAGAGTGAGAAAACACAGCAGATAGGTGTCCACTGGTGTGTGCACACATTAAAAGTAACATCATTATAAAATAAAAGTAACATCATTATCCAGTGGTGCTTCCAAACGGGTCACTTCAAAGCCTCCAATGCCAGTCTCAGCATTTCTAAAACATAGCAGGGAAATCACTGAGTCAAGGAAAAGCTGCACTGCTTGTACCTTTGCAGCTCTGGGTGTGCAGCCCTGCAGTAGGGGAGGGTTCTCAGCTGACATTTGCTGTCCTCCCTGCCCTGGGTCCTGCTGGGCACCACAGCCTGGCCAGAGCTGCTGACCCTGTCCCTGCCTTTGGAGCCCTCGCTTGTCTGCTTGGGGATTTTGGAATTGCAGACCAAATTTTCCTCAGATCTGGGCACAAGGAAATAACTCTGCTGCCTGCCCTCTCCTCAAGCACTCAGGTGCTTCCTTCAAATAAGAAAATTCAGTGAGAGCACTGTGCATCTCCTCACATCCCCAGCTCTAACACCAGCAAAGTACAACCCTCAGCCAGCCCAGGGGTACCTGTGTGTCTCCAGCTCAGGCACAAAGGAAACAGGAGAGATTTCCCTTTTTCTCTTTAGCCCTACTCATGCACAGGGCCCTTAATCTGTTTATTAACCTGGTATTGCAGCAGAGCCACAGCATCCTCAGAGGTGAAACTTTTAGGAGGTTGGCTATAAAATCGCAACAGTTTTAGTAAAAGGTGTGTGTCACTCAGCCTTCCACAGGCTGAAAATCTACTCCTGCTTTTTGCTGTCTCATTTTCCCTTTAAAGGAAAGAGGGAAAAAAAAAAAAAAAAACAAAAACGTTTGCCCTTCACAATCCTTAGATATTTTTACTGATCTTTTGTTGACCATTTAGTGAACTCAGAAGTCTGATGTCAGTTACTCTATAGAAAGGATACAGGCTGTTCTGCCATATCTGGAATTATTTTTAAACACTTCCCCCTCACAAACGAAATCCTTGGAGGTTAAGGGGGAAGGCAGAGCAGTGGGTTTATACTGAGAAGAGAACATCTTACAAGAATTTAGCTCAGGAAAAAATAAGGAAAGTGTGGTGAAAAAAACCCACAGGTTCTACAAATCTGTGGTGGAGGTATTTTGACACTGTCAAGGGATAAAATCAACAACTTTTTCCTGGATACAAAAGCTCAGGTCAGACATTTCAATCAATGGGCTTGTGTGTATATTTGTGTCGCAGGCAAACTGCTGTCAGATTGAGACATCCTCATCATTATGAATAATTGTGCTTCTGATGGAGTTTTCAAAGCCATTAGAAATCACCACTCCAACCCTTGCCAGCAGAAGTTTCACCCCAAAAATTTACCTTTGCTTTGAAATTCCAGAGAGAGCATCTCAAGAGGAAAAAACAAAATATAAACATGCAAACAAATCTTCATCTGCTTGAGTAGCTCAGCAATAACAAAGAACAGGGGAGAAAATTTACTGGCATGACTGAGGAAAAATCATAAAGGATGCACAATCTGTAACTTCTGAAAAGCATGTACATGGAAGCATATAACACCAACAGAAACAGGCATGGAAAGGTTTATTTTTAATTGAAAAATGTTGATTTTTCAGCTGCTTTCCCTGTGCTCTTTTTTCCAGCTCCTACAGCCACTTCTGCAAGGATTGCCTCACAGGTCCAGTCTTACTAAGGAATACCAGGCTGAACTCCTCTGAATGCTAATTTTTTTTTTTGTTTTTTGCAATTTCTGGTATTTTCAAGAAAGTCTCCACTCTTGGAGCCACAGACTGCAATTTCTATGTAGCAAACAATCCATTATTTCACTTAAAGGTGAGGTTCTTGGCTCTTGTTAGAAGTAGAAAATGGAAAAAAAAAGCAGTAAAACATATTGCAGTGAGATGTATTTTAGGTGATTGTCATGATTTTGGGGACTTCTAAAAACCTGGTAATTACAGAATAGAAATGCAGATGTACAAGCCTCCAATAAACACACCTATCCTGGAAAGCAGAAAAAGAGCAAAATCTAACAATATATGCTACACCTACCAAACTTCTCTGATTTTAAAGAGCACAAATCTGTAATCCTTCACTACTGTCAAGTAAGCAGTTAGCAAAATTCAAATAGCACCTAAATGTGCTGTGCTGCCTGCCCAGCGCAGCACAAAGAAGGGAACCCCCAGTGGAGACAGAGTTGCACACTCATGATTTTAATCAAGTCATCTGAAATTTGTTAAAGACCTCAATAAAGCAAAGCCATCACTGTACCTGACAGGGGCCCTGGGTCACTGGAACCAGGCCATCCACCAGATGTCACATCTTGCAGAACTTTGTCACATCCTTCCTCAGGACCCCTCTGCAGTGTTGTGCTTTCCCAGAGGCTCCTCAGCAGTGGAGGATGTGTGCTCCAGAAACAAACACACACTTCTGTCAGAGCACAAATGCCAGCTCTTCAGCAAGGATTTGCCTTCAGTTATTGAATAATGCTTCTGATGGACCTGGAAGCACAGCAGGGTTTATATTTCTCTCCCTTAACAGTGCAGATTTAGTCAGTACCACTTTTAATATGAAATCCTATCTAGCAAGTATTTTTTTTTAAATACACTAGACTTTTTGTGCAACTCTTCAGCAGGATTGTTGAAGTATTAAAAGCTTTAAATTTACTCTGGGCTTTTGACAAAATTTGTGTTTCCCATTTACCCACTTAGATAAATAAAATGATACTTTAACACAACTTTAAACAAGCTCAGACAATCTGTAGTGAATTCAGAAGTGTATTTCAAATTTACTGGTAGACAATAAGACCTGAAAAACATATCTGGGGATAAATACACCAAAAGCATCAGTGAGATAAATGTGCCTTGTGCACTTTAGCCATGTCCAGAGCAGGATGTGTCCCTCTGGCCTCAGGGAATGTGTGTGCAGACACTTTGCTTCAGCCAGTGCCAGAGTGAAGCACAGGGCAGGGAGCTGGAGGGGCTGCCCAGCTGCTGGCAGGGAGCACAAGGGAGTTATGCACATTTTCACTGGAACTGAACTGGGGCTTGCACTGCTCAGCCCCTGGCACTCACACACGAGGTGAATTTCTTGGCATTCCTCTCGCTGTCTTGAGGATTAAAAGGAATAAAGGCCTTGTGTTCACACACCACAGTAATGAAGCTCAGTATTGATGCTAAATGGTGTAAGACAAGACAAAGATGCATCAATCTCCATTATATTTTTTTTTGTGCATTGCAAAATAAGCTTCACTCGAGCCTAGTTTGTCATCAAGTGTGTGAGGCTCCAAATGGCCCCGAGGTTCTGATGCAGAGCTCTGCACAGAGCCAATCCACAGTCACAGCCTTGGAAGCACTTCCACTGCTTGCAACTGCAAGAAAACACTCCACTTATTCATCCTTTGGAAGAATTGATGGCTTTTAGGGGTCCAGCTGAGGGGAAGGTGGGACCCATGGGGATGTGATCACTTTGGATAGATCTCCACTGTCAGAGGAGCATGGTAAGAATATGTGGTGGTCTGGCCCACTGAACTGGCTTCTCTTTTTAGTTTAGGAATTATATTGGGACTAACTAGAACAGGAAACTTCTCCCTCCCCCCAGCTTATTAAATGATTTCCTGTCAGTCCTTAGAAAAAGCAGCTCATTGCTCAAAGCCCTAAGAAGTTGTGAGTGGCTCACACCCAGGCTGGGAACAACAGGAAGGGAAGGATAAGCAGAGCTAATTGGCCTTTTCCCACTTTGCCAGGGTAGGCAGCAGCTGGAGATAAGCTTTCTCCACCAGAGATGCCCTGCCAGCCCCTTCCCCTCCCTCAGTTTGCTTTGCCTTCCATGGTGACTGTGTCAGATGTGCTCCTGGCCAACACCCACGGGTGACTGCGTGACCTGCTCTGCATTCCAGCACTCAGGGAAGCCACATCTCAATCTGCTCCCTCCACCATTTCCCAGGCACAAGACAAAGAAGCCATTTTCCCCAGTGGTCTGATTCACACAATTTATAAAACCAGACCAGATCACCTAACGTGATTTCTCAGAATACACACTTCTCCAAGTGATCTTTCCAAAACTGTATCAGGTGTTTATATGTTTGTGCTGAAACAAGCACCACCAGCAGTGTGGGAAGACAGCCCCACACACCAACAGCTTGGCATCCAGACCACAGAGAAGCTGGTGCTATTCACCAGGTATGTCCTTACAGCCTCCATGCCCAGGCACATTTTTCTGGAGCTGGCCCTAAATGATCCATCAAGGAATTAAGGACAGTCCTTTGACCACAACTGCACTGTAAATATTCCTTTTTGTTTCCAAGTTCTGCTGCCACCATGCAAGCATTAAAAAGTGCATAAATTACATTATTTACTAACAAATCTGCTTAAAAAAAAAAAAAAAAAAAAAAAAACAAAAAAAAAAACCAAAAAAACCACATATGCTCACTTTAATCAGATTCTAGGAATTACTCTCAACAACAGCCCCGTTGGTGCTCATGCTCTGTGAAATGCCCAGGGGAGGTCAGAGTGCTCCCTCACACTCATCCTCCTGGCCAGAGTCCTGCCATCTGCACATTTGAACCACACTCTTCATCTTCCAATGGTGTGTGTGATGGATGAGCCAGAGCCAGGATCTCTGAAATCCCACTCAATACATCCACTCATCCCTTTGAAGGGGAATTGCTGATAACTGCTCCAGCAGGTTTCCCCTGTGCTCCTCTCAGGTGTTCTTTGGCTGTTCCATTAAGTTCTGAATTTTCTATACTTTGTACTCTCAAAAAACACCCTGAGTATATTTTAAAAAATGGGGTAAAATTACATTTTTTTCTCTATTGAGTTGGCCTCTTACTTTTCCTTGTGGAAGAAACAGGGCCAACCTGGGCAGTAAAACTCAAGATCCAATTGCAACCCATCCTCTTTGCACCACTTTTACTTGGATTGAGCATTTAGACTTCCTGTTCTGCACTGCATTTAGAGCAAAAATCAATGGTATATCCTGGAAATAAGTACTCTTGGAGGTGATGAAAATATTGCCATAATTTATGGCAAGTAAAAAGATCTCAGTAGAATTTAAAAACCCCTGCCATTACTTTTACATGCAAAGTGTAAAAATAAAGATGAACACACTGATATTTTTTTTACCTTTGACACATCCTACTTCTATCTCTAGTTATTTTAAAAACTTTTTTGTTGTCCACACTCTGTGCAATGTGTGCAACTGGAAGAAGGAAAGGGAAACAAAAATAAAAATCCCCATTTTTCTACTAATAATCAAACTTTTCAAGTAAAATGGTCCAATGGCTCTGCTTCTTCTAACAGTTAAAGATGTTTCATTCTGCATAAAAGACAGGCACTTTTTTTTTTTTTTGTCTCCTAAAATATGTTTCTAATTTAAGTTTGAAAAAATATTTCCATTGTGCCATATATGCGGTAACTCAAAACCAAAATGAAAGGATTAAAATCAGGGCTGCACAGAATGGTTTAAATTAAATTCAGGTAGTGGGGAAGACTGCTGTATCTGGCACGCTCCCACTGCCTGGGCTCTCTGGCCAAGAGGCAAGATGAAGCATAACAACCCTTACCTGCCAAGTCTACAGCAATTTGGAGGCTTTCATTCATCTCTTAAAATAAAATGTTAATGCTCTTGGAAGCTTGCCCAGCCATGCAGTAGATCTCACCTGTCTTTTCCTTCTCCCCACACCAATGTACCATGGGAAGCTTCAGTAAGGACTGGAAATATTTCCAATTTTTTTTCCTTTTTCTGAACGCGCGGTATCTAAACTTATCTAAGCCCATCACACCTCAGTGGAAAATGTGACTGAATGCTGCAGGTATTTTGAGAATCTCAGCTAACACATTACCAACAGTTGCTGAAGGGCTGAAGCATGCACTGTGGATGTCCTCTTCTGTCACTCTTTCACACCTATAAAGCCTTTGCAGTCTCCCCATGATCAAAAATTAAATCTGATTAAATCTGCCTCCCTCCCCAAGTGGCTCTGCTTTTGATAAATCAGTTTGCACTATTTATGGTCCGTATTATTGCTACAGCCACAATGAAATGAGCCCCAAGGCTTCCCCAAACACAGCTAGGTTTCTCAACAGATCACTCTTGGCCAAGCAAATAAAGGATAAGCAGAGCTCTGCCTTTCAGAAAAGGCAGCAAAGTGGAAGAATTGAAGTTTTCATAGGATTCTTAGGAAATTACTCAAAACAGTAATATTAAACTCTTTTTTACAATCATTTGGGAAGAAATGAAAATATGTAAATAATACACAGGTCTCTCTAGAGCTTTCTCCCAGTCTTTTATGAGGTTTAAAGACTTTCAGATGGCACGAGTAACAAAACAATTTACTGACAGCCTGGCTGCTAAGGCCACAGTTAATCTGTACAGACCATCTACCTCCAAGGAATTCTTTATTCCAAGCCAGGGAGTTCCCAAACTTTTTTCTGCTGCATGTACAACCCTCAGTAACTGCAAACACCTCCACTGGCAGCACCAGTCCTGTTTGTTTGCTGGGCTCTGGGCATTTTGAAGTGGTTTGTGCCCCTCCCAGCAGCACATTCATCATGTTCCCTAAGCTGCTGCCTTCTACAGCAATATCTAGAAATCATTATTTGCTGGAAAACCCAAAAATTTGCATCAATGGCACACCAAGTCACAGACATGGATGATTTGAGAAACTGCTCCCAAGTCCAGTGTTTTAACAGCACTTTTCATCTCCTTTGAGAGGATTGTTTTAGGATATTTCTACTTGGAATTTTTGACAACTTTCTCAAAAACCAAGTTTCTCATCTTTCTTTTTGGGACTGGGGCCACATTAAGGCATAAAAACCAAAATAATTATCTTATTGCATATCAAGATTGTGTCTTATGGAAAGCTGTGGGTTCTGAGCACCTTGGGGCGGACTGACAGCAAGTAATGGAACTACTCCTCACACTATGCATTCTGCAAAAGAGAAATTACAGGGGGAAAAGGCCATAGAATCATTAGGGTTGGAAGGGGCATTAAAGATCAGTTTCATTCTTCATAACTTGTCAGGAAAAAAAGCAAAGCATGACTAAGCAAGGTTGTAATAAAGGCCATTTTGTTAATAATTTCTTCTTTCCCAAACCACATGTTGTGAAAAGGGTTAGTAATTGTTGGAAATGAGCATACACCATTGCCTCTGGAAGGAGAGGAGGCAAGGATGCCCCCAGGGAAAGAGGTGGTGCCCAAGCTGTCCCTCTGCAAGCTGCTCTCAGGCTGGTGGGACCCCAGAGATCCCTGCTGGGGTCCTGCAGAGCCAAACCTGCCCAATCTCCTCTGCAGAGTTAACACAAAACCAGGGCTGAGAGAGCAGGGCAAGAAAATTGCACTGTCAAACAAGAGGGAACTTTTCAGTTCTGCTTAAACTCGTGTCCCAAGTGACTTATTTCATGATGATTTCAACTGCCACATCAGTGACCTCTGTGCTCAGAGTGTGTTTCCAGCACTGCATGCAGAAAGCTTCCTTCTTAAATTACAGAGTTCAAATGAGTATAATCCTAAACGGGATCTCAGCTTCAGAACAGAACCAGAGCCACTCGTGCCATTATCAGATCATCTTCTCAGACAGCCCGAGGTCAGGCCAACCTAGGCAATTATTTATAGTCATCTGTGTGGAACTCATGGCATTCCAAAGCCTGGGGTAAGCTCCTCGGGCTGCACAAACTCCAGAGGTCATTGCTGCTGCTCCTCATTACACCAGCTCTCAGCAGTGAGGGCATTAGAAAACCTCCTTCAATTCTAGATGGCAATATTTGGCTTATTGAGGACAACCAGTGTAGCAGAGCCTGCGCTGGAGAGGAGATGGAGCCTCGCGCTGAGCTCTGGTGGCAAGGCTGATCTGTGACATGGGACAACCCAGAGCAGGCAGGGAACCCCTCTGAGAGGTGACAGCACCCATGTGCCGAGGGTACAACCCCAGGGGCTGCCAGCTTGCCCACATCAGTGTGTCTGGGATGCCTGGGCAGCCCAGCTGCCATCAGGGACCTGGATGTGCTCTGGAAGCTCTGCAGGGACTTTGCTCTGCTCTCCTCTCTCTTAGCAATCCTCCTCTGCTTTCCCAGACCTTGCTCTGCTTTGTGAGGAAAGCCACAGAAATCAGATAAGGACAATCACAGTGCATTTGGGAAGCCTACAGACCCCTCCTCCCCTTTACCAAAATACCACTAATTATTCTGAAACAAAGATACCAAAAGGCATCCACGGAAGCAAAATATATCCTTCACATTAAACAGAGGTAAAAGTACTGCTGAACTCACTACAAAAAAGGAATTTAGGGAATTTAAGCATTCTCTTCTTTTAGTAAGTGCCACAAAGTGGACACAGTGTTTTTTCCCTGCTGGCAAGAAGATAGGGCTCTGCTGGAGAGCTCTGGGGAGGCAGAACTGAGTAGGAAATTTAAATGTGGATTTAATGCCTCAGAAAGCCATCTGCAAGGGAAGGTGCAGGTGCTGCCTGGCTGCTGGCCATGCAACAGGTCACTGGGGCTGGCTGCTTGTGAGGCTGCTGAGGCACAGGTGAGGTGTTTAATCTGACTTGGGAGATGTTCATTAGGGAGCCCAAGGCCAGTGATGTCCCTGTGAGTGCTCTCCATGCCCTGCTTGCACGGGGTCTGGCTGCATCAGCTGCTTGTGCCCCTGTTTTTAAATGGAAAAGCTGCATTAAAGGTTGTCAGCACCTGGGATGCAGATGGACAGACTGACCACAGCCAGGGCAGGGTGGTTGGGATGCAGTTGCCTTCCAAATTCCAGCCTCTGCGTGCTGAAGGAAAAGGTAAAGCAGTGAGTACAGTCTGTTTGTTGCCCTGTTGGATGGTGAGGCAGTGGCTGAACCTCTCAGCTGACCCCTCCTCCCCTTTACCAAAATACCACTAATTATTCTGAAACAAAGATACCAAAAGGCATCCACGGAAGCAAAATATATCCTTCACATTAAACAGAGGTAAAAGTACTGCTGAAACTCACTACAAAAAAAGAAATTTAGGGAATTTAAGCAATCTCTTCTTTTAATAAGTGCCACAAACTGGACGCAGTGTTTTTTCCCTGCTGGCAAGAAAAAATAAATCAAAAATAAATTAAATTTAAAAAATTAAAATTTAGAAAATTATTTTAAAAATAAATTAAAAAACAAGCTGTATTATTGCCAGAGAGCAAAAAATAAATTAAAAATGGTGAAAATGTGCCCATGTCCAACACCCACACAGGGTTGGAGCTGTCTCAGGAAATAGAAGAGCCATGCTTTCCACAGCCACTCACATCCAGATGTGTGTTTGCATCTGAACAATGGAAAGGAGAGCTCAGTTCTGTTTGGCAGCCACCTTTCTACTCCCCTGATCCAGCTGCTGGGAGCCACCCTCCACTGCTGCATAGACTTCATTTTTCATTTCTATTCTGCCTTTTGCCACTCACTTCCCTGAAAATATTACCTTAATTCATGTGTGTATGTTCATTCTGTTTGGCTACTGCTCCTAATTATTACATTGGTGCTGTGCTGGTGCCAACATCCCTGAGATCACTTTCCCCTGAGCTTCACTCCTCTGGGGTGGACAGCTCACACCAGTGCTTTGGGGTGCAAGGTTGTAGTGTCCTCCAAGGTGTGATCAGCCCATCAATAGCAGCAGAAAACTCATCTGGGGCTTCCAAACAGATCCACACAAGGCTGTAGGTACTGATAAAGTTTGTCACCCTCTCAGATAATAGGTAACAGGTAGTGAGAAATCAAATTCCAAACACAGGGGAAGAATTGAACTATGAGTGGATGCTGGTAGCACTGAGTACATCTACCTGCAGAGCTCACTTCACAGCATGAAGCAGGTGGGCTGGTATGTCACAATTGGGGTGTTTTTAGGATCCCAAAAGAATGGTGACAGCTTCCCTTCTTTCCCTCTGGGACTGTGAGCTGTGAAGGTGACCTCAGAAATGTCACTAAGATCCACAAGTCAGTCTCAAGAAAGAAGGGGCTTGCAGGGCTATGTTCCTCACCCAAGAGAACCAAGGGAGTCAGTGTCTGCAGTGAGGTGGAAATAGACTCCTCCACACACAGTTCAGCTTTGGAACCCACCTGGAGAGGGCAAAGCCCCCTGGAAATGACCCATTTATAAACAAACACGCACCAGAGAATGGTCTTCCAGGGCTGGAGCTGGGAAAACAGAAGGTGAGGGATAATTAGGAAGTTGTGATGCAGTTCAATTTAATGTAGAGGCAGAAGTTTCCCTTGGGCTCAGGCAGGCATGGAGGGAAGCTGGGAGAGAGGTGGCTCCAGTGCCCCTTTTCCTGCCCACACAGAACATGCAGAGCCCTGCAGAGCTGCTGGCAGAGCAGCATCCCTTCCCTCAGTGGGTCAGGCAGCAGTTCAGACCCTTGCAGGAGTGACTTTGGAAAGTGCTGAAGCCATTGGGTATGTGCCTCCAAACCAGCTGTCTGCTATTAGGATTTCATTACTGCACACTGCTCATGATTTTGGCAAGGCTCTGTGACAATTAACATGAATTCTTCTGGGAGGGATGCAGTGCATGACATCATGTAGTAAATTTTCTGATATTAGAAGCTTTCATTTGTGCCCTACTGTACTTGTTAGGGTAACAAATTCAAAATGAAAAATGTAATTACCCAACAGAGCTTTCAATTGTATCATATATTAACTTCTAATACTCTGAGTATTCATCCTCAAATCCAAATGGCACAAAACACTTTGGAAGATGAAACTTGACAGATCTAATCAGGCACTAATCTGATTCTTTGACAGACACTGATTTAAGGGCATTTCATAATGGGAAATCTCAAGATAATAGCAACACTTGAAGAACAATTACCCTTGTCTGCCTCAGTGCTGGACTCTGAAAACTCCCATGCTAAGCAAAATGCACCACCAAATAAAACTCCTGAAACAAGCAGCATTCTGCAGATAAATATTTCTGGGAACAGCTTTCTGCAAATATTAATGATATTGGGAACCAGTGGTTTTCAAATCCTAATTTGTGCTCAAAAGCCCCCCTGGATAAAATGATTCTAAGTTTACAGGTAGGTAGTTTAGATGAAGGTTAATAACTTGTTTTTCAAGAATAATCACCAGATACCTAAAAGGCCAGGATAGAATAGAGTCTGTGATTTGATCAATGAGACAAAAGTGAACACATTGAGTATTTACAGATCTTTATGACAAACTGCACCTTAATCTCCTCTGTGCTCTGTTAGTGCAGTGAATTACTTGACAGGAAAAATAAACTGGTTTTCTGTACTTTTAGGCTAAGTTACCAGGTTTTAGGACTTCATGTGTGTCCTGGTTTAGGGTCCATTACTAGAAGACTCATCAGAGCAGAAGATCTGAACAACCACAGGCCGGGCTGAGTCACACTGGGATTAACCACTCCTTCTTTTGTGATCCCCGACTTCTGGCTAACTGAGTAAACAAGACTACTCATGTCCAGTTTTTATTTCCCCCTCAGTCAATTACTCCCTCATTAGTGCAGCAGAGCAGGTCCCAGTGGCAGAGCTGTGTGCATCCAGGTTCACCAGCACAGGACAGAGAGAGACACTGAGAGAGAGCTCTGACATTGCCCCTCACAAATACTGACTTCTCCTTGGAGATGCACTTTCCTCAGGCACCACACAACAACATAACCCCACAGCATTCTAGAGATTTACTTTTTCTGGGCAGTACTTTTACTTTACAGGGGGGATGTTCCAAATTTCAAGTGAAAATCTGGGCACTGCTGGTAGAAACTGTTCAAGCTTCAGTAATTTCAACAGCATGAGGACTGAGTACATCTTCAGACCGCCTAGCACACAACCCTTACCAGGATCCTGATGCAGTACTATTTCCTTTTCTAGACAAAGATACAAACTTTCAAAGCAAATTTGAGATCTATAGTCTTCTAATGTTTAGAGACTTTCCTATCCATTTGCTGAAATTATATTCTACTTGTTACTATACAATGCAACATTGTCCTAGAATTAGTAGCAATGAAAAAAATTGAAAGCATACTTACTTTTTCTTAGGTAATGAATTCAACAGGAGGAGGTTTTAAAGATATTCAGCCCTGTGTGTTGGTTTCTGAACAATTTCACCACTAGTTTGCAACAAAAGCTGAAAATAACTGAAATTTCCATGAAGATTGAGAGAGCATCTTCTTTTAACTGTTCTGTGTTCTGCCAACATTATCTCTACCATCACAGAAAGATAAAAGCCAAAAGGATCCAAACAACTTACACAAAATATTGCAAATAAAGCTGTAAAATAGATCAAGGTGACTCTGAGGTAACTCAACCACAGAAGTGAAAATTCAGCATGTGGTGTAGAGTTATAAAGAAGGAGGCCTCAGAGTGCTCAGAGCATTGTATTTGTGGTGTTACACTCAGCCCACAAGATTTGACTAAATGATCTTCCCTATCTCTTTCATTTTCCCCCATACCCTCGTGTTTTACTTTCCAGTCTTTCCTTCTGCTCTGGTTAGCTCAGTTTCCTCAGAGCACACCCATCTTCCAGCTCCAAGGCAGGTATAAATGAGATCCATGTCAGTGCTTGTCTCCAGAGCTATCTTTTGATACTCACCCCAAAACACCCTCACCCTAAAGCCAAGGAGATGGCTGATTGCCTGGGATAATTTTTCCTCAAATGGAAACAGTAAATAGCAATTCCATTCCATAACTGGATCCACTTCTCCTGCAGATCTTGCAGTAGAACTCTTTTGTCAATAGCGGACTATACCTGGGAAAAACCCTTTTATTTACATCTGCTCTTCTTGTAAAAACAATAGTTACTCGAGCTGCCTAGAAATGTTCAAATTCAAAACTCTGTGCTCTGATTATTAAAAACTTTTCCAAAAAAAATTTACTTCCCAGCATTTTATGTTATCATCACAGTTAACATTAGCTGGAGGCCTTCACTGTGTAAGATTCGAGCGCTCTTTAAAGATTTTCATCAACATAGCCTGAGCTATAGCATAAATTGTTCATGTTCAATATTGTTTATGTGCAGAGATTCAGAGGCTGAAGTGCAGCAGATGTTCCTCAGGTGCATGAGAAGGCACATCCAACCTCCAGGAATTGCATCCTGTACCCTCTTCTGCAGAAGAAATAAAACCAACTCTCCACGTACTAAATGCAGAAAGCACCTTGGCAATGACAGCCCAAGCTGGTGAGACTTAGCCAGTGCAATTTAATAGGAAATTCATTTTAAATGAAGGGCAGAAACTGTGCTCCCTCTGGAGCAGAGCTTGTACTCCTTAGGCACTGATCACAAGTACACAGAGAACCAGGACATTACAACAAAAACTCTTCATACACTGCAGTGAGGAAAACATTTTGCTTTGCAACACAACTCTCCTGAAGTTGCCTCAAAGCAGCACAGGTTGTAGCAGTCAACCTTTAAATTTCCAATTCTGTATGGTTTATGCCTCATTTTCTCCCTCCAGGGAGAAACTGAGATCAAGTCTCTTGAAATTATCTCCCTGTCCACACTGCTTTAACAACTAGGATAATTTTCCTACCGAGTGTTATTCACAAGCAGGAAGCCCATAAAAGTTTAAATAAAAATGAAGTTTTCATTAGAATATTATAGGATTAGCAGCTGCATCCATTAATTTCCTCCCTCTAGCTACAGAAAGGTACCAGAGAATTTCCAGAACAGGCTACTGCAAGCTTATGCTTCTTTTACACACTGGAAAAGCTGCTTCTATGGCAAACCAGGTGATTAAACCCTTGATTTTATTTTGTGAGACAGGTGTTGAGAAAGAGGTAAGTTATGAAAAAACTCCCATTTTTGTGGGGTAAACTCTGCACCCTGTGGCCCTCTTTTCAGGAAAAGCAAGGAACTGCTCTAAGTGCTCCTGTATTATGTGACCTGAGCTCCTTCCAGGGATCTGGCATTCTCTGCCTACCAAAACATCAGCTCTTTCTGCCTTCCAAACTTTATTCAAAGATCAGATCTTTCCTTGTCTGGTGTCATCTGCTCTACTGCCTTACTCTTCAAACCAAAAGGGTTAAAACATCTATGACAAGACTCAATCTCTGGAGTTTCAGGTGTACCTATGGTTGAACGTTGAATCTCTCCAACCTCTGTGCAGGTGATTATTCGATGTTCCTGCCCATCTGAACAAGATTTTAATGCTGTCTGTCAGTTGTGGGGTGGTCACACCACAGGGTGAGCTGTCAACTGAAACACAGCATCACACAGAGATCATAGCTCAGGTGGGAACCAGGGAATTCCATGCTTTTCCTTTATGGGGGATTAGCACCCTCCAAATGCATCTGGGCTGCTGGTGCAGCCTCTGCTCCCTGCACTGGGAAGCTCAGTGGGAGTTTGCTCTGAGCTCTCCTCTTCACTGCTCAGTCCAGAGAATCCACATCCAGAAATTTCCTGCCCCATTCAGCTCTGGATCTGAGGTAGTCTGGGCACTTTGTCACACATTTATGTTGATAATACCAGCATGTGCCTCACCATTAGTAAAGCAGCAAATGTATGTGAATTTTAAAAATGTCCTGAAGTTGATAGTGAAATTATGATTTTCTGTCTCCTTCCCCAGTAAAAGTCAATGGAATGGAATGCACTGACTGAAGCAAGAAATTTTGCAGAAAAACTCAATGGGCAATTGTGACATTGGAGGCTTCCATGCTATGCAAACACAGGGGCTAGAATTCAGGTTACACAGATGTTTGGAATGTGAACACTCTGCTGTAATGCCTTTGCATTTCCTGTTCCCCTTGAGCTCTGCCTGCCCTTGCCAGTTTTGCTGAGCCATGGAACAGATCTGCAGGGTGCAGGGGGGGATGCAGGGGCACTGGGGACACCACACTCAGCCTGAGGGTGCCACTTCAGGCTGGCTCTGCTCTGCTCCCCTCAGCTGAACACCCCATCATGGCTGGAGCATTGCAGTTGCATTTCTGAAGCACATTTTTCTGTGTTTGTTTGTGCGCTCCGGCTGAATCAATGCAGACTGAGCAGGGATGAGGGGAGGCTGGCTCCAGAGATGCATTTCTGATCCCACTGAAATGTGTGTGGACACCTCCAGTGGTGCCCAGCAGAGCAGCTCTGTGCAGGGGTCCCCCAGCCATGTGCAGAACACATCTGGAGGGAGGGAGGGAGGTGCTGCTCAGCATTTGTGGGGGGTGCCAGAATGTGGGGTCCTGTTAGGCTGGCTCCTTAAAAATACAAAATACAAATCTCCTGGGGGAGATTCCAAACTTCAGCTCTGAATGGAGTTAGTCCATGGAATTGCTACAGGATGACAGAAGGAGCAGGTATATATCTACTACGGGTGGCTTTTTAATTGAAAGAATGTTATAAATTAGTTAAATTAGGTAACTTCATTTAAAATGAAGTATATGTAACCCTACAGCTTCTGAAATGTCTATTTTAGGGGTAATATACCTAACATGAGGTTCTGAATGGAGTCAGTCCATGGAATTGCTACAGGAGGACTTTTAAGACACAGAAGGAGCAGGTATATATCTCTTATGGATGATTTTTTAATATAAAGAATGTCATAAATGAGTTCAATTAGGTAACTTTATTTAAAATGAAGTATATGTAGCCCTATAGGTTCTGAAATGTCTATTTTAGGATTAATGTACCTAATATGAGGTTTTTAATGAAGTCAGTCCATGGAATTGCTACAGGAGGAGTTTTAAGACACAGAAGGAGCAGATATATATCTATTGTGGATGATTTTTTAATATAAAGAATGTCATAAATGAGTTCAATTAGGTAACTTTATTTAAAATGAAGTATATGTAGCCCTACAGGTTCTGAAATGTCTATTTTAGGAATAATGTACCTAATATGAGGTTTTTAATGAAGTCAGTCCATGGAATTGCTACAGGAGGAGTTTTAAGACACAGAAGGAGCAGGAGCAATCTATTATTGTCATAAACAAATGAAATAAGTTAACTTTATTTAAAATTAACTATATGTAGCCCTACAGCTTCTGAATGTCTATTTTAGGGGTAATGTACCTAATATGAGGTTTAGTTTATGCATCTTGTCAGAATGGTTACTGTCTAGAATTATTGCACTATAAACCAATTGTTATTTATGTTACCACTGGAGACAAGGATTTTATTAGCGAAATTTAGCCCCCAGATTCATTTCATAATCCCTATGTCCATCACTTATAAGAAAAAAACACAAATCAAGATGACATTTAAAAAAAAAAAGAAGCCTAGGCCGGTCTTGTAGGAACACCTAAATCCTTTCCCATATTAAAAACCTTATCTCAGCAGCAGTGCAGCAGCCATTTAGGAAAATTAAAGAGGGAGATAGCACAAAAGAGGCAGCAGATGCTAAAGCAGAGCAGTTTCTAGTCACGTAGATAATGCAGGGACTCGGCACATGGCCTTTCAGTTTATCCCTGCTTCAGCTTATCCTTCATCTGCTTAAATTCAAATGGATCAGGCATTATTAAAATCATTTTGAAATTAGCTGCTCCAGTTTTATGTGACTTTCAGGTAGATCCTCTAAAACTTGGTAACTCTTTGGGAAGACAGATGCTGTACACTTTTGCTGCTTTAATTTAGTTTGGAACGTGATTTCTAAGCAGCAACGGGTAGCTAATGCTTAAATAAAATTAAATTTTACTCACTACTACTCACTGTGAGGAAAAAATGTAGACTTCTTGCTGAAAAACACCAATTATTTTGTGCAAGGTGCTGTGGGCTTACAATGCTAAGAGATACTGGACTGTGGAAGTATACTTTCAACTAATTTTCTTTATTCTTGGATAAATACCCTTCTATCACCCTTGGAACTTTCTACTTGCTAATTCTGAGAAACACTATCTGTAAGCATGAGTGCATAAAGCAATGACCAGCCACCCTGGCAAACATTTAAAATCTCCTTCAAACCACTGCTGAAACAAATTTCCTGCAGTTCCAGCCCCTGCCCAGCCTCATGTTGGCATCTCCTGGCACTGCCCCAAGCCATGTGCATGGCAAGGCTCCCCATGCTCAGCAGTTACTGGGAATTCTGCATCCCCACTGATTTCTATAGAAACAAACACACATTTGAACAGCAAACCCTGCAGGTTAGCACATACAGAGAGATCCTTCACGCTGTTTATCTCAGCGGTTCATCATTTTTATGATGAAAACATGCCACTGGCCAATATCCCCATGGTCATCCATTTCCTCCTTCCCCTTCCTCCTACCCAATTTAAAATCTGGCAGTGTGGGTCTTTGGGAGATTTCTGCCAACCTCCAGCACTTGAAGGGAGCAGTGATGGTTCTTACCTTCCCATTTGGCCACACAGCACTACTGCAGTTCTCCTTTTGTGCCTCCTGGGGTTTAACACAGGTCACATCCAGCATGCAGGTGCCACATGGAAGCAGCTGGCTGCTCTGAGCTCCTGTCAGAAGGTGCTTTATGGCTCCTCTGCCTTTTGGCTGTCAATAGTTCCTGGATGAGCTGTTCTGCAGAGAGCTTCACTGCCACATGGCTCCCCTGGCAGCACCTTGCTGAGCTCTGGTAACACAATCCACAAGAACCAAGGATCTTGAACTGCATTATGTCTTGAAGCTCCTGCCATTGGAGTCAGAGTTCTGCATTATTAATTTTTTAAACAAAATCGTGTTACTCCAATTTAAAAAGGCTTAGAGACTACAGAACACACATAAAGACAGTAGGAGTCTTAAAATCCTTGACTTGGGTTTTGATTTGGGAAATGAATTAACACACCTCCACCATGCAGACTGTAAAAATATTTGCAAAAATTAGCTTTGTAGCTGAGTTAACTCAAGTGCAGCTTTGCCTTTCATCAGGCAGAGCACCTCTTTGTTATTCTTTACACCAAGATGAAATGGATAGCTTCAACATCAAAACAACACAGCCCTACATTCTGCTTACATGCCTCTAACAATGCTCCCTCCCACCTGTAGGTCACCAGCTCAGAGGTGAGCAGGTCATTTCTGTCAGTTCTTCAAACCTAAGACCAGAAATCCTGGGTGCTTAAAGGAGTTTTAGATCAGCTTTTCTGAGTCAAAGCTCCCCACCACAGGTGTGTGCCTCTATTGTCACTAATTGCTGTAAAAACGTGGATTTCTTCTTCCAGTGACAGTCTTTGAAGTTGGCTGGGGCACTTCCCTGCTACCTTCCTGCAAGTGTACACTGAGGATTAAGGAGTGACAACAGTGCTCCAGCGAATTCCCTGTGCCAATTGATCTGCCAGATGCAAAGAGAAGGCGGCAGAAGTCACTGCGAATAATCACTGCCTAAAGCACTCGGAAAGAAAAATGAAATTTCAGGAATTGTCTGAAATGAGTGCGCTTCAGAAAGCCTTTTTAATTTTTACACAGTCCTAGGCTGAGCAAAAAATTTTTAAGGCGCTCGATTAGAATAGGAGGTGTTGCCTTACTGAAGGAAGAAGGTTACAAAAGGTTCCAAGATTATAAAAGGTTCAAAGCTCTCTCTGCAGGCTGACACTGAGCATTGTGTAAGGGGTGGTAGCAGCTGCTGTGGCCCAGGAGGAGCCTTGGGAAGGAGTTGAGACTCTGCCAGTGCCCTCCTGATTTCCAGGGAAAGCAGCATGAAGCCACTGCTCACAGGTCACTGATGTCACAGGGCGATGGTGACACCAAGCTTTGCCACAAACACCTTAAACTGGCATGGCCCAAGAGTGGCTGCTACAAATTGTGAGTTTAAACTGGAGGGTATTTTCTTATTTTTCCCTCCTGTTTTCTCTGCAGTGAAACTGTCAGTAAGCACAGTAAATACACTTCAGCTCTGTGAAGAGTTAAGAGTCAGTGTTGACACTTCTGTCTCCAGGGACACGTTTGGACCTGACAGACCCCGAGACATTTTTAGTAACACCAACACCTCCATCCACCCTGTGCTCCTCTCTGTCTTCTCTTTCACCCCCTACACCAGGAGGCTTAGTGCCCTCAGCACCGTGCAAATGACTTCATAGGCATCACTTGAGATGAATGGAACTGGATTATGTTACAGCACAAACAATGTGCTTTACAGACAGCCTGGTAGCAAACTGGAATATCACCTTTGGAACTGCATTTCAAAATTAGCAAGGCTAGGCCAGGTTCTGCCACCTTTCAGTTGTCTGTTTCTTTAGGATGTTCCAAGCCTTTCAAAAGGAATGATCTCAGGAGTGCAGTATTTATAAAAACAAGTTGTTATTATTTATGTGACAGCTGTAGCTTCAACACTGAATAAAAGGCAGCTTTAACACATGTTCAGACATACATTAGTGGGCTTCAAACATCTCTTCCCAGGAGCTTCTGCCATGGCCTTGCACAGCAAGCTGAGCTCTGGCAACACCATCGACGTTGGCTTTTATCAGCAGAGGACTTGTTCCCATCTCTGTAAATCAAACAGTCATATTACTGTTATTCTTCCTCTGACACTTTCAGGGCTGTAGTTTGAGATGCTATCAGCTCTCTTAAGCGCTGCAATTAACTCCTTAAGTTGTATGCTAATAAGAGCATGATCCTTATCTACCCTCTGGACACAGACTACACCTCACCCTGGCAGAGCAGCACTTGTGCAGTTGGGACCCACTTTCCCCACTGCAGATGACAAACTTTGTGTGCTGGGCCTTTAAGACTGATGCACAGATGGAATTTTTTACTCTCAGAGACACAGGTTTAAAGCAGCTACAGTAATTAATTCTGGGTGCATAATTATATATCCAGAAAAATCTCCCCTTAGTATAATAGGTGGCCATAATATTTTTAATACAAAAATAACTCAATATTTGAACAAAATGGTGTTTGTGGGATTCCCAAAGGGGCGTTTCAAACTGGGGCACAGAGGTATAGACTGAGCCTTCAGTGTCACAATTCTGGGTCCAGGAAGCTCCTACCCCTATGGATGGAGGGAAATAGGTTAAAAATAAGCTTGCTTTTCAACATCAATGCTTCCAGAGTTCATCCTTCAATTCATCTGGGATGTTATCTCCTCTCTTATCTTTGCTTTGCTGTAAGCAAGGAATTTGTGTGCCATTTGTGCAGCCTTTTCCAAAACAAGTAAGACTAAGAGTCAGTAGGAATTTTTATTCAATGTAGAACACTCATTCATCAAATCCAGTATGAAACACTCAGGGACATTTCTCAGGAGAAGGTGGAAGGACTGGATGGAGGCAGAACAGCAAGGATCCCTCACCTTCATAGGGAACAGGGACCTGCTACAGACCACAGCTTCTGACTGCTCCTCTGGGAGCCTGAGCTGCACTTCCAGCCCTCACCTGCATTTTAAACCCCAGCTGGGATTGGAACAACTCAAAACCAGAGAGCAAAAAAGACTCCCAAAGCAATTTATTGTCCTTGTTCCTAATCACCTTCTGCAGAAGGGAAGAACTGGGGCTGCAGTTCCACCACAAAGTCAAAGTGGCTGCTGTGGCTCCACTGGGTCAGACCCACCAAACCTCCTGACACAAATCACCTTAGAACTCCCTCCGGACTTCCTCACTTCAATTAAAGTTACTTTTTCTACAAATAATATTGCAAGACTAAAGCTCTCTACCAAAACTGTAATTTTGTAGCTGTTCAATAGTTTTGAAATTATGACCCAGATCTTCTGATCAACACTGCCTCAAAGATGCAGCACTCCAACCTGCCTGTGTTCCAAGCACAGTTCTCAGTACCAATACAAAGAACTCTGAATATACAAGTTATGCTGTGTTAGTCTTCACAGTATTTTGAACTTTTATACCATACAAAGTAAGTGAAAATTTTTGTTTTAATCAGCTGAAAAAAATTTGATTTTCAAATTGATAAATAAATTCCTAAGAAATTTTGAAGGAATTCTGATTTTTTTTTTTTCTTATTTGTAATCTAGTTGTGGACTAACTTGATTCCACGATGTTCAAATCATAATCCATATTTCTAACACCTACACAGTGAAAAAAGTGAAATACCTTTTCCTTGTGACAGCCCAATTTTGAGCACACAAAGGAGAAGTGAGAACAGACAACAGCTGCTGCAGTACCAAATCTGAGTGAATGAAATATGAATTCTTCATAACACAAGCACTCAACTGAGTATTCAAAGTCAATAAAAATGATTGGAGGGCCAAGGTATGCATTGCAGAAACGAACACATGGATGTAAATCTGTCCTGCATTCAAACTGCATCACCAAACAATTCCTCATCCTGCATCTTGCAGTGACTCAGCCCAACACTGCCACTTTTTAGGAAATGTGAAACCATTAATTGCCTTATCTGATGAACTAGAGTCCTGCTAATGACTTATCAATTATCACAAAGCTTATCTTTCAGCTTCTTATTAACCAAAGATGTTCTGGAACAGACTATCCTTGGAATTGCTTCACATACGGAGACCAGACTACCGTGGGGGAAAGGAAAAACATTTTGTGTTCAAAACACCCAAACACCACAGCATTAACATTCCAGGGCAAAAAAAGAAAGCCAATGTGGATGTTTTTTAGCCACATGAAAACCACTTTAGTACTTAATTCTGCATACCTCCTTCACTTTTGGGATAGCTGCTGGTAAGCGTGATTAGATACAGGAAAACAGGTCAGGTGTGTGGGACTAAATGGTCCCTTCTGAGCTCAGCCAGTGCCTCTGAAACGAATTGAGGGGCTCAGTGAAACCCAGAGCCCTCCTCAGCAAAGCCTCTGGAACAAACTGAGGGGCTCAGTAAAACCCAGAGCCCTCTCCAACAAAAGCCTCAAATGAAAAATTGTACTCCCTTGCGGAGCAGGGCAGTGGGAGGTGCTTTGGAACACCTCAAATTTACATTGGGTGATTCCTACCTCACACCAAGGAAGGCAGCAGTGTTGGAATATTGGTTTCACTTACAAGCAAGAGCAGAAATTGTTCATCCATCAGGTAAAGGGACAGGCAATCCATGCAGCTGTGAGGTGCACACATACAACTGCTTTGAGGAAGAGTAAGACAACATATGGAGATGAAAAACCAACTCTAAAACAAAGCTTTGATGTTAAATGTTGGATGCATCGTGCCAAGCACTGGTAAATGAGACACCAGAAAAGGTAGCTGCCCTGTTAGGAAAATCATCTGGCTGGTAGAGCAATTAATAAATCTGAAATGCCTGGCTTTGCCCAGGCACCAGGAGAGCTGTGGTGCCACCAAGAGAGACTTCAGCTCTTCATGCTGAAGTCATTCCACCAAGAGGGCTGCATGGATGAGCACAGGCAAGAGTAACAATAATATATGTCTTTATTAGACTCTTGAAATTTAGGGTATACATAAATTAATCTCTAATGCAGCAAGCTATTGAGCACACAGCTATGCTTACTTAGACCTCATGGCCATCAGGAGGTATTTGAGGACATACAGAAGATCTTTGCCTATTTTGGGTGATCCATATCAATTCCTTTTTCTCACAAGTCCTTTCTCTTTGCTAAAAATAACAAAAAAAAAAAAAAAAAAAAAAAACCAAAAAACCAACAAAAACCCACCCTGTAAAATTCCAGACCACCATTGATGGAGACTAGAGTTGTGATCTTTCAGATCAGACTTGATAGCTACATAAAAAGTGTGCAAGGAGAGCTTGCACAAAGGATTTCTGACGTTATTAAGGTATACATAAATGAATCTCTATTGAGCACACAGCTATGCTTATTTGGAGCTCATGGTCATCAGGAAGCATTTGAGGATGTACAGAAGATCATTACCTGTTCTGGGTGATCCATATCTGATTAGGAATGTTGTGCTTTAGTTATCCTGGTGCCTGGTCCTGGGGCCAGGGTTTCTGACTGATCCTGTGGTATTTAATGTAAACCAAAGGCCCACAGTCAGCTGGGGATGTTTCCCCAGGCAGCTCCAAATGCAATCAGGGTCTCCAGAGTGTGCAGAGCTCTGGCTCACTTCAAGCAGTTTTGCTCCTTCCTGGACTCCAGCTGCAAACTACTAAACACATACTTTTTTGGGTCATTATGGCCTAATGTCTGTGGCATTACATTATTTCAGTGACATATCTTTGAACATACCAAAGTAATTCCAAAATCTGCAGGTCATCTCCTAGGCTAAGTGGAGAGCAGGATTTTATATTAACTCCATCCTTTGTCTCCCTCTCCTTTTCTTAAAAAAGGCAAACAACAAAAAAAAAAATCCTACTGAAACTTCCTTTCCCATTATTCCCTTCATGGTAAGGAGCCTTCTGAGCTTGCCCTATTAGGAAAAACCATTGCTAGAGGCAAAAAGCACAGCACCACTGTGAACATCCTCCATCCTGAGAAATCCTGGCCCAGGACCAGGCACCAGGATAACTAAAGCACAACATTCCTAATCAGAGATTCTCAGACAAAGAAACCTTGCCAAAAAAGACTTCTACTCCTCCCCTTGAAAAACAAACAAAAAACTCCACACATGCACCCAGGCCAATAAAAAATGACAGCTGTCTCCAGAGTGATGCTTTTTATGGTCCTTTTCAAAAGGAATCAAGGAGCCAATTTTTCATTTAATATCCTCAGGTTAATCCACTGTCCTTAGATACATATTTATCTACTTAAACTCTAATTAGCTATCAAATAAAATTTATCTGGGTGGTTTCTGTTGGAGAAAGGAATTCTCAGAAGAGCAGAACTTCTCTAAATCAGGTGCAGATTGTGTCAGGGCTGTGACAGAGCTCCAGGAGCTGTCAAGCTCACCCTCCCAGCTCTGAGTGACAAATTCAGTGACAGCGCAGAGTCTGAGTTAAGGTATGTCAGTTCTTCCCAGTTTCACCTCAGTGGAAAATGGGAATGCAGATGTTTTGTCAACACAGGCTCCTTGAGGTACCATTTCCTACGAGCAGAAAATCACTGGTATTTTGCGCTGGCAGCAGAATAAAATATCATTTGAACCATGCATTGGAGGCTTCATTCTCCTTATTTTGTATTCCTCCTGCAGTGAGGATTTTTTTCCAGCAGCAAGCATGGCATGGGGAGTTTTGTCTCCACATCAGTTTTTCAGACCTCCATGGTCAGATTCTCCCAGACACAAAAATGAAACTCCCTAATTTTCGTAAGGGGGAGGACATCAGCACTTCTTACATCCAACAAGGAGAAAAAACGGAGCCATCAAACCAGATTAGGGAAGAACCTCATCTGGGCAGGATTGGGAGGTGAAGAAAATTCCAGATGTTGTTCCTCACCATCCCTCTTGCATGCCCCCATGCACCTACACACATCTGAAAGGAAACTGAGGGCAAAACATGAAACATTTTCACATCAGAAATTTCTGTGTTACCACCAGAGCCCAAAGCCCTGGAGGAGCCTCAGGGATGCAGCAGGAGAGGAGGATGTGACAGGAGGGGACAGGAGGGTGTGACAGGAGGGGGCAGTGGCCTCAGGAGGATGTGCCATACGGGGACAGTGGCCTCAGGGGGGTGTGCCAGAGGGACAGTGGCCTCGGGAGGGTGTGACAGGATGGACAGGGCCTCAGGAGGGACAGTGGGCCCCAGGAGAGGGTGCCAGGGGGGACAATGGTCTCAGGAGGGACAGAGGCCCCAGGAGAGGGTGCCAGGGGGGACAATGGTCTCAGGAGGGACAGTGGCCTCAGGAGGGTGTGCCACAGGGGACAATGGCCTCAGGAGGACATGCCACAGGGGACAGTGGCCTCAGGATGCTGTGCCAGGAGGGGACAGTGGCCTCAGGATGCTGTGCCAGGAGGGGACAGTGGCCTCAGGAGGATGTGCCACAGGGGACAGTGGCCTCAGGAAGGTGTGCCAGGGGGCAGAGTGGCCTCAGAAGGGTGATACAGGAGGGGACAATGGCCTCAGGAGGGTGTGCTAGATGGGGACAGTGGCTTTAGAATGGTGTGCCTGGGGGGACAGTGACCTCAGGAGGGGGACAGTAGCCTCAGAAGGGTGTGAGAGGGGGGGACAGTGGCCTCAGAAGGGTGTTCCAGGGGGGACAGTGGCATCAGGAGGGACAATGGCCTCAGGAGGGTGGGACAGCAGGGGACAGGGGCCTCAGGGGGCTGTGCCACAGTGGCCTCAGGAGGGTGTCCCAGGGGGACAGTGGCCTTAGGAGGGGGGCAGTGGCCTCAGGAGGGTGGTACAGGAGGGGACAGTGGCCTCAGGAGGGTGTGCCAGGAGGCCTCAGAAAGGGCATCAGTGGCCTCAGAAAGGGCATCAGTGGCCTCAGGAGGGGGACAGTGGCCTCAGGAGGGTGTGTTAGTGGGGACAGCGGCATCGGAGGGTCAGTGCCCTCAGGAGGGTGTGCCAGAAGGGACAGTGCCCTCAGGAGGGGGACAGTGGCCTCAGGAGGGACAATGGCCTCAGGAGGGTGGGACAGGAGGGGACAGGGCCTCAGGAGGGTCAGTGCCCTCAGGAGGATGTGCCACAGTGGCCTCAGGAGGCTGTGCCACAGAGGCCTCAGAGCCTCGTGCATGGCAGCAGGGTTGGGGTCGAGCTGTTCTCTCTGCAGCAGCGCTGTGGAAAGCTGAGCTCTCTCCACACTTGGTCGTTCCAAAACGCTCTGCCCCAGCTCCTCACTCCTCTCCCAGCATCCTGGCTGCTCTGGCACTTTGGGCAGGGCTGCTCCTTCCCCTGGTGCAGGGGGAGCAGCTCCGGCAGACTCGCAGGCTCTGGATGCGGATCCAAACCAAACCCAAACATCTCGAGATTCTTCCTTCCCTAACTCCAAACACATTTGATATGCTCAAACATGCATTGTATTCTGTCAGGAACCAAATGGCTGCTTTGCTGTTCCAAATAATCAAATCTCTTCTGCTGGACGATTAACAGAAATATTGCTCACCCAAAGCAATCAAACTTTCATTTCCATGTTTGAGAGCCTGATCTCCAGTCCCTGGAGTCTCTGGGACTATTTCCAGTCACTCTGACAGACCTTGGATCTGGCTTGAAGCAATTTTTTTCCCCCTAGATACGCTCATCCACTGAAGACTGAGCTCAGTGCTGATTTTTTCACACTGCAGCTAAAGAATGAATTTGCTTCAAGCTTCTTGCAAGGCCGGATATCACAAGGTAAATTGAACACAGAGGCTTGTTTTCCTTACATTTGGTTTTGATGTTCTGTTCACTGAGCCTATGACTGCAAAGGTTATAGATGATGCAATTTATTTTCCTTCTGCTTTTTACCAGTAGAATACTGCTCCTCTTCCTAGATTAAACACAGGCTTTATTGCACATTTATCTCAAAATACATGTCTTTGAAAGGCCCAACATCGAACAGCATGTTTCACATTTGCTAGCAGGCTCATTTTTATGCTGCTTTTCTAAGGAATCTGCTTCCAAACCAGTTTTGCCTTTCTCATGGCAATGGTGTGTTAATCCAGAGTTTCACAGAACTAAATGCTGATCTCAAAACCTTTGGAAGGGTCCTGATCCTCCAGTGAACGCTGCAGACATCACCATTCCAGCACAAAACATGACATTAAAGACAGGGCAACTATGTAAGATAATAAACTCTCTCAGTTTAAAGTTGATTTTACTTTGCTTCTATTCAAACTGAAGTTATGTACGCTGGTCATCTCCAGGGTTTATTTCATAACTACCTGGGGGCACAAAACTGCTCATTTTCTACTGAGGACAGCAGAGTGTTGGATTAGCTGCTGAATGCTGACCCAATCCCATGTGCTGTGCTTGATTACATGGGCATTATCTTAAAAACGCAATCACAAACTGCACATCTTCATCTTTCCAGTGCCTTTTGTGCCCTTTATTTCTGTAAATACAAAACTGAAAGCCAGCTCATGGTGACAATACCTGGGTAACCAGCAGTTTGCCCAAGGGTCTTGTAAACCAAGCTTTTCTTTTTTTTTGGTTTTGTATCCACCAAATGATTTCCTTTAAAAAAGAGGCTATTATACCTCATTTTTAAATTTTTTTTTTTCTGGGAAACTCAGATCTAGCCAGTAACAGGTAAGTTTATCTAATTTTGACAATAAAATGCAGTAGGATCTGCATTGGGAAATCTAATTGACACTGCTTTTACCTCAGAAGCTTTCTAGCTCTGTGATTTGACCTCAATTAGTGTCTAAAACTGAAGGTAGATCTCCTCCTTCATGGGTCTCACGTTGCAAGTCTGTTTTACTGTATTGCTCTGACACCAGGCAATTACAGGCACTAATTGAGAGCAAACCATTCCTGCAGTGCTGCTGGCTCAGCCAGCTCTGCAGAGCTTCCCATGGCTGGGTGCTACCCTCAGCCCTTAATTGGCTTTTTACAATTATCTCCCTCTTAACTGGCCTCAGTTGTGTGCTGAGCACCTAATTATAAGTGAAATTTTAACTTGTGTATCCAGCATATATTTATTAAATTTTTTTTCCACTGTTCTTGTCAAGGGAATAAAGTTAATTGTGGGCAGTGCAACAATCGAAACTAAGTTGTCATGGAAAGTATAATAAAATATTGGAATAATATTTTATTATATATATATCCAAAATATATAGTAATTATATAATATAGTGATATTATATAATTATATAATTAATTTTATTTTATATATATAATAAAATAATGGAAGTAACTGTAACACTCTTGTTCTAAGTAGTCTTCATTCAATGTATAGGACATCACAGCTAGAACAGGGTTTTATTTCCTGAAAAAAAAAAAAACGAAGGAAAATAATGGTAAGCAGTGTTCTTATTGTTTAATTACTCTTCCTGCTTAGAAAAAACAGCAATGAAAACTGTTACTGATGTGCTCCCCCTCTTGCTCAAGACACTACTCAATATCACTTCCAAGACTTCACTCTCTGATTAGTTTCAAGCAAATCTTGTCTACAAACTCAATATTTCCATGCAAGAAAGAAAGGAATATTCAAATGTTCAAAGAGGCCAGGACTGAGAGCAAGCTTTTCACAGCCTTTCTACCTTGACAACAACAAGCATTTCCAGTGGTTTTTATGAGACTCCCAGTTAGGGTTTTCTCAGCTCAGTCTCACATACAATCAAGGTTTGAAAGTCCTTTAGGTTCAGAGGAGGTGAAAACAGAGTCAATGGGCTTGGTTCAATTCCTAAAGAAACAAATGGAAAAGCTCTCCTTAACCCAACAGTGCCTAAGGAGCTCCTGAACTTTTGTCAAGCACTCTACAGAAACATTTAAATCTCTAGAAATGGGCAAAATAATCAGGAGTTAACAAATCGCTGAAATAACACAATTTTTATGACATTCAAGATTGAAATTAATAAATGTATCTGCAATCTATTATTTCTATTTATCAAGGAGGAAAAAGAGTGGAAAATTTAAACTACAGAAACACTTGGATGTGCTTTCAAAACCAGAGAGTTGAGGACAATGGGCAGTGCCAGACACTCTGCAAGATGCAATGCATCCAACACTTCTCCCACTGAACACAAGTCAGACATTGTTACAAAATTATTTTCACAAGCAGAGAGGGATACAAACTCACCTGAGTCACTCAATAACCTTTAAAAATTCATAGATGAATACCTGAGGCTTAGGGAAATTCAGATTCTTAAGGTGTTTTCCATAGAACATTGATAAGTACACACATTTTACTCCCAGTACTTTTGAAACACCTGCACATTTTTATAGAAAAGGAGAATTACCATCAATAACCTCTCAAGGAATCCCTGCAATATGTAAACAGCGTGTAATGAAGCTCAATTTAGCCCTCAGTGAAGTCTCAGTGAGAATTTGTGGAGCAGACAGGATCTTTATGATTAGCCAAGGATCCCTCAGCACGAGCAGAGTAAAAGACACCACTTGTTCTCTAGGGGGCTGAGGAAGGAAAGTGGGGAAGGGAAATAAATCTGCAGCCTCCCTCTGTCTCTGAGACCACTGCCCTGCCAGGCTGACAAGGAGGAATTCCAGAGGAACCAAAACATTTGGCTGTTTTCTCTCTGCACTGCTCTCTTAGCAAATGTTATCCTAAGCACCTCTTTAGTAAACGCTGCTGTAAATAGCCACCTGTTCACTGCAGCTACACTGGAAATCCAAGTTCCAGCTCACCTCCTTCAGTGGAGTTTACAGCATCTGCAAAGCAGTCAAATAGGCTTCACCCAAGCTGCTTTGGCAAAGATTCCTTTGCTAAAACATGGATTCAGTAAGTGCTAGACCAAAACAAAATTTATATCCTAATCATCACCGAATCATCACTTACATCCTAATCATCACTGAATCATCACTTACATCCCAATCATCACTCATTTTGTTAAAAGCCTTTCTGCATCTTACCCCTGTATTTAAGAATGTCTGGTTTTTGTTTTTTGGGGGTTTTTGTCCAAGAGGACAGAGATGTCAGTAATACCAATCCTGACAAGAGGAGCAGCCAAAAGTTACTACAAGCCTCGGGGTCTGTGCTCTGTAAGGAAACGTCCCAGGTTTAAGTTTTAGGTGCATATTTTATGACAAGGAGCACAAAGTGCCTTCTGTCCTACACAATTCATCTCAATTAAGTGGAAACACCAAGACAGGGACTCCCATGGTACAAAATAGAGCTGATGCATTCATCAAGCTGTGAGAAAAGTGACTTAAAGTTATTACAAACACCAGACTAACACCACCATCTAGCCAGTAACCACACACAATGCACGAACATCCTTTCCTGAAAAGGAGAATGGATAATTTCAGAGGAAAGCTCTCAGCAAACAGCCCTGGCTGGGCAGCACAGCTCAATTAGCACAGGCATCTCCCCGAGCAGTGGGAGCATTCACCGAGCGCCCTCGGGATATTTCCTGATGAAAGAGCCTCCTGCTGCTCCCAGCAGCTCCCAGGGAATCCCAGAACAGCATTACTGAGGGAACATCCAGGTGTTGCTGAGCTTGAACAGGAGAAGGGGCTGGGAATGAGAGGAATTCTGCTCCCTGCCCACCCCTTTTGTTTCCCCGCTTTTCTCTCAGCGGCAGCCACGTCCCATTTCTGCAGGAGTGACAGACAGCTCCCAAAACTTGCCCACCTGGCCTTTATCAATGGGCATAACCAGAAAACTCCCAGGGCCTGGGCCAGATGGAAAGAAAGACTCAGCAACACTGGCAAACAAAAGCACTTACACACTAAACCTTGTGTATTTGTTTATTGACAGGTCAGCACCAGGAGTAAATCAGCTCCTCCAGGAATTGGTGTCAGCACTTCTCAGAGCGCTGCTAATTGTTACTCTGTGTTTGTGGCACTCACAGACATCAGCACAGGAAAGCACAGCCAGTAAATCACTGCACCTCCACGCAGCAGAGCAGCACCTGAAGCCAAGCTCAGTTTGCTCACTCAGCATCTCAGCAGTGCACAAAACGCGATGCTCAGAAACAAGCCTGAAAAGATTCAAATGAAAACTGCATTTACCTCACGATTAAGTGAGAACAAAGTCTGGGAGCTTTTCTGTTTGTTTTGCATCTCAACCATGCCAGTTACTAACTCTGAGAGGAAACAAATTCAGAAACACTGAAGCGCTTCCACTGCATTTCATCACTTTTCCTTTGCCAGTCTCCCGAGCTGCAGAGATTTCCTTTTAACCAAATGTTATTTACAGCTTTTTGATTGTGACAAAAACTTCTGAATGCTCCTTGCAAACACAAAATTTTAACAAATACCTTGTTTGTGGAAAGGGGACTTGCAAATAAATTTTTAATGCCCCTAAGAGAAACAGAGCTCCGGTGCTTAGCAGGGGATCTGGGAGCAGGATGGCAGGAGATGGCAGCAAGGGCACAAGTCCAGGGAGATCCCTTCAGATTGGTGCTCATTCATTAAATACAACAAAACTATACAAATGTGAAAGATTTCCATCATCTATGAGAGGGATGGCCTCATTCCACAGCAATAGGAAATGCTGTTGTTTACTTCAAAAGCTTTAAAATATCAGTGGGAGATATTTTGTTTTAATTAAGACCAAGAAATTCAGGTTCCAAGCCAGCACACATTCTTATCCCTAATTTTTTTTTTTAAATCAAAAAAAGCATGGCTTTGGGAAGAATATATTGCACTTAAAATTAACTTAATGTGTAACTGTTTAACTTTCCCCCCAAAATATTAGTATAGGATCAAGCAAGAGACAACATTTCTACAAAACTTAAAAATAAACATCTGCAGAATATATAATAATAACATAACATATAATATATAATTGTTATTAAATAATAATAGATAATAAATTAACTGTTATAATACTTGGGCTTTAGAAATCAAGACAAAATTAGAATGCATTCTTAAAAAGTGTTGATGCTCACTAATCAGACAGGTATTCTTATGCTGCACAGAATTTCAGACCCCAAAAATATTTCTCAATAACAAAGGACCAATCTAGATGTTATTCATGTGGTTTCAACAGGAATTTCATAAGGCCAGCCCACATCACTGTAAAGAGATAAAAGTGGATCATGTAAAAGTACTTATGGATTGTTAATCCCTAGCATTGAGGACAACAATCCAGGCAAGGATTGCTAACTTTCACTCTCAAAAATATCATGATAATTAAAAAAAAAAAAAAACAACAAAACAACTTTGTGTGAAACTGGCTTTTCTTATTTCTCACCATGCAGTTTTCCACCACTGGTAGCTTTACGTGGAGACAGAACCTGTGCCAGAGCATGACAAGTCTCAGACAGCCCTGAGGCATCTTCCTGCCTTTAAAACAGGCAAAAAGCACTCCAGGAACAGACCCTTGTTTGGTTGAACTCCTGCTCTGAACACCTTGTAAATGGAATGAATGCATTTTGTGGTGTGCTAGGTTAGAAGTGATTCACTGCAACAATCAAAGCCAATTCTGAAGGTTCTCCTTTCCTCCCTTGGGTGGGCCCATGATGACAAATTCCCTTCCTGGTCCTGTGGCATAACAGAGAAAGAGCTGGAGGGAGCAGGAGCTGCTTCACATTGCACTGCCAGAGCTGAAATCTATTTCACTCTCCTCACTGCTTTGAAAAGTTGTATTAAACTTTCAACTGAAGTTTACACCTTTTCACCAGAAATACTGTGATCATTTTAAGTTGTTATAAAATAATTTCCACATTTCTTTAGCACTCAGCCTATCTGAAATTTGTTTTTTGAGACCATCATAGGTAACAATTGCCTGCTTTAGATAGATACAATGACATGACAATTTTTGTTTCAATTGTCTCAAAACACAGCCCTTCAACTTATGTTACAGTGAAAGAAGTAAATCTTCTCAATTACCTGAAAAACAAATGCTATGAACACATAGAATTTTCCTAGTGAACTGAAGGTATAACTACAATAATAAAATAACTCTGCATACCTGGAAAGGCATCTTGAATGCTTATTACTGTTACTTCCACTTTATAAGGTGGGAAAACTCCCCAAACTATTTTTGTATTTTAGAATTTTTCCAGTTTGACAAGGGATAAATATTCTGATACATAAACAGGACTAAACTAAAATGCCACCCTAAAACTTCAGCTCACTCATTGTAAGCTATCAATAACTCTTAACCCCTGAACTCCCAGCTAGGCAGGCCAGGAGCTCAAACCATTCTTCAGGCAGGACAGACTTATATTACCTTGGCTGGGCTGAGATGATATAATTGAAATACAGAGATTTGCTGTAAGCTGAGGCTGAAATGTGGGAGCCAGCTCTGGTTTCAGTGCAGAGCTGTCAGTAGGTCTGGTTTCAGTGCAGAACTGTTTGTAGTTCTGGTTTCAGTGTAGTAGTTTCTGGTTTCAGTGCAGAGCTGCCCCTGAGGAGCTGCAGGATGCCCTAGATCTCAGGAGAAAAGAGGATTTTGGCTGTGGAGTGGGAGATTCTCTCTCTGCTGCCAGCCAGGGTTTCTGTTGGTTCTGGTTTTGGGTCTGCTGAGTGCAGGATCTCCCAAAATCAGCCTTTGCCTCCGTGCACTCGAATCAAAGGGATTTTCCCCCCATGATCTGGGTACTGAAGGTGCCACTGCCTCTCCTGTGCCTCGCTGCTGCTCAGAGATATCCCAGAGCTCAGCTCATTTCTCCTTCAGCTCACAAGTCCCATTCCTACTTTTCTTTCTGCTCCTGTGTCAAGTTAAATATGTTCCACATTGAAAGACACTGATAACAGTGACAGAGTGTGCTCTGCTGTTGCACCCAGCCAAGGCTCTGTCTGGACACAAACCTTTCCCCAGCAGGCAGAAGTGAAGGGCACTAATAGCAAATGGAAACGTGGGGCTCTGTTTATTAGGGCTGGTGCTTTGAATGCCAAGTTCTCTGCACAGGATTAAGTGCATTTTGTATGCAGCTGGAATATGTCATAGATACATTTAGGTCTTTGAATTTTAACAGTCCCAGGTGATTTTTTTTTCCCTTCTATCTTAGCCTTTAGTGCAGAAAGAACTCGGGATACATTTTAAGTTCTCCCACTGAGAAAAAAGAAAGTTATTAAAATTAATGCAGTATTATTGAAAAGACTGTATTTTCAAATTGAATTATTATGAAGCAATGTCAGCAAAAGAAATGCTAAAAATTTCAGATTTTATGTACTTTTTTGAATGAAAATCTTTTGTCTTTAGTATCTCTTTATGTATTCCCAATACAAAATTTGGTCTTGTAACTATTTAAAGCAGTGCTGAAGCTCACAAATCATTGTACTCATATATGCCCAGTTCCTCACAAGGAAAATGAGCAGACAACTTCACCCCTGCTTTAAAGCTTTGGAAATTTTCTAAACAAAGAGGCAGCCATCTTCTTCCATGTGCTTTTGAAACAATACATTTGTTCCACACAACGAAAGCAGGGTTTCTGCCTGCAGTGAATAATTGATATGTTTTATAAAATCTGTGGCTCACTTATGGCATAATGTAAATCTTAGTGAATCATAAAAATATCCCTATTTCTGGGGACTCTGGATATAGTCCTTAGGCAAAATAATTTCTTACAGTTTTGTTAAAGTATATATTTGGGAATTGTGATGTTCTGCATGTTAACATCAAGGGTTATTTTATATGCATTCTGATTGGGTTGGTTTCAGATTTGTTCATTGAATAATATGAATAATGGTCGTATAAGAATTTATTTTGAGTGCTGAAATTAGGAGATCTAGAGAAAACTTTTGTAGGAATACAAACAAAAAAGAACTGAATAAATGAATTGGATGTTTCATACATATAAACAATTCCTAAGCTCATCCTCTGGCCTGCCACCAGTCAGGACCAGCATGCCTTTATCAGCTATGATTTTGGGAAGTAGATGAAGATACCCATTAGCATTTGATCATCATTACAGTGTCTGAGAACTCATCTATTCAAAGAAATGCCCTGCATATTCTTTTCTTTTATATGCACTCTTGCATATAAAAGATTTTTCAGGCAGGAATGGTGGCTTGTTCGGCTCCTCCTCAGTGTGTAGCTGGTCAAACCCTGGAGGCCAGTGTGATAAGGAGCTCAGCAGAGCTTCTCATGTCTCTGACACTTCCATGCTGGTTCACTGCCCTGTTTGAATCAGCCTTGGGGACCACCCAGAAGTACCAGCTGGGGGTGGCTCTGTGCTCACATTCCCAGCAGAAAGGAGCTGCTATCACCATAAAACAAACTGTGCTCAGTGTTTGGCTCTGCCTGTCTCTAGCCTGGTGCTGCTGCAGCAGCTGGCCTGGGGAAGGCAGGCTGGGCTGCAGCCCATGCTCCAGGCTGCCTCTCCTGCTCCACCAAGAGCTGCTCCCCAGCTCTTTGATAAAACCTTCAGCACCAGAGGCAAGCCACACTGAGGGGAAGATCAAACTCTGCCCCTCAGGCAGTTTGTCAGCGCCAGAGCTCGGTAGGGCATAGTGCACATTTGTTATGGCAGGTTTTTAATGACATCTTTGATAGGGCAGTGATAGGATTCCATATGTGAGAGCAAGTACTGCTGCATCAGAGGTGAAACAAATTCAGGTCAGATCCTCACCTGATGTAAATTAACTGTTTCACTGACTCAAAGGGAACCCTGGGTACTCTTCATGGCTGAGACAGTAAAGCACACTTTTCCTGGTGAGATTTTGCTAAAATGTTTCAGCCATAAAAATCACAAACCAAACGGATATTTTACACAAATGCACTTTTCTCTCTCTCCGAACCCTGGAGCTGGCGATGTTTCTAAACTGTGGGTGAACTTTTAGGAGAGGCAGACCATGTGCTGACCTGTGTAAAACACATGAAACCTTGAAAATATTAGAAGGTTATGGACTTTGGAACTGTGAACCTCAGCTAGAACTTCCTGCCAGCCGCTCTCCCGGGCAGGAGGCATCAGGTTGAGTTTGTGCCGTGCCGCGAGCAGCAGGTCTGATCACAACTGACAGACTGCTCCCATCTGCTCCAGAGCAGGGCTCAAAAGGGTTCTGACTAAGAAAATAAAGCCCAAAGGGGTAAGATGATTTGTTTATAATATAATGTTAGTGGTTTATTATCCATAAATGACAGCAGATTTGTGTATATGTGTGTGTCCGTGGATTTTGGGAAACTGATCAGTTCAATTTCAGTAAAAGGCATCATTGAAAATAATTACACTTTTAACTAGTGTTCTGTACCAATCTTTAATTACCTGAATTGTGTGCTCTTCATATTATGCACTCATTTATATTCAGTAAGTACCAATTGAATTTTATCCAGATAAAGTGTTCATAATAAAGCCATCCCACTGCAGCCAGCTCCCTGCACAGCCTGGAGTCACAGCACAGCCCCACAATCAGCTCCTGGGACTCAGCCCAGCTGGGCACATCTTCCATCCCTGCCAGAGGGCCATGGTAAGTGCTCACCAGTTTAAAAGCCAATGCTCACCAGTTTAAAAGCCAATGCTCACCAGTTTGGGCTCTCACTGCTAATTTTAGGCTACAGAATGACTTCAGAGAAAGAGATCTTTACTTTGAATGTCCTTTAGAGTTTTCCTCTCCTCTTTCTTTCTCTACCCCACTTCCTTCCAATTATCTAAAGGTCAAATATTGAGGCTCTTTTCCAGTCACGCTGAACAAGATGTGTTTTTACTGACTGAAGAAGCCAGTTTCCCTAACTGTCCTCAGAAGACAAGAGGACCATTGTCAGTGTAAGAGCAGAAGTGTAACTGGTGCAGGTGGAAGTGGTGGAAACCATAGCAAGAGCTCCAAGTATTATTCCCTCTTATTTGGTAGGTCCCAGTCTGGTGACAATGATGTGGACATCAAAGTATCTGTTCCAGATTGCAAGGCAAGATGTATTCCATTACCATCTGCATGGCAGATTACCTTTGTCAAGTGGGCAGTTTGCCTTATCTCTCTCTTAGAGTGATCACATTCACACCTCCCTCGGGAGAGGACACCTGCTGATAACAGCTATTGAATGTCACTGCATGGCTGATAAGAGCTACAGCATCCCATTGGGAGATGTGAGCCCAGAGGGAGGAGCCAAGCATTGCTACCCAGATATAATCCAGAGGTTTTGAGACACCAGCACGGCTTCTCCACTGGATTCCCCAGAGGAACAGCAGCTGCCTCTCCTTCCATGGGATCTTCAGAGGAAGAATCCATCCTTCTCTACAGGATCCCTGCTCCAGCAGAACCACCCCTGACACTGCAGGAGGGCTGAGCCACAATTCCAATGGGACTGCCACCAACACCCTGACCCACAGGGTGTCAGGTTGGGTTCTGACTCTGGCAGTGTTGTTCTGGTGTACTGCATTGTTTATTTTATCCCTTTTTTTTTTCTTCCCTATTAAAGAACTGTTATTTCCTGCTCCCATATTTTAGCCTGAGAGCCCCTTAATCTAAAATTTATAGCAATTGGGAGGGGTGGGGAGGGTTTACATTCTCCATTACAGGGGAGGCTCCTGCCTTCCTTAGCAGGCACCTGTCTTTCCAAACCAAGACACTATCCTGAAAGCCATGGGCTCTGTGGAAAAGTGATTGGAAATCAGGGTCCCATGGGAAGAATAAAATAGCAGGAATGTGTTTCAGCTGCTACATGAATAAAATTCAGGTATGGGTCTCTTCCAGTTGCTGTTCCCACAGGAGTGGAGGGCTTCCAGGGTGTTCCCACAGAAGGGAGAGGAGCCCCAGTGCAGAGAATGGGCACACAGCCCTGCCCTGCCCTGCCCTACCCTGCCCTTTGCTTTGAACCTGCTCCTCCTCACACTCCTGCAGCCAGGGATCCACAAGGCACAAAGAGGCCTTGGTAACTGACTCAGTTGTGCATCACTCTTCTCTGGATGTCCAAATCTGGACTGGATCATGGCCAGAAGTTTGGAACAGATGGAGGGAGGGATGATGGCAAAGAGCATTTGACTGGTTTTGCTTCTCTGGCATTATCAAATATGGGAATTAGGGGAGGCATCTGAGCCTCAACAGGTTTTGAGGGACTAAACTCAGTCTTTTGTAGAAGACTGGAAGGGAACAAAGCAGCTGATGTGTGTTGG
The DNA here is from genome assembly GCF_028018845.1 of Melospiza georgiana. NCBI lineage: Eukaryota > Metazoa > Chordata > Aves > Passeriformes > Passerellidae > Melospiza > Melospiza georgiana. The sequence goes on along the minus strand of NC_080439.1, from coordinate 22,667,691 downwards.
TCTTTTGCAGGGAGAAGCAGCACACAAAAGCAGTGGGCACACTGTGTGACAAGGCAGGTAGGCAGAGCAGACAGAATGCCTGACTGTCAGATTCATCCTCTCATTCTTCATCTGTGAGCTCAAGACATGGCTTGGATGCCTAAAAACATGCTGAGATTTTAGCCCAAGGGAAGAAAATGACAAGGCATTGACCCAAAAAGGGAATGTTCAAGTCTTATGAATACTTTTGTCCTGTTTATCAAACAGAATCTTCAGCTTTTCCAAACAGAATATTTTCATTTCATGCTTCCATTTTATATATCACATGCACAGAGAAAACAACTGAAAATGTCCTACAAGGACCAGCAGTAGGGAAACAATTCACTTTTCATGCTCTGATTTCCACCAGAGTCCCTCAGGTTTGCATGGACAGCCCTACCTGTCACCATGAGCACCAGGAATTAGTGGCAGAAGTTGCCTCATAGCCACACTGCATTATTTTCAAACTGGAGTTTCTGGGGTAATTTTTCCCTGCCTGATTAATGACCTCTCCCTGCCCCCATTTGCCACAATTGAGTGACAAATAGAAGGTAGAAGATAATAGCTGGGAAAAGGTAACTGTGACACAACAGAGCATGAGCTGGAGATTTTCAGAAAGCAACAGAACCAATGAGAAAATGGATCTGAACAGAAGCTGCTGCTCAAAGAGAAACAACACATTTACTCAGTTTTCCGTACACTGGGACTGAGGAGGAAGGGTTGAGAGTTTCTCAGGGAAACAAGATTGCTTCCTTTAGCTCGTATGGAAGTGGCAGCTACCTGGACATGAACTCCAAGGCCAGACTCTCATGAGCAGGGACACAAAGAAAAACTGTTTTCTGAAATGAAGACAGAATAACCTACAGTGACTTCTCAAAAAACCCCCCCAAAAAAAAAAAACAACAACAAAAAAAAAAAACAACAAAAAAAACCCAAAAAAACCCCCCAAACCACAAAGCCAAAAAACCCTACAAAAAAACCAAACAAAAAAAAAAATCCAAAAAAACCTCCCCCAAAAAACCCCAAAAAACCACCCCCCAACCCAACCACAAAAAACAAAAAAAAAACAACAACAACAAAAAAAAAACCCCAAACCCCAAAATACCAAAAAAAAAAAAAAAAAAAAAAAACCCCAAAAAAACAAACAACCCAAACCCCCCAAAACAACCCCAACACAGAAAACAAAACAAAGCAATACAATCCTTGGGAGTATGCAGAGTGACTGCCAGCCCCAGAGCTGTCTGATGCATTTGTAAATTGTAAATTGTACCTCCCTGTCCTTCCTGAGGTGCTAAGAACTGGCCACTCCTCACATTCCTCATCTTCCACTCATCTTTCTGTGTTATTCACCTACTCAACACTTCTCTTTATAAGGCATTTGTCATCCTCTCCCTCCAAAGGAAGAGCCTGATCCAAGTGCTACAGGATCAGTCCCACTGCATGGAGTTGGATGAAATCATTAATGTGTGTGAGCAGATCCATGAGAGGGCAGAAGAGACAGTAAAGCACACTTTTCCAAATCATCTGTGAGTTTTGCTAAGATCTCAGGTGAAGGAGCGCTAATTTTTAAAAGTATAATATAACAAGTAACATCAAAATTATAATTCACTATGTTACTAAACACTGTAAATGAATTTCCAGCTTTCACAACTTCAACAAAGAAAGAAATCACCAGAAAAGAAACAATACAGGAACATTACAAGGCACAGGGGAGGGAAAAAATTGTCTTAAACCAATGGCCCAAGGAGCACCATGTCAGTCAGGATGCAGGAGGGGAAGGGATCTCCACCTCCATTGAATTGGTGGGGCTTTTGCTCTGCCTTTATTTATTTAGAGGCTATCATCTTAATATTTGGCCAATAAACACGATGATAATGATTATTCATCAGCCTATAAGGCCTCTCATGAGGATTTCATACTGTGAGAGAATGTGTCTTATTTCGCAGCTTGTCAGTACAAAAATATGTCCAAAAAAAGGCTTAGCCCAGCATTCTCTGAAGTATTCAGTATAATTTCCCACTATTTGCAGCAACCATGATGTTTGCCTCTTAGAGGAAAAATTCTCCAGTGTCTTACAGTCCGAAATCCACAGGGAATGAACAATACCATTATTGTTATTATCAATACTAGCAATATTAGAAATAATATAGCAATAAAGTAATAATTCATACATAAACAAATGCATGTTTGATCCCATGTATCTAAAATTCAAATCATCCCTATGATTTGAAATTGAACAAGCCGTAAGATTGCCACTCTGAATAAAACAAGGATTGGTGTAGCCATGCTGATTTATTGGCTCAAATGTGTGTTTACTTCTCTCCAGTGCCATGATGATACACAAGCAGCAGCTCAGCATGAAAGTCAGTTCCTCTGTGGTATCATAGAAGTGAAGTAAGGAGGTAGAAAGGATGAAATGAAATAGAAAACTGTTACCTGCAAGCAGCAACTCTCATCATTGTAGAAGAGAGAAGGGCTACAAATGGGGCTGTGTTTGCCTCCAGATGAAAGGCTGCATGCTTTGGAAGGGTCTCCTTTTGGTCTGTAGGAAGGAAACAGGAGAAGGAGCCAGTCTTCATCTTCAATATCATCTCAGACAGGAAACACAGCCTCTACAGAAAAGTTGAGGATCCTCTCATCAAAGCTGAGCTGGAGACATAAATAAATAAATAAAAAGTCATTCCTTTGCTGGCATCCCTGTGAAAGGGCACTGAGCTCTTGCAGCAAGGTCTCTCCTGCCTTTGTTCTTGACTGTCCTGGTCAGTCCCCAGGGGCTGTGCTGGATGCAGCCTGCTGTTTTCAATGGTTAAAATGGCATTTTGTTCCTACCAGCAGATCCCAGACTGCCAAATGTGCTCCTGCTGTGCTCCATCCCCTCATGGCAAGAGCTTGTGCTGCTGAGAGGGGCCAGGCTCAGCCTGCCCTGATTCAGGCTCACAGATCCTTGCCCTCCAGGGCAGAGGGAAAAGCAGAGGCTGCAGCAGCTCCTGTCCTTGCCTGCTGAGGTGCTGGGCCCAGGGAGCAGCTGCAGCTCAAACCCAAAGTGCATTTGCAACTCCTGGGGAGGTGCAGCTCACACCCCTACCAAGCCCCTTCCCAGTGCTAGGAACTAAAACTATTCCATGAACTGGTTTTAGTCTTGTCTGCACTGCTTTGTTAAGGAGGGGAGGGAAGGATCAAGGTAATGAACTGTTGGGAAGACTGAAAGTTTGACAAGAAAGTCTCACAGATATGTGTGTGCTTAGCAGAAAGATTTTTAAATGTGGAGTCTGATGAAGGAATAGAGATGGAAGCAAGTTTTGATATAGAAGAAAAGAATTGCTGAGCCAGCATTACTGGATAACCAAGGAGGCAAAGGGTGTGTTAGTTAGAAGGGGTTTTATGGCTTAGAGCAAAGGATAAACCCACCCCAAACAAGATGTTTTTACCAAGCAGAAAGACAGCACAGGCAAACAAGTCAGCAAAGCTGCAAGTAGTAAAAAGGTCTCAGAATTTTCTACTACAAGAAAACTGAAAAACAACTTCTAGTTTCAACTGTAACATACTAACTTTTAGTGATTGGAGAACAGTAACACGAATATGGTAATTACAGTAGTCATGATAGGCTATAGATAATAGTTAAGGTATAGATTGGTTCTGCTGTATGAAGATGCTCAGCAAAGAAAAGTATAGAATGCGTTGTAACCAAAACCAAAGGGTCTCCAGGCCTGCCTGCAGCTGGAGCTGACAGCTGTGGGCACAGCTCTGTCACCCATGACCCTGCACTGCTGTAACTCTTGGAAGGAATAAACTGCATTTTGAATACAATAAACTGCATTTTGTATACAATAAACTGCATTTTGTATACTATAGACTGCATTTTGGAGAGTCCCTGGAGTCCCACATATCTCATTTAGGCTCTTACAATGAACTGAGGGTAACTCCCCAGAATTGCCTCTGAATTACCCCAAATTCTGCCAATAACTGGGGCTTCTATTCTGGACATCAACAACCACTAATGTGATAGGAACTTAGCTGCTTATGTCCTGTGCATAATGAATGAATATCTCAAATGACAAATTTTAGATTATATTCCTCCAACATAGATTTCTCAGGTTGTTTAACTAGACATGTTCCCCAAATTTTCACCAGTGACAGTTCCTAATTTAACCCTTCAGTGCTCCAAAGCATCTCTGTATTAAGTAGTCCCAGTATGTAAAACACACCCAAAGAGCTAGAAGGATTTTTACTGCAGTTCATCTTTTCTCCCTAGTGAGAAAGTGACATCTGCTAGCTTGGTTGGACCCAGCTCTCCAGGCAGAAAAGCATAATTTATGATGTGATCAATTCATTGCCACACTTTGTTTTCTCCTTCCCAGCCTTTTCTAATGTAACTCTGTGAAGCTGACCAGGATAACATCACTTGAGTAAAATGAGATGCATATAATATTTACTAAAAAGAATGTAAAGTCCCAAACCTACAGACATTTTCATTTCCTCACTAATAAATGGAATTTCAAATGTCACTAGCTGAAAACAGTTTTTAAATAAAATGACAGGACCTTGTCAGGTAAAATGCCAGGATCCTACCAAATTTCTGTGTCTGCACACCTTAATTTTTATTTAGCCATGAAAGGAAAGCTCAAAAGGAAGCAGGAGGGTTCAGAAAAGCAATCCTCCTTTGAAGAAGAAGCTGAAAAAGGGACAAGTTTTAGGAATGAGCAGAGAGAACAATTTCTCAGATACAAAAGATGTGATGTTATCTCATCCACACTTTAAAGCACAGAGGGAGAAAAAGAAGCTTTCAGTGCTCTTGGGAGGTCTGGCAGATTTATATTTCTGGCTTCAATGGGATTTTAACTTCCCAGTGACACACTGATATTGGATAGACCACAAGCACACAGAACTATTTTGCTTCCTCCAATATGAAATGGCATGTGAGAGTGGAAAGTAATCCCGATGGCAGAATGAGTTGCCTGAAAGATTCACACCAGATGACCACATTTAAATGGGCTCCAGCTTGTTCCTTTTCATGTTTGCAGGGTGTATGCATTGCACAAGATAGAAACACGCTGTAATTAAATGCAAATACATTTTAGCTTCTAAAAATAGATATTCCTCATACTTCTCTTCATTCTCTATGTTGTTTCTCAGTTATTTCTCTGATTCCAAACATGCTGCCTGGAGGCTGTAAAACCCTCTGCTGGTGTCTGGATATTTCTGTAGTAATAAGAAATTGAGCCATCACAGATAGGACATGCTGAATGTGGAAAGAGCAGGAAAATAGAAGTAAATTAGAACAGATGCATTTCACAGCATGCCAAGACAATCAGAAATCAGATCTAGATGGTTTTTATGTCTATATAAACTAGGTACATCAGTTTAATAAGCTGAAATTGCCTTATTATTCTGCAACAAAGCTAATCTGTTAAAACATAATAGATTCAAAGACAATTTAATTGTGCCTGTGTTAGAACTCTTTTAAATACTCTGATGGAGAGTAAACAAGGTCTTGCAGAATATACATATTCTGAGCTATTTCCATTTCTATTTGTATTTCTATTTCTATTATAGTTCTTTATTGCCTTGCTATAAGCTGAGCCATTTTTATTTGAAAAGAACAGAAAAGCTTCCGCTGTGAGATGGGCTTTGTACGCTGATTTTTTTCTACATCACTTCTTGATATTATCAATGCAAAAGTACACATTTCCTTCGTGCCTTTCACCAAACTCCTAACTGGAAGGAAAATGTAGATATACACCCTAAGAGAGAATGTTTATCCTCTGTTTGAGAGCTCATGTCCATACTTAGTCACCCAAAGAAATGCTAGACTTCAACAAGCTCCCAAAGACTGTTCTTAAGCCCTGAGTATCTTCAAACACGATTTGGCAGCGTCTCAGAAAACAAGAGAATCAGGACAACCACAGAAGTTGCTTCCATTTTTCTCCTTATTTTCCATAACAATTTCCACATTGATGCTGTTTCACTACTCAGTCCTTGCATCTGTATTTGGAATTCTGGGACTAGGCAGGACTATTTGCCTGATTTGAGTGCATCATAAGGCTCCTGTACTTAATTTATTGTGATAATTTTGACAAACACGAGATACCACAAAAGCAGATTCATGAATCTCTAAGGTAACTCCTGGAGATCATCTCTGTCAGTAATGCACACAAATTCTAAATGCAAATGCCAATTCCATTGGCAGTTGCAATTCTATTTCATTGCAGCTGCCAATGGAATGAAGTTGAGGGATGAGATTGGACTTTTTAATGATTTGTGTGGACTCTCACTTTGTTGTGCACAAGTGATGAATTCCATCAGGGATCCAGGGATGCACAGAGCAGCTGAGCCAGAGCCTGCTCACACCAGGGCCAAGAGTTTGGGAGCTGCAACCCCAAAGACACAGAAGATAAGCAAAGATACCAAAGATAAATGTGGTTGTACCAGATGATCCCCAGAGGTCCCTTCCAAGCCCAACCATGCTGTGATTCTGTGAAAATCATCGTGGCACGCTTGATCCTGGCATTCCCCTACTCCTGAATGCCAGAATTTTAATAAATAATTTCTCTAACTCTACTGTTTTATGTTCAATAAGGATGCTGGATCCCCTGGCAGCAGGTGGGAGGGAAGGAGATGGATGAGAGCTTGTGAAGAGCTGCAAGAGCTGAGTGTCAGCTTTGGCCAGCTTTGTCCCTCAGCCCTGGAATCACCTGAGAGCAGCCCCAGGTTCCCCATCCACCTCTCCTGCAATGAAATTGGCATTTCCCCATGCCTGAAATGAAATGAAGTGAAATGCCAATTTCTGTGTCACCTGCTGTGGAGACATTCTTGGTGGAATGAGCTTCAGAGCTGCTTTGGGACAGTGGGCTTTGGATCCATGTAAGGGCACATTGGGCAGGATGTTTGTTTGCCTTTTTTATGCTTTGCCAGTGACTTCCATTCTCTCTCTGTCATTTCTCAGCAGTGAGGCATTTTCTGAAGGAGGCAAAACACTGGAGGATCCAGAGACACTCAATAACCATGCAGTGTGTGAGAAGAAAAAGAGAATTATTTCAATAATAATGCAATTAAATATCCACTTGGCCTGGTAGGGTAAGGAAAACAGGCAAAGGAAAGAAATCACATCTCTGCTACAGAATAAAGAGGAGAATTTGTGATATGCTTGGATTTTAGATTTCTTCTCATCATGCCAATATGTAAACAAACCACTGTGGTTATTAACTGGCGGTTTGTTTATGGGATTGATTGATTTGTGTAAAGTCTGTGCTTTAGTTTCTACAGGATGAAGATTTTGCTTAATTTTTTGGATGAAATTCAAAGAGGTTTATCAAGTAAGGAACATCTTCTGGGGGAGATGCCACACTGTTCCTTCAGCCAGAACTCTTACTAACACAACAGGGATTGTAGTAATGCTGGGTGATGCTTTAAGATTTCTTTATTTAAGCTTAAATTATTTTAAATTAATTATAATATTCTATAATTATAATTATAGTATATTATAATTATGATATACAACTATAATATTATAATTATATTATAATTATATAACATTCATGATTTATTATATAATATTATATATATTATAATAATATAGAATATTATAATTATATTATAATAATAAATTATTTTAAAACTACTTCAAAATATTTTTATATGATTTCTTAATTTAAGATTAAATTTCTACACCCATTACTCAATCCTTACTGACTTTCACAGTGAAAGATGTTTTGGTTACAATGCATTATATACTTCTCTTTGCTGAGCATCTTCATACAGTAGAACCAATCTATACCTTAATTATTATCTATAGCCTATCATAACTACTGTAATTACCATATTCATCTTACTGTTCTCCAATCACTAACAGTTAGTACATTACAGCTGAAGCTAGAAGTTGTTTTTCAGTTTTCTTGTAGTAGAAAATTCTGAGACCTTTTTCCTACTTGCCACATTTGGTGACTTGTTTGCCTGTGCTGTCTTTCTGCTTGGTAAAAACATCTTGTTCAAAGTGGGTTTATCTTTTGTTCTAAGCCATAAAACCCCTTCTAACTAACACACCCTTTGCCTCCTTGGTTATCCACCAAGACTGGCTTGGCAATTCTTTTCTTCTGTATCAACACTTGCTTCCATCTCTATTTTAAAATTCTCTATTCTCTACATTTAAAAATCTTTCTGCTAAGCACACATATCTGTGAGACTTTCTTGTCAAACTTCCATCCTTCCCAACAGCAGAGCACCTCAGCAGATGTTTAGGATGGAGCAGGCAATCCAGTGGTAAAACAAACCTTCTCTGAGAGCATATTTGAAGGACTGATGCCCTCTCCATCTGCCCTCTATTTTTTTTTGTTTTTTTTTTTGTTTTTCACAATGTGAGAACACACTGACATTGTTGAGGCTTGTCCTTAGCATGCAAGATAAATTTCAAATTCGTTCTCTTGGCTGTTTTTAATAAGAAATGTAAACAAGTAGGATCCGTTTGCAGTGTCCTCAAGCAGATCTCCTGTTAATTGTGATAGGGTGCCTGGGATTCTCATTGCTGGGAAATCACAAGTGCTTTCCCACCAGGCTTTGCCATTTTCAGTGAAACTCACAACAGATAAAGAAAGTTGATTTAATTTGTCCTTCAGTGTCACTGATATTTAATCTTATTTTCCCATAACAAAATACAAAAAAAAAAAAAAAAAAGAAAAAAAGAAAGAAAGAAATTAGTATTCAAAGGCTTCAGTCTACTGGCATTTGGGCTGAGCAGACCATGTTAAGTTTAGAGCTGCAGTTATTGATCCCAGAACTGGTGCAGAGAACCACCAAGGAGAGTCTGTCTGTCTGTCTCTCTGTCTGTCTGCTCAGCATTTTAGAAAGTCACTGGAGATAGCAGGTGCAAGTGTTTTAATGCTTCCACATAATTTGAGGTTTCAGGTTTTTAAGTACAGACGTGCACCCAAAGAATTTTTTAGCCTCTTTTGGTATTTCCCATGAATTTACAAACAAAGATTAATGGCGGCTGATTTTTCTAAACAAAAAGTTAGGAGGGCTGTTCTCCATAAAGTAGGTTTCTGTCACTTCTAAATGCTGCATTCATTTACAGCAGAGTGCAAAAAGCAGAGCAAAATTAAAGTCAAGTGCAGTGATACCTTCCAAAGCTGAAAAACAGTCTTATAAAGATCAATAATGCTGTATTAGTACACTATAGAGCCAAACAAGGGTGTTAAGGGAAGAATTTGGCTTTCTGCATTCTGTACAAAATGTAAGGTGGTGCTAGGAGAAAATCCCTATTGGCAAAGTTAACTGTGGAATTAAAATGAAGTCAATTCAGAATTAAGAAATGAAGTACTCCAAAATGAAAAGATAGAGGCTAAATGCATGCAAAACCCCCAGAATGATTATCAGAGACAAATACACATGCAGCACTTCTGTCAAAATTCTTCATGCAAAATGCTAAAAGTCTTCTCAAGCAGCATTTTGTCTGTTTGTTGGGTAAAGATAACAAAGTAATTATACTTGCAAAATTCAGGGGGTTTGAAGGGTCTTGCACATCAGGACTGAGCTCCACATCTGTCTGTCAGAAAAGCATTGCAGCTGCCTCAGAAAAAAATAAATATATTTTGGTGCAATGGAAAGGATTTTTTCTAAAACAACAGAAACGAAAATTCTCCTTTATGATGAATCAATTCATTATTATAGAGGGGGAAAAAGTCACCCACAAACCATCTCCCTGCACAGCACATGAGCAAAAGTGACGTCCAAGATGCCCACAGAGGCCAGGGGCTCTGTCCATCTGCTCAGTGCATCACTGGGACAGGGAAAGGAGAGAGCTGGAATTCCCTTTCATGGGAAATATTGGCTGCATGGAAAAGGAGAGAGCTGGAATTCCCTTTCCTGGGGAATATTGGATGCTATAACTGGGGCATGGGAAAGGAGAGAGCTGGGGAATATTTGGTGCCACCATTGGGGCATGGAAAAGGAGAGAGCTGGAATTCCCTTTCCTAGGGAATATTTGGTACCACCATTGGAGCAGGGAAAAGGAGAGAGCTGGAATTCCCTTTTGTGAGGAATATTTGGTACCACCACTGGAGCAGGGAAAAGGAGAGAGCTGGAATTGCCTTTGTGGGGAATATTGGCTGCTATAACTGGGGCAGGGAAAAGAAGAAAGCTGGAATTCAATTTTGTGGGGAATATTGGCTGCCATCACTGGGGCATGAAAAGGAGAGAGCTGGAATTGCCTTTCCTGGGAAATATTGCCTGCCATCACTGGGGCAGGGAAAAGGAAAGAGCTGGAATTGCCTCTCCTGGGGAATATTTGGTACCACAACAACATCTCACCTATCAATATCACAGTTATTACTGAATACAATGCATTTATCACTGATTTGCTTCCTCAGGCTCTCAGAAAAATCACCTTAAGTATCAAAATATTTTACAGAAAAAAAAAAAAGCTTTGAAGGATCAAAGGGCACAAAGGTTTTTAAGCCACTCCCATGGAATGCAAAGGTTTGGGAGGGCTCAAGAGCAGGGCTGCAAGCTGGCACAGTGTGGGCAGGACTTGGGGACACAGCTCAGAGCCCTGGGGACAGGCAGAGCCCAGATGCGCTCCAAGATGTGTTCCCAGCCCCAGGGAGAACAGGCAGAGCTGATCTGTGTTCTGATAGCAGGAGCTTCAGCACCAATCCAGGGGAGAGAGCTGGCCATTAGGTAAGTGCATTAAAGAAGCATGAGAGGACCTGGGCTGAGGGATAGAAAGGAAAACAAAGAAAAAACAGAAAAAGATGGGGATAAAAGACTTTGTTAATCATAAATTAAGAAGCCAGTCCTTGACAAAAGATCTGATAATTATTGAAATTCAAGGCAAAACTTTTGGAAAGAGATACAAGAAAATCCAGAAATGAGCATTTGCCAAATAATGAAATTCACACTGTTCAAGAATGGAGTTTATGGAAGCAGTCAGCTCTGATACAGTATCTCCCAAACAAAATCCAAAACCTTTTAAGAACAGAGACAGAATACAGAGCTAACAAAAACTAACCCAAACATGTCAACAGCATTGCAGCAACCATCTCAAAGTAAGGCAATGACTGGCAGTAGGAAAGAAGACTGAAGAAATTCAGCAATTACATCATTTCAGAAATGCTCCTCAGCAGCAGCAGAGGGTGTGCTACTGAGGGGAAAGGAGGAAAGCAAAGCAACTTCTTTGGAGTGAAGGATATATATATATATATATATATATATATGCATTGTATAAATAAATAGATACTTATATTTAAGTATCTATTTATTTATACAATGCATATATATATATTTAAGTATAAATTAATAGAAATAAAAGGGCCCTCAAATAAACCAGATGATACACATGTTTAGATAAAAGTAGGGATGAGGAAGTAGCACCCAATGGACATCTTTGTATCCATTTACTGTTCTCTTTGGGAGACATAATGCCCTTTTGGTGTTATGTCACTTCTATTCAGTACCAGAAAAGAGACATTTGAAAATACACTATAAATGTGAAAGTCCTAAAACATATACTTAATACATAATATAATATAATATAATATAACATAACACAACACAATATAATATATCATATCATATAATTATTGATTAAAGATATAATATATATTATTAATTTATGATTAATAATATATTCTATTTAATAATATAAAAATTATAATATATTAGGGAAGTTGATTTAATTTGTACTTCAGTGTCACTGATATTTAATAATCTTATTTTTCCCTTAATAATATATAATATATAACATATAATATATAATATATAATATATAATATATAACATATAACATATAATATATAATATATAATATATAATATATAATATATAATATATAATATATAATATATAATATATAATATATTATATATTATATATTATATATTATATATTATATATTATATATAATAGATAATATATAATGTATAATATATAATGTATACAATATGATATAATGATATATAATGTATCAATAACAGCATATTATATTAATATGAATAATATGCAATATCATATAATATATATAATATATTATATTTAATAACATATAATGTTATACGCTATATAATATTATATAGTATTAATATTATATAGCATTAATATTATATATAATTATATATAAAATATATAATAATATATATAATTATATATAATAGTATATAGTATTAATACTACATAATATTATACATACAGTGTGTATGTGTATATATATATACACACACATATATATATATACACACATATATACATATATACTATATTATGTAATATAGTATATACTTAATAATATACAATAAAAATATATACTTTAAACCACAGGATGGAAGTGTGAGACCGGTCACTGTCTCACGTAGGGAGGGCTGGAGGAAAGTGTTGCCAAAATAACCAATTGCCTTAAACAGAGCCCTGTGGAGCTCAGACCTGCGCATGGCTCTGCCAGATTGTCAGCACAGAGCAGGGGGATATTGCCTGTCACCAGCTCAGGCTTTTCTTCAGGAGGAAGAGGGAGAACCAAAACGGCAACACTTATGAAAAAAGATCCAAAATCACTAAGGATTGGCCACCCGCAGTTAATAGCAAAACATAGCAATAATCTGCTGGATTTGAAATTCTGAGATACTCCATGGTCATTTGTAAATGCTGTTTTGTTTCCCTATGGCCTGAAACCGGCTGGGAATGGAGATGGGAACCCCAGAATTGGCTCACACAGGTCTGTGAGTCCTGAGGAGCAAATCCAATGGAGGAAAAGCTCCCACAGGTGCCAGAAAGAGAAGCTTGGGAGGGATGTGGTGCTTCTGGTGCTTCGTTAGTGCCTTGGGCAAGAACCACCCCCCAAAGATGGACACATAGGGGGTGAGGACACCAAACAACCACACCGACAGTCTGGCAGGGCTGGGCTTCAGATGAGCTCTGGAGTCACAGGCATCTTTTATGGAAAATCCTTTCCTTAGGATTTTTCCTCCTGAGAAGCTGGGAGGCCTCAGGAACAAAATGTAAACAATGATTATCTGCTGCTGTGGAATGCAACAGGTGCATCTGGGATTGGGCTCATGTGGTTGTTTCTAATTAATGGCCAATCACAGCCAGCTGGCTCGGAGTCTCTGTCCCAGCCACAAGCCTTTGTTATTCATTCTTTCTTTTTCTATTCTGAGCTTCTGATGAAATCCTTTCTTTTATTCTTTTAGTATAGTTTTAATGTAATATATATCATAAAATAATAAATCAATCTGAAACATGGAGTCAGATCCTCATCTCTTCCCTCATCCTCAGACCCCTGTGACCACGGTCACACTCTGGGCTGAAGAGCTGCTCAGCACAAACCCAGCACTGAGGGGACACTCCCAGGATCATTCTGAATCCTGCCCATGTTGTTTTCTGCACTTGTACCTGGCACTGGATGTGGTGCTGCAGCCAGGGATATCCAAGGCTGGGCTTTCCATGCACCAAATTCAGGAGCTGATTTCTTGTAACAGAAGTCAGTGGCCAAACGAAACAGTGTACTTGCTAATTCTCAATAAATTTTGTAGACCCTTCCACTTTATAAAGCCATTAAAACTCAGTAACCTCTACCACGGAGTAAGGGGAGGCAGGCACCTGAACTAACTCTCTTAACTTCAGTCATTGTGGGTGCTATCCTTTATCTTAAGTAGGATTTACCCCCTATGCCTACATTCCCTTCCAGTTTTAGTCCAAATGCAGCAAATATTCACATGCCTGGGTTGCTTGACTCACATGAGTAACCTTATTGATCTCAGTGGAGTTGTACACATGGACAGAGCCATTTGCAGGTGCAAACAGGATGCACCCTTAAGCCTGAATTTCAGCTAGTGGTTGGAAACTAAATGAGCACAGCAGCCTCTTGCAGCATTTGAAATTAGTAGATTGAATTTGATTTTTCATCAGTTCCATACACAAAGCACGGCACAAAAAAAAAAAAAGGAAGAAAATTTTATATTAGCAGCCTTCTTGCATGGTGCACTGGCAAGAGGAGCAAGGTGCAGCATTAATTCAATCTCACAAATCCATTGGAGGCCAAACACAGCAGAAGTCATAAAGCACAGCTGGATGAAAGGAGGGATCATGGCAATGGCCACACCAATGGTGGCACAGGGATGGACATCCAGGACAAGCAGCAAGACCTTGAGGAAAGGCAGAAACTGATCCCAGTGAAACTTCCCAGCATCCAGAAATCCATGGATAAAGAGCTCCCAGGGCTGAAGTCAGCACTTTGACTAGATGCCTCATGATTACCCTCCTCAAACCTTTATAGCTCCATTTTGAGACCCTGTTTTACTCCTAAACATCTGATGGATACAAACTCTATTGTACAGTTATTAACTTGATGAAAAAGGGGAGCATTTTTTGTCTTAAATATATTGTCATTATCAATAGATATTGACAATATCTATTGTCTATTGACAATATCTACCCCTGGCAGCATATAAGTCTGACTTTGGGAGAAACAATGAATACACATTCCTAACTCTCCTCATTCATAGTATTTACTTGATATTATCACGATTTTTCTATGAACTTCTGTCATATCTAGTGTCTGTCCACTTCAGTGCCCCAGCTCTCAAGATCATTTTAATACAATTTATAATGTTAAAATGGGTGTAGGACTAACAGATTACAGAACTGAAACATAAATGTAGATGAAAGTAATGCTATAAAGGCTGCAAATCCCTCCTCTTTCCATAGTCAGAAAGTTTAGGAAATGGTTGGAAGGATTTTTCTGCAGATTACTGTCTCTCCTACTCTCACTGCCCAGGATAGAAATTGGGAAAAACAGCAAAATAAATATGAAAAAAGAAAATATCTTGGACATTATTCCTGTTATTGGACTCAGTGGCATAAAAGAGGGACAAAAATATTTGGAAACTTCTGGAGATTTTAAAGACAAATCTTTTCTATTATAAAATATCACCAAGGAAAAGTTCTATTGAGATTTAGTCTTTGTGTAATAGAAACAGCTCTGCAATTTTAAAAAGTCAGACTAACTATTTACTGGTTTTAAGCACTTACATAACTGAGGGTGTTAGATGGGAGCCTCTTTTCTCTGAAAAAGTAGATGTAATGTAGGTAATAAAACACAAAATGGATGAAAAATAACCACCTCTCACCCAAATAAATAATTCCTAATCCAATCTGAGCCACAGAATTCTTAAGTAATTCTAGGCAAATCACTTAAACCATAGATTTCCCAGAGGATCTCTTGTTTATAGTCTTGCACAAACTCTCTGTGGCTCAAGACAACAGAACAATTATTGGAACCTGCTTTTCTCAAATTGAATGTTTTTCTTCTTTCTTAGCTGCTTTTTAAGATTTCAAAGTTCTGTAATTTCCTTCCCTTGTTCCTGGGCTTTTTAATCCAATTGGAGGGGAGCAGTCATTGCAGGATTAACATCTTTACCTGCTTTTGAAGCCCAACTTTTTCCAATCTGATAGAGACATAAAATTTGTCACTGAATATGCATGGTTCAGTAGACTCATGTATACATATTTAGCAGACTAATTCCTCCTTGACCAAAAATCATTTCAGACTTGTACTTCAAACAAACAAAAAAATAAGTAAATCTGTCATATTAATTTGGTGCCCTGATGGATCCCTCAGGGAAAAGGGCCAGCATTGCTTTTATTTTAAAAGCTCATAAGATGTGTTTAATTTGGTTCTGTAGTTATTTGTTCAGTATGCAGTGCAAATTTTTCTGGCTGCAGACATGGGATATGGTAAACCTTTGCCTGGATAAATGTCCAACCTCTTTTAAGCTGGGGAGAAAGTTACTCTCTCATAAAGTTCAGACCTGCCAGACTCAATAACTCCACAAAAATGTTCAGATGAAAATTGCTTCAAGCAATCCTAGTAGAAAGCCAGCACCTCACCCCTAGTTTAAAGTTATGATCCTTATCATAATTAATTCAATAAAGAAGTAATGTACTTCAACCTAGGCATAGAGAATAATTTTCTGTCCTGACTGGTATAAACTTTCAGCTAGGGACGTTTAAACTCTGGACCTGATCTTATAGAGCAAATAATAAATCACAGACCTAGAGCCTGCAGATTATAGCTGAAGTTGAACCATCACAAATATGTCACTCTCAAATGAAAAGGTACACTGGGTAGGAGTGATAAAAAGTATAATACTATTTATAAATATAAGAAAGATGTTATTTTGCTGACAAATTAAACACTTAT
This sequence comes from Melospiza georgiana, assembly GCF_028018845.1. Classification (NCBI taxonomy): domain Eukaryota; kingdom Metazoa; phylum Chordata; class Aves; order Passeriformes; family Passerellidae; genus Melospiza; species Melospiza georgiana. The sequence continues at coordinate 22,651,490 of NC_080439.1, read as the reverse complement.
AATATTTTTGATCTGTGAATGCATTGAAGAGCAGGAATTTCTGTGTGATTTTTGTAAACTGACATACCTTGCATCTTAAATTTATAACCAACATTTTCCCGCTGGTGAAATACAGAACTAATTCTCTGTCAAACAAAGCAAGATGTTTGAAAGAGCCAACCTCAAATGACTGAAGTGTTTAATGGACTCCCTGTATTTTTGCCTCAGTTTCTGCTCTGCTGTCCCAGCATTTGCGCTGCTGCCAGAGGCAGATCCTGCTGCAGAGAGGGGCTGGGACACCCCCAGAGCAGCCTTTCCCATCTGAGCTCCCCCATCCTTTATTCTGGAGAGGAACATGCCCTGGGCAGGGGTGCAGAGCTCAGTGAGCACACCACAAACACCCTGCCCTTGCTCACAGCTGTTCTCACTGCCCACTGCTATTTCCACACGTGTGTGCAGCACCAAGGGAGCAGAGGTGGGTTTGGACACTGCCCCGAGTGCTCCTTTTTGGGAAATGTTAAAGCAAATGGCCATTTGTCTGAGCAGCACCGTGGTGAAGCTGAGGGTGTGCTTCTTTAAATGTTAGCTTTTATTTTATCAGCTCATCTCACATTCCGCCCCAACGCATTCAGTCTGTGCTGCAGTGTGACACAACTCGCTGCAGTGTGAACAGTTCCAAAACACAGAAATTGCTTTTCCAAGACATCTCGTCCAAGCCAAATATTCCCCTTCTCACTAATTTAGTTTGATAGATAGATAATCTTTATGAGGTATACTTAAAATACACATACTACTTTAATCCCATGTAAGAAATGTATTTTTATCCCAATTTTCCAGGATTTGTCTGCTGTTTCTACTGTTTGTTCTTACTGTTACCTATATCTATTTATATTCCATTCTCTCAGTCCTTATTGAATAGAGATTAACCATCTCTCTACCTTTAAAATAATGAGAGGTGCAAATTGCAGAACTACTTGGGAGCATTTTTGACCTAAGATTTCAATTATATTCAAGCACAAACACATTAAAAATTACAACTGCATGTGTGGTTACAACAAGAGAATATGTGTGGCACTCCGACTTGCAAATGCTCACTGAGGTGAAAAATTCCCAGTGACTAGGAGGATTCATTTTGTTTTACTGAATGAGGGAGAGTTTGTGGCATTTTAACTCATAAAAACCTCTCTTAACCATACCATTATATTAAAGCAGAAAAAGGAAACAACAAAAAAAAATCTTTAAAAGATGCTTTGAGTAGAATTTGAATTAAATATTTTTTCACGGAGATTTTCTGACTCAAAACCGCTGCTGTGGGTCTGGCAGAATAAAACAAAAACACTTTATTCAGCTTTAAGAGCACTTCTCACTTCCATTCTCTGTTGCAGCAATGTTACTTACTGTGTTGTAAGTTACCTTTCCTCCATTGAGTAGCATTTACACTGTGAGTAGTTTCTGTCATAGGAATTACAACTCTCAACTTGCTTGTGTGCACGATCAGGCTTAGATAATGTCAGTAGGTGTTACCCTGTGGAAATCTATGTGTACACTTTTGCTATTTTGAAAGTAACACCGTATGAGGTTTCAGGCTCTTTTACGCTAAATTACCTCCGCTCTGGAAGTGCCTTAAATAAGTCCAAGCTCACATTTGTGTACATACAACCACATCTTCTACAAATTCAGCCTGCAATTACAGCCCTGAGAGCAGCTGAACTGATTGATCAGTTATTTACAGCGTGCACAAACCCAGGGCTGGGGGAAGCAAGTCAACACACCAGAGATTGGTTGCTGTTACAACAAATCCCTTTTTGCCAGAATGTTTGACCAACACTTGCAACCCTGCACCCCCACCCCCTTGGAGTCCCCCTTGGATTGATTAAATTGGCTCAAGATGACACCAATAATTGGCTCAAGATGCCGCTTCGACAGACCCAATGATCCATATCTTTGCATTCCCTAAAATCAGCCCTTTCAGCTCTGTGTTAGATTTAGGATGGTTTACATTGGCTCTGTCACAAACATTTTAATAAAGTCCCAGAGAAACCTCAAACTGGTGACATCATTGGATGGTGTTAAAAAAAAGTTCCACTTTGCTGGTTAGTTGTTAGCCTTTATAATCCAATCAGAACCTTTTTTTCCACTATATTTTGTCATTCCTTTATAACTCTCTGCAATTAGGACCACGGTATTAAAAAGAAAAAAAATTAATATTAGCTATAAGGAGAAAACAATTATAAGTATTTTGACATCAAGTAGTAAAATGAAAAAAGCCAAGCTTAAACATTTACTGTATCTTAATGGCAGGAGCCTGAAACTGCTGGGTGTATTATTTTTGAAATATTAGATGAATTAATTACAACGAAACTATTGGCTGTCCTCATGAGACTGTTGTATAAAATAAATAATGTCATCAAGCTCACTGGAAAGGCTAATACTCATTTCAGTACTTCTAGAAAATAAGTTGTGTGTCCCAAGACAGAGCAGGGATTTGTGCGCACAGAAGGGCAGAGACATCTCCCCTCCATCCCAGCAGCAATGCCAGGGGCCTGGGGCTGCTCTGAACTCTTCCCAAGCCTGTTGTCTGTATTTCCTGAATGCACAGGTTTTTAACAATTAGGGTTTTCCTTGTTAATTCCCATCCACCACAAGAACGGAGCTGCGCCGCGCAGCATTCCTGTTATCTGATAGCCAGGCTCCCTGAGCTCTCCAGTTCTTTGAGTTTAAACAGATGACAGTCCTTGTGTCATCAGATGTTATTACTTAATTACTTCTAGCAGTGGACTTTATATAAAAAGGATACTCTGAGTATTTTTTTCCACAGCACGCTGGAAAATTTGACGTGCTTTTCCTTTTTGAACTCAGAGGCTGATTTCACGTCCTGAATTTCCATACAGTTGTCCTTGAAAAGATGAAAATCCCAAATAAATGAGAACTGAAGTCTACACCCAATTTAACGCGCAGGAACAGCCTGCCTTGCTGCGGTGCCAGGATTTCCTGTGAAATATTATTTATAAAGCAGTAGCACCCTGACCCTACAGCACAGTCTGGGAGCTACTGACGCTAAAAGCTGTGCTGATCTGTGGGTGATGCCCCAAATCCTCATCCCAAAGGCTGTGCTGATCTGTAGGTGATGGCCCAAAGGCTGTGCTGATTTGTGGGTGATGCTCTGAGCCCTCATCCCAAAGGCTGTGCTGATTTGTGGGTGATGCCCCAAACCCTCATCCCACCCTCCATACCTGGAACCCAAACCAGAGCAGGGCAGCAGAAGAGGGAGCAAAGGGACAGGAAATTACTGGTTTAAGGTGAGCAGAGGCAGCATCTGGACCCTGGGCTCTCCTCTTTTATGGTGGGGCATGCTCTGGTTCCTTCACACACAAGGTGCAGAGCAGCAGGTCTGGGGCTTGCCTTGCTCCTTCCTAAAGCAAACACTGTGTCCAGATGCTTGGCTGGTGGTCAGCACATCCTCATCCTCATCCTCAATTTCCACTCCTCACCCAGCACATCCTCACCCTCAGTTTCCAGTCCTCACCTAGCACATCCTCATCCTCAATTCCCAGCCCTCACCCAGCACATCCTTATCCTCAGTTTCCACTTCTACCCAGCACATCTTCATCCTCAGTTTCCAGTCCTCACCCAGCACATCCTCATCCTCAGTTTCCACTCTTCCCCGAGGAAAAGGCAGCCTGCCTGATTCCTGCAGCCGCTCCAAGCTCCTTCAAAAGTCAATCACAAAGGGCTTTCCTATCAAAACACAGAAATATTTATTTTTAACACATTGTTAAAAACTCGATGGCATGCTTTAGTCATCTAAAAAATAAACTGGCTTTCAAAACTAAATCAACTTGCCCAACAGATATAATGCTTACAACCAGTGTAAGACCATCATGATACTACTACACAAATATTAGGGAATTACAATGTTTTTTCATTCTGTTCTTTTCATTCTTTACAACACTGTGCTAAAATACAAATACTTTTTAAAAAGCCTGTTTTCTAGAAATATTTCTAGTAAATCTGAAAAGCCTTACTCTTTGTTTTATTTTGGTTTTCGTGGGCTTTTTTTTTTTCTGGGTAAGAAAAAACACACCAGGATAACTGCAAGCATATTTCCAAAATAAAACAAAAAAGGTGATTTTCCAGGTTTCAATATGTAACAGCTTTTTAAATTATCCAATACGCTGCCTTGATTCTGTACAAATGTTCCCTTCCTTCAAAGAGACAAAAAAGCTTGTACTGCCAGATCTGATTGTGTGTCGAGAGTGGATCTGATCCCCTTGTCACTAAGGTTACTAATCAAATTTCCATCCAATATGCTCATGCAGGATTTCCTGATCAAACACTTAAATCTGCCCCCTCTGCACCCCCATTAGCTAACATGTTTTATATGTAGCGGGGTCATCAAAAGTGTAATTCCCTTAAAGAAACCTAATCCTGCCCCCTTGTCAACCAGCAGATAGCTAATAACACTCTCCATCCCACACTTTTTGAACATCAAGAGAGTACCAGAAATTAAAATCTTATTTGAATCTCACAGCAAATGTTCAAAACAAAGTTATTGCATACGTGCGTTACGTGTATTTAAAAACCATCAGGTGAAGAAATGAGGAAGTTTCAAGTAAGAATAACTGGGGGTTTGCCAGAAAAATACCAGGCTGGTTCTTTTTTGTGTTTGGGCTGGGTAAGTGTGCTGCAGAACCCCACAAAAGAAGGTTCCACAGCAAAATTTCAGTGGTGAAGTGACTCTGGGGATCTGTGGGGCCGTTCTGGTGGCACTCACAGCTCACCCTCACTTGCCATCCTGCCTGGATTCCCACAACTTTCTGCTCTGAACACTTGAGATGTGTTACCTATGAGGAAAACTTTCTCTGCTATGAGGGGAAAACCCCAACCCAAAGCAAACTGTGGAAACTCTCACATCAATTTCACTGCAAACAGGATTCCGTCCTGTTAGTGAAGGTGGTTTTCATTCTCAAGACCACCTCTTAAATTGTTAAGGATAAAACCGAACCTTGAAGACTTGGTTCAGAATTTTTCCTCTCGGTAATTCTTTTTTAGCAGGTTGAACAAGAATTTGCACTAAAGAAATATAATTCCACGACAATCCTGTGTGTGGGTGCATTTTTTTTCCTTTCTCTGTTTTTTTCTGAGCAATGGTCACAATCAGAGCAGCAGAAGTGGGTCAGGAAATTTAACCTGACTGGTCGAACTCTGGGCTGAATCTGCAAGGTCTGCAAGGCCCAGCTTTGTCAGAGCTCTGTGGATTACATACATCTGAGTGGCAAAACAGATTTGAAATGCTGTCCATTTCTACTTAACATTTGCCCCAGACATTGCTGCATTTCCATGAGCACCAACCCCGCTCTCGCAGCCACCACTGCTCCTTTAAAATGAAATTCTTAATTGCACATGTGGGAGGGAATTTATTTTTCTCCTGGCACACGCTGATTTAACAAATTTTTCATTTGTGAAGAGAACAAGTGCAATGTAATCCTGGTGCTTTCAGTTTTAGTTAGTGGCATTTTATGAAGCCAATTTATAATGCTGACAGATCTGAGTAATGCTTCATGAAGAATTCCATGGGACCCTTTTGAAATATTTTAAGTGTAACTGAATCATTTCAACTACTGTATATGGTAAGAAAATGTATTTTAAGCATGTAAATACCATTTTGAAAAAAAGTCTGTAGAGTTTCAGGATTTTGTTGATTTTAAAATAACTTACTGAATAGAGTTAAAGAAAAAAAAGCAGAAAGGGGTGATTTAACTCCATATTTTTCTGTACAATATTTCTAATGGAAAACAAGTGGATGGCTTTTGCTTTAAATAGAACAAAATTTAATATAGTCATGTGTGGGAACAAATTTAACAGCAAAAACTAGCACTTTAAAAAAGAAAACACTCATTATGCTGAAAATAAATTTTCTTTTTCCAAACAAGATTTTTTCAGGTTCTTTCTCTGACATCTCAGAATTATTTCTCTGATATGCATATTTTTAAACACTAAAATGATAATAGTTTTCTAAGTGGTGTTTGAAGATGTTTAAATGAACTGCTAACATTTTAGTTCCAGAAACTTAAGAAAGGAGTCAGAAGAACTGTTATAATAGAACAAATTAAATAGCAAGAAAATAAAGTGGGCACTGTAAATTCTTTTTTTTTTTTTATGTGTAGAAAAAGAATTTTTTTACTTGTCAACTCAGAATTTTCGATTCGTGTCCTAGCCTGAAATCTTCCATTTGATATGAATAACACTTTAATTCAATATCTATTATCATCTTCAGCTTCTTTTTTATTCCCAGCATATTAATATGCTTCAAAGTTTGCAAAGGAAAGAGCTGAGTAACTTTCCAAACAGCAACACGAGTCTTGCCGAGAGGTTTCGAGTGAAACCAGCGATGAGTTACGCAAACGCAGCTGATCTTGCATCATTCTCTCAAATCTCCTCCAAATCAGCTCCATGGCAGAGGAATCTGCTGGGAGAATGGCTTCTTGTGGAAGTGGGTCAGATTAAAAAACGTTACAATGATATCAGTTCGCTGCAAAGTCATTAAATTTCATTGCAATGAGCAAAGATTTTAAGTTCCTTTTTTGGTTGTTTCATTTTCAAGCCCTAGCTCAGTTTGATCTATTACTTTTAAGAATTGCTTTCCCGATTTTTTCCAGCACAAAACATTTTCTGAGTTCAGTGCACCATGAGCTATAGATATAAGCAGACCTTGCCCAAGTGGCTCACAGAAGGAGCAGTTCTTTCATATGAGCTGTGTTAGAATATCCGAAGTAATTCCAGTTTCTGCACAGGGATGGAGAGGGACGCCAGGCAAACCTTGCATGTCACCAAGAGCGTCTGTAACTCTGTAATGGAAATACAACCCAGGGAAACACCACGGGCATTTGACAGAACAAATTGCAACTCTTTGGAGTGTTCCCGCTCATAAACTGTTGGAAAATATCAAAAAGATGAGCCCTCAGATTTAGTGCAAATTTTGGAATATGATTGTGCAGTCGAGAAGGCACCACTGGGCTAATGAAGCTCTGCAGTATTTAACCAGTTGCCAACACAACAGACTGTAAAAATCAGCCAAAATTATAAACATGAGCAAGAACTCAGTTATAACTCAGCTAGAGAACAGACCTAAAAGGTGCAGAAGAAAACCCCTCAACAGGGGTTTGTGTCACATTTTATAAATGGCTACAGCACTGCAGTGACTGAACTGAGGAGCAGGAATATGACTGGGATGTAACTGATACACACAGAGAGAATATCAAATTCATATTAGAAAAGTTATGTGTGCATATGTATCTTTGGCTTACCTTTTTATGTTTCTATAGATGAGTTTCATAGGCAAAGAATGAAATTTAGTTTATTATGCAGCCTTTTAAATTATTTTGCAGTAACAAAGACATAGCACTGTAATATAATTATATAGGATATAAAATTTAAATGATCTTCAGGAAAGCTTGCTGTGGTTACGCCCTGACCCTGGGAAGGTGTGCCCTATTCCAGGCAGGAGGGACACTCATCCCCACAAACCACAGCAGGAAAAGATCACTGTTACTTCTCTCTAAGCCTTTCCTCCTCTGCCCACCTTAGTCTTTTTTAAAAGAATAAAAATCTGCCAACCCCTAAGTATTTAATGTACCTGTAAACCCATCCTTACAGGCAGAGCAAGGAGCGTTTGTTCAGAAGGGCCATCTGCTTAAATGAAACTCAACCCAGCTCTCAGGCTGCCTGAAAATTGAACTCAGAGTTTTCTGCTGCACCCTGAAGTGAAATAGAAGTTGCAGCCTCTGACTTTTCTTGTGGTGCTGCTGCTGTGTATATTTGTTCATTATTGGAGCTTTCCATAGCCAGAAAAGCCACTCCCTGGCAGAGGAGCAGAGCAGAAGGAGCAGGAAGGGCAGAGCACAGCTCTGTGTGTCATTGGAACACATTTTCTTTGAAAGAAAACAGAGATTGAAAAAAGGCGGCACTTAAGCACTTGCATCTCAAAATTCTTTGCTCTCTCCCCTTGCACATTGTGTACATATGTTTTAAACCTCCTTCCTCACACACACAGGTACATCAGGCTAAAAATGAGGCTTAAAATGCAAATATTCAAGAGTACAATGCAAAATGGTAAAATGCAAAGATTTCTTGGGAAAGCTGTGAAAAACTCAGTGCCACAGTTCTGTATCTCCCACTCCAGGCCAAAAGGTAAATATTTCTTGTTTGTTGATTATGCTTAAAGAACTGAAGGCTTCTTACCAGTAGTCTCACATGCTTGGTTTAGACAGGAATATTTTGATTGTGAAGAGGGAGGTTTTGGTACTTGCTATTAATTGTTTAAAAACAGACAGGCTGTAGAGCCAGTAGAGAATAAAAACAAAGGAAATTTTCTTCTCTAAACAAGCTTTCCTTTATTTTCTACTTGTTGTTTTCCACTGCAAAAGACAGGATTTATAATGGATTTTCTTTTCTTGTTTGGCTGTATCTTGATCAGAAGTAGCTGCCTGGCTAATAAACTTCATATAAAGTTAAAAAAAACAAACCAAAACATCTTTAAGAATTCTCCTATTTTATGTCTAAGGAAACAGACAATTTTTGTTAGTCTTTGTGGAGATAGAATTTTAATATATTTGCTTAGATATTTTCCTAAAAATTTATAAAAACCAAAAATTACCAAAATACAAATACAGAAGAAAAAAGGAGAGAAACCTAATCCTGAAATCTCTAATCAAAGAATAACTTTTTTTTTTTGTTTTACATTGTGACACTTTGGCTTGAGGGAAAACATAATTTATGTTTTGTCAATTACTGCTTTTTCCCCACATTTGCTTTTTTAATGGTTGAAATTAAATTAGTCAAATTAGACATTCTGTTACTCCATAAGAAACAAGGTAGAAAGCAGTGTAGCTTCAGTTACAAAATACACAACCAAATCTACTTGTTCTGCCTCATATCGTAAATATGGCCACAGGGCACTATGAATGGGCTCTGTGTTAAAAAAAAATTGTAGGAATACTGAGAAATGTGACTCTAGAAAAATAATAATATTCATGTTCCTTCTCAATGGGACTTTCAGCGAAGTAAAATCTGTGAATTTCAGCCTTTGCTGCAGCCCTGCAGCATGTGAACATTCAGAGCACACTGAAAACTCCCATCCATAATACCATTGTCAGAAAATCTAAATTGAAATTAAAATGAAATGAGCAGGGCACCTTGGCTAATGAGGAATGGCAGCAAACACCACGCTGAAGATTGCAATGTTCTCCATTACCATCTGTATGGCAGATCACCTTTGTCAAGTGGGCAGTTTGCCTTATCTCTCTCTGAGTGACCACATTCACACCTCCCTCGGGAGGGGACATTGCTGATAACAGCTGTTGAATGTCCCTGCATGGCTGATAAGAACTACAGCATCCCATTGGGAGATGTGAGCCCAGAGGGAGGAGCCAAGCATTTCTAGCTGGATATAATCCAGAGGTTTTGAGACACCAGCACGGCTTCTCCACGGGATTCCCAGAGGAACAGCAGCTGCCTCTCCTTCCACTGGATCTTCAGAGGAAGAATCCATCCTTCTCTACAGGATCCCTGCTCCAACAGAACCACCCCTGACACTGCAGGAGGGCTGAGCCACAATTCCAATGGGACTGCCACCAACACCCTGACCCACAGGGTGTCAGGTTGGGTTCTGACTCTGTCACTGTTGTTCTAGTGTACTGCATTGTTTATTTTATCCTTTTATTTTTTTTTCTTTTCCCTATTAAAGAACTGTTATTTCCTGCTCCTATATTTTTGCCTGAGAGCTCCATAATTTAAAATTGATAGCGATTGGGAGGGGTGGGGAGGGTTTACATTCTCCATTTCAGGGGAGGCTCCTGCCTTCCTTAGCAGACTCCTGTCTTTCCAAACCAAGGCACACCACCAAGGGTGTCAGGGTGGTGACAATGAACAAATTCAAACAAGAGGATTTCCCACTGGAAAATCTGCCATGAAGCAAGAGGCTGTCATGAAACTTAACCCCATCTTTCAGTGACTGGCAGGATCATCTCTTGGAGAAAGACAGAAGGAGACAATTCAATATCAGAATTATCTCTTGGAGAAAGACAGAAGGAGACAATTCAATATCTGCCTGTGCAAACTGCATCTGGATTTGCTCCTTGCCTGGAGTGGAGGCATGGGGATGGTTCCAGCCCTTTGTAGTGCACAGAGCAATGGCTGAGCTCACAGGTAGGCAGGGAAAATGTTGTGATTATTTCACTGGCAACTGCTGGACACTGAGCTTTGAAAATGGGGCTCACTGTGCACGCTACTGCTACCAAAAGCACTGAATCACTTCATGGTGATGCAGTTTCAGGCATTTGCTGCATGTGTGCTATATGCAACAGCAATACATTGCACACAGGATGTGGGAGGTTTGTCAAATATTGTACTTTCCTGCCAAAACTCTGAGCCAGCAGTGGCGGAATGGAAATCAATAAACAAGTCACTGAATAAAATTATTAATGTATCTGCTGCAGCTTCGCTTCCAATCCAAATTCCCTGAGTTTGGCAGGCAGAGAGTTGAAGTTTGGCTCTTTGCTCCACAAAGCCAATGTGCAACAAGCAGTGATCCTGTCACCAGTGCCCAGAGATGCTGCAAACACACAGAAACCCTTTGGGTAATGCTTCCATCTGTGCCAACGCCAAAATGAGCTTTAATTTCAGCGTCGTCACCTCCCAGCTGCACTGAAAGTGTGATGCAGGGACACATCCAGGTCACAAGGGGTGCTGTGCAATGAGGGATCCCACACACTTTCATTTGAAGTGCACCTACCTGAGGCACACCCAACTGAGAAATGGGGTTTATATCAATATTTCTGCAGTAGCTGCTTAGCAGAACCCTAGCCACAAAGCATCCCAAAAAGAGAACACTGCTGCCTGTGCAGGGCAGGAGCTGATGAAGGTGACAAAAGCTTGATCCACACAGCTCCAGTCCCCAGGAACCATTACTGTGCTTCCTTCAATTCCCACTCTGGACAAGCTCTCACTCACTGAAGTCCAGGGGTCTCTCCTCTGTCTCTCATTTCACAATCTCTTCCGTGAGCTAAGTGCCAAGGAAGGGCTCAGCCATTTGCTAAAATGCATGGTCCAGTCATCACTCCCTGCTTTTTGCTTTCCAAAGAGGATTTGGGAGAAAGAAGGGCAGTGGAATAAGAAGAGATTGGAAAAGGGAGCAGAGGAGAACAATCACTGAGCAGTTCTAGGAGGAAAGTGTTTCAGGAGAGGGAGCACCTGATGTGTATTACTCTCTGAAACAAGTCAGATGTGTGGTTTTTAAATGGTATTTATAGTCAAGGAGAGGAAAGAAGATGAAGAAAAGCTGTTTGCCAATAGACACTCTCTGAATTCCTCAGGGCAGGGGCTGCAAACCTTCTCAAGAGGATGGACAGGGGGCCAAGCCCTGGTAACGCTGGGTATGAAAATCCTAATTAGGACAACTCCATCATCCTGCCTTGGGAGAGGCTGGAGCCTTTTCCAATGTGCTCTGAAAAGCAAGTCTGATGTACAACATAAAAGTGGGGAGCACAGAGAGCAGCAGCTCTGACTGAGGAATGATCCTGGGAAATGGACCTCGGCAGTTCTAACACACATTACAGCAGCATCTTTCTAACAGCTATGAAAATCTATTTATTATTAGGTGTAGCCACAAAGAAACATGCAAATATCTTCCATGTTCCTGTATTAAATATTATTTATTGATTTTTTTCTTCATTTAAGGCTTTGCTTTTTTTTATGTGAGCTAACAGTATATTTTTCTTTTTAAAATGAGAACCACACCAAACAGAGTCACGCTGACTGTCAAAGACAATTTGCATATGCTATAAAAAAGCAGAAACCCTTTTATTGATTAATCATAAACTTAACATTGTAGGTTTCTGCCTAAAAAACAGTTCAACATACCCAGAGGTCAGAAAAAATCTGAAAAAAAAGGTGTGGAAAAAAGGCATACATCTATCTATACATCTATCTATATCTATCTATTTATAGATATAAATAAATATAAATATAAATCTATCTATATCTATATCATCTATATCTATATCTATACCTATATCTATATCTATATATCTATATATCTATATATCTATATATCTATATATCTATATATCTATATATCTATATATCAAAATCTGTATCTATATCTAATATATCTACATCTATATCTATATCTATATCTAATATAACTGTATCTGTATCTATATCTCATCTATATCTAATCTATATCTAGATAGATATAGATATAGATATAGATATAGATATAGATATAGATATAGATATAGATATAGATGATATAGATATAGATGATATAGATATAGATATAGATATAGATATAGATATAGATATAGATATAGATATAGATATAGATATAGATATGTATCTATCTCTCCAAAACCAGTTAGGAAATACAGTGGGTATTGGAAACCAATTCTCTATCAGAAAGCCAACCATTCATAATTCTGTAGAAATGTCCAAAATGAATAATTGCTATGGAACCTTACAACAATGTTTGTGCATTATCTCAATAAACACCATCCTGAGGCTTTGTAAAGAACATTTATCTGGTCAGTAACGCCTTAGGTCAAGCCCTGCAAAAGCACCAGGTTACTAAAGGGCTCATCCCATTCTGAGCACAAGAAATTCTTGTAACCTGAGATATGTTCCTGCTTAATTCCTTACCAGGAACATTCTTTGAAACACCAGAGCTGGGTCTGCTCAGTTCCCCACGCTGCCCCATCTGCCCACGAGGTGCTGAAATTGTGTTTTATGGGTGAATTTCACACCACACAGAGCCACAGCATCTCTCCCATGTTCTGCCTGGTTCTATCTACTCTGCTGATGTGTCTTTCTTTCACACTTCAGCTGCAAGGCCTCTGGGACCAGGACCAGGGAACACTTTATTCATAATCATTATGAGCAATGAATCATGAATGCTCTGCTCCTAAAAACAATCAGCATTTCTTGTAACAAATGAGAGATCTCCTGTAGATTTCAGCAAAGCCTCTCTGCCTCAGCCTCACTTCTATCTGAACACCTGACTGATGCTCCACACATCCCTCCCCTCTGGCATTTCACAGCAGAAGAAAGAAACACAGATTTTCCAACTAAAAACACGCAAATGAGAACAGCTTTGCCTCAGTCTGCTCAGATTTCTCGGGCCCCTTTTTTTTTTTTGTGACAGCCTGTATTTTTATTTTTTTTTTTTCTGGGGAGTGTAAAGCTGCAAAACCTCATTGCAGAACTATTGCAATAAAAACAAATAACGTGGCAATTGAGATAGCAATTCTGGCAGCAACCTCTCCTGCCCTGTTAAGTGCAGAATCAAGCACTTTGTGCTGCAAGTGGGACAGGCCTTCAAACGGGCAGATGGCAGAGAACCAAAATTATTCTTTCCTGCTTGACAAATTGTTTGCTTATACAGGCATAAGATGTTATGCTGGAAGCTCTTTAATGGTAGTGTTGAACAAGTGTCTGCTGCTCATCAAAGGCTGCATTCCACACTGGGGAAAAGCATTTGGATGTGTTCTTTTGGTAGAACAGGACACTTCCAGCTCTGTAAGCTGTGGTTCTGGGCAAGGATTTACCCCCAAAGAAGCCTGTGGTATTCCAGAGGATCTCTCAGGTGCATCCAAACAGGCTGAATTGCACTTCCACTTCCACCTTGGGAAGTTTTTCACTCATTGTGGTTGACAATATCCAGATTTTCTGATCATCCCCTTCCATGCTATGTTCAGCTAAGCCTTGGGCATGATCATAAAGTCCTAGCAGAAACAAACCAATGAAAATACACATCCCTCCTCCACCTTGGAGATTTTTATGTCAGCTCTTACAGACATGATGAAACTTGTAATTATTTAATGAATTTAGCCTATACAGTTCTTTGCTGAGGCAGCCAATATTTATATAATTGCTGAAGTAGTATCTATATCAGTCACGCAGAAGAACAAGGGGATGTTTCCACATACTAATATTTCAAATGGCCTAGAACCTGCATTTCCACTTCTAATAATTATGGGATTTCACTTTGGCAATTCAATATAAGGATAAAAGACCCTCTTTCCCTGAATTAAGCCTTATGTACCCACATAAACTCTCTACAGAAGTGCTCCTGTGACTAAATAAGCACACACATTTGGTGAATTGCTGCTATGTGTTTATTTTGGGGTGGAATTCTGGACTGCACGGTTCACAAGACAGAGAAGCAGAGGATGAAAAGGCTGCTTCTGTCCTCCATTTGCTCAGCTGAATTGGCAAACAAGAATTTGGTTATATCAAACGTAGCTCATGACAGATATGCCTAAATTTGTTATATTTGTTACGATAAATTCTGCCATAAAAAGTTAGATTTATATAATTATTGAAAGAAAGCTCAGTGAGGATTGAATTTGATTTAAAGTACATGACCCTTGTTTCAATAGCCACCCTACCCATGAGAGTTGGAGTGGGACATCACCCAAGAAAATAATTTGTGTAGCACAAATCTCACTTGTGAAGATACTTCAAGTCTTCAGGCCACTTGTGGTTGTCTGTGTGGGTGGAAAGTGACTTTAATCCCTGGCTCCCAGCATTGCTGAGAAGTGTGGTCCAGGAAGATGTCACTGTCACAGAGCAGCCAGCTGTGTTTGCTTGGATCCAAGCTCATCGTTGAAATCTGAGCAGTTTGTTTGGAAAACGATCTTTAGAAAAGGGAGAACTTTTAAGAGAGCTTGGTAGACAGCAATGTTCAGTCTATCTGATCAGGAATTTAAAATTTAAATCTGAAAATTTAAACTTTTGATTTTTAAAGAGCTATAAAGAGGCATGGGAGGCCTATGGAGACAAAAAAAAAAAAAGTCCAAACTCCTCTCTGGAAATCTTGCACTGACATCAGACCTGTGGGATGGAGGAAAAACCTGTAATGTTCACCATACCCCATGCAGGTGGAGAAGTTCAGGTGTGCATGGGCTTCATTAAGCCAACAGGAAAGCATTGCAAAATATTTTGTTTTTTCCACTTTTAAAGGATATAAGAAAACCTCATACCAAAGGCTGCTGGTGGGAAAAAACAGATCCTGAAGTGCACATGCTTTCCCAGTTTTCTGAAGCCAAGAAGTAACAACATATTTCCTGGTCCAGCCCCTAAACAGCACCAGCATCAGCATGGGATCCTGTTCAAAAAGGTTATTGGGAGCCCAAAAAACATGAAAGTGATGATTTCCCTGATCCCAGCAGAGCAGTGCATTTCAGACTCCCTTCAATGCAGACATCACATAAATTCTGAGAACATCAAAATGGAATTCTCTGTGCACTGTTATGAAATGTGAGAATAGCAACAGGGAAGTGTTACATTTCTGTTGTGCAGGGCTTAAGTGAATGCTTATAAAATAAACCCTGGAGTTTCTGCTGTCACATGTCTGTGTACCAGCTTGTTGTTTCCATAAGGTTTCTTGCCTGCAGTTTGTGACAAGCTGTGCCTCTGATGCCACTTCAGGCGTAAAAATGAATATTTTTATTGAATTGCTTTCATTGCTTCTGCCCTACATCTGCTGGAATAATTTCATGGACTCATGGATGTGAAAGGTCCTAAAGTTCTGTTCTATTGTTTTTAACACTTTTGCTGTCAATGTGATTGTAGCTGCATACCTGTGCAGCATTCAGTGCTGGATTAAGGAGTGCTCTGTGTCCACATATTGAGACAAGTTTCTTTATCAGAAATGTTGGGGGGGTTATAGGTTTTAAAAATTTTTCCTCCACAAATACCCCAAGTTTAGTCCTTAGCCAGAACAGGTTTGGAAATAAAGCAAGCACAATCAGACATTTTTAGTCTCCAATTGCTCTCAGCTGGGGTAGGTAGAGGCTTTGGGACAGTGAAGTCTGAGATTATAATAGGAATATTTTTTAAAGTGATACAGGTATATGTCACAGACATCTTTTATGAAAAATCTTTTTTTCAATATTTTTTTCTTTTAAAAAGCTGAGAAGCTTCAAAACCAAAACGTAAACAATGGTTGTTTGTTGCTGTAGATGTAATAAGTAGATCTGTGATTGGTCTTATGGAGTTGTTTTTAATTAAGGGCCAATCACAGTCAGCTGGCTCGGACCCTCTCTCCGAGACAGAAACTTTTGTTATCATTCTTTTTTCTTTATTCTTGACTACCCTTCTGATGAAATGTTTTCTTCTATTCTTTTAGTATAGTTTTAATATAATATATATAATAAAATAATAAATCAAGCTTTCTAAAACATGGTGTCAAATCCTCATCTCTTCCCTTATGCTCGGACCCCTGTGAACACTGTCACAGGTATATGCAACTGGTCCCCATCCCTGAAGGATTTAAGACCAGATTCAGCCCTCCTGAAATTTTTTGTATTCTTTGCATTAATTACAACAGGAGTTCAGGGGGACAGGAGAACCAGCAAAACCATCCAAGGCATTGGTTTTGTACTTTTAATGTACTAACATGTACATGTAAAAATCCAGGTCTGAAAGAGCTTTACATGATTTGAAAATCCATGCCCTCTGCAGTCCTTCCAGCCTGTTCTTCTTTACACTAGGCATTGCACAGGTTTAGCATTAAGACCTAGAAATAATTCAAAAGAAGAAAATTTAAAAAAAAAATTCTGTAGAGAATGGCTCCACATCCCAAAGCAGTCTGTGTGGTCTTTGCTCTCAGAGAAGGCATTGCAGATACAAACATGCAGCCCAACACATTTCTGAATTACATATTCCTGTGAATGCATTTTAAAAATACACCTTAAAGAGCCCCTTGGAATGATTCTCTTTTTCTCTTTCGCAATAACTTTGCAAATAGGGGAAAGAAGTATTCATGACCAATTGTATTGCTAATTCTTCAGTGTCCAGCTGTTTATCTTTATTGCCCTTTGTTTCAGATCTAGTTAACTGCATGTTTTACAAATGAGGGGGTGGATTGGATTCAAGCAAACATTTTAATGTCTTGTTGCAAGTAATTTTTGCTTTCTCTTTTCTAATCCTGCATCTATTACTTTCCACAAGAAAGTCTTCACAGAAAGAAGAATTTCCTTATGATG
Source organism: Melospiza georgiana (assembly GCF_028018845.1). Taxonomy (NCBI): domain Eukaryota; kingdom Metazoa; phylum Chordata; class Aves; order Passeriformes; family Passerellidae; genus Melospiza; species Melospiza georgiana. Next base: position 22,634,466 of record NC_080439.1, on the reverse strand, counting down.
AAAAAGATTCCTTTTATTTACTACACATTATTTTATTCTGCATGGCAAGAGCAGATTTCTGTCCTCCAAGGAAGCCAGTTGGAGTTGCACATTCCAGTTCATGAGGCAATTATGGCTAAGTGAAGAGGAAGTTAATAGCAATGTTATATTTGGGGTGGCTCCAAGCATGCTTTCACAGCTTTGATAGCTGACACAGAGATGGCCATTTTATGCAAGACAAAATCCATTTACCACTGAGGTTCCCCTGCCAGATTTTTCACGCTGTCTCTGGTAATGAGCGAACGTAGAAACGAACGCCGTTATTAAACAATATTAAATCCATGAGTTGTCCAACAGAAATCACAGAAACACAGAAACCACAGAAACACAGAAATCGCATCATTCTTGTCCTGTGAGGGTGCCTCTGAGCCAGGGTGCTCTGGAGTGCCCGGCTGAGCAGAGGGACAGCTCGGGGTGCTGCCAGGGCATTGTCCTTCCAGCCACCCCTAGAGAGCTCAGTCAGGATGGACTGGAATTGGGTACAGAGTGCTCTTGGGTTTTTCGTTGTTAATTGCTGCCCCGAGATGTGCAGGGTGTCTCTGCTTTGGCCTGCACAACTGAAGAACCAGTCTGGACTCTTCCCTTTTAGGTCTTGAGGTTGTTTATTAATTCTTATCTATAAAATTTTCTTTCTGCCCAGCTGAGATCTGCTCAGCAGGGCAGCCACAGGCACTCTGTGTTGTCCTTTTATACTACAAACTACATATAACATATTTACACTTAATTCCCAATACCCATCACCTGTGTTAGACAGTGAGCTTCTACTCTAAACCAACCCCAAAGTGCCAACATCACTGCAGAAAATGGAGAACAAGAAGAAGAAAAGGCTGGACACACCCAAGTTCCTCCATCTTGTCCCCATAACCCCCATACCAAAAATCCTAAAATTTACATTTTCACCCTGTGATCATTTTGTTATTACCCCATTCAAACCTGTGTGGCTTTCATGTCCTCATACACAGCTGGTAATTTGCTCCATGGGTCACAATCAAGTCCCCAGGTGTTCTGGGCTGTGTGCCAGGGTCTCTGAGCCCCCTGGCAGGGTCCCAGCAACTCTGGACACCCAGAGGGATGCACTGAGCTCTGACAGAGTGGGATCACCAAGATTTGTAACTCAGAATACCTGGCAAAGCTGCAAGGGGCAAGAGGCCAAGCCTTGGTTCCGGGGTGGTTTCATGGGGCTGGAATCTCTCACTGCAGTGAATCCTTCCATATGGTTGCCTTTACTGCTCCTGCTGATCCTCTTTCCCATGCACTCACTGACCCCTCTGACTTTCTGAATAAATCTAATAGTGGGACTGTCCAAAGATATCCTTGGAAACTTGCGATCTAGTGACACCAGAGGGATATGTTTCCAAATATTGAGACAGTTATCCCCAAGGATACTTCCTATTCCAGGCCTGGCAAGTGGGGAAGCTGCTGTGGTCTTATTTTATGCTCAGAAAAAATGGCCAAGAAGCGAAGGAACTGGTGCCAAAAATATGCCTTAAAAATTAGAGAACGACAGAGCTAATAATAAGCTTTTGAGCTGGTGAAAAACCAGCTGGGATTCTGTTGCTCAGTGTGATAGTTGGAATGCAGGTTGGTGGATCACAGGAAAATTTGAAAACACACCTGAAAGATTTTTCAATGTCCACTTAAATGCAGACTCGTGGTCACCAACAGAAATGAGTTTGACACACCAGCCATGAGAATTTCCCTTATTTTCTACATAAGACTAAGTGTAGGAAAAAGTAATTTTAACTGATAATATGCCCTCTAAGCAAAGCAGTTTTGTTCTTCTTTCTCTAAGTTTCTAAATTTTCTCCAAACACAAGGTGTGGTGGATCAGTGGATGGAGAGGTGAAGGGAAACTGAGGCACAGAGCACAGATGTGATTCCTCATGAAGGCACAGGGAACCATTGGCCAAGTATTTGAGTTGACCAGTTATCCACATTATTGCTAACCAGGAACATAATTTACACTGATTTATTATGGAAAATTATTTTCCAAAGTCTACATCTGTGGACTTGCATGACTTTTAACACCACTGGGGCAAAAGATGTCAAACAAACTTGCAGCAAGATGTTGCAAGTTCAACAGAGTGCACTGAAAAGCGACACAGGCTGTGATGTCTAATCTGATTTTTCAGGCGACTTCAAAAACAAACCCGTACAAAGACACAGAGCATTTGTCTCCCAGCTCCTGTCCTATGAAATACCACACTGGAGCCAAGAATATTAAATAATTCCTAAGAACATGTCAAAAAGGATCGAGTTTTTGAGAAGGCACATTTCTGTAATTTGCAAGAACAGGAAGAGGATGAATCACTTTCTGCCCAAAAATAAAGCTGAAGCTTTCCTGCAGTTCCACTTGCAAAGGGCTGGTTTGTGTGTGGCTGCAGCCTGGCATCCCTTGGGATGCTCAGGGGGCTCTCACCCTTCCCAGGTGTTCACCCCTGGGCCAATACCTCTGGTTTTTGGTCCCAAACTTACCTGTGAACAAGGATGTGCTCACACTGTGATGGGCAATGACATCCAAAATGCAACTGCACACCCTCAGTGCAGCTCAGATCCCGCTCCAGGGAAAAGATTACCAAAAAATTTATATATGAACACAGTATTCCCCTTCAATATAGCTTAAATGGCTTCGTTTCAGACATTTTTCTTGTGCAAAAGTTACTTTTAGGAAACATATATTCAGCTTTAGCCAGAGCCTGACCTGTTATTTATTTCCAAGTTCACACCACCACCTTTGTTCATGTGATAGCCCATGCCTGGAATCTGCTCCATGCTTAAACAGGTATTCAAGCTGAGTCAGAGCTCTAGGCTTTACTTAATCACAACACTTCATAAATAACATTTAAAAAGGAGAAATTTAATTTTAAAAAAGGAAGAAAAAAAATTGATCACTATGATGTCCATAGCACAATAAAACATAATCTTTAAGGAATATCTGGTGCTATCTGTATTTTCAGTAATTTGACATGTATAGTTTGGTCTAATAAGCCCACTCTTAAATGGGCAAGCTATGCTTCCTCTGAAAATCAGAAAATTGAAACTACCTTGCAGAAGTTTATGAAAAATAGAAACTGTTTTGACTCTGTTTCACAAGAAAAGAATTCATTGCACCAAGCTGTCAGTCACTAACACTGAGCCACTCAATTTTCCTGCAAAAAAATGCACAAATGGCTTTCATTATATTTAGCTGCAGCTTTAAGAAAATTTAATCAACTTAAACTGTTTAGTCTTTTTCCCTGATGAGAATCATAAAGTCAAATTCACATTTAAACCTGCTTAAACTAAAGCTCCTGTCAGCACCTCTGTTTATATTAAATCTATCGGCATGAAATGCATTGAAATAAGAATAATGATATAATGTCCTAAGTGTATAATGTTAACACAGGTCCCAGACAGAAAAGTGGGACAGACAGGCTGAACATTGTAAATTAATTTTTAATGTGTTATATTTATAGCTGTCAACTTTTTAAAATAGTTGCTCTTGTAGCTTTTACACATTCTACTTGTCCATCTGTCTCTGTTAGTCAATGTCTGTCCTCTACCATCAGAATTTCAGCAGAAAATTGCTATTTCCACGTTTGCAGAGTGGGTTGGCACACTGCATATCGAGCTCTCCTGTGCTTGCTTTCAGAAACAACAACAACACTTATCCAGAATGGGAAACCTGAGATACTCCATGCCCTAAAATGAAATGCCAGTGCTCCTCCATCTCTTCAGTAGCTATGGGGCAATAAAAAGGGGAAAACTGCTAGGAAAATACTGGAATTTGTGTCTAACCTGTCTTTTTAGGCGCTCCCATCTGATCAGGCATAAACTACCCCAGAGGTCTCACAAACTCACTTAAAACTTTGGGGTTTCTTTGGAGCATACTTCCTGCTCCCTTAAATACTGCAGTATTAAAACCCAAAGTCCAGAAAACCCCAACTCCACCTTCCCAAACTCCCACAGGTGATGCTGGAGACCTTGTTTTGGGCATTCCAGTGCCATTTTCAGTCCCTGGCTCAGTGGCTCAGGCTGGCTGGAGAGCTGCATGGGTATGATGGCAATGCTTTCCGGAATTTGAATTCTGAATGCTACCAAAGCTCAGTATTTTACAAGGCTTGTGGTAAACGAGGCTGTACATGAGTTAAATAGTAGAGGTGCCCTTAAATCATGCTCAAGAAACCAAAAACCTATTTCCTCCCTTAATGTACTCAACAAGAAGGGTCAAACATCAGGATCCATGAGAGAAAAGTCCATGATTCTCACACAGTCCATTTGTGGGAGCAAAAGATGCAATCAGTGCATCTATTTCCTTTCCCAATTCATCACTGGGCACAGTAATTAATTAATTCTGATGACTCCTCTGGTCTGAAAAGGAATTTGTATTTCTTTCTTGCAGAAGAAAAAATGCACTGGATGTGGGCAAAGGGGCCTCTGAAGCAGGTAATGTAAAGGAGTGACAATAAACCTGAGTTCTGTGCCTTGGTTTTGTTTGCAGGTACATTTGTGAGAGGGGCACCTTGAACTCCACACAGTGATACTCAGAATATCATGAATATTCTATGCTTTAGCAAGGCTTACATTTAAATAACTTATCTCCCATAACATTGAAATTAAAGGAATTTTTGTCAAAGTCTTCGTAGCATAACAAATCAGTACAACACTGCACACTACATTTAATAATTTCAAATTGGAAAGCAAAACTTCTTTTATATGAGCACACTTGAGATTTTAAATTTAATTTAATAATTTAATAATTTTATTTTTCATTTAATAATTTCAAATTGGAAAGCAAAACTTCTTTTACATGAGCATGCTTGAACTTCTCTTATATGAGCATGCTTGAGATTCCAGAAATCCTCCCATGTGAAACCGAGATAGAAATTTGTGTTATTATATGCAGATTTTAAAGAATTTTGATTGAATCATTAGCTGTGAGAATAATTTCAAACTGAAAAGAATGCTACTGGGTTTAGAAAATATCAAAATAGGCCCTTTACAAGGTTTTTCAATGGAAAAGCAAATTTACAGTTTATTATTTCAGAGGTGTGTGTGTAGGCAGACACCTTGTTGTTGGTGTGCACATGCCAGTTTTGGGTTTGAACATGTAAATTCATCAGATTTCAAGCACCTCTCCAGAACCAAAACCAGCTGAACTGTTATTTTCTGGATACACACTGCTCATTACCAGGGCCTGGGAAGGTACAGAGTTTGTAATGAAGATTATAAAACCTCTCACATAAGAAAAATTGTGCTGAAAGTGAAACTCACCTGGCTTTGCTTTTTGTTAAAATGCCTCCAATAAATTTCTGACTGAAAATCCAAAGTCAGATCTCTGAGGCCACAGAAACTGAGAATGGTCAAAGAATCAGTCTCCAAAGAACTTTAGCATTGATGTTAAAGTGATGTGCTTATTTAAGCTTTTATGCTTGTTTACAAATGACTCATTATGACTGGAACTAACGAAAATTTCATTTTGCATTCTCTAGATACCTTCTGCTAACAAATGAAGTAGAAGTAAAGCCCAAATAAATTGCACATTTGAATAACTTTAAAATGCAGCAAACTTAATTCTCCAATGACTTCAAAAGGCTTTATTACTCCTTCATCATGTCAGTAACTCCACAGCCATGGAACCAGCAATCACACACCCACTGGAAAAACACTATTATCACTCTGATGGTTTTCTGTGCTATTTTTCCCTTTTTTCCTTTTTTTGGCATTTATCTTAGGACCTGGATTTGTCTTCCAAGCCATGTTACTTTCTCCTCTCTATTGACAACACATTCTCTGGAAAATTCCCATTTTCTTACACAGCCTGCCAATCTGACCACTAATGTGCTTCAATCTTTTCCCCCAGTTTTCAAGTAACAATTTTTTGTGCATGTTAAATTCCCTTCTCCATGGGATCAGGTGTGACTCTTCAGTCAACTACTCCTGAAACTCAGAATACACCTCTTGAGTGTCCCTTCCCATTTTACACTCTCCTTAGTGCCTGTGACTCTTGGATTATTCTCCTGCACCCTTTCAGTGCCCACCACCTTAGTGACCAGGCTATAACCATATTTACATATATTTAAATGCATATGAGCCAGTGGAGCTCCATGGAGGTCACTGGAGCAGGAGTGATTTTAGATTTAGATCTAAAATTGTGATTTAGAACCAGTGATTTACAGTTCAATGTACAAGGAGTGATTTCACCAGTGTCCCCAGATTTACAGTTCAATGTACAAGGAGTGATTTCACCACTGTTCCCAGATTTACAGTTTAATGTACAAGGCACAGTTTAATGTCCCAGCAGAACTACAGTGAAAAGAGAGACAGAGAGATGAAGCAGAACCTTATAGTATTGATTACTGTGACACAGCCACAACAATCAGTGATCTGCCACAGCTTGTGCAGTGACTTCACAAACCTGCAAAAATGTCAGCAGGTTCAGTGGAGGGTTTAAAAGACAGTAAAAAGGCCCAATATTGAGGAAAATGTTTTGTTCCTTTTGAGCTTCCTGCTTATTTCCAAAAGAAGTAAACACTGCACACAGCACTAACTCAGCCAGCTCATCCTCCACATTCCACCACAGCATCTGCAGCACAATTCTCGAGTCTGTTTGGTTCTCTCTTGCCTTGTAAATAGAAATTTCTTGTAAATAGAAAGGGAAAAAAGATAGCAAAGCAGTTCAGCTTTCTGGAAGAGGCAAAGAGGTGAGTCCATGCCACATCAGGGATCAGAATTCCAAAGAAGAAAGTCTTGTCCCTTTTCCCCACATTATCAGTGGCTAACTCATCCCTTTTAGATTCACACAGGACTTAGGTCCAGGTTTTGTGCTGTGAATCTGACCTGCCTCAACTGCAATTTAGTTATCTCTATTCAGTTTTTTTTTTTTTTTCCCCAATACAGTTTAATCTTCACTGTTTGCATTTTAATTGCCTGGCAGTGCCAAGTTGTTTTGGTTCAGTGGAACCATGGAGGCGACGTTTATCACAAGCCTTGCACTGGAACCAAGTTCAGTTCTCACCAAAAGGAACTGTTACTCCCATCAGTGACTTTTTGTTCTGAAAACAAGGCTACTGGTTTGGCTGAAGGAAACAAAAACAGCCCTTCCCACCCTGAGATAGCTGCAAGATTCATCTCAGCAGTGAAATGGAGGGGAGGTGCCACAGAAGCAGGGATGTTGTGTTTCTGGGGGACCAGGTACTGATAGAGGGGCTAAATCACAGAGAGAGAAAGATGCTTCCTTTTTCAAGCATTCCTTGTGGATAAAAAAATTCAAAGTAAATTTCATTCATGTGTTGGCCGAACTAAGCAAGTGTGAGAGAGATCCTGGTATTTTTGAGAAGGCAAAATCAATCAGTTCTCTGGTCACCCTGTACTCCCTGTCCTGCCAGTGACACTGGGAGCCACCAGCAGCTTCTCCTGCTCCTTAGACAGCACAGACAGGCTCCAAATCACCGCAGCTAATTCATCAAATATCTGGGTTGCTTCAATAGATGTTGAGGAGTTTATTTCAGTTTCCTCTCACCTTAAAGAAGGGGGAAGTACAGCAGCTATGTGCTGATCCTTGAGGGTGCCTTGGCCGTGCTGGGATTCCATATGTGAGGAGATGCAGCAGGATTTCCTTGGACCAGCTGTGCTCTGCCCTGGGGTATGGGCCCAAAACTGGGCAATTTTGGAACTGCAGGGCTCCTTGATTAACATCATGGTATGCAAAGATGTGCACCCATCTCTGAAAGGAGCAGGGCTCTGCTGAGCAGCAGTGAACAATGGTTTAAAGCCAGCAGCTAAGGAACATCAGAGGAAACAGTGTTGGAGGGGGATTAAAGGGAGGTAGCATGTAATTATCCCAGTTGGAACCCAGCCTGGAGCTGCATTTCAAACTGCTTTTCCTTTTTCAAGAATAATGACAATGAAAACACTTAAGCAACACTGTCAAAACAGATGTCAATATTCCATTCAAAACATGTAGGAGCTTTTCATTATTAAAGAGGAACAACTGAGAACACCAGAAGTTACAGATTTTACACATCTCTTGTCTGCCAGTTTGTCAACTGCAAGAAATAAAGTCAGCGCTCAGACCCAGCTGGTTAGAAGGAAGAGGTTAAAGTCAGCAGTAATTAAAAAAATCTGAATAATGGTGTGTTTATTGCTAAGCAGGGCTCTGTGGCACCACTCAAGGCCTGGCTGTGCCCTTTGACACAAGTGAGGAGCAGGGATTGTAGCAGAGCAAACTGTGGGAGACATTTCACTGACAATGCTGTGCTCGCCTGCACCGCTGCTGCAGGCCCTGCAATCCCCCCTGGTGCTGAAAAGCAAAGAGATTAAAAGTTAAAAGTGAGGTGCTCAGTCGCTTTCAGCTTGGGAGGAGCTGAGCATGCACACCACGTCACAGACAGGAGGATTTTCTGAGAAGTCAGTGTCCTCTAAGAGTTTATAGGAACGCCACAAAAGGTTTTTCATGTTCCTTTCAAGTGAAAGAGCAGCTCTGATAGCATCTACTCCTATTGAACTTTTTATTCATTCCAAACTTTCTTTTGTTCTCCAGGGTTGTTTTTTTCTTGGCAAACACAGGGAATTTACTTGGGTACAGAAGTACATCTTGACCAAGAATTTTGCAGTTAAAGTATTTCTCTCTTTGTTGGATGGAATTAAAAAAAACCCACTGTGACATTTCGCTATCCCAAAATTATTTCTACCATCTCAAATGTTCTTCTGTGCCAGGATAGGAAATAAAACATAATGGATTTTGGGCACAGAGGGGGAGATGCATTTTGTTTATTTTTTAATTTTAAAGCAATGAGCTAAACATTAGTCACAGCAAATAGGAAGCAAAATTTATCATAAACATCACCAGTGTCTGGGTGTCTGAAATAATAGATGCTTTTGTATTTTCAAGTAACCATTTGAACAGATCATTTCTGACCCACCTACTGGTGGGCTGGCACACACAAAGTAATTAATAAAGGGATAATGCAAAAGTTAGCTCCAACTTGCACCAGTGGAGATTTCTTGCCATCAGCAGAGCTTGCCCCAGTACAAATTTGGCTTTAGAATCTGAGTTTTTCCAGAATCAGTTTTCCAAACAGAACTAAATGAAAGAGCTGGATGCAGAGTGAACTCTTGGAAAGCTGGCTTGATTATTAAAAGCTGAAACCAGAGAAGCAGCCTTCACAATTAATGTAATACTGATCCAAAGGCAATTAATTTTAACTTTGGATGAATAAGAACGAAATTTGCCAGACTTTAAAAGCTTGCTTTTCCCCATCCTGCCTGCTTTCCTCTCTGTAACTGACACCACACAATTTTCTCACACAAAAGCCTATATGGTCATTATGGCACATTAGGGCAAGTTTTACAGTTTGCTATCTATGAGAGAAAAGAGAACAGCTCTTCTTTGTCCTCCTCTGGATGAAATATTGTTGTTCCCAACTGCTGGATGCTGAATTCCGTGACTCAAGAAGTCCCCAGCTCATTGCTTACCCATGGTGAATGGATTTTTAAACCTCAGACTTCCTTCCTACATCATGAGAAAGTTCCTTTTAAATTGCCAGATGAGCCAGGTGTGAGTTGTGCATGGAGAGAAGGAGCTGCAGGGGCAATAATGCAGTGCCCAGCCAGCCTGGCAGTGCCAGCAGCAGCCTCACAACATCTCCAGAAATCAGCAATCCTAACTCCATTTCAACAAGCAGGTGTATTCTGGTTGCCCAAGCACAGGCTTCACTTTACACAAAAGAAAGTCATGTTTAAATGCAGCAATTCCCTTCACCTCTGCTCCAAAAGCAAGATTAGCTTTACATATCAAGGCACTTTCTTCTAGAATAAATGAAATGACTCTATTAACCTTACCTTCACCCTGTTCTGGAAAAAGGGAAAAATTCTTTTAAAACATTTGATAAGCAATTTTAGGGGATCACAAGCAGCACTACCCACAGGCATGTCAATGAATTTATTTGTGCATTCTTAAATTGCCCCAAGCATACTTGAACACTTCCTAAACTTGAATCTGATGACTGAAAAAAGGAGACTCAGTAACCACTTCCTTCTGCTGTTGGATTAAAGCATAAGAATTCAGCAAGCCTTAATTCCTTTTAGTTCAATTCTAAGCCTGTACAATTCAGCTGTTCTGGTGAATCTGAACTTGCCAACTTGCAGCCTTGCAATTTTCAAGATCAGGAACAGCTGGAGGCCAGGCAGGCTCCAGCTCTTGAAACTTGGGCACAATTCCATTCTCTTATCAGTTTGCAAATGCATAATGAAAATGAGATAATGAAAATGGAAATATAGGGTGAGTCAGAGCTAGTGTTGGGAAGGTTATTTTGGGTCTTCATTTTACTTAAGGGTGGCAGTTGTAAGAAGTATGCTCAATATTTGTTGATGAACCCTGACATTTTATATACTGGTTTTTAATAGAAAATTCTTTTTCTTTGCACAGACTATCAGTACAAGGGGTACTATTATATTAGCCTCATACGAGATGAACTTTTTATATCTTCATTTGCCTACATAATTGATTGTCACTTTTTTCATTTAACTGCTGTTTTTCCACTCAATGAGAGTGGAATTCAAGCGACATTAAAGTGAAAAATTGTGTGTGAAAGCATATTATAGACCAGCTTAGCAACTCTATTCAGTGATCCTATTTTTATATTGTAGTTTATCACTTCTAAAAAACTACAACTGCTTTCTCCTTCTTCTTACTTGTGTGACTGTCAACATTAGCAGTTAGAGAAGTTTTAGAATTTTACCTGTTGTATCTGAACACCAGAAAGACATAACCATGAAAAGTTTTTACTTTAGTAGTACTGCTTGATGTGCTGACATTGAGTTTATATGACCTGGATCAAACTTGCTCTCGCTGAAATCTGTGGCAGATAATGTTTAAAAGTCTACCTGGGACACAGGATACTTGTATCCAGACTGAAAATGTGGGAGTCAGGTTTTTAACTTATTCACAGTATAAGATCTTCCTTGTTTAATCCCTCTTACCAACTGCCAAACTGAGAAAAATTAAAAATAATGAAAATAGTAATCTTGACTGAGTAGTACTGAGAAATCCAGTTACTAAATACTTCAGTATTTTAGGGAATGTTACAGGGAGTAAATATTAGGCAGGAATTCACTCTTAGTTATCTGCTGAGGACTGTTCTCAGTACATTTGGTTCTCCAGTTGGCTCCTCTGCAGCCAGAGAGATAGCAATTAATTGCTTCCCTTGATTAGAACTCACAGCTGCACCTACAGCAAGAAGGCTCCTTCTGAAATTAACTGAGCTATCAATCAGCAGAATAATTTGCTAGGCTGAAAAGCAACTGGTCAGCTGTGTACTTATCAACAAAAGCAGCGAAGTTTCTCTGGGAAAAGTCCTAATGTTTGATAAAACAATCATATGCTGCTCTCCAGCCTCAAACATCAATATAAATCATTGCCTTCTGCACTTTAACTTTTCCCAGCTTTCTTGTCTGTGTGCTACTGTGTTTGCAAAATAAATCCTTTCAGGTTTCTCTGATGGATTTTAACATGCAGCACCAACCATGTGCTCTCATCCAGGGGCTGATGAGACTTTCTGATTCCATTTCTTTATGATGTTCTCTTTGGAAATCAGGCAAACCTGAAGTAAACAAGGACCTTGCTGCATCTTACTCTAACTACTAACAAAGTTCAGGTTCCAAGGAAAGCAAGCATAACAAATCACCTGCTCTGAATATTTTGGAAGAAAAAGTTACATGAAACAGCTTACTACACTAATTGTTTCAGCCATTGCAGCGCACAGGGTAATTTGAGATTTTGTATCACCTGCCAGACAGCACATGTGGGCATTGAGGCCAAAGTTATTTTTTAAGAGGAAACTCAAGCTTTTTTCTGCTATAGGAAGCCTTGGATCTAACTACATTGGCTGTGGTAACCCCTTTAGTTCAAATCCCAGCCTTCAAATAGATGTTCATCGGTTTTTCCTTGTTTATATTTGTTAATTCTGAACTAAGCTCCTTGATGCTTAATTATGATCACTGACAGGCTCTTCTTCCCCCTCAGCCTGTGCACAGAAAAAACAAGTAAACTTATTTTCTACAGAAAACCAAGTACTCATTGCCTCTCATGTACCTTTCTGACCCTGGTGCCACAGGAGCAATTGCAAGAACATTTATCACAATTGTGTTTCTGCACATTTTCTAAAACCCACGCCTGTAATGGCTGCTGTCCTCTGGGTTATGCCCAGCAGGTAATAATTCACAGGCTCTATTTCTGATATAGAGGATCAGCTAAGCTGTGCACCAAGAGCTTTGCAAAGTGATGTCTGGGGCCAGGTTACAGAAACTATTTCCCAACTCTTTCCCAAGCTCACAAAGCTGACACAACACTTGCAACACAGAATCCATGGCAAAAGCTCTTCCCTCACATCTCACAGTCTCACGTTTACAGCTTCACTATCAATTTAAACCTTAACTGGTATTATTAAAATACCTATAAGTATTCTGCTGTTAGATTTGTAAGTAAAAGAGCAAATAAATAATAGCAAATGTTTTTGTCTAATTTTATCTGATGACTCAGTGGGATTACTAATGTTTTCTATGCATGCATTTTGAAGGTATCCGGGACTTTGCACAAGAAAAATCCTGCTATTCAAGGATTAAAAGGGCTGAACTGTGCCATTCAATAATATGTCAATAATTTCTCCATGTCATACTGCATAAATATTAGTCAAGGGTTCAATCTTTCACAGCAGAGCAGTTTGTCCAACATGATGTAGGGATTTTTTGGAGTCCAGTACGTGGTTGGCAAGTGAAATTCCTGCAACAAAGACAGAATTTCCCCTGGGCATCCCCTAAGTGTCAGGAGCTCCAGGTTCAGCCACAGCTTCCTCAGCAGGAACATCGCTGCCCTTTGAGCTGTGGGAAGGGGAGGCATTTTATTAACTGCAATTAGAAGAGAGTTAAGCCAGAGATGAGCACATTACAAACCTCCCAAGTGTCTTTCTGTAAATAACTTGGACATTTTTATGCCCCAGGCATATTTTACACATTATTTCTGGAGGTTACAAAGCACTTCCTGCCACACAAATGAATGCATACAATGCCATAGTGAATATGCTTGCTATAAGTCATGATTGTCAATTAACAACAAAAGATCAGTCATCAGATTAACTTGTTTTAGCAATTACAACTTCTGATGTGTTAGAAGTCATTGTCATTGAAGCAGTGACTTCCTTTGGGGTCCTCATGATGGAATTTAGAGTTCACAGAATAGACACTGTGCTGGAGCACTGAATTGCTGAAGTGCTTGTGCTTTGAGGAAATAAGAAAATGGAAGTGTAATTTCCTTTTTTTAGTGGAAGATTAACAGAATATTTCCAGCAGCTCAAAAGCCAGGCATCCTAAAGGCAAATTTTGGTATTATCAGCTCATTCCAAGACACAGCAATAAAACTGAGCTACATTAAATGGGTGTAAGGTGGAGAGCAAGGTCAGCCTCACAGTTAAGATTATCAAGAATCAGAACCAATCACAGGGAAAATATCAGCTCAGTCTGTTTTGCACTATTATTAGTATGTTTCAAATAAGTTTGTTAATTCTTTTGAACAAAGTGATTGGGTGATATTATGACATATAAAGGTATTTTAAATTTTAGTTTTCTAAATTGCTTTCTGATCTGTTCTTCCTGCCACAGGGCAAAAGGTTCTGGTGCTACCATTGTCAGAAATATTTCTGTATTCCAGTTAAAGTAGACTTGGAATAACTGGATTCAAGGCAGATATTGTAATTAGAAAGCTGCATGTGTATAGGTCTACATATTTTTGGACTGAAAATATACATCTTAATCCTCTCAAAATCCATTTTCAGAGGTAAGAGAACCAAAAGAAATGCGTTCTCTTTACAGAGCAACTGTAGCAGCAGTAAACTGAATTTAATGTCACTGCAAACTGTGTGTGCTGTGTGTTTCAACATTCCCTAAATCTGGAAGAACTTCCAAGAAGCTGCCTGACAGAGGGAAGCACTGCAGCAGCTCTGGGCTGGCAGGACAGGAATGACTGCAGCAAACAGGCTGTGCTGTGAGTTCCTTGTGATCAGACAGCCCACCAGGCTCTTCAGGAGCCTTGCAGCACTACCCATATAAATTTTATTCCTTGGTATTTTTTTAGAATCGGGAATTTTAGCTGAAATCAATAAAGAAATTCAGCATTGAATAAAAGACGATGATTGCTCGCCTACAGCTCCGTCTAGATGTTCATCAGGTTAAAAGCAGGTTTTTGGGGTTTTAACTCTCCTGGCTTTGATTTGCATTCATTTTATCCCGTGTTCCTTCACTAATTAAGGTTTTAGGAATGCTTTTTGGGAGCTCTGATCCAGCATCTCTGAGCGCAGTACGAGTGAGCTTCCTGTAGGGTACTGACCCATAACTGTGAACAGATGTGCTGCTTTGAGGCAGGCAGAGGTTACAGATGTTCTGCTGCCAGAAAAGCAACGCTGTTATTTCAGAGCAGCTCAGAGCACCTTGACCCATCCAAGGAACACCTTACCCTTTGCTTTACTGTGCTGCCAGCTTTTGCTTCTTTTCATGCAACGTCGTGATGAAGCTTTAATGTGTGGGAGACAAGGCTGTTGCTGTTTATCAGGCCCTTTGAAATGTCCAAAGGCATTGCCAGCGCTGGGAAGCACAAGTTTTATTGAACTGACTCTGCAGTGAACTCTCTACACCAGGGTATTTTTGCTTCCCCCTCTCCAGCCCCCCCAGTTGGTTTTCTAATAAAGCAGCAGCTGACTCAGCAGGTATGCCCTGCTCTTTTCATTATCATTTTAGGAAGCTTGGAGGACAGGGATGCTGTAGAAAGCAGCTTTTCCAGTAAAGGGGAGTGATGGTTTTGGGGGAAGAACATATTAAAAAAATCACTTTTTAGTAGCTTTGACTTGCATTGCTTCTGATCTAGTTTCTCCTTCACGCTGAGGAGGCAGCAATGACAGCACTGAGGGCAGAAGGAGGATTAAGGGGTGACCCTCTCTGTTACTCACAGCTCCCATTCCCATGGATATTCCCTGGAAATGCTGATTTTTAAGCCTACACAAATTCTGAGCTCGGTTCTAGACCAAGAAGGTTTCAGGAAGGTTTTTAAGATGGGGTGAGTCTGCTAGAAATAACAAACAAGAGAAAATATTCACTGGAATGAAACTAAAAATGCTTTTTGTGATTCGAAAGCATCAAGGCGAGCACAACAGCATTTCTTTTAAAACTGCAAATTAGAAATAAAATTAAAAAATGCCACAATTATTTTCTTCCCTACTTCAGTTATGTGTAAGGGCTGCTGCTTCCATGTGTGTGAAGATTAGAAAGAGTTTAGGCCAAAATGTTCTGCAAGAAAATTAATCTTCTGTTGTCTGTCTAAAGCATTTTGGGATACACTTGGTAATCTAAGCAGTTCTACTCCATTTCTTACTGTCAAGTTCTACATTTATCTTTGCTCACTTTCTGAGAAAATAATGAAACACTGTTTTCAAAGTGGCACAATAACAGATGTTTCTAGAAGGAGAGTGATTTCCTTTCCAGAGAATACTGCACAATTGATTTTCAGCCTGCATTAAAGCACTGAATACAGGTGGTTTGATAATAAATCCTTATAAAATCATGTAAGTGCAATGGTTAAATTTCAACTTTAAAAATAATTATTAAAAAAAAGAAATAAAAATGATCAGCAGCTAAGGGATGTTAGTACATATTAGCTTTTAACTGAGGGAAACCCACTCATTTGAGGCAAAGCAATCCTGCCACCAGCTTTGGATGATTGCTTTGCAGAGGTGCAGAACAGCCTGGATTATCTGGGGGGAAATATCACTGCAAGTCCATCCTGCCCGTGCCATTGAGAACGTGAGGAATCTTAAACTGCAAGTGCTGACACATGAGCAACTTGGCAAACAAGTAACTCAGCAAAAGGTGGAATATCAAGATTTCTGCTAAACACTGCAGCTGCACTGACCCAGCTCCTGCCTCCCTTGCTTCTCCATCAGCTCAGAGATTGCATCCACTGCAGGCAGCAGAGCCTCACCTGGGAGCTGCTGCTCTTCCCCAGCAGAAAGCTGCTCTGGCAAAGCGAGGTGCCCTTGCTGGGGGTGGCTCTGCAGCCCCTGCTGGGTTTGTGAAGCCGGGGTAGGTTTGGGGACACAGTTCCTTCATTCTGCTTAGCAATGGGTTCGTGTTTACTGAGGAAACCTGGTATAAACCAGCTCCTTCTTGCCTGGCAGAACTGGATCTGTAAATCAGGAAGGTATTAAAATAGGTCTGTCCTTATCCATGAAATAGGCACTGAATGCACACAAAGGACAAACAGGAATTAGGAGGCAAAAAGAGCCATTTTAGGCAGTAAATTGAGAGTGGCTGTTGTTGTTCATGGTAATCAGGTGCTGTGGTACTTCCACAACCAATCACAATAAGAATTGAAGGTGGATGTTCTTCACCACTCATATAAAATTGAAATCCTGTGCTAAACATCACTGATTACATTTTTATTGTCTTAATTGCTACTATTTTATGATATGCATTATTAATTATTTATGTATATGCTCCATACAAAGCAGATAAGATTTGAGTTTTTCTCACATTTGCAAAGTGGGCATAGCTACATGATAATTTTATCCTCAATCCTGAAAAGCATTAGTTAAGTTCCATTTGGGAAATTTAACTGAATTAAAAAAATTATTTTCATCTCAGATCAATGTAGAAAGAAACAATAGAAACCAATGAATGTAATGAGATGAAGAAAGAAACTATCCTGCAGAACTGTCCAGATGCAGCCAGCTGTTATTAGGGATATTCTAATCTTGCAATCAATCCTTAGTCTCATAGAACTAAACAGCTTTCTGACTTCAGAACTATGAGGTTTGTTGATTATGTCTTTGAACTTAGATAGTCCAAGTACAAAACAGCTGTTTTTCACAAAAAAAATCAGACTTACTAAAAACAGCAGCATGAGGATGGTTTCTGCTAACACCACTACTGCATGTAGCCTCATTCACCAGGCAAAACCATTGTAAGCAACTAGATTAAATAAAGGGTAAATGATGGAAAAGATAGAATATTCTGACTGGAGCTGGTTTATATTCTCTTTAACTTGTCTTAATTGCAATCAAAATAATGACATGCATTGCTAATCACATCACCTTGGATTCATAAGGCATTAGAAAAGTAAGAACAACACAACAGCTACAGAGACATGTAAGTATTTCTAAACTTCAAAGATAAAAGGGAGGCTAGAGACAACTATCAAATGAACATGGAGCAGCTCAGCTCTGTGCTAATTAAGAACCACAGCACACTCTTTCTTAAAAGCACACTCAGACTGAAGTTTTACCTTTTGAGTGTTAACTCTCTTAATGCTTTGTAACAGTCTAAGAATTTGATAACCACCTGGGTTAAGACCCTTCCCCTTCACACTGATTTAAGCTGGAGTTCAGGATCTGGATCTGTGCCATGCTGCTCTCGCGTTCATTAAAGCTCTGTGAGGGAGATGTCATTCCCCTCACCATCATCCTCCAAATCTTCATCTTCATTATCCTTCTACCTTGTAATGGGCTCAAGTGAATGGTGCCATTCCTCAATTTGATGTTTTCTGTTTTACTTTGCAGGGCAATATGTGATATATGTACTGATTCAGAATCAATACAGATGTTACAATGGTAGCACTCACCCAAAGAGTAACTCTTCCAACAACAAGAAGTAATCAATCTTACATGAAAACAACTGTAATCCAGCTGGCTGTCCATTATCTACTGAATTGGGAAGGAGGACAGTAAAGGGAAAGCCATGGCTGAAATGGTTACCAGAGAGCTGTGTGGGGCCAGGCAAGGCTCACCAGGATAATGATGAGTGGGAGGAAACTCATCCTGCAGAGGAAAGGATTTCTGCACATTGGTGCTCACTGCTCTTGGCTGTAGAAGGAACCACGGGACGTGGAAAAGCATCTTTGTAGACCCACATCTGCTCCATAGAAAAAGCTTCTTGGGCCCAAGAATGTTGGGGAGAGTGCACCAGGCAGGTCCCCTTGGGTGTCCCTCATGTCAGCCCTGGTTGGGCTCCACTCAGAGCAGCTCCCTGCAGGCTTGTGCATCAGTTTCTGTGCTGGAAGTCAGGCTTTGGTTTTAAACATCGGTAGAGCACAAACCTTCAGCATCCTGCTTATGAAATTGCCCACTGAAGTCTACAAAGGTTTTGTATTTGAAACAATTACACCTCTAATAAGTGATCTAAATGTCATCTTATAAATTAAGAAGAGGGTGTTCACACATAAAACTCATTTGTTCCCATGTTTCTGTTCAGTTATTTAGGAACAAGAAAACAGAATGAAATTCCATAGCTGTACTGCATTAGAAATGCTGTCAAGACTGGCTGAAGATTACTGATTCTGCTTCAGCTGGAATTTGTACAAGTAATGTTATCTAAAGAAGAACCACATGATGGCAAATTGAGAAGCACAGAATGAAAACTATTAAAGTTTAACCTAGCGGCAAAGTAATTAAAAAAAAAAAGAGAGACATTCAGCAATCCATGTGAACATCTAAGATACCCAATGAGCAAACCAAATTCCTCCAACTTCTCTTTATCAAGCCCTAGTAAAAGTCATATATTCAGAGCATCTCATTCAATTATAGATCCACCAGTTACTTTCCCTTGCTAATGCTGCATCTGTTGATTTATAATTCATTGAAGAGGACTGATGCTTGAGAACAACAGAACATGCCAATTTTACAAAGTGCCATATGCAAAAGGAAAATTACAAAGAAAAAAAATCTACTTATTCAAATAATTTAACTCTATCAGTATGTATTATCTTAGCACAGGCAGTTATTATTTGATATGTACCAAACCTCCTTCTCTGAATGTTATTTAGATTAGAAGTATGAGCAGTTTAGTTTGAAGAGGGTCTCAGACAATAAATTACCTTCACTTGCAAATACTCACTTTTATTGAGTATTAATACTCACTTTTATTGAATATTTTATCAAGTATTTGCTTGTTTAAATGCTGGAGTAGTGGTACTCAGCATTAGCACTGCTCACTATACAACACTGATGCATGTTCCATGAAATACAACAAAAAAAGAGTCATGGGGTGAACAGTCACAGCCAAACATATGGCAGCAACTTGTGCAGTGAAATGGAGCAACAGTAAACCAGGAAAAGAAAGATAATACTGGACAGCACTTTCCTCAGCTAAGAAATTCTGAGCCTTGTAGTTACAGCACAAGTGAAGGAGACAGGAAATCTGGGATTTATTCTGGGATCTGTCACAGATTTCCTGCATGGCTTTAAGAAAGTCCTGTGGGGTTAACTTCAGCCATGGGCTCTTGTTCCTGTGAGAGCAGCTCATACCCCTATCTCAACCCTCCTTTACAGTGTGAGCTAATTAACACTAAGGGAGGTGATATTTGTGCAGATTTTGTACAGAAAAAACAGCAGAACCAGGTCTAATGCAGGTGAAACTGTATGATCACAGCAGCCTGGGCAATAATGGACCAAACACCAAGGCAGGCAACACCCCCTCCCCAGGAGCTGGCAGGGAGGGAGTAAAAAGGATGTGCACTGCAGTTGTGACACTGCGGGAATCAGGAAACAGAAATTTATCTCCACTGGAAGCCAAGACTTCATTTCCCTACTTTCTTCCAAGCCTAAAAACTAAAGAGGGACATAGAGGGCTTCTAATTTCTTGAGTGACACCTCCTTTCCAGTTGTCACACAGAGTGCATTCTCCTTGTGCAATCCTGCTGTGGGAAACCAAGGCAGTCATTCTCCTAAAAGACTCCTTCACATGCTCAGCTAAGTTAGCCCAGAGCTTTCAGTTAGAGAAAGCAGTATGATGATTTCAGCAGGTCAGCTTTATTCCTCAGGCTTTAAGCCTTTCTCAGGTTTAATGTCTGAGATTTGAGCAAAACAGAAAAAATCCCACATGTTCCTGTTGGGACCTGATACCCTTTTGGGTTCTTCTGGCTGGAGAGATGGTTCCATTCATTCTCTGAGGACTACCCCAAATGAAGACAACTAATCCACAATAAACCACTTGATTTAGGTCACTTGCCTGGTGCTCCCAGATGATCCCTTTTTATCCTTTGTGTTCTGAACTATTTTGTTTCTACTCAGTGTTGCTACCTGCAAGAGAAGTAAAACCTCTAGAAGACAGGTCAATGATGCTCTGGTGTTCAGTTAACAAGGATCTGGAACCAGGCATTACCCAACTGAATTTCCCACCCTCTAGCCAATGGGGTTATTGAATCACAGCAGGTGTTTCTACTTGTTTCATGATGTTAATAGATGCTTGGATGCTAACTGAGTTTGTAGTAACACATTTGTAGCTTTTGGTTATTTATGGAAAATGCAGTCTAGAAAAGCCTTATTTTGACTTTGGTCTGTGTGAAGAATTTATCAAACTTCTGTAGTGATTTATTTTAGTATGTGCATCAAATCTTCAGCTGAAGAATGACTTGCTTGAACTTTCATTTTTCAGAGAAAGACAAGACTGGAATTGGACACTTGGGTCATAAAATAATATTGCATCTCAATATATTAAATCATCCTCAAGAAGAAAGATGTGGCAACATAGAACTGCATCCACATAACCCTAAATCACAGCCTTTGGTACAAATTGTCTTTAGAGACAGTTGTGGGATTAAATTTCCAGGAGACCTGAAACCACATTTAACCACTGAAAATGAGGCATCTGGTTTCTCAAAGACATCCAGCTCAACTGGATCTGCTGGGCAATTGTGAGAAACCCATCACTGAAATCCTAACTGGAAACAAGTGACTAGTGATCCTATTCAGACCCACAAGCAGCACAACTCTAGAAATAAAACAGGAGGCAGGATAACAGCTTGTGTCCTGAGCTTCACGCTCAGCTTTGAATTCAGACTTGATTATGGATGGAAATGTAAACCTTAAAATCAAAGCTTTATAACAGAAAAAATTCAGCATACAGGGCCACAGGTTGCTTTTGTCCACTGTAACTCTTCCCTGGTGTGGAGGTAAATCCCATCCCTACAAAGCCTGGCACTGCATTGAAATGGTTGTGTCTGTCTGCTCACACTCATCCTCTTCCTCCTCAGCCACATGTGCAGCTTCACCTTCCAAGCAGCGTGCAGGAAGCAGTCCCTGAGCAAATTCCAACACCATGCCAAACACACAAACCTCCTCCTGATTTAGGGTCACTTATCAGCCCTCTTCTTCTTCACCAGCTCCTCCAGAGACCGACAGGAATATTCCCAGTAACAGGTCTAATCACAAGCATTAAGCATTCCACAGATCCTAAAGAGGTGCAGTGTTAGACCACACCAAAGTAACTGGCAATGGGCTTTCCCTTTCCTAAGGGCTCTAAGGACCCTAGAACAAAAATACTCTGGACATCATTTATCTCTTTAAATCCACAGTGACTCTAGAGACATTGATAGTGGAAAGATTTCTGACCTGAGGTATAAAACCAACATCTTCCTAAAACCTACAGGCTTAAGTTCTATGACTCTTGGACATAGCATAGGCAATGCAAATGTCTGTCCTAGTGGAATGTATCTGATTGCCACGTATTGTTCCAACTATTCTTTCCCCTGATGCTGTATCAGAGTCTTTAAAATCTCCTCAGAAAGTAGAAAATTCAAGTTTAGGGTAAAAATCTCTTCTATGGTGGAGTTTAAGATGCAAGACAGTCAAATCCGTAGAAAAATTAAAGATTATGAAATATTTCTTTGGCATGAGATGCATTTTGTGTAAGTTTTTACATTCTCTTTTCCAGAATTCACATCCATCTACCTAAACAAACCCTGCTCACCTGCATCCACGTTTTCTAGCATGAGTTTTGCTACTTGTCCCCATTCTTGAGTGTGTGTTAAATGCAGTTATAAATCACCTGGGGCTGCTCTTGTTGGCCTACAAGGGGAGTTCCCAGAGTCCCACACTGGCAGGGCTCAGCTATTCCAGCTGATAAATAAGGACACCATGGTGCTTCTCCTATGGAGCAAACACTCCTTGCCTAGAGTCCATTATTTCCCAGGAACACCAAAACCAGGCTCCAATTTGGAAACACAAAATGAGAAAGACTTTTCACATCTTCATTTGAGATTAGAGAAACAAGAAGTCTTTATTTATTTTAGCTCTAAGAATGACTCAAACTTTTGAAACAAAACTGAAATTGAGTGCTGCTCTTTTATAGCCTTGGGAAAGCTTCTCCACGCTGCGCTAACAGGAACAACAGAAAAACCTCCCAGTTATGACTGTATCAAATTTGGGCCATGTCTTTTTCACTGTGTTTGTGGGCCTCTAATGCTGACACCTTTCTGAGAATACAGGAGAACAAAAACACAAAAGGGAGGCTGATGGTGATGCTGCAGTTGTGATTGGGTCATTCTGAGCATGGGTGTGAGGTTCAGCTCATTGTTCACTACATGAGAAAAGATTCAGAAAGTTTTTAATAAATATTTTTTTCATGCTGTTACTGCATTTTGACAACAATCTAATTTTGTTAAAATATCATAAGAATAGTTTATTAACTCAGAGCATTCCTTCAAAATCTAAACTGAGTTCTACAGAACAGTTCCAGATAATTAACATCAGAACATGCCCATCTGTTTTTCTTCCTGGAAAAGTGGTACCTCAGAAATGAACTGAAATTAGCAATCACAAAGATTAAAAAAATGAAAAATCTCCTTCAAAAAAGGAAAATGTGTGAGTTAAAGACAACACAACCAATGACTGGATAATATGTGGATAATTTATACAGGACCATTGTCCTGTATAAATGACTGGATAATATATGGATAATTTAGACAAAACCATAGTCCTGTCTAAATTACAGTATTGTAACTCTTTTATTCTCTTATATATTACAGTTCTAGATAGTTTTGTGTTATAGCAGAGAGCACCTTTAGAATATTTTAATTTTTTTTTCATTTGCTAAGTCTTTATTGCCATGAAACAGACCCTCAGTCAGAGTAGATTCTTGTATATAATAAACTTTATAATTTTGTAATTTTTTTGCCAGTATCTTACACTATTACTGAAAATCTTACATAGATCTTCTAGGAAGCAGAGGAAGCATAATTATCCCTTTCTAATTATTGCACTTTGGCTTCCTTGGATTATTGGTTTAGCATGAAGATTTGTTTATGTTCACTGATACTTTGCTTAAGTTTATTCTTCATTTATTTGAATTTGCTGTTCCAAGGATATTTTACTGAACACTCCTTGTAAGACCTTCAACTGTGGCCACCCACACCCTGAAATTTTCTCTCTACCTAATCCTGCCTTATGTCATAACACAGTGTATATATATATATATATATATATATATATATATATATATATACAGTAATATGTATTTATATAAATATATATTATATAAAATATAGAAATATAATAAATAAATATAAAACCATTTATTAATATATAAATGTAATATATAATAAACAAATATTAAAATAGACATAATAAATATAATATAATATAATATAATATAATATAATATAATATAATATAATATAATATAATATAATATAATATAATATAATATAATATAATATAATATAATATAATATAATATAATATATATTATATTATATTATATTATATTATATTATATTATATTATATTATATTATATTATATTATATTATATTATATTATATTATATTATATTATATTATATTATATTATGTATATATAATATATATAAAATATTGTATTTACAACACAAATTTCTTCCAGCAAAATATACTGAGTATTTTGTATGTTATTTTAAAAAGCTTATGGAGCATTGCACAGTGTGTGTGTGTATACATAAACATGTGCACTTTCTAACCCCCCTAAGAACATGCACAGAGCCATTGTTGAAAATTTTCATTAAAACTGTGTAAAGGAAGTCCATCTGCCACAGCTCAGGATGTCCTGTTTCTCTGAGGAGCTTCAGCTATTGCTTGGCCATTTTCTCACTGAAAACATAAGTAGGAGACTTGAGGGCATTTAATCTGCTATTAAAACAAACTGATTTGGAATGGGTGTTGTGAAGAGTTTTCCCCCACCAGCTGAGAACCCTGAGGCAGGGACACCTCCGCAGACACAGCACACTCAGGTTTGTGTCCTCTGCACTGCTGCCATCAGTGGGAAGGGTGGGAGGAAAAATTCTTTCTGCAGGGAGGGCATATCATCTGGTCATTGAGATAACCTCAGAGAACAGCTTTGTTCCCAAGCAATATCTCTGCCCTGCTTGTGTTTCACAGCAGGGCCCAGCCAGGCCCTGGGGGCTGCTGGAGTGAAGAGGGCTGCAGCTCCTGCCCTGCCCCAGCCCCTCAGCACAGGGAAGGCACAGAGATCCTTGGCTTTTAAAGCACTGGGGACACAGTTTGGAGTTAGCCTGTGCTCATGGTATACATCTGCCTGCTCTGAGACTGATTGCTTTGCAAGAGGATGGGGACAGCTCTGTGGCCAGTTTGGATCCTGAATTTATTTTGAATCAAAACCCCAAAATTTCAAACCTCGGGAAAGTTCTTTCATGATTCATTGGGTGTATTTTGTTTTACTTTAGCACTGCTCTCCAAAATGTTCAGCTTTAATTTTACAGTTGATCAGTCTACAGGAAGTCCCAAATCTTATTTCCACTAAACAAGAGCTTTCCTTGTTTGTGTTCCTCATTGAGAAATAAAAGATTGTAGCCATGAGAGGTTTACACTTACATACAGTTGTTATGAGGACCCAAACCAAAATGTTTTTGGTGGAGACTGGTGTCAGTCCCAACCAAACAAAACCAAATGCCACAGGGATACGCCCTATTACCAGGAAAAGAAGAGAAGGACAGAAAGAGACAATGGGTGGAAAAAAAGGAAGTGCACAAAGGGTCAAAAATGTCAAAATAAAGCACCAGTGGGGAACATGGAGCAGAGAGACCAATGGCAAAGAAGAGACTGGGGGCAGAGAAGGGTCATTAATAAAGGCCACAAATATCTTAGTTTTCCCATCCAAGTTCCCTTTCCCAATGGAATGACTACTGGTGTTTATCACAAGACAGCCCTGGATGCCGCACTAGGATGGAGAAAGCAACAAGGAGACACTGGAAATCAAATGTCTGCTCTGGGCTCTGCCTCTCCTTTTGGGCATGGAAAGCAGCATTGCCTCTGAGAAGAGAGAGAATGAGACAGTGCTCCCTTCACCCTACATTCCAGGACAACCACAGGCCATGGATGGCCCTTCAATTCCATCAGAGCACAGCTGAAAGAGCCTTTTCACCCTCCTGTTGCAGAGGCAGACACACCTGCAGACACAAACCCTTCCTGCCCCATGGAGAGCCCTCCAGTGCAGGGGCAATCAACCATTCTGGGATGCCTTAAGCAAAATCCCCACCCCTGACAGCCATGGTGGGCCCTCACCATTCCAGATTTCCCCCTTGTCTGAACAGCAATAATACACTCCATGCAAAATTCCTCAAGAAATTATTTCTACCTGCCTGCCTGCAAAGTGAGATCATTGAGCCTGACAAACATAGGGCACCAGCTTATCTTGATAAAAAGTGACCCTCACAGGCTGGTCAGGAGGGAGACCTAAAGCAGAGGTAGGCTATGAAAAGGAAAAGTAGAAACACACCTCAAGGGGTTCAGCTTCACTCCCAAAACACACATAATATTTTCTATATTTTCTAGACACCCTGTGCAGGATTGGGCCCTTCAACAACTGTCAGTTGTGTGGTTTTGAAGCCACTTCTTTTGAAGTCACCCAAAAGCATTCAAACACTGACAGCTGCTGCACTGGCTGTCCTCAGGATGGCTCCATGGCTTGAAATAGGGGTACATGTTTCCTATTGCCACCTGAGTTTTTAATGTCCATTCTCATCATTGCCCTGACACCAAGTAAAAGGTTATTTGAGGAGAGAGGAGAGGGCAACATCTTGTCATTCCTCCTTCTTCTTTCATGGTAAGGAACACCCTAATGATGCCAGGAACTGGAAATTCTGCCTTTTGATAGATTAATCAATTGGAGAGCTTTACAGCAGAC
This sequence comes from Melospiza georgiana, assembly GCF_028018845.1. Lineage (NCBI taxonomy): Eukaryota > Metazoa > Chordata > Aves > Passeriformes > Passerellidae > Melospiza > Melospiza georgiana. The sequence continues at coordinate 22,608,455 of NC_080439.1, read as the reverse complement.
CAAAAAAACGGGTAAATGTTGTACTCACCAGTCTAACTCATTAAGAAATGTTCCCCGTGTAGTCATAATGCAGGAAAAAGGAAGTTTGCACAGCTTTTAGACTGCAAAAAAGGAGCATTTACACATTATAATTGTTTTCATAATAAGAAGGCAATATTACAAATATTTTTGAAACACGAGGATTCTCTCACATGTGGAGACTTTCGCTGCTGCCGTTCCCTGGATGTCGCACAGCCACATTGCCATCTAGCGCCAGAGGCCACACCCGCAGCAACACCTTGGAAAGGATATTCCAAATTAGTTCTCAATAACAAACACAGATCGGTTTTGTTCTTCACAAGTGCAGTACTATATGATAGAACAATCACATCTAACAGATGTCAAGGAAGATTTTTTTGTTAGTTATTTTTTTAGTTGTATTGAGGAAACTATGAGGAGAAAGCAAAAAAAAGTCTGACTACAAGCAATGTTGAACTATCAGTAGGAAATACAATAATATTTCGAGAATATAATAAATTGCACATATTTTATCAGCATTTAGAAGAAGTTTTATTGAATCTACAATGAAAAAAAGAGAGAAGAAAGGAGAAAAGAGTGAACAACTAATTCAAATTATGCTCTCTGCTTTAAAGGCAAATATTCGGTCCTTCAGGCAGAAATGTGCATTAAATGGCACAGTTAATTTTGGAGTGTTACAAAAAACCCTCCAAGCAATACTCTGCTTAATTTGCACGTATCAATCGAAAACTCCCCTGCCTCCCTACAAAAATGAAATTGTCTCAGTGCTGCCAAACTCTCCTGTGAAATACCCTTGGCTTGGCTGCATCTCAGTAAAATACCTTGTAAGGTTTAGGAGAGGTCTGTGCTGTTGCAGAGACTCGAAAGGGATGGAATCCAGTTTGCTTTTCCATTTAAGCTCCCTTTCAGAGTCGGATCCTGAATTTCTGTGTCACAAACTACTGTGCTTTTAATCAAAATTCACAAGAAAATTATTGACTCTGTTTAGTGAAGAACAAAATGTTTTTAGGGAGGGCTTGAACAGAGGGAACAGGAAAGTCTGAGATCAGTTTTGGGCAGATATAAAACTGCATCTTGAGGTTGCAATTACCTGAAAAGCTGCTAAGAAACTGGGAAGATTCCTCTTCCATTTTTCCTTCAGAGGATCAGGAACTCAGTGGGTCCCTCTGTAACTCGACTCAGCTCACTAACCAAAAAGAAAATGGATTCATTGTTTCCACTTGGATAATATACTGAAGGTGTTTATGAAAAGATATAATGTGTGTATTTGGTGTGGGTATAAAGGGAGGAATCAGATACAGCCTGCCCAGAAACGGGTATATAAAAGGGAAGACCAAGACATTCCCTTTTCCTGTGCAGTTGTAAAAAAATTAAATAAATAAAAAGATCTAACCAGACAAAAACACTTGGACTTCTAGCACTTTTAACTTTAATTTTCAGTCTACTTGCTTGCTGAAGGGTTGTTTTTTATCCCCTTCCCCAACAATGAAAGAATTCCCTGCTCTGTGTGTCCCACACTCATCCCTCAGACAATGGGGACACCCTGCTCTGTGCACAGGGCAGTCAGGTCTGTCTTTTATATTTCTATCACTAATATTTCCCCTGCCATGCTTGGCTGTCTGCTGGCTTTTACTTCCCTGAAAGCATTTAATAAAACCACTTCTAGATGCCTCCAGCTGCCCGGCTACATTATTTATTAAGATATGAAATATGTGCCTTCACAAAATGCCACTGCATTGCTGCAGAATGCTGTGGGCAGCAGGCAGGGCATGCAGGAGAAAGACCTGTGGAAATGCAGGGCTCTGCCCAGAAACACTCTCTGAAAACCCCCAGAAGCATAAATGCAATTGATTCCTCAGTGTACAGTCTTAAAACAATTTATGAAGAGCATATATATATATATATATTTTGGCCCAAATACAGCAGGGATAGCACCAGCTGAATAATTTTTTGTTGCAGCTCTTCTGGAAATCATCTGGTGATGGCTCATTCTCCAATCAGACAATTTGTCCAAAAAATGGAGGAGAGCCTTTCTATAGCTACGGTGAGCTAATAAAATGTCAAGAGGTTTATTTGGGAATAAATGCAAAAAACAATCTGGTAACTATTTGACAAATTAATTATATTTCTGTTTTGGTTTCTAGAATTTTCTTGCTTCCTTTCTACTTAAGCAAGTCAGTTAGCACAAACACAACTGGAAAGTGTCCTTGTGAGACTGGCTCTTCCCTAAAGAGCTGAATAACCATTTTTTCCTGGGCCTAAACACAACCTTCATATCAAACAGGTAAATAGAGCTGTTTGATTAGCAAATGAAAATGTTTCTGCTTAAAATGAAAATGAAAAAAATGTTGGATTTAGCAGGAATGGCTAAGATTTTAACTGACACAAAATTCTTTTAGCTCTGCTTCTGTGAGATAAAAATATCTTTAACTTTCTGAGGCTTTTCTTTCACTTATTTGATCCTGAAGAAAAGATAGTGTAGATTTATGTGTTGTTTGTCCTGGAGAGCACAGCTGGTTTAACTTCTCTGTCAGACCCCCAGGATCCTGTCTTTAAAATGACTTTTTAAAATCCACAGTGGGTTTGCCTAAGCAAATTTAATTTGTATTACAGTTTGGATCCAAAGGAAAGGATAAGAAAAAAACAGAAGGAAAAAAACAAACACACAAACAGATCTCCAGTGCCACCTTTAAAAGAGAGGTGATTCTATTTTAAATAGTGTGATATTGGTATGAAATAGTTAAAAATGTTGACCCTATCCTGCAGGCTATTTATATATATGATAGCAAGCCAAAGGTACACATTGCCCTTATCAACAACAACAAAGTAAATGAAAAAGTGCAGACTGTTAAATAGCAAACTACAGGAGTTATTTCCACAAAAAATTCAATTGGGGAAAGACAAAAGAAGAATCAAGGTGACAAAACAAATCCTAATAAACCCAGATGAATTCAAAGTGATATGAAGACAGGAAGGCTTAGGGGTACTATAAAGAACAAGTAAGACACTTAAAGAAAAATAATTGCATAAAAAGAGAAGTGAAATTGTAAAAGAATCCCAGACAGATGAGTCTCAGAGGGAAAAAGAACTTGAGAAGGCAATGGCATGCAGATAAGAGTAGTTTCTTGGCATCACTAAGCAGCAAGATGGTTGGTGTTAAACTGGAAAAAATAAACAAACACAATTATAGAAATTGAACTGGTTTTGGAGAAAAAATTAATGTATTTAACTGTTACAAGTCACAAGAAGAGAAACATACTCACCTTCTGAGGCAATTTAAGAGTGAAGTACTTGCTTATTAATAAAATCAAGAGCAAGCTGGAAGAAAGAAAACTTGGCTTGAGTGGTATTAAACCAGTTTATAACTAGGAGGATGCGCTTCTTTGCCAGGTAAATTCATTGATAAAATAATTAAATAAAAAGCCATAAAATGAGTCAATAGCCCAGATGAAACTTGGATCTAAAAAAGCAGGAAAACCAGACCTCCAGGCTTCTTTGTAAGGATCACAAAACACAACAGTGTAACTAGCAGACACACGGGATTTAGATTTTTATGAAACCTTTGACAACAGACCAGGCAATACACACAACACACATCTAGGTTTAATTTGGACAGTTTCGGTTTCAGAAGATTCCCTCAGGTGTCAGGTTTCAGTGAAAACCAGATAAAAGTACAATTATGAGAACAAGGTATTGACTACTTGTGCTAGCAACAGGAGAGAAGGAAAAGAATTACAATTAACCTTTGAATTGGAAGGTGCTGTCTTCTCCTAATTTTCCTGTGCCCAAAGAACAAAACAAATCAACAAATCTGCCAGAATCATTGCTCTTCCTTCTCCTGTGAAAACAAAGGGATCAGACACATCCCACCTGCCCACACATAACAGTTTGTGCTGCACACCAGATTTAGTTCACAGTGCCCTGGCAAGTGCTTGGATTCAGAAGGAAAATAGTGATGGAATGTAGAGGGAGGTTAAAAACTATTAAGACTGGAAAAAAACCCCCAGTTGCTGAAACCATACCTTGCTTTGAATAATACTGAATATGTACTATTATTTTTTTCCTTGATAAATGTTTTTAAAAGATAAGTATTACAAGAGGACAAAGGAATAATAAAATTAATTTGAAAAATAGGAACTCCTAATTCAGAGCCCGCTGAAGTTAGGAAAGGACTTTAATGGGCTTTGGCTCAAGCCCTTATAGTGTAGCAAAGAAAACAATATAAACTGGAGTGGGATTTATATCCCTACTATAAATAATGTATGTAATCTCAACTACTGGAGACGGGTTTTGTGTGTATCTAATTCATCATTATTAAAGTGAGATTATGGCAGCTTTATGTGAGACAGAGGCAAATGTGGATCATTAATGGAAACAGTTTATTTACATTACCGCTCCTCAGGCACTTCCCTTGCTCGGAGCCCTCGCTCCTGCCCCGCAGTGGCCCGCAGGAACACAGCACAGAGCGCTGCCTGAAAACAAGGCTGAAATCTGGAAATAAAGAGCACGGATAATCCTTCCTGCTTTGCCATTGCCCCCTCGAATTGGAAACACAGATGTCAAATAGTCACGGCACAAATAAAACCTCGAGGGGCATTTGGTGTACAACCTGTGCTGACTAGGAGCACTTGCTGAAAGTGACAGCACCAAAGGAGCAGCTTTGGGAGCCTTTCCGTCACATTTCCTCAAGGCATCTCCCTGGGAATGTCTGCAGCAGCAGAACACAGCTGGCTGCACAGCTCCAGCTCCTGAGGTTCAGCGGGCAGCTCTGAAAACAAGCAGTCCTACAGAAAATCACAACTCCAACAATTGTAGCAAAAAATATCCACTCCCTCAGTGTACTTAATGAAACAAACCCAGCCACGTGTAGTATTTAATTACTTTAAAAACTAAATAAGGTTTGTGTTAACTTTCTTATGTTAGCACTCTACGCCTTCTCTGGAAAAAAAAATTTATCTTCAGACTAATCCATGCAGGTTTAGTAAAAAGAGCTTCCCGCTTGGTCCATTGTGTCCTTCAGAAAAAATATTCCACAAGATTGCCAGACTTTTTCTTATCAGGATGAAGAGAACCAACTATTAACTCTAAAAAGTTAATACATGCACAGCCTGACTGGGTCCACTCTGTGCTCTTCACATAACAATTGGATGCACAGTTACCAAACCTGACATTTTGTATTTTTCTCTGTGTTTTTTCCAATTCTTCCTACCAAACAACTTTTCACTACTAATTTGACATATTTATGCCTCAGGAAGACTAGTAAACTGCAGCCCCTTATTTGATCAATTAAATAGGCAGAGCAGCAACACAAGCTCCTAAGCTCCTCATTTGTCTCCTCTCTCCCTGAGACGTCACTCTCAGCAGCCATCTGATCCTTCTGATATCCTGGAGCTGCCAACAAAAAGGAAATTAATGCCAACTGTGCGGGTGATCTTGTATAGACACTTTCCCTGCAGTGGAAACCCATTGGAACACTCATGGGTTTCACTGGGGACATCCACCCATCATCAGATGGTTGTAATTTTCCAACAGCCAACTGTCCTGGGATGCATTGAAAATAATGACAAAAGCTCAGAAAATTTCTTTATTTCATTATTGATTTTTGCACCACTCATTCTTCAAGCTGGTGTTACATTTTTAACTACATCAAAATAAAATATCCTACTTAAAGCTGTTACTTCACTACAAATTTAATCCACAATAAAATATAACCAATTTACCCCTTATAAATGATCCTACTTTATAAGTATGTTAACCTGCTATACTTCCATCTACAGTATAGTTAGTTAATATTTCCTTTCATCCCACCAGCCAAAAAGGTTAATCCTCACAGCAGCTGTTACTACTCCAGTACAGACTGAATGTGAATTTAACCTCTCCTGGATATTGCCCAATAAATTCTGTTGTTTTTCTAAGCACTTCTGTGAATTAAAATGGACGTTGGCTTGCCATCCAAACTCATGAACAGGTCTGAAGTGGCTTTTAGGCACGTCGCCAAATAACTTCCCAATTCCCTTATAGGGTATAGCTCTCACTCCAGAGATCTTCCACGCAAGAATTGAGAAACAACACCTTCTCCATTTCATCAAAATTATTTTTCATTTTCTTAGCATTATTTAAATACATTCTGCACAAAATTACATTAAAATAATATTAAGGGTTTCATTTGCCCTCTGCAATACCCAGGCATTTCAATTTAGATGTAACAAGGCAAATATGAGAAGAACATATCCTCCTGCAACCTTTTTGACAAGGCCAGGATATTGAAAAGCCTGATTAATAAATTCAACCCAGAGCACGTGTTTGGATATAAAGCTGAAAAAACCATGAATACTCCCCAGCACAAAAAAGATCAATTATAAGAAACAATACACTTTTAAAACTTTATTTTAACTAAAACCAATATATGTTAAAAAGTCTTCATTTTCTCCCGAACCTCAATCATCATTTTCAAAAGTAGTATAACAGATCTGGGAAAGCAATGAACAACCATCTAAAGTTTAAAACAATTGGAGATCTACAGAGCATGAGCATCATAAGATTCTTTCTCGTGTTGCCCCTCCTGGAGATGAACTCTTTCCTGTCTCAATGGGAAGGCAGAGCCAGCTTGCACTGATGGATGGCTTTGATTTTCTGGAACTTGAGGCATTCCCAGTTCTTGGACAGAGACTTGCCTGCTGATAAGAGAATCATACAACAATCAGGACTGGAAGAGACCTTAAAGATCAAATTTTGTTTCACACCTCCCTGAGCAGAGTCTGTAAGACTGAAATTCACAATAAAAGATATACAGACTAACTAGAATAAATAATCTTCAAGTCATAATAAACTTGCAACCCCCTAAACAGGCCCAGTTATTAAGAAGTCAGTATCCCCTCTTCACAGACATTAGAGCTGATATGTCATAATTATTGAGTATAAAGCTAATTTTGGTTTTATGGTTAAGTGGAGTTATGTATTTTCCTTCCTTTACAAAAGCGTTAAAGCTCCCTGAACATGAGGGCAGCAGTTCCTCACTACCCCCGGCAGTGAAGCCGTGCCCGGGCTGACGAGGCCGGTGCCCCGCACAGTCCAGGCGCCTCAGGGCACCACGCAGGGCCGGAGTGGCACAGCCAGAGCCAGGTGGGGTTTGATGGGCGAATTCCCAGCGTGTTCCTCCCTTTGGGGCAGCCTGTCCGGCCGCAGGGCCGGGAGCTGCCTGCCCCTTACAGCGGGCAGCAGCCGGTGCAGGGCACCCACTGCCGCCCGCAGCCCCCCGGACTCGCGGGTCAACAGCGCTTTAATCCCTCACAGTGGCCTCAATTCCACCGGTTTTCCTAGTCTCCGCTAAGGAAGGAAACCCGCAGCCCTGCTCTGTGTCCCGGGCGGCTGAGGGAGCCGGGCACCCCGCAGCCCTGCTCCGAGCCCGGGGCGGCTGAGGGAGCCGGGCACCCCGCAGCCCTGCTCCGAGCCCGGGGCAGCTGAGGGAGCCGGGCACCCCGCAGCCCTGCTCTGTGTCCTGGGCGGCTGAGGGAGCCGGGCACTCCGTGCTGAGGAAGGGAGCCGGCAGCCCTGCTCCGTGCCCGGGGTGGATGAGGGAGCCGGGCACCCCGTGCTGAGGAAGGGAGCCGGCAGCCCTGCTCCGTGCCCAGGGTGGATGAGGGAGCCGGGCACCCCGTGCTGAGGAAGGGAGCCGGCAGCCCTGCCCCGTGCCCGGGGCGGCTGAGGGAGCCGGGCGCCCCGTGCTCCTGCCGGACTTGTGCTACATCCGCAGAATGAGCTCCCCGCCCTCACCAGGCCCTCGCAGCGCTTTAATGGCACAAACGCGCTGGGAGCGCTTGGAGCAGCAACGTTCTTGCCCTTTGCCTCCGGGACAGTGCCGGGGGACCGCGTGTTTCCCTCACGCCGGGAGGAGACTCAGGAGACCTCATAACAGTCTACATCTTCCTCATGAGGGGAAACGGAGGGGCAAGCACTGATTTCTGCTCCCTGGCGACCAGTGACAGGACCCGAGAGAACGGCCTGAAGATGTATTAGGGGAGGTTTAGGTTGGATGTCACGAGAAGGTTTTGCACCCAGAGTGGCTGGGCGGCCGTGGTCACAGCACCAAGCCTGTCTGAGTTCAAGAAGCATTTGGACAACGCTTTCAGGCACAGGGTGCGACTCCTCGCACACGACCTGACTCTTAGCACAGGATACGACTGCTGTGCAGGGCCAGGAGGAGTCGGGCTCACTGGTCCCGCAGGGTCGGGCTCACTGGTCCCGCTCGGGCTGCACCGCGGCTCCGTGACTCCATTTCCCGGCGCGCCGCGGGGCGGGAAGGGGCGGGATTGAAGATGGCGGCGCTGGCGGCGCGGGGCACGGCGGCGCTCCCGGCGCGGCTGCGGCCGCTCTGGGCGCTCCCCGCGCGGCGGGCGCTGGCGGCGGCTGCGGGCGGTACGCGAGGGGACCGGGGCATCCCTCAGAGCGCTCCCGGCTGCCCCGGCCTCGGGGTCCGGCCGCCCCGCGTGTTGGTGTGGGCTGCGGTCCCCTGGGGAGGGATGCGGGTCGGGGCGGGTGTGGGGCCGGGAGGAGCCGTGAGGGCAGGGGGTGTCCCCTCGGTGACCGTGGCTGTCCCCTCAGCCCCCGGCTAACAGCGTATGCCCTCTCCTACAGAGGGAAAGGCCGCCCAGCCCAAGCCCGCCTTCACGGACGAAGCGGTTCAGAGTCTGCTGTACAAAATGACGGGACTCGACCTGCACAAGGTGTTCCGGCCTGAGAAGAAGGGCCTCAAGCCGCCCCACTACAAGCTGATGACCGAAGCTCAGCTGGAAGAGGTAGGCTGCTCTGCTTCCTTCGGAAGTAAGTGTTGATTTTAGCAAAATACCTGTAATAGCCGTATTTCTGCCTTCCTTACTGCTGCGTTTGAAAACATTCTTGTTTCTTTTCTTCCTAACTCTGTCAAATACCTTCATCTGATATTTAAGTTATAGCCCTGGGACTCCTTTGACTACTTTTTTCCCTCTCTCTTCTTGTCTGACTTCATTTAGGATGACAAAGGGCTTGACTTATGCCAGTTCTGCTGTAGTCACAATTAAAGCTATATACAAACTGTTGCAGTTTGTGTTTTGGGGGAAATTTACAATGGAAAAACACCTGAAATAAACTTGGTGTTTGCAATAGTTTGTCCGTTGTAGTTTTGTAACTTCCTCCAGCATTTTATCCAGGTTTTAGTAGTGGTAAATTGTTTACATGAAATTCACCTACCTAGAGGTGGAATTGGTGTCTCCTTTTTTCTCAACTGCAGAAGAAAAAAACCAAGCTTGTCTAACTGAAAATATTTGTCCCCAAATTGTATATTATCTTTCCAATGGGATGATATTTTTAGTTGTAAAATTAAACTACTTTTTTCCCCCCTACAAGGCCACAAGAAAAGCCATTGAGGAAGCTAAAACAAAACTAATCATGCCCCCTGTTTTGAATGAACGAGAGCCAATTGATGATGTCTTAGCAGAAGACAAAATCCTTGAAGGAACTGAAACTGCAAAATATGTGTTTACAGATTTAAGCCTCTCCATTCCACATCGTGTAAGTAATGTGATCAACATTATTAATTTGTTCTCAAAATAAGCTTTAATGCAGATGTAGATGGGTCAGTTTGAAGAAGGGCTGAGGAGTCAGTCTGTACAAGGCAGTAGAGAAAAATGTATTTCTAAATACCTGCTTCTAACTGATAATCATAAATTACATTCTGCTACTCAAAAGCAGGCATGGGAAGGCTGTGTGGTAGGTGGTTAATTATTTTATAAGCAGGTGCTAGGAGCGCTGAGTTCTTCCATGCTCCTAGAAGGTTTTTGTAGGATTGGATTCCTTTGTAAGATGGAACTACTCCACGCTTGCAAAGATCTGGAAGAGGTTTGGAAAGAGCTGTGGAAATGACGAATGAGATCCTGTTTGGGATTCCCAGAGAGCACTCGGGGTTCGGGGTTCCCAGAGAGCACTTGGGGTTCCCAGAGAGCACTCGGGGTTCAGCATTCCCAGAGAGCACTCGGGGTTCAGCATTCCCAGAGAGCACTCGGGGTTCAGCATTCCCAGAGAGCACTCGAGGTTCAGCATTCCCAGAGAGCACTCGGGGTTCAGCATTCCCAGAGAGCACTCGAGGTTCGGTATTCCCAGAGAGCACTCGGGGTTCCCAGAGAGCACTCGGGGTTTGGGGTGCCCAGAGCAATCCAGGTTTGGGGTTCCCAGAGAGCACTCGGGGTTCGGGGTTCCCAGAGCAATCCAGGTTTGGGGTTCCCAGAGCAATCCAGGTTCAGGGTTCCCAGAGAGCACTCGGGGTTCCCAGAGAGCACTCGGGTTCGGGGTTCCCAGAGCAATCCCGGTTCAGGGCTCCCAGAGCAATCCCGGTTCGGGGTTCCCAGAGAGCACTCGGGGTTCGGGGTTCCCAGAGAGCACTCGGGTTCAGGGTTCCCAGAGCAATCCAGGTTCGGGGTTCCCAGAGCAGTCCAGGTTCGGGGTTCCCAGAGCAATCCAGGTTCGGGGTTCCCAGAGCAATCCAGGTTCGGGGTTCCCAGAGAGCACTCGGGTTCGGGGTTCCCAGAGAGCACTCGGGTTCGGGGTTCCCAGAGAGCACTCAGGTTCAGGGCTCCCAGAGCAATCCAGGTTCGGGGTTCCCAGAGCAATCCAGGTTCGGGGCTCCCAGAGCAGTCCAGGTTCGGGGTTCCCAGAGCAGTCCAGGTTCAGGGTTCCCAGAGAGCACTCGGGTTCGGGGTTCCCAGAGAGCACTCAGGTTCGGGGCTCCCAGAGAGCACTCAGGTTCGGGGTTCCCAGAGCAATCCCGGTTCGGGGTTCCCGGGCCCTGGAGCAGCCGGTGCTCGCTCCCTCAGGGCTGAGCTCCAGCAGTGCCGGTGAATTGTCCCCGCAGTGAGGCACAGCCTGGCCGCCCTCCCCAGCCCTGTCCATTACCTGCCTCTGTTGGCACGGGATCTCTGTCCCCCCGAAAGAAAACTCCCAAAAACCAGAGGAGTTCCCCCTCCTCGCTGCCTCAAGCACCCAGCCATCAGTGCTTCTTACCAACTCAGTGGGGAAAAAGTTCCACAAGTAACAAGGAAAGAAAAACCCAACTCCCAACAACCATACTGAAAACTTTCCTGTCCAACAAACCTTCCCATTTGCCACCCTAAAGTAGTTATGCTTGTGAACAGATCTGAGTATGTTGTTTAATTTGTTTTATTTTTTGCCTTGCGCTTGCTCTTACTTGATTCTAGCCTACCTCTTGAAAAAAGGTACAAAAGTGCACAACACTTGCATTCCTAATTTTGTAGGTGTTATTAAAAGATAAAATCAGGCTAACTCCCTCTCTGGGTGTGAATCATGTTATCTCTAAACTTCCCAGAGCCATGGCTTTCAGTGTTGGCACATGCACAGTTGTCAGACAGTAAAACCGAGGTGCAAAAGCAGCACTTATCCAGCAGGTAGTAAGGCAGAGATGAATCTGGCATATGGCCACAGTCAGCTAGAAACTGGTGTGACTTTAGGAGCAGAAGGACTTTGACAAATGAGGGGTTTTTATGATGAGAGAAGGCTTTGGACAATGTTTGGTTTTTACCTCATTTGCAGGAACGTTTCATTGTAGTCAGAGAACCGAACGGGGTGCTACGCAAAGCCACCTGGGAGGAGCGAGACAGGATGATCCAGATATTCTTCCCAAAGGAAGGGCGCAGGGTGATTCCCCCAACATTATTCAAGGATGAGAACCTTGGGGTAAGCTCTTCTTGCCTTTGAAACTGAGCACTTTTATTTCATGGCAGTCTGATAGTGAAACTCTGCTCTCTGGGCAGGGTAACTCGGAATAAGCCATTCTGCATGGGTGTGTTCAGTGCTTGAATTCTGTTTGGACCAATTGCCTTTCATTGTAACTTGGTTGAAATACTTGAAACAAAGTTCCAGGTTAGGGCCCAGCAAATCCTGGATAGGTGTTAAGTACTGTGTCATACTAGAAACAATTGTCCATGTTGTCTTTTGATGAAGGGGTTACTCACTGTGTTGTCCAGAACAGAGCTGTGGCTGCTGTTTTGATTTTGGAGAGTTGGGATGGTGGGATTACATGACCTACCCCTGAATCTAAACTCTTGTTTCAGACTGTATTTCAGCAAGACCGTCACGAAGATGTCCTGAACATGTGCATTGCTCAGTTTGAGCCAGATTCACCTGACTATATCAGAGTGAGTTCACTTTCCATTTTTCTAGCAAAAAAAAAAAAAAAATCCTAGTGAAGAATTGTAAGGTTTGTTTTGTAAACATAATATTTATCTGGGAGTAGAGGTGTTGGTCATATGTGCTCTAATTTCTCCCACATAGACTATCCTTGTGATGAGTTTTGGGGTTTATTTTTCTGCAGAACAGTAAAACAGGATTTTGCACAAGTAATTTTTACCAGCCTAGAAGGATACTGCACATACAAAAATAGTCTTTATTCAGGTGCTTTTGGTATCAAAGCAGAATTGATGGTAACACTTGTCAGGGGCTCTGAGCAGAATTTTGCTGCTGAAGTCACACTGACTGCTGGCTTGGGAGCTCACAAAATGCATTTTGAGAAACAGCACTGTGCACAAAGTATTATTTTGTGCACAGTGACCAGCTACTAAAATGTAGTTCTAGCAGAATAAAATTAGTAGCTATAGCTGCTGGTAAATGTAAGTCTAGACTTGCTTTTAAAACATTTACTTCCCTTTAAACTGTAATGTCACAGACATCTTTTATGAAAAATCCTTTCTTGAGGATTTTTCCTCTTGAGAAGCTGAGAGGCCTCAAGAACAAAATGTAAATAATGCTGCTGTGGGATGCAACAGGTGCATCTGTGGTTGGTCTCATGTGGTTGTTGCTAATTAATGGCCAGTCACAGTCAGCTGGCTCGGACAGAGAGTCTGAGCCACAAGCCTCTGTTATCATTCTTTTTTTTTCTATTCTTAGCCAGCCTTCTGATGAAATCCTTTCTTCTATTCTCTTAGTATAGTTTTAATGTAATATATATCATAAAATAATAAATCAGCCTTCTGAAACATAGTCAGATCCTTGTCTCTTCCCTCATCCTCAGACCCCTGTGAACACAGTCACACTGTAATGTTCTCAGTGATTTGAGAAACTGTAATTTGTATCAGCCTTAATAATAGGCTTAATTAAATTAGATTTTTCAAGTAACTTTTTTTCCTAAGAAAAATTTCACAGCTCTTTGCTCTAGGATTTTTCTCCTGAAATAATAGATGCAGCTTGACAGCAGTGCAGTGAAGGTGCAGAGCTTATGTCCCTATGTCCCCAAAAATTCAAGAGAGACAGGATTTAGCTTCCTTTTACCATAAGGATGTCTATGCCTGAGTACCAAGGACTGGGCTAGCCTGGCATTGCCCTGAATTATAACAGGTGTATGGTTCAGCATAGGGCTTACCCCTGCACCTTAGGGTCTTGAGTTGCTGTTGATATTTGCTGCCCTGAGATGTGCAGGGTGTCTCTGCTTTGGCCTGCACAACTGAAGAACGAGTCTGGACTCTTCCCTTTTAGGTCTTGAGGTTGTTTATTAATTCTTATCTATAAAATTTTCTTTCTGCCCAGCCGAGATCTGCTCAGCAGGGCAGCCACAGGCACTCTGTGTTGTCCTTTTATACTACAAACTACATATAACATATTTACACTTAATTCCCAATACCTATCACCTGTGTTAGACAGTGAGCTTCTGCTCTAAACCAATCCCGAAGTGCCAACATTACTGCAGAAAATTGAGAACAAGAAGACAGAAGAAGGACTAGACATGCCCTGATTCCTCCATCTTGTCTTCATAACCCCCATACCAAAAGTCTTAAAATCTACATTTTCACCCTGTGCATATTTTATTATTACACCATTCAAACCTGTGTGACTTTCACGTCCTCATACAAAGCTGGTAACTTGCTCCAAGGGTCACAATCAAATCCCCAGGTGTTCTGGGCAGCATGCCAGGGTCTCTGAGCCCCTGATGAGGTTCTCGGCAGCTCTGGACATCCAAAGGGATGTGCTGAGTTCACAGAATCACAGAAGTTCAAGACTGGAAGAGACCTATAAGATCATGAAGTCCAGCCCATGTTCTAACACTTCAACTAGATCATGGCAGCAAGTGCCACATCCAGTCTTTTTTTGAATTCTTCAAGGGATGATGACTCCACCACCTCACTGGGTAAATGATTCCAGTATCTGACCACTCTTTCTGTGAAATATTTCCTTCTTAATTCTAACTTACATCTCGCTTGACGCAGCTTGAGACTGTGTCCTCTTGTTCTATCCGTTGTTGCCCGGAGAAAGAGACCGACCCCAGCTCAGCACAGGCACCCTTCAGGAGAGACTGACCCCAGCTGAGCACAGGCACCCTTCAGGAGAGGCCGACCCCAGCTCACCACAGGCACCCTTCAGGAGAGGCCGACCCCAGCTCACCACAGGCACCCTTCAGGAGAGGCCGACCCCCAGCTCACCACAGGCACCCTTCAGGAAGTTGTAGAGAGTGATGAGGTCGCCCCTGAGTCTCCTTTTCTCCAGGCTGAGCAACCCCAGCTCCCTCAGTCGTTCTTCGTATGGCTTGTGTTCCAAGCCCCTCACCAGTCTCGTTGCTCTCCTCTGGACACGCTCAAGAAACTCGACGTCCCTCCTAAAGTGAGGGGCCCAGAACTGGATACAATACTCCAGGTGAGGCCTCACCAGTGCTGAGTACAGGGGAAGAATGACCTCCCTGCTCCTGCTGGCCACACCGTTCCTGATACTGGCCAGGATGCCATTGGCCCTCTTGGCTACCTGGGCACACTGCTGGCTCATATTCAGTCGACTGTCAACCAGCACCCCCAGGTCCCTTTCCAACATTAGGGAAATGAAAAACATTAAAAACTCAGGTACAGGGAGAAAGCTGTCAGCAGGCTGCAGTTCTGCCATGAACAAGCTCATGTGTGTGTGTGTGTGCGCAGGTTCACCACCGCACCTACGAGGACATCGAGAAACGCGGCAAGTACGACCTGCTGCGCTCCACCAGGCACTTCGGGGGCATGGTGTGGTACCTGCTCAACAGGAAGAAGGCAGATGGATTACTCATAGACATGATCAACAGAGACCTGTGAGTACAGCCTGCCACTTGGTAATGCTGCCTTGCCTTAGAAAAGTACTGTTGTTTGGCAATAAAAACAGGATTTGTGTCAGATGTAGGAAAGTTCTCATTTGCCTGACATTTTAGGCCAGCTGTGTAGGTACTGTTAGCTGTACAGGAGCACCAGTAACAGTCCATGATGTTGTAGGGTGTATATGTAGGTTTCTGCAGAAATTAACCTCCTGTGTTTTTTGGGTTTTTATTTTTGGGTTTTTATTTTTTCCCATGTAATTGTCAGAACACTTCCAGCTCTGAGCATTTCTGATCTTAAAGCCTGGCATTTCCATACTGAGTTCAGTTTTGCCTTATAAAGTTGATACACTCTGGGTTTTAGAGCAACTCCTAAGTAGCTTAGGAATATGTAGATAAGGTTTAATTTTAAATGGGTGAATTTCTATAAAACATGGTGCTAAATTTATTCAAACTTCCCTGAAGTGAACAATATTCAATAGTTCAAAATGCCACTAGAGCTGGGAGAAATTAGAAATGTGTACCATCAGAACTCCAGGTTGCAGTGATAGTGGCATTTATTTTCTGCTGTTTCAGTGGTCAGATCTTGCTTTTTAACCTGAGCACATGGAGAAATCAGGAAGGTTCCTGGTTTAGAATCGAATTGGTAAAAGGAAAATCCACGTATCTGGCCCATTTAACAAGCAGAGTTTGAATGTGTTTTCCTGCCACACACTTCAGTAGTTTTAAACTCAGCTGAGAGCTCTGTGTTACAGGATTTCTAATGCTACTTCTGTAAAATACACTGGTCATTGCAGTCAGAAAGTTCCACTAAACACTCATTATTGGTAATTAATTCTATTTTCAGAGGGATGTCAGCTGTATTACTGCTAAGCAGGCCAGGAGGGATAGATGTAGGTACTTGCTTGTGTATTCCAGGGACTGGATACTCAGTGGTGGCAGCAGTTTGACAGCCTGTGCTGTGCAAAGCACATCACAAAATACACTCTGCAAGTGCTCTGAGAGAGGAATTGCTAAATGAGCCTTTATTTGTTTAGGCTGGATGATGCTACAAGTTTAATTACCCTGTATCATATGCTTCACCCTGAATGTCAGTCAGCAAAGGAAGCTAAAGAACAGAAACTTCAAGGAGTTGATCTGATCAAGGTAAGCTTTTCTGCTTCTACATAACCTGCACAAGAGAGCTTTTAACCAGCAGAACCCAGTGAGCAGTTACATTTCTCCTTACCTTAGGAAGCAGATACTTAACAGAACTGTTGTACATGCCAGGCTGGGGTTTTTGTTAAACTCTGTACCTACAGCTGCACCAGGACTGCAGTTGTGACTGATCTGCCACTGGCATGGTTAACTCTGCTGTTACATTAACCTCTCTCCTGCCATGGCTGCAGGTATTTGTGAAAACTGAATCCCAGAGAGAAGGTTACATCCAGCTGGCCCTGCAGGCTTATGAAGAAGCAATGGCAACTTCTTCAGCTTCATGAAGTAAACCTCAGCTCATCAAAAGTTTTAAGTCTGTTTATAAACATTTTCTGTACAGGATTCCACAATAAATATTTGAAAATTACTGCTGTAGAATGTATTTTCTTTACTGAAATACATGTGCATCACTACAGCAGTTTATTTTGAGAAGTTCTATAAGTGAACTTAGAGCAGCCCTCATGACTTGTTTTCACTGACACTGTACCCTGAGTTCAATTTTTTTATTGTTGCATCTTGAATCTAAGGATTTGCCCACAATTCATTTTACTTACTGAGGTAAGTGCAGGGTCTGGACAGCTTCATTTAGGAAAGGGTGTAACAAACACCCCTTCTAACCCTTAAGCTGTATCACTGCTCTGTTGGAGCTTTTAGCTACAAGTGGTGTCTGAAAGAGTAACTGAGCTGATACTGATGGTTACCAGTGCTAGATGGCAGCACAGTGAAAACATAACCACAGACCTCCGTGGAGGTGCTGACAAAAGTCAAGTTAAAATAAAATCCCATTTTTCAGCTACTGTGTTCCTGATTCACAGATTTGGAATGTACACTATGGAAGCTGGGTTATTCTTAAGAATTTGAGTATTCTTAGTAAATACTAGTAGTAAATGGAGAAATGAGGGAGCAGAAATTTTAAAAGGATTTATTGAACAGCTTGATAAATGAAAATTTTAGTAGGTTCTGGAGCAGGTTTACATCTCAAATTTCAACTTACTGGAAGCTGATTCTCTTTGTACAGTTGCTACTGTATACTTCCTTCTACATGTACATGGTCCACTTGTGATACAAAAATCAAAATAACTTGGAGCACATAGTCCACAGAACTTCATTCCTCTGGGTTTTGACCAAATTATTTCCTGATTTGGTCACCTAAAAAAGGATGTTCACTCATCTAAGATCTCTTCATCCAGATTGATATCTGTGGTATCAATATCCTCCAGATCCAAGTTATCTAAGTCATCTTCCAAGTCCAGCAGTGTCTAGGGAGAGAAAAGACTGGATGAGGAGGATTCCACTATGGTTACATGTGCTGCAGCTTGTGGGATGGACCTGCACTCTGCAAAGCCCAGCCAAGGCCTCATGAGGAACACAATGCTAAAGGAGGCTGCAGAGCAGCTGCCTGCTGGTGAGGAAGCCTCTTCCACCAGTGCAGCTTTTTACCATGGGAGCAGCAGGGTTTGAGCTCCCTCTGTCCCCTGCCTGCTGCACTGGTCTGTTACTGTGTGCAGGGCTCTGAACACTGCTCTGGGACTGCCACTGTCACGTGTGCAGCTGCTTGAGTCACACTCCTTGAAGTCTTAGTGTAAAATGAATTCAGTGCTTATACTTCACCTCATCAAACTGTTTGGGTACCTTTTGATCTCTTGCTGGAAGGTTATCAGAATTCTGCACAACTGTCTTCATCACTTCTTGTTTAGGAGAGGGAACTGGTTCTTCAGCCTTCTTCTAATGGCAAAGAAATTCCTTTAGTTTTTTTTTTTTTTTCAATTTAAATTCTTTCAACAAAAGCAGGTAAACAACAGCAGACCTAATGCCCCTTGCCCAGTGGTTCTTTCAGCTTCCCTCAGTTACTCTTGAGCCAGATCTTCACTGTCAGAAAATATTCTAGTCCTCACTCCACTGGAGACTATTTCCCTTCCCAGTATATCAATGGAACTGATAAAATGAGAACCTTCAGAAATTATCAATTCATTTTAAACACTGAAGTGCTGCTAGTGATTTTCAACATCCTCAGCAGGAGAGACTAAGTTAGTTGAGACTGACAGGAAATTTTAGGAGTTGCTGAGCTAAGGGTTCCAAATCCTATAATGGTTTAACACTTTCTTCTTGCTTCACTGCTGCATAAACTTTATATTAAGATAATTCATCAGTCAGTACTATTACTGAAGCAATGGTACTATTCAATTAACTGTACTTAATTATAGAATTAATCTATCTCTTACAAAATGTCCCATATTCAGCCTCTGCTGTAAGAGACAGCTGGGGTTTAGGGCTTCTATGAGAACATGAGCTGAATGCAAAGATACACTCAGGTCTTGATTTCAGCTTCTATGGCAAGCTAGTTCTCAGTTCTTTCCATTTGTTTCCATAGGTAGCCCAGACAGTTTGTTAATCATCTTTAACAAACGAGCAGACAAGTTTGATTTTGCTTTAATAGTATTTCTTTTGATGCACAAGAGGCAAAGAGTCACTACAGAGGCTTGAGAGTAACCAAACCTCTCTGCTCTGTCAGGGATGTCCCTGATGCTCTGTAGTGCACCTCCTATGAGGAAAAACTTACAGACAATGGAGAGCTGTAGCTTTTCTGTTTCTCCTTCAGTTTCCAGTGCAGTTTTGATTTTGGATGTTTATAGCCTCAAAGAGTTGTGCCAGTATCACTGCCTTTAAGAAACCCTCACATTATGATTTTCACATACAAATGTAAAGTGTATTTGACTTGAGCAAAATTAGAAGTTGTCATTTTCTCCTAAAAGACTCTGAAAAGCTTTAAATTTGTTTCAATATCTATGCTTACCACTTATACTTGTCCTATTTTCTGCATAAGAACTGGACAACTGAGGTGGTAAAAAAATCAGTTTGTTACTTCAGACATTGACTAGAATCTATGTTCAAATACACGAGTAGGATTCCTGGCCAGTTAGTTATGGAGCACTGTTATTCCACACCCATGGAGCACACCAACAAAGAACACAGAGCATTTGTCATTGCTGTAATAGGCAAGAGTTTCCATTTCCAGCTACTGAGCTTTAGAAAACCAGCTGCAGCTGAGGCAGTGTTTGTAAATGCAACTGGAGTTACTTTTCTGTAGGATGAATTCAATGGAAAGAGTCTAGAAGTACTCACACTACACAGGGTGACCCAAGATAAGGAAGCACACAAATCATTTCACAGCCAAGAAGCTGTTAGTAAGTGCAGATGTAGATGAAAAAGAATCTGAGGCAAAAGAACATGAAGCCAACTGCAGCACTTACAATCAAGGTAATAAAAGCAACAATTTGTCCATTACTGGTGAAATATTCTCCAGGGTAGAAGTTACTGTAAGATAGCAAAGTTCTCCCTTAGACTCATCACTGACTGACCTGAGATGGCATTATTCCAGAGGGCTCAAATCCTTTTGCTTCTTCAAGTAAGTTTCTTTCTTCATTTGGCTAAAAGGAAAAAGAACCCCAGACACATTTAAGTGTTGCACTGAGTTGCTTAGAGCTGATTTTACACAGCACCAAATGTTACTCTTGTAGAGACAGTAAAACCTTCTACTTACAGTGACAAGGGGGTATTCCCTGGCTGGCCTCAACTCAGCAAGACTTTGCTTTACATACTCTTCAGCAACAAAAGCTTCCTTCAATCCAGGGAAAAGATTTTCGTATTCTGTGGGATCAGCAAGGGACTCAGCAGCCTTCTGATTGACTTTGGAGAGGTTCTCCCTCCAGAGTTTAACCACCCTGGGGATGCAAACCACATTTGTTAGAGACAGCTCATTCAGACAACACAGCTCATGCTCTGCACATGCTCAGAAATTACCTTGAAACTTGGCTTGGCAAATACGTCCGTGCAAGGAAAGCAGCCTCAGGGAGACGCCCGGTTTTGATCAGCAGTTCCAAACATGAATCAAGCCTAAAAAGATTTCAAAATATGGTTTGAACCAGTAAACTTAATAAAGACAAATTTTTGTATTAGAACAGCTTTTTATTCTATTTCATTCATTTAAGGTGCTTTCATTTCAGACTTTATAGAATGAGCTTTTCTGAGAAGGACCTATGCTCATCTTTCTCCATGAAGTTTTCAATTAGCTGAAGTTCACCACTTGAGGAACCTGAGGGTCTCTGCACTTGAGACAGCAGAACAGAACAATCAGAAGCTCATTTGCTACTTACTTTCCCTGCAGGAAGTAGCTCATAAATGCCACATTATTCTTGCCATCCTTCTCAGCACCTTCTGCCAACTTGTTCACCATGCTGGCATTTCCTGAAGCTGTGGCCAGGAGCAGCAGCCCTCCATAGTCCTGGGCATGGTGGAGACACTCCTGGGCTAAGCCAAACTGGCATTTACTGATGGCAAGCTCTGCAAGCTGCTTCCACTTCTGTTCTGACTGATTGTACAGAAAGGGGAGAGGGAGGGAAAGAAAAAAACCAAATCACTCACATTTCTGAACAGCATTTAAAGGTTTTCAGAGCACTCAGTATGAAAATAGGAGTTGACTTGTGAAGGTGCTGTATCCCATGACTACATTTGTCCTCCCATTGAGGTACTGTAATTACTGCAGCTTCCCAGCATGGCACACTGAATGCCCAGAGATCCCTACCTAGCTCTAACATTACATAAAATAAACAGCTTCTCAGTAAACATGGAGGGGAGAAGCAGGCATAACTCTGGAAGTTTAACTATAACGATCTCTTAAAGCTCCCAAGTTAACCCTCAGAACGCTGAAAGGCATCTGTGTCTAACTAAGTTAACATTCCTTCTAAATAACTGGATTATTTTACAGCAGGAACAAGGAGATCAACTCTCTGCATAATAATGATGGGACAAATCAGTTTTTTTAGTGCAGCAGTCTAAGTTTACCAAGGCTGGAACAAAGGTCTGAAGCCTTCAGCCCTGTCTTCCTTCTCTCACTGTTAAGTACTGGAGATTAAGGCTTGGTTCTGGGCTCAAGTTTTGTATTCTCCAGGAGTTCCAGTGGCTTTCTGAGCAGACACTGTTCTTTGTCCCTATCCCACAGCTTAGATTCCTTTGAATTACAGGCAGCAGAACTTCACCAAAGGAGTTGGAGTTGTATTGCATCCCCACATACCACTGCCTTTTCTTACAGGGCCTCTCAGACTCCCCCTAATACTCAGAATCCAGGATGAATCATCCAAATTTATATCATTACCTCTGCTTCCACTGCAAGCTGATAGGCTATTTTTAATTCTCCAAGTTGAAGAGCAAGTTCAAAACGATGCTCTGGGTCTGTAGATACTGCAAGAGCTTGTTGTTTGAAGCCCTAAAATAAAAATGTGACAGTGAAGCTGGGACCTGTCAGGTCAATCGTAATCCCAAATACTTTAACAAAAGCACTCTGAACAGAAGGTTACAGTGTTCTCAAACAAACAGGATAATTAACAAGAGTTAATTCTCAGTGGGTTTTGCTTAGCAAACTCCATTAAGAATGTGAATAAAATTATTTATTTATTTAGTTGGATAACTAAGAAGTAGTTTTCTTGCCTGTTTTTCAAGAAAATGTGCAACCCTGGTTCTCTGTTCTTTTGGGATTGTGGGAAGAACTTTGTCAGCCATGCCGAAATCCCTCCTCATGACAGCAGTTTGATATTCGAGCACTGAGACCAGCAGAGAGTAACTAACAATGTTCAGCTCTTTATCACCCAAATACAGCCTGTTGTCCTTGGGGATATAGCCCAGGAGATACATTGTTCTGGAACAAAACAAACAAAACAAAATGTCAGCTTCAACAGATCCACACTAACAGTGTACAAAACTATTCCAGTAGCTCTTATGGTAGCAAGAATACTCCTATCAAACACTCTGCTTTTCCTGGATGAACACTTTGATCCCTCAGGACTGCACTGCTGCCTCACAACACCCCACTTGTTCCCACCCCTGCCAGGGGGGCACCTTGAACCCCCTTCACTGAGAGAACCTTGAGCACTTGAACTGAAGCAGCAACTCACCTGTCCAGGTGGGCAATGGTGACAATCTCTCCTCCAACGTAGTAATTGAGTCTGTTCACAGAACTGGTGTAAATAAAGCAGTCACCAACCCACAGACCTGTTTTCACAATCTCCTGGATCTCACCAAGAACCTGCAAAGCAAATTTTGGGTAATTAGATACATTAAAAGGTACTTCTAGGTAGCAGAAAGACTACTGCTATTTAAAATATAATTCCACATTCTATACTTTAATCTGGACAAGTTGCAAATATAAGTTTAGATCTAGATTAGAAGTACATAAATTATAATTTCATTCTACATGCATGCTACCCTAATTCTTAACTAAGCCAATTATAAATCTAGGAAACAAGCACCAAACTAAGCATTAAGCAAGACAATCAAAGGTAGCTTTCTTTCTGAAATTCTGGTTCACTACATGAGGTTTTTTCACTTCTCAAACTTGAGTAACATTTCAAAACTTGAAATTTGTAGAAAAAAAAATTAATCAATGACCCAAAAGTGTGTTTTAAAAAATATCTCTATAACTCTCTGACAATAATGAACAGATGGAGAGAAATGTTGGCATCAAGATCTGTTATGCTGGGATTCAGACAGGGATACACTCCTCATGAATCCCAAAAAAATTATTAAGTGTTCCTCAGGCAGGTGCACAATGTGATAGTAAAAATGGCCTGGAAACTAACATTTAAATTGGACTATGTTAAGGACTAAGTTTGCTGCACTCTCTTGCTTCTACCATCTCTAATCTCATTCCACTTTTTAAATAGAAGGTACCTCAAAGGCATCTTCAATTCCATCTTCAGTGACACCTTCATGTGTTTCCTGGGCTGCTGCCACTTTTTCTGACAGGTACTTGAGAATGAAGAATGACTCTTCTGTAGCAATGCACACGAGCTCACCCGAGTCAGACCAGAAAATCTGTGAGAGCAGAATCAACAGTGGCAGTGTTACACACCCCAGGCTAAGAAGGATGATGTGGGAATTAAGGGTTAAACACCCCAAGTCCAGAAGCTGTAGGACTGAGAAGTCAACACATACAGGAATTTTTCTGTCCTTTCTGCTACATGACTGAGATAAACTTAAATTATTATTTTACTATTGACAGCTTTGATTCATGCAAGAAAACCAGTTTAGTAAAAAAGAAATATAAATCAGTAAATCAGACAGGTAAATATCTTCAGTGCCATGCAGAAACTCACATGTTTGGGCTGGATTTCAATCCTGCGAATCAGCTCTGTGTTCTCCCAGTCATAGAATGCCAGGCCATTGACAGACCTGACTCCCAAGAGAAAGCCACCATAGATACCTACAAGAAAATAAAGGTGGAAGAAATCCACATTGTACAAAAACCATACCAGCATATCTATTTGTAAAGTATTTACCTTCTGCTCCAAAATCAGGCTTGAACGACTTCTTCTCTTTGAAATTTTTAAATATCTTTACAACACTGTTGCTCTCCCTGATTGCATACCTAAATAGAGATTAAATTGTAAATAAACAAAACAATTATTTTGTTTCCAAAGTAGTAAATTATTAAACTATAAGCTGCTACAAAACAACTGCATTTGACTTATCTTCTAAAACCAGCAGAGTGCTAAAAACCCAAACTTTTCAAGCAGGACAACTACTGAAAGTTCATTTTACATGCATGTTTCATGGCCTGAAAACTAAACTAAAATAGCAGCTGCAAATGTAATACAAAGGAAAAAACTTGCAAGACTTACTCTGAGGAGTCATGTGCCCACACAAACTCCTGTGCAGAACCAAAACTCTTGTTCCTCAGAGCCATGGCTGTGTAGATGATGTACTCACCATCACCACACACCACCACAAACCTGGGGCAGGAGAGAGAGGCACTTGTCAGATATCTGTGTCCAGGTCAACAGGCAGCAGCAAGAAGGCAGATTATCTGTAAAGGTAAAGGTTCTCTGCCCAAGGTAATCACTGAAACACAGAGCATGAGCTTTATATATGCCTAAAATGTCATGGAACTCTATTTCCTTCTGAGTCATGCTCCTTCTGGTCTCCACTGAGCACCTCTTGGACTCTGGATCCCTTTTTTTTGAGCCTGTTAACTAAAAATCCTCAACCAGTTCAAGAGAAGAGACGAAGGAATGTGTTACCGTCCATTAGGGTTGTGCTGGATTGTCTGAGGATAGATTTCACAGCTGCCCATATCCTTCACAGCCAGTGGCAGCCTCTCTCCATCTTTGATTTCAGCATCTCCCATTGCTTTCAAGTTAGCCTGCTGGACTTCAGAATGTTTAGCCCAAATAATTTTTCCATTTGCATCCATGGACATGGCAGGTTCTTCACGACCAAGCTAGAAAGTAAGTAAGAGGTGAGGTATAGTAGGAGTCTTAGTAAAATATCTGTATTGTATATTGAATATCTGTATATAGGCCTTGCCCTGATAAGCCCTGGTTGTTTTTGATAGGCTGCAGCTGTAGCTAGTGAAGATAACTGGGATAAAAGGGGCTGGGCTTGGCCAGTGCAGTTGAGCTGACAACAAGCAGGAGAAGAAGTCAGAGCTGTGAAGAACTGCCCCCAAGAAGTATCACCGAGAAGGTATGAGACTTTAGAAATATGATTGAGACAATATGGGACTTTAGAAATACAACAACAAGATTAGAACAGTGAGGCTATGGAAAAAATACACTGTTGATTTTCTTTTCAGTTGTAAATATCAAGTGAAATAGCCAATCTCTACGGAAAAATGCCAATTAAAATGCCAAAATGTCAGCATTTTACGTATTATTCCAGAATCAGAAACCAGTTGTTGTGCAGACAGGACAGGATGAATCACAGTTTCTCACTCCACAGCATTAACTGTACCTTAACAATGATGCTGCCCTCATCATAGCCCAGAGCCACGTTGTTGGAGCCCCTGAGGCTGGCCACACACCACACCCTCTCCATGCCGTAGTTCAGGGTGCTCTCCAGGCGGTAAGTGCTGGAGTGCCAGATCCGCACCGTGCCTGGGGAAAAACACAGCCATGCATCCCTTCAGCTCAGGGGTGCAGCCACAGCACCACAAGAGCTCTGCCCTCAGTGCTTTTCCTGTCCTTTCTACACCACAAAATGCAAAGTTACCATCTTCAGAGCCGGTGATGATGATGGGCAGCTCCGGATGGAAGCTGACACACGACACGTTCTGAGCGTGGCCTTCCAGTGTCTGGACACAAGTTTTATTCTGAAAGCAAGAGAGAACACAATGCCACATTTTAACCCTTATTTCTTAAAAATATCTCCTCCAAATCCAAAATAGATCTGAAAATTCTCTAAATTTCTTACATTTGCAAGGTGTTCAAACAACAGCACTAAGCTATTAAAAAATGATTGCATTGAGCTGTACCTCCTGCCCAGAAGAAAGTATTTCCCCTGACAGAAGTGTTTTCCTCTATTTTCAGATGTGTTTATGGCTAGAAAATATGCTTTTTCAGCATAGCACAACACATTAAAGCATGACAGAAAGCTGAGTTCACTGTGAAAAAAAAATCATAACCCAACATTGCATTACAGGTGAAAACAGATCTAATTTAGGTCTTTGGTAAGAATGTTCATTCACACAGTTGTGAAAGTCAGGCTGCTCTACTTGGGGTAACTAAGACTGGAGCATGTACAGTGTCTCCAGCTGCACATGGTGGCAAAAATCCCAAGCACTGTTGTGTAGTATTCATGACTGCATTGAATGCTTAAATTAACAATGCCAGCTTCAACTTCTGGGCTTGGATTTACTCCAGGGCAGTGTTTTAGTGACCAGAAAGTACCACCAAACAACTTCTGTCTCACCCTTCTGGCCATTCAGACACTTGTAGAGAACTCAGGAGCTCTAGGCTCCAGCAACAGAAGTGAATCTCTGGATTAGATCTCTCTTTTCTGAGGAGCATTCAAGCAGGGCACCTCATCACTCCTGCCCTGTTTGGGGGTACAAGCACTGCATGGGTGTGCATGCAACACATGGGGCTGTGCCATTGTGCACAGGATGAAACAGGATGGGGGAAGCTATAAAGGATGAAACAGGAGTGAGGGAAGCTATAAAGGATGAAACAGGAGGAGGGAAGAGCTATAAAGATTGAAGAAAAAAAAGAAGAATAGCTTAATCCACAAACATGAGGCCTAAAAGGCAGGGAATCAATTTGTCACAGAAAAAAAAAAATCTAACAACAGAAACTGAATAAGAAATGTGGCACAAAGGCTTCTGAAGAGCTGAGCACACACCTGGTAGTCCCAGATCTTCACCAGGCGATCATCTGCCCCAGAAATGAGGTATGGCTTGTCCCCACCACTGTAATAGTCAATGCAGTTCACTCCTTTCTCATGGCCTTCCAAGGTGAAGTTGGGAGAGGATGATCCAAGCTGCCACACCTGAGCAATGAAACACAAACACTTGTACCCAGCAACCTGCTGTGCCCAGGTCACCCTTGGCACACACAACAGGTGCCCAGAAGTACTTCACAAGTCCAATGAGAAATAACACAGAATTCCAAAGACACTGTTGTTTTCTTAGGTGAAAAACCTCAATAACTGCTCAGCAAACTACAGTCCTTCCCCCAATAAACACAAATAACATGCTGAATTGCCCATGCTCTCTGCTCATACCTCTGAACATTGAAATTGGTTGCTTTACACTTTTTTTAAGGACATGAAGCCATATAAAGAACTGTTTTTAAGAACTACTATGTGTTTATAAAAGTAACTAGTTGAGTTTCCTCCATGTCCTGAATTTTAATTTTTCCAGCTACACTCAAGAATATCAAATCTCATGTTAAATGAGGATACAAAATGAAGCAAGTCAAGTGTAGACATACTAGTGTTTTCTCATGTTTATCACATCAAATCAAAATTTTTATGCACCTGATCTCAACATCTGTGGCCATATGAAATCAGTGCTGGCTTTTTACAGCCAATATACTGATGATGTACAGGAAATGTGAGGGGGTGTCCCTGCTCAGTGGCTGAAAATCTGTAGTCATAGATATTTAATAACAGCTGCACTGCAGATGAGACCATGAGAAGGCCAAAGGCATCACTGGAAACAATTCCATGCACAGACAGCCAAGGACATGCAAATAATGAGAGAGACACCTTTACCAGGGTTGTTTTTTCTTTTTAGTGCACAGTTAAAGATACAGCACTTAGAAAAGTTTAAAGAACTACTTTCCAATTGTTAGAGACAACAGGTAATCTGGTAAATTTACTGAATTACTTAGCAGGTGCCTGGAGCAATGTCCAGGTCTTTGTTCAGTCAAAATTCTATTATTGCACCTGTTTTTAAGAATATGACCCATCATCCATCCAGGATTATTGCTTTGTGTACACTGATAATCACAATGACTAAAAACCCCAAATACAGCTTCTGTACCTTAATTGTCCTATCCAAAGAGGCACTGGCAAACTGGTTGTGTACACTGATAATCACAATGACTGAAAACCCCAAATACAGCTTCTGTACCTTAATTGTCCTATCCAAAGAGGCACTGGCAAACTGGTTGTTGTCTTTTGGGTTTATGACAATCTGCATGACGTAATGGGTGTGTCCTTCAAACACCTGAGAACAGGACCACTTCTTATCCCAGTCCCAGAGCTTGATCAGCATGTCATCTGGAAAAAACCACAAAGAACCAAGCTTCAGTGGGTGATAACAACCTCCTTAAAGTGCATAATCATCCAGAAGTTCGTGGTACAGGCTGGAAAGGAGGCACTGCTAATAATCTATTTGCAGTGCCTCTTTTCCAGCCTGTACCATGAAGTTACCTACTGGTAATCTGTAGGATTACTAGTCCTTCAGAAGTACCAAAGGGAGATGAAAGCTGTCTGTTGCTTTCAAGTCAGATTTCCCAGCTAAAAACTTACTCCAAACCACAATGAAATCTTTTTAAAAACACAACTTGAGCTGTTATTTGAGAGTTTGC
This sequence comes from Melospiza georgiana, assembly GCF_028018845.1. Classification (NCBI taxonomy): domain Eukaryota; kingdom Metazoa; phylum Chordata; class Aves; order Passeriformes; family Passerellidae; genus Melospiza; species Melospiza georgiana. The sequence goes on along the minus strand of NC_080439.1, from coordinate 22,580,291 downwards.
CACACACACAAATGTCTCCTCTGGCAGATATTAGGAGAGAAAGCTCTTTTCTCTGACAAGAACACAAGCCATTATATTTTAAATTTTAAGTGCAAATGATATACCATGAAAAAAAAAATAAACACATCTACCAAGAAACAACAAAATGACAACTGCAACGTTGGCTTCTTGCTCAAGGGCTCCTGAGTCTCCCCAGAGGGTGCAAGCCCTCACCCCACAGAAAACAGGAGCCTGGGCAGAGCTGAACAAGAAAAGACCCCAAAGGACTCTCACCACTGCTCGTGAGGATGAAGGGCTGCGTGGGGTGCACTGCAATGCACCGGATGTAGTCAGAATGAGCCTCAAACATGTGAACTCTTTCCAGGGTGTTGTAATTAAAAACTCTGATCTGCATGTCATCCTGGGAAAGGGAGAAAAACCATGTGAAAAGAAGTCTCTTGTGCAGTGCATCTTCTATGCAATGCAGGGGAGCTAGGAAAGAACATTCCACCACTGAAGACAACAAAATGTTTAAGGAAGTTTGCTTGCAAATGATATAAATTATACTTGGATTCAGAGGGCTGTAAATTACTGCTGTTTCAAGTCATTTATGAAATGAAAAAAGCAAATTTTCATTTTTACAAGTGACTGAGTCATGGCAGTATATGGTAATGAAATGAAAACACATTTTTACTCTGGGTACAGGGCAGAAGACTAGGAAATGAAAGTTGAGAAAAAAAAACTATTTAGGCATTACCTTAATTTAGTCAAAAAATATTCATTCCATAGAGAAAAATGTGTTACCAAGATCAGAATACAATTATTCCTCTCAAGGTACACTCACTGAATAAAAGCAGGCATTTTTTTCTAGTGATGAGCAAAACTAAAAATTATTTTTAACATAACCAAGAAAAAAAAGTAGAAAGCAATTTCAAATTCATTTTACCTAGGATTGTCAATAGTTTCATCTTAGTTAAAGCAGCACTGTCAGAACTCTGTGCTGAGTATGTTCCAGCTGGCAGTAACAGCTGAACTCCATCTACCTGGCATTACCTGCAGAGTCAATCACCTTAGCAGGCTGCTCTTTTTTGAAATGAAAATTTAAGCTTCTAAGCTTCCTTAAAGGAGAAAACTTCTGGGAAACTGTAGTGCAGTATTCCTTTCTCCTCTACAAATTCAGATGATATTATTACATGATGCAGAAAGTAATGGCATGAAAATTGACCAGAGAAAGTGCAGCTGAACAGGAAAACACAAGAGGAAACAGCTTACAGCTCCAGTAACAACCCAGTTCTTCCTCGCCACGAACTTGGCAGCTCTCACAGGCAGGTCACACACTTCAAAATTCTTCACCAGAGTCTGAAAATAAAACCAGTTAAGTTTATAACACTGGGGAAAAAAATACCAACTTTGAGATGAGCTCTATTTTCTTAACAGTGTCCAACATGTCACTTCCTTGTCTACTGATACGGTGACTCTCGCACTCCGCCAGAGCAGCACAGTCGGTTATAACAGCAGTGACTGAAGAATCTGTACAAATCCCATTTCCAGCACCAGCTACACAGTCATGCACACTTCCCAGCAAGGCCCTCACCTGTGTCTCGTGGTTCCACACACAGACACTGCCGTTGTAGAGGCTGGCCAGCATCCATGGCTCCGTGGGGTGCAGGTCCACGCTCTTGACGCGGTCGGAGCGCGCCGTCAGCTTCCGCTTGATGTCCAGGCGCAGAGGCTGGGGGAACAACGGGAGCACCGGGTGACACAACAGCAAACTGGGACAGGGAAAGGGGCAGGGAAAGCTGCAGTTCACTCTGAGAATGCAAGGATCCAAGCCTGCTGCCCGTGCACACAGAAGGTTACCACTCTTTTCTATCTATCTGTGTGTCTGTTTTTGCAGGAAGGCGTCACATCCCCACCAACGGCAGTGGCGCTGCTTCATTTAATTCTGTGAAACTCAAGATTTTCTTGCAAAAGTACCTCCAGCAGAGTGAAAAAAAAAAACAAAAAACCCCAAAAAAGATGCACTGCACATCCTCCTGATGTCCCTAAACTATGATAGCAAAGCAAAGAGAATTTGCTCCTAAGACAAATGTTAGAAAATAAATCTTCCTGCTACTTCACCTGGCAAATCAGGAAGAAAACTCAGTTACCACAATAAAGCACATTTGCCCATTGTAAATTTACTTCCGTTCACAATTCCAAATGTTAGAAAATAAATCTTCCTGCTACTTCACCTATTTGCATCTATAGGATTACTAGTCCTAACTGACTTTTCTTCCTGACAAACCAGGAAGAAAAGTCAGTTACCACAATAAAGCGCAACATTTGTCCACTGTAAACTTACTTTCATTCACAATTCCAAAATTATGGTTTAGAACGGAACACTGTCTGGTAAAAACTGAGAGCAGGGAAAAGTTTAAGTCTTTCCCTTACAAAGAAGGCTCTGATCTTCCACTTTAATCACTGGCAATGTAAAGCTGTCGCCACAGAGCAGAGATTGCTCCTGGCCCCTTGCTTCCCCTTAGGGGGATGCTGGAGATTGCTGTGAGCTCTCCCCGAATCTCCTGCAGGCTGAACACACCAAGCGTCCCAAAGCACTCACACAATATTTAAAAGGCATGAAGTCCAGCAAAGTGATTTTCTAAGATATCCGAGGCATTGTGGATTCCTTTAGACACTCACTGGAGATCATTTAACGCTGTTTTTATCTCAGACAACTCAGCGGATAATGGCTGACCAAAGAACACTACACGCATTAATAAAACCTGCAGTTACCTATATTAGACACTGCAAGGAAAAAAACCACCTGGTTATCAGGTAGTACCTGAACCATAGCTATGACACGGGATGTGGAGATGAGTTTGGCTTCTCTCCTGCTACAAACACCAGCACGGCAAGCACAGCTACGCTCGGCTCCGCGCTTATCCCGGGAACCGCCGGGAAGGGCCGCTCCGAGGGCTGAGTGCGACACGCACCCCGAGCCCCGGGACAGCCGCTCGCTGCGGCTCAGCACAGCACGGGCAGCACCGCGCCGCGACCCCGGCCCCTCATGCGCCCGCTCCGCCGATCGCGGGGCTGCGCTGCCTCGCCGGGGCCGGCTGGGATGGTCACCCTCCCGCAGCGGGGGCGAGGCGCTCCTCGGGACCCTGCGTGTCGCTCACCATGGCCGCGCTGTGCCCAGGTGCCGCCCGGTGTGCCCAGGTGCCGCCCGCTGTCCCCGGCCCCGCTCCGGCCCCGCTCCGCCCGGGCTCGCTCCGATCTCCGACGTGGAGCTTCCGGGCCCGCCGCTCTCGCGACAGCCCCGCAGCGCGCCCCTCAGTCTCGCGAGAGCGAGGCGCTCCCGTGGGATGCCGGGATGTGTAGTCGGCGGCGCGGAGCAGGGTGGGAGTTGTAGGCGGCTCGGGGCCGGGGAGGCACCGGGCGGGACGGGACCCGCCGGGACTGTGGAACCCAGCCCCGGGTGCTGGCACCGCACCTCGAGCGGCGCTCCGTGTGTCTAAGAGCGCTTACCAAACCCCTGAACCCTGTCAGGCTCAGTGCTGTGCCCTGCGGAGCCTGTTCAGTGCCCAACCTCCGTGAGAACAGCCTCAGTGTTTCCTGACCCGGCTCTCTCTCTGCTGTTCCCTCAGGTCCTGTCGCTGTCACCACAGAGCAGAAATCCCTACCGGCCCCTCACTTCCCCTCACGAGGATGCTGGAGATTGCTGTGAGCTCTCCCTGAGCCTCCTGCAGGCTGAACAGACCAAGTGTCCCAAACCGCTCTCACGGCATCCCCTGCTTGTGGCCTCCTTTGGACACTCCCGAGTAGCTGAATGTCTTTTTCTGTACTGTGATGCCCTGTGGGAACTCAGTACATCACTCCGGATGCCCCGAGTTGCCGAGAACCCTCTTGGGGGGCTCGGAAGTCTTGGAATGTTGCCAGAAGTGCCTGGTGGCTTGACTTTGATCCATCTAGGGATGTGCCACCTGTGTATGAGGACATGAGAGGCACTCGGGTTTGAAGGGTGCAGGAATGATATATTTACAGGGTGAAAATATAGATTTTAGGGGTTTTGGTATAAAGGGTAATGGGGACAAGATGGAGGAATCTGGGCGTGTCTTGTCCTTCTTTCTTCTTCATGTCATCCATTTTCAGTGATGATGTTGGCACTTGGGGACTGGTTTAGAGTAGAAGTGCACTGTCTAACATGGGTGATAGGTATTGGGACATAAAAGTAAATATGATATATGTAGTTTGTAGTATATAAAGACGCCGCCGCCTCAGAGGTGGTCAGAGTGCCCTTGGCTGCCTTGCTGTTCAGACCTCGGCTGGGCAGAAGGAAAAGCTTTGTAGATAAGAAATAGTAAACAACCTCAAGATTGAAAACTGAAGAGTCCAGTCTCATCCTTCAAAGCTCGGGCTGCCTCCAAACCATCCCACGCACCTCGGGGCAGAGACAGACAACAGCTCCTGAGAATGCCCCAAACTGTGTCCCCTCAGTGTCCCCTGCAGAGTCCCCACTGTGGCCCTGGACCCCTCAGTGAGGAGGTGTGGTGACAATGTCCAGGAGTGCCTGGCTGTGCCTGGTGCTGTCCCCTCAGCGCTGTCCCCTCAGCGCTGTCCCCTCAGCGTGGTCTGGCCGTGCCCAGTGTTGTCCCCTCAGCACGGTCTGGCTGTGCCTGGTGCTGTCCCCCCAGCGCTGTCCCCTCAGCGCGGCCATGGTGGCACTGCCAGGGCACAGGAGCCTGGTGACAGCGCTCTGGGGCCCCTGCCAGGGAGCCCGGCGTGCCCATTGCCACCAAAGGCAAACACTGAGCCTGGCCAGTCCTTTACACCCCGAGACAGGCAATAGAACACTTTTCTCAATCATTGTGCCAGCTGAAATTGCTGCAAGTCCAAACAGCATCTAAAGAAACATGGGGAATGTGAGGGTTCCCACGAGGAACCACTCCTGAGGGAATTTCTCCTACCCCCACTCCCAGACTGAAGTTCCATCACTAAAATTGCATCCCCCATATTTTGTTGTATAAAGGAGAGGAATAACACGGAGTGTCTTTATTGGGATCCAGGTAAAGATAATTCTCTTTTTGATACAAGTGTTCAGCTGGGGATTAGGATCTCTGTGTCCTCCATCCCACAACACTGCAAGAAGGATTACACCAGCCTGGAGTGTTTACAGTCTGAAGGACATAAACAAACAAAAGCCAGAGAGACAGAACAGTTACTGCAATTCTTGTCATTTTCACTCCGAGTGAGAAAAGACAGATAATTAAATCTTTAAAAAAAACCCCACAAGTCTGATGAAAAGTGAGAAAAGAAGCAAGAAAAGGGGCACAATATTGTCAACTGCTATGGATGAATTTAGACTTTCAGCTTCCTTTAAGTCTTGCTTTCCACTTTGAATTCATCACAGTGGTGATTCTACAATGTAATGAATAACACTTAAAATGTTTAAGTACAGAATCTGAGGATGCAGAATCTGGATAACCCTGCCTAAAAGGAACAATTTGAGTAAAATATATGAATTTTGAGTGTAGTTCAGGATTTTTAGGCTGAGGCAGAACACTGAAAGAAGAGATGGAGAGGAAAGTGACCATAATAGAGAATGTAAAGTGACCATAATAGAGAATGTAGGTGGTGGGGGATATACAGCACACACGGTGTGTTTTTCCTTGAAAAACTCAATGCAGTCCTGTCCAGAGAGAGGTGAGACTATTACAGGGCAATTAGAGATGGTCAGCAAGGAAAGAGAAAGATGAGGGAGTAGAGCTTGTTAGTCAAGGAAACAACAGCAGAGAAAGGAAGAAATTATTTTGCTGTTAGCTTCTCCTGGGAAGTTGTATTTATAGAAAAGCTAAAGGAGAGAGAAAAAGCACAGGGTGTAAGCCAAGACTGACCTTACAGGAGGAAAGAAGACATGAAAAAAAAGCAATTAAATTCGAAATAAGAAATATCCCTCACAAGCTGTAAGAGGCAAGTTTACCAGCTGGGTATGAGTTCTGAGTCCAAAGCATGATCCATTGTGGAAATTAAATAGGTGTACAGAGGGAATATACTATTTATTTGCTTGCCTTTCCTGTGCTTTCCCCTGTATGCTGTACTGACCACTGTTCCACCAGGGGCTGCATACAGAACAGGAACTGTGCTGTGTCCCTGAGAAGCCTTTCAGTGCAGGGATTACATGAGAACACAATCTCTGTTTCAGGTTTTTTTGTGTAACTCAGCAGCTATTCCTATGCTTGTTTACTGAAAGATATTTTTCAGGTAAAAAATCCCAACACAGTGTTTTATTGCAGAGCAGGCACACCTGGGCTGGGCATTTGGCTCTTTCCTCCCAGGCCTGGAAGAAATTGGACATTTTCTTTACTCTGGAGGAAGGGCACAAACCTGAGTTTGCCTGTAGCTATCAGATATCTTACAGACCACAGACAGGGAAAGGGGAGAGGAGAGGAGATGCAAGGAAATGATGAGATGGCTGCAGAGAAGAAGAATGCAGCCTCAGGTCTGGCTTCCTTCAAAAACCAGAATAAAGGTGTACAGGACATTTTCAGTGCAGTGGGACTGGTCAGTCCACAACTGCTTTTTTGTTAGGAACACATTGTGTAAGTGTGGATATTTTTGTCTACAAGTGTATAACAGAGGAACTGCTGATAGGGTGTTGCAGGACACATTTTCTGTAGGTGCAAAGCTGCTTTTAAATCTCTTGAAAGTTCTCAGTGCAGAGCATTAAAAAGCATTTTTTATTACCCAAATAATTGTCTCTCAGAAAAGCCAATCCACTCAACCTTACTTTTCTGAGATTTATTTTGGCTATGATATTATTGGTGGGTTTTTGGCAATAAAAAGGTTTTTTGGGAGTGGGATACAGCATTTTAATGTTAATAAAAAAAGGTACAGTATCATTATTTCAGAGAAAAAGATGAGAACAGTTTGGGATACCAATCACAAGCACTGATTGTTTATTTTTAGTGTACCAAATGAATTTTAACAATAAAATACCAGTTCACTTTCTTTTTCTCTCAAGTAAAGACTAGAAGTCTGGAAAAAAGAGTCATGTCTAACGTGGCACATCCTATATGTGTGAAAATTCCTATTCAGCTCTGTAGTGCTGTCAGGTAGAGCCATACCCAAAAAATAAATAATAAATGCAATTTATTATTAATATAATAATAGATGTAATAAATATATGCAATGCATACGTATTAGGTGTAATATTTATATGCAATAAATATGTGTGCTGCTGCTTGCTGCAGTAGGCAGCTCAGTCCTGGGGTCCAGGGTTTCTTTGCCCTGATTGATGTGCCCAGGACACAAATTCTTTCTCCAGGCCCTGCTGGCTCTCCTCGCAGGGAGGCATCTCCTGGGATCTCTGCATTTCACCCGGAGCTCAGCTCCCCAGGCCCTCAGGGCTTGGCTGACTGAGCTCTGTTGGGGATTACCAATTCCCTAAGTGAGCTGCCCTGTAACCTGAAATTCTCCTAAGGTCCTTGCTTTTAGGAGACACAGAGGCACTCACCTCTTCAGGTCAGCTCCACAGGATTGTGAAGTGTTTATTTCACGTGGAATTAATGTGCTGTGCTGCTGATTGCCAGGAGTTAATGCTTGCAGCGCACTGAACCGAGGCAAACTCGTTGCAGCCTGAACTTGGCAGCCAGTGAAGATTGATGGAACGCGGTGGGTTTAAAGGAAAGGTGTTATTAACGTGTAGGAGGCAGAGCTGGGAGACAAACCCTGCTGTAAATCTGAATTAAAGCCTCCCTTGTTAGGACAGCATTTCATTCTGTGGTGGCTCAGGGACGCTCAGTGGTGTGGAATGCACTTTGTCTCCTTTAGTCTGAGCTGCCCAGCCTGCCTCTAACTCTCCAGGAAACATCCCAGCCTTGGATACAATCCTGACTCACACGCCAAACATTAACCTGACTAGAATAGTGAGGAATTAAAATGCCAGTAAAAAATAAAAACTGTCAAAAGGCCAGAGCTCAGATTAGAAGAAACATAACCCCATCCCCCCCAAAACCTGCAGCCTGCCTGTAGCAGCCTGATGGTGCATAAAATGATTGTTTCCAAAAATGGTTGCTCCTTCAAATGCAATCATGTATGTGGTGCATGCAGAGGAACAAGCTACTGCAATCAGTAAAGGAGAGACTGGAAGTTTTGTATTTTGTGTCATCTAAAATAGTATTGCCTGACACTTTCATTACAGACCTCACAATTCTGCCAAACCTCAGCCACGTGGGTTCGGATTTTTTGTACTGGGTGTCTTCATCTCAACAAGATAACTATTTCAGACTGTTTTCAAATTTCAGTAGAAAGGTTTACTATTTTTAAGGGGATTTCAATGAGCACAAATACCATCTTCTTTAAAATCAGCAACAGGATAATCAGCAAACTTTCAGCAACATCTGATATGGATTTAATTTAAAGAGAAAATCCAAAGTATTAATTGTGGTAGCACTGTAGTATGTGATAATGCTAATAACAAGGAGAGATATCTTTAAACAGACAACTCTGAGGAAAAAAAAGGTTGTCAGTGAGAGAGACCAAAGTGTTGTACATAATAAAAAGACTCCAGTTCTTGACCTCTTGTGCTACAGCTTCTTTGGGCCCCTTTGATTCATTAGATAAGTGCTATCTTTATGTCATTCATGTAATCACTTAGCAAGAACCATCCTGATTGACCCGTTAGTGCTCCTGATTTATTAACACTTGCTTCTTGTTTTATTTCCTGGAGGCCACAGTTCCAATTCTGGCATGATTCCATTTCCATTAAGATTGGTGGCAATAGGGCAAGCCTTAAACCACAGAAGTGCTTTGGAAGGCAGCAGTTTATATCCTCCCAGGTATTCCAAGTTTGGAGCTTGTAATTTCTTTCTTTATCAGATTTACAATGCCTTCCACTATAGTTGAATCTTGGTGCTAATGTTCTTTTACTGAGTTTTGAGGCTTCAGATAAACTTATCCCATTTTCTCTACTCATCTTCAAACCTGCCAAACTGCTCCTAAGATCTGATTCAGTGAGCAGTTTAGTTTGCTCTGAATATAGTCTTGAGATAACATGAACTAGAAATCCTAAAATGATTTCCTCTTGTCCGAGGAGTATCAGTCCAGTAGCTGCTTAAAAATTTCTGTAATGACATTGATTTCAGGACAGAGAGATTCTGTGATTTCCATTTTTATTTACTATTACATATTTTTAACTTATCGTTGCTGAATACAGAGTAAGAGCATTCTTGGGAAATGATTCAGCATCAGATTTTCCATAAGCTTGCAAAAATTGTTTATTGAATAGCATGGGTTGCCAGCACCCTGGAAAACTGAGAACACTGTGTTTGTTTTCTATTAAAGTTACACAAAATTGACATAGAGTTATTTTTTTATCCAGATACAAAGTGGTAATAAAAGGAAATTTAGGAGCAGCACTATGGACACTGAGTCATGGCCAGTGTCCAGGTTCATGGCCAGACTTTGATAATTGACTGTGGCTTGTGAAGGAAGGAATTTGGTTGTTTTCTCTTGATCTGGCAGGTTTGCATTTTTCACATGCAGAGGTGAAGCTTCAGCTCCTACTGCAACATCTGTACAATGTCCAGAATAATCCAGAATCCAATATCCTGTCCAACAGCCTACAGGTGACTGCCTCAAAGGAGCAGCAATGATGGAAAACCTGCTTTTGTGGCAGTCCCCTGATATCTGACAATGCCTTCCACATGTGCATTTCATCAGCAAACAAAGGAAAGGGTTTAAAGCACAGATGTCACTGTTGTCACTAAGATCCCAAGGCACAAAGTCTTTTCTCTTTATCATTTGATAGCAGTTGTTTCCCCGTGGGCTCAAATGCAGCTCAGCCTTGTGGTGTGCTAGGCACAGAAAACCAAACCCTTGGCAATTTGCACAGGGTGTCAGAAGAACCTTCTAGAAACCCCAAATGTGACCATAATCCAACACTATTCTCCTGAGATATGCCTGTCAAATGGAAGGTGGCTTTGTCAACAGGTTTGGAACATTTTTTTGAATCTATTATCATTTCTAAATTACTTTACAGCAGTGTAATATGTAGCTGTTTTTCTAGGAAAGGTCAAAGCCCTCTATATTTATGATTGGAGTTGCATAGTTACATGGTTTATGAGTTTGCATTGTGTTCAGAAAACCAGCAGCACACAGGATTCTGTGGCATTTCTGCAGCACTGAATGTGTGTCTTTGTATTGGAAGATTTTTCTTCACAATAACCCAGTAACAAGTTGTTTATGTAGGAGAGCAGGCTGTGATGAAAGCTGTATTAAATTTTATCCTTGCTCTTTTACAATAATCACACATAAATAACATATTGCCAGAGGCAAATGTAACAATATATTTATATGCACTAGTCTTATACAAGCACTGTTTTTTTGTTTTTCCATTTCTAGTAGAACTTGAATCATTAATTTTTTCAGAAATACAGTCATATTTTAAAAATTCAACAATATTAGTGTGTGGTGTGTACCTTCTTTGTGCAGTCTGAAGACTGCAAGTTATCTCACCAATCTCTGCCCATTGTTTGAATTTCTGAACTCAGACTATAGCAATGAATTCTTTTAGCTTTGAATACCTCTTTTTCAATCCTTGCTCAGTATATTGCATTCACAGAACCTGACATAGGATTTGCAGCATTCAGATCTGGACAAATTAATTCCCAAAGATGAAGTAAAAAATCTATTGATGAGTGAGGATCAGTACAGAACCTCATTTAGACTAAAACAGTTTAGGCTTTTAATGCTACAGGTTTTTGGTTCAACTCTTCTGCTGCTGTTCTTGCCATTCTGTAATAGAGTCAGCTTCCCCCTCCCTCCAAGCAGTGATAATAACCATCACCCACACACACTTTCATATCTTTTAGCAATTCTTCAATCGAAAATGGAGATGGATTATTTCTTATATGGCTTTCCAAATTAAAACTGAGGAGTATTAACAACATGTAGCCAGTATGTTGTTGGAATTTCATCTCCCCAAAGTAAAAGCACTTGGAAAGTTGTGGTGGGCTATGAGTAAAAAAATTATCTTAACAGTTCTGTTCTTGAAAATAAATGACAAGGATGTTATTCAATTTTCCACAGAGGTATGAAAATAATGACTATTTTTGGTTTGAGGGAAGAGGGCAGTGTGAGTACAAGATTCACCACTCGATGGCGCCTTGATTCTGTACATCTCCATTTCGTTTTCCTCTCTGATGTCTGGACACAAAATCCCAAAACCGGTTTTGTAGTAAATCTGTCTGGGAAAAAATACTTATCACATATCTCTAAGCGATAGCTTTTAATGTCTTCTGCAGAAGTAAATAAAATTATTAACATTTTCACTGGTACCTTTTAACTCTTTCAATGAAAAAAGGTGAATTCCCTCAGTTTTGGTTCAGCAGCTCTTCAGTGTAAATATATGTGGGCAGACAATGGCATGGGAACGGTTCCTGGCATCAAATTGGCCAACAAGGCTTTCTCCCTTTGTGATAACTTTTTCTGTGTCCAGGGGCTGCACTACATCCATGACAAAACCCCCAAATATAACAGATTTTAGGATTTTGCTCTGTTCTGTGCACACTTGTCTGTTTTGCTGACAAAATCAAGGCTTGCCGAATGGGTTTGTAACTGGAAGAGGTGCCATGCACTGTTTAAACTTTTTAAAATTAGTTAAAGAATTACTTGAATGAAAATGCAGTCTGATTTTCTATGTGAACTATTCCATGACAAGTGATGAATATGGTACCATTCAATGTATTAGAAATTGGTGCTGGAGTTGTTTGAAAGCTCCTCTGAGATGGGATTCAGAAGATTGGCTGCAAGTAGAAGCTGGAAATGTTTATAAAATAACACTGGAGACAATGTCATTCTGCCAGCAGGGTCATTAGTGATTGTGTGTTGGCTGAGAGTGTTCTGCTGTTTGGGAAAGTAGATTTGATTTGCACAAGACAAAAACTGGGCTTTGCTGGCTGTCATCATGTTTGTGTTTATAGATTTGTGACAAAAGGAGGTTTTTGGCAACAAACCTTTGCAGTTTGAGGAAACTTTTCTATGTTGAAAGACTTTGAGGAAATTTTTCTATGCTGAAGGTAATAGTATAGAAAAAATGTGCTTATTGCACTACTCATATAAGTGCTCTTAAAAAACCAAATATGACTAATTTAAGTATTTATCTCCAGAGCAGATGCTGCAAATTCTTCTGTGGCTCCAAGTAAATTCTAAAAGTTATAACCTCACACTTTACAGGGAACTACAGGAACCAAGATTCATTTCTTTTGCTCTCTAAATGCTTCCAGATAAGAAGACCTGACATTGAACTGGATATAGAAATACATGAAATCTTCTCCTACCAAAAGATGTTCTCTGGTGCCCTTTTTTCCTTTTTTTTTTTTTTTTTTTTTTTTTTTTTTTTTTTTTTGCTATATAATCATTATAATACAGGGGGAAATTGGTGATAAAAGCACCTTTATGCTCCTCACTCAGTGGAGATTAATTACTGCTGAAGCAGCTGACAGGGAAGGATAGGATAGTAATGGTTTATTGGTTTCATTACCAAAACCTATGGAGTGGTCAGGGAAGAAGGATAAATTACAACCTTTTAACAAAATGAGATCAATTGATAAAAATATTTTCATATTTTGGTCCTTAAGTCCGAGTGGAATCCAGAAAAATAAACAAAACATGTTCCTCAAATGCTTTAGCATTGACCTAATATTTGAGAAAATTACTTATTTAAGAGGAAACTGTGTGAGGTGTGAGGCTGTGAACTCACTTGGCTGCAGAATTCTATCCAGAGTGGATGGACTGAGAACTCTTGGTTGTTCTATTGCTGCCCATCAAGGCAGGAACTGCAAATACTTGGAATAAATTGCAAGCCCAGATTATTAGATAAATTGCTGCACTGTTGTGATACTGATTTATTCTATGATACAACTTTGATCTGTGTCAATTCCATTAGGAAACAAGCTTGCAGGGTGAGGTGAGATATTTGGGCCTTATTAAACCCATCCCAAGGTGCCTGGGGCTGCTTCTTGTTTTGGATGACACAAGTCCCCTAAACCAGAAATCCTTCAGTTCTGATCATCCTTGCTGTGGAAAACAGTTATTTTCATTTAGCAACTCTGGCTGTGCTAACATTTTAACTAAGTGCTCGTGTTTGCTGTGTATTCAGTTTATGCCATCAAGGAAAGCAATTTGCTGTAATGCTGCACAAGGCACCCATTAGCAGCAAACAGCAATCTGTGTTTTCAGAGAACCAAGGCTGTTATTTCACAAAGGGAGCAATTCAACTCTGCCTCAATCCCCTATCCAGTAAAGCTCATCCTCCAGGTGTTTTTCCTGACTATTTGACTGCTTTTGGCTTCTCAAAAGTGTTTAGAAAATGAAAGTCTAATTTAAATTAAGTCGTACATGATTATTAAAGAAATTCAATATGGTACAAATGTATGCAAATAAATGTGAATTCTCACTTTTTTATAAAATGACAGAAAAAAATGCCATATGTCACATGCCTTTATTTTTTAGCTGCTTCTTTTCAATATCTAAGCAAAAAGAAAAAAGGTTTAACTTAAAACCCTGTCTCTAAACTTTCAGGAACTTCGTTGCATTCATTTATTGTATCAACAACAGTGAGTAGCAAGACACACTTTTCTGACACTGATACTTTGAATGCATGAAATTCTTCAGCAGCTTCAGAGGCTACAGTCTGTTTTCAGTAGAGGCTTGATCAGGATCTGATCTGCCTGAACTGAATAAATGACTCCCTGCAAGTGCTCTGACTTAAGCAGAGCCACTTGCAAAATAAGCTCCAATATATAGTTGGACACCCTTATAATTATTTCAAAAGCTGAAAATTAACTAAAACCATATCAAGAAAAGATAAAGTTGTGTATTTTGAGAACCTGTTCTCACTTGTTACACAAATGGACCTTTATGGCACCTCAAGAGAAAACATATTATTTTGTTATTAAAGTTATTTTCCCCTACACATATGTAGGGAAAGATGAGCAAATTTTTTAAAAACAAGTCAGGTCCTAGAGAGACAGCCAGAAAAAGACAAATCATATCATTTAGTAAGTAGAAAAAATATTAAATATTGTAAAGTAGACAATGAAACAAGTACTGCTGTGAGCAGCAGAACCACCAAGGCTTGGTTTCTACGGGATTTTATCTCATGGTTGAGTTCATTGGCATCCAGCTGAAGGTTTTCCATGGCTACAGGCATTTATCCTAAATTATTTTCTGGGACTTGATAAACGTGAGCTCACCCTGTAGCCTTTTACTGGAGGCATTCTATCAGGCTATTAATTTTCACATAATAATATAGAAATATTACATTTAGAGACTTTATACTTTACTTTACTTTGCTTGACCAGTCTGCCCTGGGCAATTGGTTCAAAAGATGTGGGGGCGTAGGCAAACAAATATCATGGGCACTTATGAACCCTTCTACCCCTGGATGTAAATACACGTGTGTAAAGATGCATAAATAAATATATAAATAAATAAATACATATATATATATATACATATACACATATTTATCTCCATGGATATGGTACATGTGTATTGCATTCCCATTTCTATTTAATGGTGACTGAAGCACTGCAGTGTGAGGTATAATTAAAGCAAATGTGCTATTTAGAGAATAACTGACGAAATTTTTGCAGCTATTAAAAAGCTTGTCTCATTAGTATTATTTTAAACCTAATTTTCACAAAATGATTTCTTCCAATCCTCACAATCTGCAGAAGAAAGAAGTAATCAGCAAGCTGAAATTAAAGTAGCTGCAACCTCTGCCCTTTAAGTCAGTCACAAATTAAAGAAAATAATCTCTTCTAGTGGGAAAAAAACTTGCTAAAGAAATCCTTTCTATCAATCTCTCCCCACTAAAGGAAAATATATACCCTTGCTTAGAAGAATACGAATAAATCTTACTAAGCAACACTTTTTTTGTTGAATTTTGTCTCCATCAGATCTGCTGATTTAAAAACCTCAGACTTCTTGGCAGATGGCAGTGGAGTATCTTTGACAAGCAGCAGAGCATCCAGGATATCCATGGCAAATTGAGAAGGCATTCTGTGCCTGTGTGTGACCCTCCAGAGCTGCAGAGGAAGGCAGCACTGCAGGGCTTGGCCACAGAACACAACTGGTAGCAGCTTCAACAACATTATTCTACAGCCTCTGCCTGCAGTGTTGCTCTCTCCTTTTAGCAGCTGGCAATAAAATGCTTAACTTTTTGGAAGAAAAACTGGCTCAATACACAGCCCGTTGGCTCAATGCAGAGGTTTTTAGAAATTCCACCATAAAAATTTGTTCTGCACAGCTTTGCCATTGTCATTTGAAAAGCCCAGTGACAGGCAGTGGTACTGGTTCTTTACCCAGTCCTGCACTCACGAGGAAGTGGTGTGGAGTTGCTCAGGCTTTTCTGTTCTGGATTTATTGGGTTTGCATGGCCAGGCTTTGGCAGGGTGGAGCTCCAGGGGTGGCTCCTGTGAGCAGCTGCTGGGAGGTTCCTCTGTGTCCACCAGAGCCAGCCCTGGCAGCTCCAGAGGAGGACATGCTGCTGGCCAGGGCTGCTCTCTCAGAAATGGTGGGAACAGATCTGAGAAGGGAGCAAAGGGAACTGCACAGCTGTGGCCAGAGTGGGGTGGGAATGTGGGAGAGGAGCAGCTCAGCAAGGGCAGGGAGGAAGGGGGGCAGGAGTGCTCCAGGCACCAGAGCTGGGATCCCTCTGCAGCCCGAGGGGAGGCAGCTGTGCCCTGAACCCATGGAGGAGCCAGAGATCCACCCACAGCCTGTGGAGATCCACCTGCAGACCATGGAGATCCACCTGCAGCCCATGGAGGCATGGAGGAGCCAGCGATCCACCCACAGCCTGTGGAGATCCACCTGCAGACCATGGAGGCATGGGGGAGGCAGAGATCTACCCACAGCCTGTGGAGATCCACCTGCAGCTCATGGAGATCCACCCACAGCCCATGGAGATCCACCCACAGCCTGTGGAGATCCACCTGCAGCTCATGGAGATCCACCTGCATCCCTTGGAGATCCACCTGCAGCCCGTGGAGATCCACCTGCATCCCTTGGAGATCCACCTGCAGCCCATGGAGGCATGGGGGAGGCAGAGATCCACCTGCAAATCATGGAAGAAGATCCACAGAGATTCAGAGATCCTCCTACAGCCCATGGTGATCCACAGGGATGCAGAGATCCACCTGCAGCCCGTGTAGGAGCAAAGGCTGGAGCAGGGGAATCCTGGAGGAGGCTGTGACCCCGTGGGAGGCCTGTGGAGAGATGGGCCCTGCTCCCAGGCTGGAGACCCCTGTCCTTGGAGAACTGACCCCTGGAAGAGTGACCCACACTGCAGCAGGTTTGGGAGGACTCTGAGCCTGTGGGATGGACTCACACTGGAGAAGTTCTGTAGAACTGTCTCCCATGGGATGGACTCACACTGGAGAAGTTCCTTAGAACTGTCTCCTGTGGGATGGACTCACACTGGAGAAGCTGAAGTTCCTGGAGAACTGTGTCCCATGGGATGGACTCACACTGGAGAAGCTGAAGTTCCTGGAGAACTGTGTCCCATGGGAGGGACCCCACGTGCAGGGGGGGAGGACTCCCCTCCCTGAGCAGCAGGAGAAGCCAGGGGTGAGGAGCTGACCATAACCCCCATCCCTGTCTCCTGGCACCACTGGGGCAGGAGGTAGAGCTGGGAAGGAGGGAGGAGTGGGGGGGAAGCTGTTTTCAAGATCTTATTTTGGTTCTCATTATCCTGCTCTGTTTTGTTAGAGATAAAGTCAATTAATATCTCTAATTAGAGCCCATTTTGCCCGTCATGGTATCTGGTGAGGGATCTCTCCCAGTGCTTATCTCAGCCCATGAACCCTTTGTTGTTTTTTGTCTCCCCTGTGCAGCTGCAGAGAGGAGTCAGAGAGAGAGGCTCTGGTGGCTTCCAAGAATCCATCCAGGGTCATCCCACTACACTGGATCAGAAGATTGCTGATAAATTCCCTTCCTGGGGCTGTACTTGAGCAATATTCTCTGTGAGGAAAAGAATAAAGAATCCATGCAAATGGTAATCCTTCAAAACACCTGAGACAGCGCGGTGTGCCAGAGGGCTGAAGGAATGTGAATGAACATTCTTTGATTTACCAGCAAGGTCTGTTCCTCCAGCACAAGTATTTAATCTGCTGACAAGGAGATAAGGGACTTGGAACAGCTTAGAGACCAGCCTAACATCACAAATATGATGCAAACAAGGATAACTTTGGGAGGAATTATAATGCAACAGAATATCTCCTCTGTCTCCAGCACTGTGCAGTTGTAAAGGAGGCTGCAAGTTCTTGTGTATCAGTCTGTGCAAAAAGAAAATGTTGTTTTGGAGAGTAAAAAAGCTTGCATATTTCCTCACTTTCTGTTAGAAGTTTTCATTTTTGAGCTAGGCAAAAAAAATAGAAATTTTCATTTTTGAGCTAGGCAAAAAATTAGGGTCAGATCCAGTTTCCTCCCAGTCAAAGTCTACTTGTGCTCAATTTCCTGCTTCCTTTACTTCTGAACCATAACCATTAGCCAGAACTAGTGAGCACAATAAAAAACCAGTTAAAGAATGTTTGCTTTCCCTCTTCAGACTCATCATTGATGATAGTACCTTTTGATATATATGAAAGGTTTTCTTTGGATTTATGGTTTGGTGTGAATTTACACACAGGGTTACTCCTGGCAAGAAACAACCAGGAGAAATGTCACTGATTATAACATGCACATTTTGTTTCCTAGTGATTACATTCTGATAATAATTTGAAAGCTTAATGAGCTGTGGTACTTTTTTATCCTTGTAACTAGCAGAGACTGAGAACTATGAATTGAATGCATTTCTACTGAAAAGTCCAGGTCAGGGCTGAATAAGTCAAAATAAGGAGTTTACTAACTCCAAGTGCAGTTTCTTCTGTGCAATCTAACATGAAAGCATTGCCCAGGCAACAGGCACAGGAAGTTTGATACCAAGTCAACTTTTATCAGGAGAAGCAAAGTCCAATTCATAAAAATATCCTGACATATGCACTTGTATGCCTGTCGTGATTGAATTCCAGCTGGCAACTAAGCACCACAGAGACAATCCTGGAGAAAACTCCAGGGCTGAGCCAATGACAGTTTAATGGGTGGAGAAAAAGCTGCATGCACAAGCAAAGCAAAGAACAAGGAGCTCATTCTCCACTTCCCAGGTGGGTGTTCAGGCATGCCCAGGACGTGGGGTCCATCTCATGCAACAGCTCCTTGGGAAGCCCAAGGAATTATTGGGGAATGCCATCCCAAACACAGCAGTTTTCCCCTTCCTTCTTGCAGATTTGTATGCTCAGCATGATGTTCTGTGGTGTGGAATATCCCTATGGGCACTTTGGGTCAGCTGTGCTGGTTCTGCTCCCTCCCTCCTCACAGGCAGAACAGGGAACCTGGAGTCCTTGGCTTAGAGGAAGCACTAGTTAGCAACAACTAAACCATCAGTGTGATATCAACGTTATTCTCATGCTAAATCCAACGCACAGCTCTGTACTAGCTACTAAAATGAAATTTATCTCAATCCCAGTGGAAGCAGGCTAATGGCCATGGCCACAGAAGTATTGGTGGTACATTCATCAGATTTTTGCAGATGTAACCTAGTTCAGCTGGGAGGCTCCCTCCTTTCCTACCCTGAGCTATTGACAGTGAGTGGGCTGAGGAGCAGGTGGAGATGAGGAGAAAGCATATGCTCCTCCATTTCTGCCAAAGCTTTTTCACATATTTTCTGTGCTTCCACAGAGCCACTGATGTGTTCAGTGGATTTTCACTCCTCCCATACTAAACAGAGGATGGGAGCCTATGGACATGAGGGAACTTAACAGTGCTAAAGCTGATGTGGAAGTTTTTACATCTGAAAGGCAAGGTTGTAGGAAAGACAGTGTATTTTATTAGAATAATTCATGTCATTAGAAAAAGCAGATGAGCTTTTGGGCATACAAGCTCTTCTGGGGAAGGTGTGCACACATTCTGTTGAATAATAAAAGTTTCTATCTACTGAAGTAGTGTTCATCATCCATGGTTAACTTAAACTTGCCTTTAGCAAAGAACATGAATTCTTTTGAAAAACCCTGAATAAAACTGAGAAGAATTGCATGGAAAAGATTTTCCTTTTTACAGTCTCTGAAAGGTGGTACAAGGTGAAGATTGCAGCATGCTGGGCACTCTTTCTGCACAGGGTACATGCACGCTGTGTGTACTCTGCAGTTTTCCCCTCACAGTCCTAAGTGTGCCTTAGTTTTCACACCATGGAGCAACTCTTCCATGCAGGGTTTGCTTCAAACAGCAGATTTCCCCACGGGGATGGTTGTTAGGCTGCCAGCTCTAACTGGAAGTTACAGCATTGTCATTGATCCGTGTTTGGATGGTACTGAGGAGCTGCAGCACTTCACAAAGGCCATGGGATATTGATCAGGGGATAATCAGCAGCAGCTTTAGACCTGGGCCAAATCCAGGGGAACAGTCCTGATGTGAAAGGACATGCACTGTGCTCAGTGAGGCATTCTGTTGCCTGCAACTGTGGACTTAGTGATCCAGGACTAAATTAAATAGAAACAGTCCAGTGAATATCCAGTGTTAATCAGTCACCCAGAGACATTATGGTAATACAGCACTATGGAGACACAGACTGTGACTGAAATAATTGTGGCTGTTCGTTTTCAGCCTTGTTGCTAATGGACATTCCTCTGGAAGTCATTAAAAAGATGTAGGGAAACATAATTTGAAAGAAAATTACTTTTATTCAACTCTAGACTGGAAGGTAGAGGAATTTATGAGGTATGTAACTCTTTGATGTTATTTGTATAAAATGTGTTTGTTTCCATAAACAGGCAGGTAATATCTTCACATAGAAGCGTCAAAGGAATGAAAATCTGGCTCCATTCTTCTCTTCAGACAAAACCAACATTGTGATGAAAATCTGGGAGGTTTTCTGCTCCATTTTAGTTCTTCTTCTTAAATGTCTGATGGCACACCTGGTCTTCACATGTCAGTTCCTACAGTATTAAAACAATTAGTAAGTATATAGTGGTAGAAGTTTTATTTTGCATACATATCAGATCCCACCAGAAATTGCTACAACTGAACCACTGCATTAAAAACTTATGAAACAGAGAACACTAAGAAAAGTGCATTATTTGTAACCAAACAGCAGGTACGCATTTCATGTCGCAGTAATTAGTTTTTGATACATGAACTGAACTCTAAGAAGAATAAACATGAACGATGCATTAAAACTTTGCTTTAATTCAAGGTTTTTTCATGTTCTGTTATTAAAACAATATAATGTAATAGTTTATAATTCATGTTACCTCAAAATTCATGAGAGGCACTGAAACAAGGAAATAAATAAAAAACCAGGAATGCAGCATTCCTGAGCCAAACAGGGCTTGCAAGGGACTGGAAAAGGTGGCCAGCAATGGGCCAAGCCTGCAGGACAATTTCTGGGGGCTGCTGTGAGAATCTGCTTGGTTTTGTTTCCACCAGCCTCAGCCTAAACCCTGGTGCCAGCATGCAGAACTTTCCCTGTCAGCTTTTGAATGTGTGCTCAGGCAGAGCTGCAGGAGTGCACTGGACAGGAGATTTTGGTTGGGTGGCACTTTGTGGTTTTGGATTCCTGTCTCTGCCCTTTCAGGCACAGAGATGGGAGCCACTGTGACTGCCCACACCAAGCATGTGCACAGCAAGCCTGGGAAGGGGCAGATTGCTTGCAGCAAAGCTTAGGACAGAACAATGGGCTCAAGAATCTCTCTCCATCCCCCTGCTGTGCCACCCCAGTATTGCCATGCCCATTTCTTGATTGGAAACTCTGTAATCATTATCATTATGAGAAATGTTAAAAAAAAAAAAAAAGAGTAGATGTGGTATTTTGTGATATGGGTTAATGGGCATGGTGGTGTTCAGTCAAAGTTGGGACTTTGTGATCTTGGAGGTCTTTTCCAACCTTAATGATTCTGTGATTCTACAGTACTGTCATTTTGAAATCTTTCTGCACATCACTGATTGCTGATTTCCTGCACAGGTTTTTCTGGCTTCTCTTGGACTCCCCACATCTATCTTTGGGCTACAGCTTGCTACTTTAGGTGTTTGAATTTATTATTGAACTAAGAAAAAATAATTGCAGTATAGGTTGTTTGTGGGATCTTCTTGAATATCCAGAGGTTTCTGATCTATATTACAGTGCAGTGTGCCAAAATTTCTTATTGTTTGGCTCAGAAAAAGAATAACATTTACCTTGAAATCTGATTTTTTTTTTTTCTGCTTTACCAGTGATTATATAAGAAAAAGATTTTGTTAGAGGTGCAATGTAACAGGAAGGGTTGAGGGCTGGAGGGAAGTGGACTGTAGCAAAAAAAACCACTGCAGGGTTATGACTTAATTGGGAGCAGGGTGGACAGAAACTGAGCATTCCTGAATTGAAACAGAGGAGAAATTTCCTTAGAGTTCAGAGATCAGAACTGTCTGAAGACCTTTCTAACTAGAGAAAAATGACAAATCCTTGAAACAGAAAACCCGAGCAGCCTCAGTGATGTGCTGTGGGTGTGTGGAGCAGCCCTTACCAGGTGCAGGATGTCTCCTTCAATCCAGTGCTTCCAGCCCCTGTTGTTCTTTTCACCTTTCTGCACACAGACCAGTTTGTCACCATCCCAGGTCACCAGGGACTGCATGAATCAGATCATTAACTCAGTTACATTAACCAGAAGCTTATGAACATATGAAAATAAGTTCAAACAATGCGAATACACAATTACAGTTGCTTCCTATCATTCTCCGATTTCCTCATTAAAAAAAAACCCCAGAGCATTTAAACAAAACCCAAATGCATTCAGGATGACAGCTGTGTGACAGAGGGAAGCTTTTGCAGTGCTTTGTTGTCATTTCCATGAGTTTCTTCACATACATGAGTAACAAGTGTTCACACTAACTGGTGAATTGTTGAATGTGTTTACAGCTATTGGTGCAATATATGCAAAATGCTTTTTTTCCTTGCTGTTTGAAGGCATCAATGAATAAAAGTTATAGGGTTTCATGAGTGAAGACTTGAAGGCTTGTACTGCAAAGTGCAGTGATAACACATTTTCTAGCTCTGCATAAAGTAACAAGAGGAACAGTGTGTTACTATCATCTCATCCACTAAATTTGCTTGTCCTCACTAAATTTGTTACTCACATCTCCATTAAATGTGTTTGTATATTTTAATGTACTTTCTGAAATGTCTGGTGGCACACCTGGTCTTCACATGTCAGTTCCACAGCATTAAAACAATTAGTAAGAAATTTAAAGAGATGTGATCATAAGCTGGACAATGGGCTGCAGCTGACCCCTGCCTGAGCAGATAGGTTGGACCTGGTGCCTTCAGGAGCAGGAGAACCTTCAGCAAGGAAAAGTTCTCTTTACAGGCTGAATTACCTGTCTGCAGATGTTCCAGGGTACATTCAAAGCAACTTTGTTGGAATTGCTCTGCATTTGAACCACTGTCTTTTAGGGGTGTATTTAACCATGTATCAGGCATCTCCTTATTAGACACAGTTACAGTCCATGAAAGCTCAGTTATTATAAAGCTCCAAGCATATTGGGAGCTTAATTTATTTTCTAGTCCAGCACTGGATGATTTATTCTCATATGAGGGAGCTTTCCATTAATAATGAGACAAAACTCATTCCATTTCAGTTAATTTCTTTCTTATTTACGGAATTTTCAAGCTACATGCTCTTTAAATTATCCATGCCCTCTTTACATTTAAATGTTGCCTACCAATTTTATTACCTTCATCTAACTTTAATGTGTTTGAGGCATTGTTTTGTTAATGAAATGACCAGAAAATACTTTTAGAGCAATTCAGAAAGTAATGGCATGACATGTGTGCTTTTTCCTTCTCCCCTCTAGAAACAAATAACATGATTCCTTTAGAAATTAGTATTGTAATTAAATCAAGTGGAGTTATAAATGCACAATTCCTTCCTTCCTCCTTCCCTTCCCTTCCCTTCCCTTCCCTTCCCTTCCCTTCCCTTCCCTTCCCTTCCCTTTCCTTTTTTCCTTTCCCTTTCCCTTTTCCCTTTCCCTTTCCCTTTCCTTTCCTTTCCTTTCCTTTCCTTTCCTTTCCTTTCCTTTCCTTTCCTTTCCTTTCCTTTCCTTTCCTTTCCTTTCCTTTCCTTTCCTTTTCCTTTCCTTTCCTTTCCTTTCCTTTCCTTTCCTTTCCTTTCCTTTCCTTTCCTTTCCTTTCCTTTCCTTTCCTTTCCTTTCCTTTCCTTTCCTTTCCTTTCCTTTCCTTTCCTTTCCTTTCCTTTCCTTTCCTTTCCTTTCCTTTCCTTTCCTTTCCTTTCCTTTCCTTTCCTTTCCTTTCCTTTCCTTTCCTTTCCGTCTTTGCAGAGCAAGGTTTTGTAGTGGTGATGAGCACTAGAGGAGCACTAATTAATGGATTTAAGGAGTGATGAAATGAGTCCTTAGATCCTTAGCAATGCCTTCAACTGCTCTGAAGAGATGTGGGAGCAGTGTTTTTAAGCATAGAATTTGTCACAGGAGTTAGTTCCACTCAGTGCACACTGGAGAAGGAGACAGAAAGAAATTTAGATATGGGGATGTTCAGGATAGTGAAAAAAATGGGTCTTACTCTTTGATGGCTTGCAGTGCCGTGAATGAGGAATAATTTGGAAGAAACCATAGGAATTACACTGCACAAACTTAGTTTGAGAGTTAAAAGTGATCTGTGGTGAGCAAGCCATGTCTTCTGCTAAATTTGTGTCCCTCCAGTGAGGGATGATGTGAGTTCAAACACAAATATGTTTGAACTTGCCAAAACAATTGCCAAAACAAACAAACTGCCCTGCTGAGACTGATCAGTGCAAACCCATCCCAAAATGAAAAGTGCTATTGATGCAGTCCTAAATTCAACCCCCAGTTTCCTTAAAGAGGATGCATAGGTAAAAATACAATTTTGCCGCTTTCTGGATACATAAGGTGTATCAGAAAAACTTGAAAAATCCCCCAGTAGAAAAACCTAATTAATGATTGTCCTCACATATCTCAGTAGCCATCCTGATTTGCATTTCTAATAAACGCTTGTAGCAGGAAAGAAAACTGTCTCAGGATGCAAATTACTTCTGCTTTATAAAAATCCTCTGATGTCAGTAAAATATTGGGGTTTGACTTAATATATTCATAATAATAATACAATAATAATTCATGTAATATATATTATAAGCTGATTTTGGGAGCTGCAGGCTCCTGGAGCTGACTGTGGCATGAACAGACAGCAGGTTTTTACCTTCACCACTCTGTTATCCAGTCCTTTGGTGTGCTCCTCAAACTCCACGCCCACAGTGTAATCCAGATCATAGTTTCTGAAAGTGCTGAGTGTTCTGGTTTTAAAATTGTCTCCATTTTGAACAATCTCCTTGGTTTGTTTCAAGTGTTTGGCAATCTTACGAGTTGCAAAGTCAATACCTGTCAAAAACCAGAAAAGAGAGAGTGAAAATGCCAGGATTTGGTAATGAAAATAAAGCCCCACAGCATTTATATTTACACATTAAAAATATAATGTGTAAATATATACATTTATACATAAATATAAAATATATATTTTATATTGTATATATACAATATATAATATTGTATATAGACAATATTATACTGTTCCACAATTGGTGCTCTTACTTGCAACATTTTTCAGAGGAAAACATAATTTCAAAGAAAAATCCTCTTGTGCTTACAAGTACACTTTCAACTTGAGGCTCTTCCACTGATAATAAATTTATTTCTTAATGGGATATCTGTGGGAATATTGTGAGCATATAACATACAAGCAGGAGTGAATAGATGCTGGTGTGTTTAATCACCTGAATTTTTTTGAGAATGTGAAACAAGAGGGGCTATTAAGCCTGACAGTGCCTTTTTTGCCTCACTAAAGTAGGATCTCTGAATAATATCCCTTATCAGAGATTTAGCAGGTTAGACTGGGTATGTAATCAAGGGAGAATAAGCATGTAATCAAGAGGACCTGGGCATGTTACTTTTATGATGAACCTGTAGTCTGGGAGTATACAAGAGGTTAATTAATTAGTGTAAAAAAATGAAACAAAAAAAGAAGCAATCAAACAAAAACGTGAAATCCATTCTTGTTCAATAGCAGACAGACAAACAAATTGCAGTTCAAAAGGAGACAAACCCAAAGTCAAAAGTCAAAAAAGAGCATTTGTGCAGGGCATTTGACGGTTTCTGTTTCATATTCTGCCAACATTTCCTGCAGTGCTGATCCCCTTGGCACCCTTATTTTGCTCCCAGCGAGGACTAACACGATGCTTGGCACTGGGAGCCCTGCTGGCACCATGGGGAGAAAGAACATCCCTGGCACCATCCCAGTGCCAGCAGCATCTGCAATAATAATTTCTGACATTGGGATCTGATTGTGCTGCTGTGTGCACATGAAATCACCTCCCATGCCCCTGCAGCTCTGAAAGATTCGGGTTTGGCTTGCTGGCCATCCTCTGGTGGCTGTAAATCACTGCCAGCCCAGCAATGCCACTCCCTAATGGAGCCCTTTTCTCCTGCTGGATTCATTATCCTACTTGGGAAGTGCTAATTGAGTTGAGCAAGAGGATGGAGCTTGAAAAAAAAAATGTGGCTTTTAAACGTGGGGAATAATGGTCTTGTTCAGTATTTATATGCAAGGCTTCTTGGGTATATTTTATCTGCTGTGGTGGATTAAAGGTATCTCCGGGGCTGATTTATAGCCAGGCAACATAAAATTTAGTTCTCTCTGAGGGCAGAAATGTCTAGACCTCTAAAGAAATGCTATTTCTGACTAATATATTGGTCTTGTAGCTTCTGGAGAAAAATCAGGGAGGTTTTATTAAAGCATGGTTTTCATAACTGCATTTTGAACAATATAAGCAATAAAAATGATATGTAGTTCTATTATAGTATATTTAAATACTTTGTAACATGTTTATGATAAAATCAAACTTTCTGACTTAGAGGGCAAACCTAATCTTTAATTAAAGTATAGAAATGTGTATGCATTAATTAAAAGGACAGATGAATTAAAAATACCCCTCAAAACCTGTGTGCTTTGAATCTGAGCATATTAATACTTAAAATATCAGCAAAATGTAAAATGGGGAGAAAAAGAGCAGAAGAATATCTTTTCACCCTTTCCCTGCCATTTCTTTCTGAGAATCATCTACAGCATTTGCATCTTTGCACTGGTTTTGGTGTTGGGTTATTTTTGCTTATTCATTGGCAGTTTGAAATTACTATAGCTGATTGTGTAGATATAACTTATAGTTTATATATGCACAAAAATCTCTTCAATTAATGTGTATCTTTCTCCTTAAATTCAAGACATTGTCCTAATCATTCTCATTTTCAAGCACTCTCTCTTTTTGTCCCTCACAAGTGTATATACATAATATTTACAGATGTCCCTGAAGTTATTGAATTTTTTTCCACAAATGCAAAAGCTAAAAACCATGGATAGTGAGACTTGACTTTCTCTCTTAAGAGAGTTAAAGCTTTGGCAAAATTGCAACTTCTTTCAATTGTTGATGAATAATGATTAGAGTTTATTTTTATGTATTTTTATGTATTTTATGTAGAGTTTATTTTTATGTATTTTTATTTTTATGTATTAATATACATACATATGTATGTATGTATATTATGTATTTATGTACTTCTATTTCAGTCTGAAGAGATCAATCAATTAGCAATAAGGTTCTTTGGTAAAACTAGTAGAAAATCAGTTAAAGCATCAAATTTTCCATCTCTGTACCATAATTAGTTCAAAGCACCAATTAAATAATGGCATTATTATTAATTTACTGATATAGAGTATCTTATTCCTCTTTAACTAACTTGTGGCTCCACTGTTAGAGCAAGAATATACCAGGAGTACAAAAGAGCTTTTAGATCTGAAAACCTGTTGGTTTGGGGCTTTCCCCCCCAGATGTATCTGTCTTTTCATTTATCTAAATAAAAAATAACATCTTTGGCTACCAGTCTTCAATTGCTTATATATTTAGATCATTGCAATTCTGAAAACAATTACTTGATCTGGCAGCAACCCTTATGCCACAACGTATATTACAGAAAAAGTTCATTAATTTTAGAATGATTTGATTCAGAACTGAACCATTTTCTCCTGATCTCATTAATATTTTGTCATTTACCTAAAGCAACCATGTATCCTTCGAAGTTTTCATTGGTCTGCATCTCCCAGGTGCCATTGTAGTCGGCGGGCATGGTGGCAGAGCACGGAGGCAGCTTCAGCTCAGGAGAACAGCCTGGACGCAGCCTCTGCTCAGGGAATCTTTTATAAACCTCCCCAGAGCTTTTTTTCCCACTCAGGTTTATGGTTTTGTAGATAATGCAGTTGAAGGGGCAGAGTGATAACCCTGGAAACTTTGCTTTCATTGGCAAAGTCCAGCTGAGCAGCTGGCAGACAAGGAACAATTTCAGAAATATGGAGTAATACAGGATATGATTTTACAGTGACCTTTGTCGGGAACTGCTGGCTATTATGGGATACCTTTGAAATATATTGAACACGGTGGCAAATTGTACAAGTCAGTTAAGGTTCCCAAGGTGAATTGGTTTTTAGCTCCTTTCTACGTGTCACTTTTCCCTATGAACCTGAGTCTTACAGAGCTGACCCATACAGAACTCCCACTTAAAGCTTAAGGAAGTCTTGAGCGTGAAACAAATGTTAGACAGGGCAGGAGAGAGAATACTCTTATTCAAAATATTTTTGGCTTTTTTTGATTTTCAATATATCTGCCATATATCAATAGCTGTGCTTATACCAACTGCACTTTCATTTTTTTGTTTTGGTTTAAGAGTGAGTTTAGCAAATGTAAACTAAATCAAAATCAATCATAATTAGTATCAATCATGCCCTGAAAATGATTTCGTAATTCCTCTGAAACATGTCAGTTTTTATTGGAAATCTATTTTATACATAGTTGGGGTGAAAAACATGGATTTCAGTTGTGCAGACAAGCACATTCAGAATGTGTCAGAACAGAGAATGTGCAGTCAAATTTTACTGGAATTTAAAGTAAGTAGTAAAAGCAAATTAGTTTAAGATAAGGTTTTATGTTGTGGCTTTAATCAGACAAGATAATGTACAGATGGCTCTACAGAGACAATAACTGAAGTGACCAAAAGTAAAAACTTGAACTCCTTGCCTTCCTCTCCTTTTTTTTTTTTTTTTTTTTTTTTAAATTGGAATATTATTTTAAAATTTGCTAGAAAATGTATTAAGGTCTAGATCTTCAACTCAGAAATTAGTAAAGGAAGAGTTACTGATCTTGTGATTTCCCTTCTATGCCTTTACTTTGTTTAAATTTAACCAAGTTAAAATTCCACAAACGCTGAAAATTTGTACAGGGATTAAAAAACCCCCACAAAACAAACCCAAAGAAAATTGAGAGTTTCTGGAGGTTGAGTTCTTAAAATGCCTCAACTTCAGGAGCTAATTTAAGACAAGGAAAAGAAGTTTCAGTGTCCTGATCTGCACTTGCAGGAGCCCTGAAAGGGTTTTCAGTGGGGCAGAGGCAGGGGGAGCTCAGGGAGTGGAAGCTGGAGCTGAATTCCTGTGGGAATGCCCAGGAAATTCCTGCAGCCCTGGCAGAGCAGTTAATCCAGGGGAGCTGGCACCTTCACTCAGGATGAGAGCAGTGTCTGAAACCTGCCTGATCTCCAGCACAGCTTATTGGGCTGATCACATCCACTACTCATGTGTTTGCTTCCACTCTGAGAAATTCCAGGGGGAACTCTGTGAGTGATGCCACATTGAAAGTGAAAATTAATCCCCTTTTGTTCTGTAGTGTATTATGTAATACCTCTGCAATAACTGGATTTTGAACATCTTTGTGGACTTGACTTCTTAGCTTCGGTGTTGCATCAATGTCCATAATACATTATTACTCTATATGTAAATATATAATGATATTTACATATGTAGTAATATAATAATAATATCAAGGTAAAAATATACTATTTTAATATTATATATTATATATTATATATCATATATCATATATCATATATCATATATTATATATTATATATTATATATTATATATTATATATTATATATTATATATTATATATTATATATTATATATTATATATTATATATAATAAAATATATTATATATGTATTATATATGTTATATATATAATATATATTGTATATATATAATATATTATATACCTCTCCAATAATTGGATTTTGAACATCTTTGTGTGCTTGATTTCTCAGCTACTGTGTTTCATCAATGTCAATAATACATTATTACTATATAAGTAAATATATAATACTATTCACATATATATCAATATAATAATATAAAGATAAAATGATAATATTTTAAATAAAATATTATATATTATCTATTTACATATAATATATAATATATAATATATAATATATAATATATAATATATAATATATAATATATATATTTTATATATCTATATAATATATTATATATATTATATATATTATATACCTCTGCAATAATTGGATTTTGAACATCTGTGTACTTGGCTTCTTAGCTTCTTTGTTGCATCAATGTCAATAATACATTATTATTATATAGGTAAATATATAATACTATTCACATATATAGGAATATAATAATAATATAAAGATAAAATTATAATATTTTAAATAGAATATTATATATTATCTATTTAGATATAATATATAATATAAAATATATATAATATATAACATATTTTATATATAATCTATATTATATATATTATATATATTATGTATATTATATATATTATATATTATATATATTATATACCTCTGCAATAATTGGATTTTGAACATCTTTGTGTACTTGATTTCTCAGCTTCGGTGTTTCATCAATGTCAATAATACATTATTACTATATATGTAAATATATAATAATATTTACATATATAGCAATGTAATAATAATGATAATATAAACATTCTAATATTTTAAAATAAAAATATAATATTTACATATTACATGCACATACAAAAAGGTCCTGTAAAAATGAGAATATATCAGACTGTCTACAATCACCTCCTAGAATGAGAGCATGTGCCAGAAGCTCAAGGTGGGATATTTTCGATGCTCACTGATTTCAGTTCTGACACAGTTTATTTCCTATGTAACACTCATTTTGGTCAGCTGGGGAAGAGACTGAAGCTGTGACCATCAGCAATTAATGTCCATTAACAACTAACAGAGTAACAGAGGGCTCCATTGCTGTAGATATTCAAAGCTGGGCACATTCTGAGAGAATTCATTATGACATGAATACATCCTTTGCACAAAATTTCATAGCTAGTTAACAGCATGGACATTTACTTGTACAGCTTTTCCCCACAGTGTTTTGGTTATGCTCATCCCTTATTAAATTTTACTTTTTTTCCCCAATATATGTGTTTTCTAAGCATGTGTTTATCCATCAGACTAAATTAGCCTTTTGAGCCTTTTCAGGTAAAAATACGACTAGGAGGTTTACAGACACTACATTTAACCAATCAGAGAACTGGCTAAGTAGGGAATTAATAAAACATGAAATATTAACAGAGTTCTGTGATGCTTCATGAGCTTAAAAAGAGTGTGGCACTAAGGTCCACAAAGAGAATATTCAGTTTATGAATCAAAATCTCGAGAGACAGTAGAACCTCTAGCACAGCCAAATGGTGCCAGGGCACAGCGCAGGGATTGCTCAAAATATTGCCTGAAACCCTGGGGGGACAGTTCCAGCTCTCAGCTTTGCCTCTCAACAAAGTTTTAAAATTTTTACTTATTATCTACTTGAAATCTTTGGAATTACTCTTTGTGCTTTGTATTTATCGTTTATGCCCTCCATACACAGAGACAAACTTTCAAAATGGCAAAACAGTATTACCTTCCCATGGGAAAAGTGAACATTTGGAGAAATGCAGGTAAGGTGCCCTCTCCCAATTGTCATGACTGTCTTGTTCTCAGCACCCTTTGCTTGCAAAACCACTTGCTAAAAAGGAAACACTGAGCTCATATCTTTTTTTTTCAACACAGGGCTAAGATTTGTGGCAGAATATTGAGTTGGTGGAAATAAAGCAAAGTCAAAAAAATCAACTTACTTCTGCTAAAAGCCTAAGTAACTTTTCCAGTCTTTATTTATGTGTGAAGAAACAAAGATGGCATTGTTTGCCTCGTTCCTATGAGTCAGGATTGATTGGAGGCAGTTTGAAAGGAAAAGCTGTCATGGAAAACACCCAAATGCTGTTTGTGTGGAAGAGTCGGCTTCCAACATTTCCAGCTCCTCCCCTTGTGTCTGAGACCTGCCCAGAGAGAAGTTCTGTCTGGGTAGGTGAACAAAGTTCAGCCTTTCTTGCTGTCTGAAAGAGCTGCAAGTACATTCTCCTTGGAAAAGATCTCCTGTCAGAGCTCCAGATGAAGCACAGAAGGACCAGTCAAATGGAATTTTCCCTGCAAACTTTTGGGGATGGTGTTTTGAAGAGTCTCTAACATGCTTCCCACTCTGCCCTTGCCTCATTTAATTTTTCTTTTAAATGATCCAATATGCAGATATGACAGAGGAGAGAAATGCCTGGTACTCCTCCCCCAAGCAGCCCCTGCACTCCTCATGCTTGACAGCTGGGACTTTTGCCTGTAGTGATTTGGTTGTTGCTTAACACATGGGAATATGGCAAACTGCAGAAGTTGTTCTTAGCAACTGAATCCCCCTGAAGGACTCAGACAGAAGCAGCATGGTCACAGACACCTATTATTATTTTTAACTTGTTAGCACATTGCACTCACTAGGTTTATTTTTATTTTTTTTAAAAGAAAATTAATCACTCGCAATGCATTCAGTGATGGCTGCTGCAGCAAAAGCTGTCAGAGGTGCTGTCTGTGGGAATCCACAAAATCAGAGGGTTTTGGGAAAGCTGCAAAAGGCAGGACTCAGAGACAGCAGAACTGTGAGCAGAGCTAAAGCAGCAGCCATGAGATTGGTCAGCAGAAAATCTATTTAAACTGTAGAAAAGCAAAAACAAATAAAACAATGGTCTGTGTATTAACACTTGTCTGGAATAACTCTCTAAGATACAGAAAGGTTTATCTAGTGAGATATTAGGAAGTTTTAAGCTTAATAATGGAGCTCTGTGCATTGTGTTTTAAGGCTCACAAGCAGGAATTGTATTTGAAATAAGCAAGCATTGTTTAACCAAAGGCATATGTGCTTGTAGTAGTTGGATGGAACTACTGTCAATGTGCTTTTGCTTTGTGTGATTGGTCAAAAAACTTTTAAAGTAAGTTGTAGCATTAAGTTCTTTATCTGCTGCCTGGGATGTGAGCTGCTGGCATCTTCCCATTGCCATAACCATGGAATGAGGCTGATGCTGGAAAATCAAACAGCTCAAGGCACATTCCACAGCAGCCCCATCTCATTCACGTCTGTAAATAACTCCCTGCCAGCATCACTGTCCCACGGGCTCTGCTCTGCACAGACCCCAGGAGCCACTTTGTGACCACCAGCAGGGCTCTGGAAGGAGGCAATGGGCTCCCTGTCCGTGTGTGCAGTCCTGCAGCCTCAGCTGCTGCCCAGGGACCCAGCAGGACGGGCAGGAGCAGGAGGAGAGCTGTGTACAGCAGGAGGGGACAGAATCCAAAAGTGTCATTTGCAAAAGGGGCTCAGCAGGTGCAGTTTGCTGGCCTGTGATGGTGTTCACAGGGGTCTCAGGATGAGGGAAGAGATGAGGATCTCTTTCAGAAGGCTTGATTTATTATTTTATGATATATATTACATTAAAACTATACTAAAAGAATAGAAGGAAAGGTTTCATCTCAGAAGGCTGGCTAAGCTGAGAATAGAATGGAATGAATAGCAAAGGTTTGTGTCTTGGACAGAGAGTCCGAGCCAGCTGGGTGTGATTGGCCATTAATTAGAAACAACCACATGAGACCAATCCCAGATGCACCTGTTGCATTCCACAGCAGCAGATAACCATTGTTTGCATTTTGTTCCTGAGGCCTCCCAGCTTCTCTGGAGGAAAAATCCTAAGGAAAGGATTTTCCATAAAAGATGTCTGCGACACTGGCCCATGTGGGGTTGCCTGGCCCTGCTCTGCCTTGGCCATCCCTGGCTGATCCCAGCCTCTCTCAGTTCAGCCAAACCCACCCCGGTGCCTTGGATCTGGAGGCTTGGCTGGGACTCCTGGGCTCTACTGCTCTGTTCAGCCCTGCAGAGAGGGAATGGAAGGATTCTGGCCACTTGTACAGAGAGTTCTTGTTGCCCAAACCCTTCTATTTGGTGTCCTGCCAGAGCAGAGATCTGCAGGGACAGACTTGTCTGACACCTGATGGCAAAGCAGGGACAGGCTGCAGACGCTGTGGGAGGATGAGGGTGTTGATGCCAGTTTGGATTTTGCCTTTTTTTTTCTTTTCTATGTTCTCTGTATCCTTTGCACATATATCTGTGGCTCTGTCACCTACTGTATTAGTGACAAGTCATAACTGTGTACTCATCTCTATTGGGGGTTTTTTGTGGCCATCTTTCCATAGCTGCCCCTGAAGGCCTTCAAATAAAGATCTGCTCTTACATTACTAAAATTATTTTGAATTTCATGTCCAGGTTGGGAAAAAGGCAACAGTGTACACAGGGCACACAGAGGTCCCATATGCCACTTCAGCACATTTTGTGTTTACCTTCAACTTCAGCAAAGATGCACAAAATATGCTTTAAACCACTCTTAGAAATAAAGTAATTGGTTTTCAGCCATTGAGGTTTGGTCTTTTTTCAGTAATTTCCACCTCCTCTACTCCATCTGATTTTGCTGATGTTACAAACATTATTAATCAAAAGCCTCCCTCCTCTCTTAACTAAGAACTTTGGCTTAGCTTTTAGAGACTTCATACTGTCACTTGTGATTGTGTTACTGATAACAGAAAAAAAACAATCCAGTGGACTGTATTGTCTTGAGAACTCACTTTTATTAAGGTGGTTTACTTTTTGAAATATTATGCTCTAGAGAGCTATTAGCCAGTGGATAAAACTGACCGACCTTGATTTTCAACATACTCAAATGGGGAATGGGGAATAGTGAATTTATTTGTTTATTGGTTCTCCTGAGCACTTGTTCAAAGCTCTTTATTCAGGGTTCGAGGAAGCAGATAAAAATCATCAGCCTTTGTGAAATCAGAAAAACTGAGGAGACAACATGGTTTGGCCAAGGTCATGGAAGAAGCCACCAGGCAGAGCAACCATGAGCAGAACCCTTTACATTCTGCACTAAAGCCTGCTTCCCTCTGGGCCAGCTCCAGCATGGATGGAAAATCTGAACCCCTCCAAGTGCTTTGTCATTGCCATCAAGGCTGCTTCAATTTTCCCTGAAAAGGTTTTTTCAGGACTTGAATTCCCTGCATGAACTATCCATTAATATCTGTAACTGCAATCTATACCTTAATTCTATTTATTCTGTGGCAAAGTTTTGTAATTGCAACTGCCACTTCTTATCTTTGTCAGATAAAGGTTGTATTACTTAGACGTTGAACTGGAATACTGATGATGGATTTTGAATTAGAAGAATCTATAGAAAGAAGTCTGAGGGGTTTTTTTGGATACTTCCACAACAATTTAGTATGTGTGTACCTCCTTTGGCTTGTTCATGCCTGACATAAAAGCTGAAATGTCATTTTAATGCAGGGTCTCTCATCCATTAGAAGAATATTTTAAAGATTTGTTTTGTCAGACAGAAACAGTCGTCTTTACCTCATCTGAATAACACTTTTAGAGATACTTTCAAATATCTAAGACCTCAAATTTCCACATAACTCTTTAAGTGATAGAATTCAACGATAGAAAGGTTTTGCTTCCAGTTCCAGAATCCTGATGACGAGAAGTGTATCAGCTGTTACAATCAGTGCCCAATTTTGGGTTCACTGTAGCCATTTAGAAAAAGGTGAGAGCCATTCTTGTGGTAAATCAAGGACTTCAGGGCAGAGTTCCAGGGCTGTGAGCTGGCTCCAGAGCTACCGATGGAAATCCTCAGCAACACTGAGCCTGTGTTCCTTCTCTGTGCTGCACCCAGTGCAGGGCAGTTCAGAGCTGTTACCCCTCCCCAGGAAAACTCCTGCACAGGTGATGTATCTGTTTCTGCTTTCTTTTTACCATAAATCCCTTTTAGTGCTTCAGACAGAAAAAAATTCCAGCTCAGAGAGGCAGCAGCAAGGCAGGGTGACTGTGAGCACCCTCACCCTGTGCTGCTGCACCTCTCAGAACTCAGGTCATTATTTCCTGTTAATTAGGGGATGCTCAGTGCAGTAAATCTCATTCATCTGCTCCTCTCACAGCACTCTATGGTTAATTCTCTGCCTGCATCTCCAGCCCCACAGCAGCATCCCTTCTGTGGGGAAGGCTCTGGCTTTCTTCTACCCCACCCTGTTTGAGGAATGAACAAGAGCAGCTCTCCAAGGCATCCTGGAACATTGGAAAATAAATTTTTGTACTAACAGCAGCATCTAGATATCTGTCTGATCTTTTGGTGAATTCCTGGCTCTAAGTTGGCAACTATTTGATAGAAATAGTACTTAGGATGAAAATTGAATATTTAAAAAAAAAAAACTAAGTTGAAAACCCGTGATATTGTCTGCAGTTTGTCCACTCAGAGTTGTTAAAATGCAGCACATGTGACACTGCAAGCTGGCTCCTGAGGCATGAATGCAATCCATCAGCTCCTGGGGATGGGCCAAGCAAGACAAACCAAGACACGTTGCTGAAATTAGGATTTCTCCAAGACACATTGCTGAAGTTAAGGTTTCTCCCAGACACATGACAGGATTGGTTCTTAGCAGCAGGGATGCCAGGTGGTTTCAGTTACTGGATGCACATGCATGCAAAGCAGGGGAAGGAGCATTTATATCTGATTTATTGACATTGCCACTGGAAAACTGAACTGAAATAAGGAATTGATAAATATGGTAATTTCACTTTTCAGTAAAATATACCAAGTATATTTAATATAGAAGAAGAGAAAATAAAGTTTTTAAAATTCTGTATTTCAGATGAAAATTTATAGATTTAGATATTTACCGATCTCTCTATATATCTATCTCTCTATATCTATATATCTATATCTATATAAGAGAATGGCAAGCTGTGTTTCACTAAAAGAGTAAAAGAAAAGAGAAAAATGACTGAACCTTGAAAACCTGAGACTTAAATATAATCTCAGATTATGAAAGGATTCCCCAGAAGTTCAGAGTAATATTCATGATGTGTTTCTCCAGTTTATATGTGTAAAAAAAAATTAAAAATCAATCAATTGATAAGGAGGGTTACTGTAATGTGGAGGGGGTGGGACACCCAAAGTCCATGTGGCACCAATTTACATTAAAAGCTTCAGAGAGAAAAGGAAGGAAGGAAGGAAGGAAGGAAGGAAGGAAGGAAGGAAGGAAGGAAGGAAGGAAGGAAGGAAGACAACTTGCCTACAATAATTCCAAAAGGAATTTACGAAAGCTGGATGGAGAAGGCAGAACAGCCACGTTTACCTCTGTCTTGCTAAAACTATTTGCTATTTAGTGCAACGTGGAAGTGTCCACTCTGGTCTCTACAGATTTTCCCCACCTGCCCCTTTTAGACTGCATTTGAGGTTATAGTTACTGTAGTTTTTGGCTCTATCATGATTTTATGGAAATGTCCAGGTGATCTGGGGTTTGATCAGAGCAAAACCCAATATGGATACAATGCTCATGACAGGACACAGGCTGCCAGGAGTGTGGGAACAGCACAAGTGAAGTGTCAGCACTGAATTCTGCCATGAAAAAGGAGTTTTTGTGCTGGGCAGTATTTCCTCAGCACCATTAGCACCTCATGAGGAGTTTCTCTTCATGGCAGTGGGAAAACAAAGTCCTGTGCTGAAATGAAATGTGTTGCTTGTAAAAATATAGATAACTGGGCAGTTTTTCCTAACTTGCCAAACATAAAGCACAGTCATTGCAGTAAGCTATATATCTGTGAGAGTGATGTTTATCATGGCCTTTGTTGCTGGTGAAAGACAATCCTGCCAGGGAAAAGAGGAGTCTTGGTTATCAGGGTGCTGTGCTCCATGGCTTGCCAGCTGAAAGATGGGGAGAACTTTTGGGGAGAACACTGCTGCATGAATTAGCTGTGCTATCAGGGGATTGAAACCAGGGGCATTTTAAGGTAGAAAAAATGAAAAAATTCAGCATAAGGGGAAAACATTATTCCTTTTTCTCCTGGTGACTGCTACAGCTGCATCTTGAGTGCAGTGCTAAGGGTTCAAGCAGTGTCGCAGATATCTTTTATGAAAAATGCTTTCCTTAGGATTTTTCCTCATGAGAAGCTGAGAGACCTCAGGAACAAAATGTAAACATTGATTATCTGCTGCTGTGGAATGCAACAGGTGCATCTGTGATTGGTCTCATGTTGTTGTTTCTAATTAATGGACAATCACAGTCAGCTGGCTTGGACTCAGTCTGAGACAGAGCCTTTGTTATCATTCTTTCCTATTCTATTCTTACCTAGCCTTCTGATGAAATCCTTTCTTCTATTCTTTTAGTATAGTTTTAATGTAATATATATCATAAAATAATAAGTCAAGCCTTCTGAAACATGGAGTCAGATCCTCGTCTCTTCCCTCACCCTCAGACCCCAGTGAACACGGTCACAGTGCAGCAGTGGCAGTGGCCAAGGGCAGTGTGGCTGGGAGGGCTGGGAGCCCTGGAAGCAGAGCTGGGGACGGAGCCTGGTGCCTGCCACCCTTGGAAGGAGCTCCTGGTGCCCTCCCAAGGTTGATTTGCCATCTGTCCTGGTTCAGAGCAAATTTTGGAGAAAACCCCCAAAGGGGCTCCTCTAGGAAAGAAGATTCAATCGGCCCCTTCTGCCAACCGGTCCGGGAGAAAATACCTCCTTGGAGAAAAGTGGGAAAACCCTGTTTATTAAACAATAAACCTAAACAATATTAAACAATAGAACCCCTTGCTGCTCCAAAAGAGATGACAAACTGAGACAGTCCCTCCTTGGGTTGCAGCTCAGCTCACTCAGGCTCTGATCAGTCCCTCAGTGCTGGAAGTGTCCAGGCCAGGCCCGGCCCGGTGGCCTCAGGTGCAGCTGCTGGTGCTGCCCTGGGTGTTCATCCAGAGCAGGTTAAACAGGGCCAAAGAAAAGGGAAAAAACCCCACAGTCAGGGAACTTCTCTGCCTCAGCTAGCTATAACTAAAAGCAAAGGAGAGCTCTGTCCCGCTGTCTGTCCATCCGCAGACAGCACAGTGCAGGAGCAGGAATGTGGAGGAGTGAGTGCAGTGACTGAAAACAAACTGAGCTTCTTCTCTCCCCCCTTCACTCTTGGAACAAGTCCTAAAGGTGCAAAACTTATTATTCAGCATAAACAGAACAAGGTGATTGGGGATAAAAGCATCATATAGTCAGCCCAGGACACCATCTCTGCCCAACAGAGCCTTCCCTCACAGCTCAGGGCTCTGGGGCTGCCTGGCAATCAGCTGTAGCTGGAGTTTCAAAGAACACATCCCATCATCATCATCATCATCATCATCATCATCATCATCGTCATCGTCATCATCATCATCATCATCACAGCCTTTCCCTGGTGGCTGTTGCACACACACTTCCCACAGCCAGTCCCTAATTGGATGCTTTAGAAGTTTAGATTCATCAAAAGCAGCCCAAGACTGTTCCTTTTCCCCCCATTAATACATTTTCATTAGTGTCTGACCAGCAGCTGCTGGCTAATCTCCCTTTTATCTCCTCAGCACATCAACACAGCTTTTTTTCTTCCTGTCAGTGATAGCTCCCATATCAAGGCAGAGATCTCAGTCCCTTGCAGAATCCATTCAAGGGCATTTGCAATGTAGACAGTAGGTTGAATTTAGATATTTAAATAGGACAAGGAAACATATTTGCATTAATCTTAACAGGGAAGTTAATTAATCAGTCTTAAACATGGAAATATCTACTTTTGAAATCCTTGGCAAAATTTCAAGTGGTTTTATTGTCCTGTCAAAAGATAAATAATAATAAAAAGTATTATTTCAGAAAGTACTTTCATTGTGAAAGGACAAAATTATAAGCAAATAAGCACCAAAATGACCCGTGGTACATCTTTAAAAACATGAATTTTATTAAATTAAGGGGTACTTCCACTAAAAAGGGAATATTAAAAAAGGAAAAATCTTGTTCTCTCCAGCTGTTCCATCAACAATTATTCTTTGTCTGGTGGATCACATCTGCTGCACAACAAAACAAAATGCACTCCAAAAAGAGTTGTAGTGGATCCAGGAAGAGCTTTACTTCACAAAGAAATATCTCTTATGAAAAGGGCCCTTTTCTGTGCATGCCTAATACATTTATTCTTTTCCTCATGATCCAGTGTCCTGAGGCTTGATGCTTCAGAGATGAGCTGCAATGAACCCTTGGTCATCCCTGTGATTGATTGAAAGCTGTTCTTATTTGTTATTGATAATTTTGCTGTTGTGAGGCCTTTTTTCCCTTTCCATTGTGCGGGGGGGACTCAAAAGAAGAACAAAATTACTTGTCTGGGGATCTGTTCTACGTTTACCTTCACTTGACTAAGATTTGGACATTCCCATTTCAAATTTCTAGTGTCTAATGGGTCCTGAAAACCAATCACTCCAGGGGAGTACATGACTGAGAAGGATCTAAATGTCCCTGAAGTTACACAAGCTGAAGTGGGAAGTACTGCATGGCATTAATCAGATTTTCAAAGCATTTTTTTTGCGTCTGAAAAGGCAAAAAGGGTCTCCCAAAAATATCCACAGGATTTTCATGCAAATTAGGTGCTTTTAAACTGTTAATTTTAACTCAAAGTTAAGCACCTGGTAAGGTTTTTGAATGACCTTCAGCAGTTTGAGTACGTCCTTGTTTCTTTGGTTCCCAAAATACATTTGGAAAGGCAGTCAAAAATAGATGGTTCCATGCTGAGAGGTGGAACCAGAAATGGGATTTTGTGTGATGTGATAATTCAAATGTCTACAAGGTGGACTTGCTGGGAGAGAAAAATACATTTTAAAGAGTTGAAAAGAAATATTATCTGTAATAATTCTGCATCTGTGTTTGGGAGACATTTTCCTTGTGTTCAATTGCGCAAAAGACGACAAGGAAAGCTTCCAGTGGGATTTTGGGGCTTTTAGTCCATAAGGAGGTGGAACTGGACTGTTCACAGGTTATTTTGCTAGGCAACTCTGATGTTCTACTTCTTTTTTGTTTGGCTTGATAGGGGATGAATCACCGGATTCTGCATCATGTTGAGGTGTGAAACCTCGTGTGCAGCTCCTGTTTGTCTGGCTCCTGCAGCCCCCGTGTCTCAGGCTGAGCCCAGGCAAGGCTGGGATGATGAGTTACTGCTGGGACAGCCTGCTCTGTGCTTCTTTAGGTATAACAGGGCTGAAACTCCCAAGTAATTCTTTCAGAGTTGGAATTTATTACCAGCTGCAAAGAGGAACTGGGTGTCTGTGTTTGTAGCTGAAATAATGAACACATTCCAATAATGTTGGAATGGAGCAGCAGTGATGGCTTGGCTTTCCAGCCAGGGCTGCTTCAGAGCATGAGCTGCCCTTAAGGACTGTCCTGAGTAATTAAGTGTCTCTGATGAGCATTGGCATCAGTGTGGCAATGCAGAGACTGCTTTACCTTGCTGTACCCAAAGCTGGGAGTGTGGAGGAGCTGCTCCCTGCTGTGTCTGAGCAAGTTCTTTCTGTGCTGTTGTAACACAAATAAAAAGGCAATTTTCTCTCATTTTCCTCTGCTGTTGGGAAGGATGAAAGTTTGACAAGAAAGTCTCACAGATATGTGTGCTTAGCTGAAAGATTTTTAAATGTGGAGTCTGATGAAGGAATAGAGATGGAAGCAAGTTTTGATATAGAAGAAAAGAATTGCTGAGCCAGTCTCACTGGGTAACCAAGGAGGCAAAGGGTGTGTTAGTTAGAAGGGGTTTTATGGCTTAGAACAAAAGATAAACCCACCTTGAACAAGATGTTTTTACCAAGCAGAAAGCACAGGCAAACAAGTCAGCAAATGTGGCACGTAGAAAAAAGGTCTCAGAATTTTGCACTGCAAGAAAACTGAAAAACAACTTCTAGCTTAAACTGTAATGTACTGACTTTTAGTGATGGTAAAACAGTAACATGAATATGGTAATTACAGTAGTTATGACAGGCTATAGATAATAGTTAAGGTATAGATTGGTTCTGCTGTGTTAAGATGCTCAGCAAAGAAAAGTATATAATGCATTGTAACCAAAAGAAAAGTACATAATGCAGTGTAACCAAAAGAAAAGTATAAAATGCATTGTAACCAAAACCAAAGGGTCTCCAGGCCTGCCTGCAGCTGGAGCTGACAGCTGTGGGCACAGCTCTGTCACCCATGACCCTGGACTGCTGTAACCTCTTGGATGGAGTAAACTGCATTTTGGATACAATAAACTGCATTTTGGATACAATAAACTGCATTTTGAAGAGCTGCCTGGAGGCCCACATCTCTCATTTTGGCTCTTGCACTCTACAGAAATAACCTTGGAAATGCCAGCACCAAGAATGGCAGCATGTTTGGTGCCAGGATGGGTGAGGGATCACACAGTCCCTCCACAGAAGTTCTATTGAGTTTGTTAACCTCCTCTGCATGCCCTTAGCATGCCAAGCTGGAGAGAAGTGCTGGAAATTGGAATGATTATGGATGAAAAGCATCAGTGCCTTGGTAAGAAAATGTAACTCAGATCATGGTGATTTCACATTAGAGAAGGGGAGCAAGGAACTGCTGTGAGTCTTGTTGTGCTTGATGGAATGTTAAATTCCAGTGAGTTCTCCC
This sequence comes from Melospiza georgiana, assembly GCF_028018845.1. Lineage (NCBI taxonomy): Eukaryota > Metazoa > Chordata > Aves > Passeriformes > Passerellidae > Melospiza > Melospiza georgiana. Next base: position 22,538,451 of record NC_080439.1, on the reverse strand, counting down.
CATGTGCTGTGGTTCTAAGCTTCACCAAATTACAATGGTGACTGCACTGTGTTATAAACCCTTCCTTTTTGTAGTAAATCCTGACTTGCATGAGAGAAAAATTCAGTGGGAACATCAGGATGGAGAGGAACCTTTCTGCTTAACTCCAAGTTTCTGTGTACAAGTTTGCATTAAGGCTTCATCACTCCTTGTGTTTCACCTCTGCTCTTCTGCACTGCTGCCTTTTGTAGCTGGAATGGGAAAGAAAGGCACAAGAAACAGGCACAAGAAAGCCCTGGGAGTGAGGCTAAAACCATTTAAAGGACTTTGCAATGTGCTGCTGATGACATTGGGCTGTGTAACCACCTGTTCTGCACTTGCACGCACAAGTTTTAAATGTTTGCTGCTCTGCAATGCTGATGGGCACACAAATAACTGCTCATGCTTCTGCTCCAGTGTGGAAATGCCAATATAATAAAATATTTTAAATAAAAAATTTTAAATAAAATATTTTAAATTCGGAGTGCTCTTGTCACAATATTGACCTTTTATTTGCTCAGCACTAGGATTGGGGTGTACCACAAGACAAATGGTCTCTTGTTATGTAAATAAGTGTAGAGTCAATAATCACAGCCTGATTTCTATCCTTCTTTCCTCCCTTCCTTTAATAAGAATGTTGCCATTGAAAGGGGGGATTTTATTTTGCCTCCATGGTGCAGAAACTTAATTGCCAGGCAGTCTTATTGAAGGGTTAGGTGAAGAACTGAAATGCCATTTTGCTTAATTGTTCAGTGTGGATTCTTATTATTAGCTACTAATATAGAGAAAAAGCTTGCCCTGGTAATAAAATACGCGGCACTGAAGGGACTCTACTTTTGTGTGCACTTTTGCTAGACAGGAGCAAATTATTTAAACAAACATTTGCTTTGAGGTGAAAAAAAACTTCTTAAACTAGAAATAGCTGTACCACCTAGGTAATAATCCAAGACAAATTAGAGGGTGAAAGGATGAATAGCTGAGAATCTGTTCTGTGGTTACAGATAAGGCTGTCCAAATGAGATTATAATACAGAATGATACATTCTAGGGAGTTTTATTAATGTGGCAGTGGTGAACTCTTGCTTTTTACTGTCAAATTTCCTAGAGGAGAGCTAAGGAAATGACAGGCAAATTGCTGGAAGTGGATCCATGGCACACCAGGGCTCTGCTGTGCCCCAGAGCTCAGTCCCATGGGACACTCTGGGAATCCGATGTGAGGAATTTGCCATTCCTTGTTTATTTTGCAATCAAAGTGTGACACAGATCATCCCAAGGAGCTCCTCCCCAGCCTCCAGAGCTGGACTGTTGCACAAATGGGGACTGGAACCCCAATTCTCCTTTCAGTTCTGGTTTCCATGGTTTGGCTTGTAAGAGATGGGACCAGCCAAGTTTGTACCCTGGAAGGGGTAAAGAAAACCTGAGTGGCATGGTCAAAACAGAGAATGGCTGTTTGGTGGGAGGAATTGCATTGCAAAGGACCTAAATGCAGGTTCACCTAAGGAAAAAAGTGTTTTCTCAACAATGGGAACAGTCTGCTTTGTTTAAACTTTCCATTCACACTGCTTCTGTAGGCACTAACAAAACATAAAATGTCCATTATCTGAAGGTATTGCAGTTCTGTAGAAATACAGAGTGGATATTGGCAAACCATGGCTGAAATTCTGTTGAAGATCAAGAAAATCAATATGAAGTTTGATTCTTGAATCACAAGCAAATCTGGATATGAATTCCCTGTGAAGGTCTTGGTTACTACGTAGTTATTGAAATAGGGAGGCAGATGTTTGTCAAATAATTGTTGAATTCTATTATGATTCAGTAAGTATCTATTTTATGGAGGACGTTTTAAATTACATTTCATGATAACAGTAGTTAAAGGTTCATGGAAACAGTGTGGTTAATTTTTACACACATTAATTGGAAAGCATTGTCGTGGAAGCAGTGGATGAACATCATTTCCTTTTCCAAGGGAAAGGGTTGCTGCACTGAGATAAGAGGTTACAATTATACTGACAAGCAATTGAGATGATTTGAAGAGAATCTATTGAAAGTTAAACATTTCTGAAGTTTCTCTATTTTCCACCCATGAGCTGTGGAAGTGCTTTGTGGGCTTGCCTTTCCTCCATAATTAGCAGCAGGTTACATTGCTTCTGCTTGATAAGCCATTAGTTATTAGTGTGGTGCTAAATTTGCCCTTGTACCAAATGACCCAAAGGGGAAAAGCTGTCTGTTTGATTGCAATAATAATAGCTTTTAACAATTGGATTTACTTAGCTAGATGTTAATTGATCCACTTACAACCTTCTGCAAGAAGAGTTTGTGAATGTTACACAAGACTGGAGAGAACTGCAGGCAAAAATCAGAAGACAGCTGGTGAATTAAGGGTTGTGAACTGCCAAGTTCTGTTGAAGGAAAACTGCATTTCCAAAAGGTCTTTGTCAGTGCTGAGCATTAAAAGAAATCCTGCCAATTCTATCTGGGGATGGAGGTGTGAGCCATCACTTCATTACAGTCACTTGTTTGTTCTCTTGCTCTCCTTGGGGCTGAAGAGTGGAAAGACACTTGGAGGGTGTCCATGATTATGAAATCAATAATTAGAAACTTTAAGGAAAAAAGTTTCTGTGTCCAATAATCTTCCAAGGAAAACAAATGACTGATGTGCTGAAATTTGGCAACTGGGATATCCTCAGCCTTGTGTAAGATGATAAATAGCATTTTAAATAGGCAAGGATTTGCAATTTCCCTTAAGCAGAGCAACATTTTAGCCCAAGAATCACAGGTGTCTGATCCTTTCCCTCTCTTAAAACCTTTCTACTTTATTTAATTGTAACCAGTTTTGATCTGTCCCATTCCAAGTAGAAGAAAAGTCAATCCCCATGAACTGGTGGTCTGTCTGTCTGTCTGTCTGTCTGTCTGTCTGTCTGTCTGTCTGTCTGTTGGGATATCCATTTAGCTATGGACACACAGCTGGCTGGCTAACACACTCTTCCAGGAGAGAAAAGCAGCTTCTCCATAGCCCTGGCTGATCAGACTCAAGTATATTTCCCAGAAACCTCCTTAGCCATAAGTATTACCAAGAAAAAGTAATTACAGGGGAATTTAAATAAATAATTTGATAGCATGTCTGTAATTCTGAGTGGTACAAGAATTTACGTGGACAGGGAGTATTATTCACCTGTTTATCACATGGGGGTGCTTAAGTCTTCATGGGTAATATCCTCTGGGTACTTTCTGAAGTAAAGCAAACCCCAAAACTTTATAAAATGGAATTAGATGTGTGTTACAGCACATCTGGTGCTACACCATTGAAATGACAGAGTTCAGAAAGTTTGCCATCCCTGCTGTGCAAACTTTAGACTCTACAATGGCTGTTTCCGAAGCTCCTTTTCTCCATGCTGTGTCCCTGCCCATGGCAGGCAGGTTGGATCTCTGAGGGCCCTTCCACCCCTGGCCATTCTGGGAGTCTGGGATTCCATGTCAGAGCAGGCTCCCAGCTTTCCTAAGCAGGACTGATAACAGTGCATGTTTTAAAAGGGGCAGCATTTGTTCCATTTACAGGTCTGAACTGCCCCAGTCAGCACTGAGTCCCTGGGGAAGGCAAAAGCAGGGCTGAGGAGAGGAGCTGCAGCAGAGCAGGGAAAGGGATGGTCCCAGTGCAGAGCAGGGAAAGGGATGATCCCAGTTCAGAATGGGGAAAGGGATGGTCCCAGTTCAGAATGGGGAAAGGGATGGTCCCAGTGCAGAACAAGGAAAGGGATGGTCCCAGTGCAGAGCATGGACAGGGATGGTCCCAGTGCAGAGCAGGGAAAGGGATGGTCCCAGTGCAGAGCAGGGAAAGGGATGGTCCCAGTGCAGAGCATGGACAGGGATGGTCCCAGTGCAGAGCAGAGCAGGGAAGGGATGGTCCCAGTGCAGAGCAGGGACAGGGATGGTCCCAGTGCAGAGCAGAGCATGGAAGGGGATGGTCCCAGTGCAGAGCAGGCTCTGCTGTGGTGATTTCCCCACTGGCTGAGTCCCTGAGAATGGCTGATAACAGCTGTTAGAGGAGACACCTGGAATTCCAGGTTACCTGCTCAAGCTTTGTGAATTTAACCCTTTTAGAATTTGATGAGAGCTGGTGGTGCTCACTGTACCCAGTGTGTTGATGGACTGAAAATCTGGCAGTATTATTGCCCTCACTAAGGTTTAATCAGTGTTCTGATTTCACCTGCCTGGCCAAGGCTCTCAGTGTGCACAAGAACAGGAGACTGTGACAGGCATAAAATATCTGCAAATGATACTGTACAAATGACACTGTACAAAGCAATGCTGGTCTCATCTTCTGTGTGCTGTGTGTACAGTTACAGACAGTTTCTAGCTCTGACCTTACTCTCCAGAACAACAACAATACAAAAATGCAGTGTCTCCAGAACAACAACAATACAAAAATGCATGGACAGATACTGGCTAAAGCATTTGGAAAAGCATTGCCCCTTAGCCATGCTTCTGTAAGCATTGTTTTCTCCAAAATCTTGATCCACAAATTTCCTAGTTTTGAGAAATCAGATTTTTTATTTTTGATGGAACACTTCTATTATAGATCTATTTCACCAGAGCTAATGGTAACATTCTTACTAACTTCAGTAAATTCAGGATTTAAGTGCAAGGTGCATCCTACAGATCTCATTTTCTTCCTTAAAACTGCAGTCCACCATTTAAAAACAAGGCTAAGGCTCTGAAAGGGTGATATTGAGAGTAAAAGGGTGATACTGAGAGTAAAAAAACAGCTTACAATGTCTAAACCTCCTATTTTATACCTTATAGTCCTTTTTTGGCAGAGTCAAGAATTATGGTATGCACACATTTAGAGAGTTTAGTATCTTTAATTGGCATTTCTAAAAATAGCTTTATTTGCAGTCATTTTTTTCAGTTTCCTAAAAATATTTTATTCCAACTATATGGTTCTAATGTGATCTTCATTTCTGTGTTTGCTCTTGCTGCTGAGGATGCTCAGTGCTAACATTTGGAGAATTGCTGGCAAGTCAGTAAATTCTGTTGTTCTGTTGTTCTTCACTCCTGGAGCAGCAGAAGCTCACTGCACCTTCTTAAAGACCTGCTTGCATGTGACTCCACACACTCTTATTTCCTAGGAGGAGAAAATAATTAGAAACCACAATTTTTACTTAGGACACAAATGTTACAGACATCTTTTATGAAAAATCCTTTCTTTAAGATTTTTCCTCCTGAGAATCTGAGAGGCCTCAGGAGCAAAATGCAAACAATGATTAGCTGCTGCTGTGGAATGCAACAGGAGCATCTGGGATTGGTCTCGTGTGGTTGTTTCTAATTAATGGCCAATCACAGTCAGCTGGCTTGGACTGTGACAAGACACAAGCCTTTGTTATCATTCTTTCCTATTCTATTCTTAGCCAGCCTTCTGATGAAACCTTTTCTTCTATTCTTTTAGTATAGTTTTAATGTAATATATATCATAAAATAATAAATCAAGCCTTCTGAAACATAGAGTCAGATCCTCGTCTCTTCCCCAATCCAAAAACCCCTGTGAACACGGTCACACACAAACATAGATTCATGTGTACACCCAGCTGAATTTGAATCCATGATTTTATTAAATTAAACTGGGAGGCTTGTACATATTTTAGCCTATTCTTCATCCCAAAAGAAAACATCTGGTTTGGGTTTGTTTTCTGCTAAAAGGTGGAGCAAGGGAAGTTATTTTGGGAACTCAGATGTTAAAGGGCCAAATCCATTCCTGGTGCATCATTCTTGATTTGCAGTGAATACTATGCAACTGCTTGAGGCCTTTGGGACGGGCATTCTCTGTTTTGGGTACATAAAGAGGTGGGGACGGATTTGCCTCAGCAGCTCTGAGTCTCTGTGGTGACAGCTGGGTGTAGCTCAAGCCTGCACATGCAGAAATCAGGGTCACTTCAGCAGCACAGAGCTCCTGGCTACCAAAGATTTGCTCCAGGCCTGTCAGCCAGCAGAGCACAGAGGGTTTGACTGAGCCTGAGCACCCTGGATGCAAAAAGCTGATTCTCTGAGTGCCACAGGAGTGTGGGAATCTACAAAATCAGAGGGTTTGGGAAAAGCTGCAAAAGGCAGGTCTCAGAGACAGCAGAACTGTGATTAGAGCTAAGCAGCAGCCATGAGATTGGTCAGCAGAAAAATTATAAAGCAGTAAAAAGTAGAAAAGCAAGGACAAATAGAACAATGGTCTATGTATTAACACTTGTCCATAATAATAAGCTGCAGAAAAGTTTATCTAGCAAGATATTAGGGAGTTCTAAGCTTAATAAAGGAGCTCTGTGCATTGTGTTTTAAGGCTTACAAGCAGGTATTGTATTTGAAATAAGCAAGCATAGTTTAACCAAAGGTATGTGTGCTTATAGTGGTTGGATGGAACTACTGTCAATGTGCTTTTGCTTTGTGTGATTGGTCAAAAAACTTATAAAGTGAGTTGTAACATTAAGTTCTTGGTCTGCTGCCTGGGATGTGAGCTGCTGGCATCTTCCCATTGTCATAACCATGGAATGACAGTGATGCTGGAAAATCAGCTCGAAGCACATTTCACAGCAGCCCCATCATGTTTGTGGTCTGTACACAGACCCCAGGCAGTGTCAGAGGAGCTTTGAGAGTGATCTCTGCATCTCTGTGAGCTGGGCATGAGCAGGGGCACGGTTCCCATCCTGGGCTGGGATTTGGAGGCTGCTGCTGCTGTTTGCCTGCTCACCCATCCCTGTTCCCGAAACTCCTCAGGTTCCCCCCGGGGAGTGTACACAGGTGTGCGCCTGGAGCAATGTTCAGGTGCAACAAAAAAGAGTGTGGAAGCTCTTAAGGGACATAAGGACAGTGCTCAGGCATGACCTAGCAGATGGGATACACTTTCCAGCTCAAGATGAGACTTTTAATAAAGCTCCCAGAATATTTTGATGAAGTTATGCACATTTCTTATGAGGGACTTTGATAAAATGACTTAAAAAAACCCCCTTGAACTAGGTCAATAATCTTAATTGACATATTATGGCTGCTCTGGGAACCCAGAAAAGGGGGAGAGAATGATGCATCTGACTCCATGGATATCAGAAGGCTAATTTATTATACTATATTATTCTACACATCTAAAAGTGAATCTGCCAAGCACTCAACTCTACTGCACAGAAACTCATGACTGTGAGTTGACAGTCCTCACACACACACACACACACACCTGGCCCTGACAGGCCAAGGGAACAAAGCCCCATCACTGTGGGTAAACAATCTCCACATTGCATTCTGCTTTGGCACAAACACAGGCACAGCAAATGATAAGAATTGTGTTTTCTTTCTCTGATGTTCAGAGAATGTGAAACCCAGAAATATTCTTGGGAAGAATTGTGCCTTGCTTTTCTCTGTGAAGAGAATTGTGGGGCTACAACACATGTTGCTTGACCCCAACAAGAGAAAATGGTTCATGCTGAGATGGTGGAACAACAGACTGATGCAGTGACTTTGGTTGGGACCTGTTCTCTTCACTCCTGCAGAGGTAACCCAGAAGAAGGAGTGTGCAATAAGGGCTGAGAGATTTGCTGACAGTGACAAAAAACTATGGAGCAGAAGCAATCAATACAATAGAAAAGGGCAATAAAACTCAAAAGGAAGTGGGGAATGGTCAAATAAGTCACTCAAATAAAATAAAACCCAAAAAGAACTACAAAGTACAGACCACAGAATGAAATAAGGAAATAGGAAGCGATAAATTCCTAAAGGATGTGGTCCTACTTTCTGCAGAACTGTGAAAAGAATAAATTAACACTTGGCTCATTGTGTAAAGTTCAATAGGATCATAAAGGTATTGAAGTATCCATTCTTTAAAGGTAACTGCTCATTGTATTAAAGCTCTCTCAAAAGGACAGGACCTAGTAATCTTAGCTGGTCAAAAATAAGATACTAAAGGGGACTCTACTGTACTTTTAATGGAGAGAGCTGCATTAACAATATTAGAGAAATAAAGAGGACATCTTTTGAAATCCATGAAATAACAGAAGTGAGAAAATTGAAAGATTGAGGAGTGGGCTCTAAAATACTTGGTTACTTCTTTTGCATGAGTTAATTTTGGACTGACTTCTGCACACATGGGAGACAGATTGTGGTTTTATTGCCAAGGGCCTGGGTGCAGGGCCCTGCTGGGATTTGGGGTTTATTGCAAAGGGCCTGGGTGCAGGGCCCTGCTGGGAGCTGCAGCCACAGCTCAGAGCAGGCCTGGGAGAAGAGAAGGGGAGAGAGGATGAGAGGGTGAGAGAGCAAAAGCATAAGAGAGCAAGGTTCCCATTACAATACAATAAATCATCCTCTGTGTTGAATATTCTGATTCTCACTAACCAATCTAGTACAAGATACAAATCCTATAGCATTTACATACAGCCTATAAGAATCATTACATTACCATACTGTGTTACATTTTAAACCCTAAAAACTCCTCTTTGGGCCCCTTCTGCCAAGCTGCAGGGTCTGCTCTGACCCTTGGGCCTGTCTGCAAGCAGAGGGTGTTGTTCCATCAAAAGGGGATTACCTTCAGCTGGCCATGCCATTGTTTTCCAGTTGTTCAGTAACTGAGGCATCTCAAAGCTTGCTTTCATTTCAGTCTCGCTTATAGTTTCCATATTCTTAAAATCTTTTGCCAGACAATCATATTTATAAGGCTTTCCTGTTCCATCTTCCCCGACAGTGTGGAAATACTGACAGGGGCTTCTTGGGGGGAGTGTGCCTGCACAGGAAATTTGGGTATCTTATTTACTGCTGCCTCCCGTCCTCCAGGTGAGGAGGGAACACTTTACTTCTCCCCTGGAAGGAGAATAATAATTGGCTTATTCTGCAGGCACTGCTGCAGCTTCCAAAATCCAGGCATGTTGAAATTTTCTGGTGCCCTGGTCTCAGCCAGGTTTACTGGGTGCTGTGAAATCCCAATTAGACCAAAAACATATTGCAGAACCTAGTTTTGATGAACCAACATAGCAGACTTCATTTACAGTGATTTGTCATCTTGACCTAGTTTGATGTGGACATTTCTTTCCTAAAAATTAATTAAAGCAGAAAAATATTCTGGCTTTATTTTGCCCAGAGGACAGCATATCGTACACAGTTGTGACATTTGACAGTATTTCTTAAACCAAGACTTTTTGCTTACATTACCAACATACTGGACAATTTATTTCATTTCCATGATCATGTTTCTGAGCCTCAGCTATGAAGTCCTCACTCACACAGCAACCTTCTCCTGCCTGTGCTGCACCAAGGCCATCTGGGGAGATCTGTCATACCCATCCCTCTCCTCACTGCATTCCGGAACCAACACTTCCTCAAAATTATGTTTAGTAATAAGGGGCTTGAGGTGCTTCTGCAAGGATTTGCTAACTCTGGTGCTGATTTGAACATTAAGAATATATCCATTTAGATTGCTGAATGCTAATAGCACTGCACAGTGAGGAGAAATGGAGGTTGGAGTTTATTATCCCAGCAGGAACACTGCCTTTTACCCACTCTGATGAGAGAGTGAGGATGCTATAAAGAGTTATAGGACAAAAGAACAGGCATCTTCTTTCATGTCCTGGTAATTTAGAAAGATAAAAATGACAATCTGAAAAAACCATCAATTTCAAAAGCTTAATTGCCATTTTAGTTCTCTAGGCTATAATGTAGTGTGGCCTGTAATTATTTTAAGAGAACAATTGTGTATTTTCCCCTTGCTTTTGGGTGCTCAGTTTCACAGCTCCCATACTGAGCATTTTGCAGACTGTGAGGGACATTCTGGTAAATGTGTGAACATTTCAGCCTGGTGAGTCTGGACAGACACTGAGCACACAAAGAGCACTCAAAATGGTCAGGCTTTGAAAGGGACATAAAAACATAATGGCTCCAAATGAAATTGTTGCTTTAGAAACAAGTCAAATGCTGCACCAATACCCAATTATGTCCAAGCAAGCCAAAATGACACAGCACATTCCCTGCTGTGTTTTATCTAACATTTGAAGGGGGGGGGGCATTCCAAACCTCTTGCATGATCTTACCAGGTGCATTTCATCTCCTTCAATCCACTGGGTCCAACCACGGCCCTCCTTCTCTCCATTCTGCACACAGAGCAGCTTATCTCCATCCCAAGACACGGTGGTCTGACAAAACAGACATGTTTGGGATTACTGTCATATTCTCTGATATTGTGATTAGTTTCTGTGAAGCAAAACTTATCTCTAATTATGAGTGTATATCTCAGGAAAAGAATGATTGGATAGTGTTGTACCACTTAGGATAATTACCTAAGAAATGAGTTGAATAGAAAATTGCTGCCATAAACTGGAGGGATGAGATAAAGCAAGAAAAAATACCATCAAAACCATTGTGTAAAACACACTCCTCTCTCCCTGCTGAAAAATGCAGCAGCAGAAGGGCCCTTCTGCCTAACACTGTATGTGCAAAAGGAGCTGAAAAGTTAAGATCCAGCCTGGTTTTGAATGATTCCCCAGCTACTCTACCTGAGAACAATTCCCATTTCCTGTGGATGAACAAAGCTTTTGAACACAGAGCTGCTTTTCCTCATTCTCAATCTGCCTTCCTTCACCCAGCAGAGTGGTTTGGAAGGGTCAGCAAGTTGGGAACTTTGTAGCATCCTGCAAAAAAGGTTGGGGGACTTCTCCAGCCAGGACTGGCAGAACAAGCCAAGAGTCAGGTGCAGTAATCAATACTGCAATAATCAATTCACCAATATTGTGTGAATATTGGTGCTGTCCTGGGGGTTCAGGAAAACCTGATTTAAACAATTCCTTCCCTGTATGACAGTGCAGCCTGTTCCTCTGGTCAGCACTTACTGACAATTTGCCTTTCCCATCTCCCTGAGACAAAGAGAAGCAATGCTCTGTAAAACATTTACAGAGGGAAGAGCGGTGACAGTTTGTGCTCCATGAGGATAGTTTAACATTAATATTAGCACATGGCCTGTAAATCAGCTTGTTTGAAGGCACTCTGAGGACTAAACAGGGAATTGATGTCTACCTTGTAAAAGGCTTGAGCAGTCAGATATGGAGAGATGAAGAATTCTGATCTGTCATTAAAGGACACTTCCTGCATCCATCCTGTGTAGTTCCTAAGAGCAGAAGTCAGCCTACATTCTTCCTTCTGGTAATTAAGCCCAGTTCAACACTCAAGATCTACCCAGTCCTATTTATTTAATCTGTGTATGTCACAAACAATTAATTCTTACCCGTGACAGACACCGTCTTTGAATGAGTGCAGGCAGCAGCCTCCTCCCCTGGGAAGCTTTAGACTAAAGCAGCATGGAAAATGAATCACTCTAGAGTGCCAGGACAGAGAATCATGGGCAAGGCAATGGGATTGATCCCCTCAGTCTGTCTGCACCACATGGGGGCTCTGAGAAACAAACTCACGTGTCCTTGCTAAAAATCTCTCTAATTTAGAAAATGCATTCACAAATGCTTCTGTTCTCTTTTGTAAAGTGATATATTTAAACCAAGCAGTAGATAACATTTCATGAAACCATATCCTTTTAATGCAAAAAACGCTAATGCAGGAAGGAACAACATATTTGGGTAAAACTGTTGTTAATGTGGTCACCATAAACTAAATCCTCTCCCATGTCTGAATCTGCACACATCCACTGAAGGGATGGAAGATAACAAATAATAGGAGTCACAGTGAATGATGTTTAATTTATAAATTAACAGTTACAAATTTCTGATTCTAAAAAACAAATGTAACAATGAATGGTGAGTTGTAGATGTGAGGGATACTGTGGAATGAAGCATTTGTATGTGGAACTTTGCTCAGTAACTCCACTTATTTGTATCCCCTGAGTATTAGCTCAGCATAGTTTTATCTTTATTCTAGCTTAATAGTTAAATTTGGTGGGTTTAGATGTGAATTCAAAGGCAAAACACCATGATAAAGTAGGATCCAACTTTATTGGTCCTAATGCTCAAAGTCAGTTGAGAGTGTTACATTGATTTAGTACACTTGGAGGAAATAGAGAAATATTTGTAGCAGCACAAGGAAATGTTAACTTTTTAGCCTCCAAGGGTGACTGAAATTGTTTCATCTCAGAAAACAACACACTTTTTTCCTCAGGATTTTTTTGTTTTTCCAGTCAAGATTAGAAATTGCTTTTTGCAATTTGCTGATAACCACAAAGAGTCTAAACCCACAGACATTGACCAAGCTGTCTTATCAGACAATATTCTCAGGTATCCTCTGCCTTCCCTTTGAGAAATATAAAATAGTGAGGGATATGAGTAAACCACACAATTCCTGATTTCTGTATGTAGCTGTTTTGCTCTGAAGGTTATAAAGGGTAGAATACATTGCAAGAGAACATAATGTAATTTTCTTTGTTAGCAGGAACAACCACTTTAATCAGTGGCATCTGTATCCTTTCCTTGGGTCAAACTGTAATGTCTCAATGACTCTTTCATTAAACTAGTACACAAAATATAAAATTCTCTTTTAACTCAGATTAAAACACATCCTGCCACCTCAAATACCTCTACTGAGACACACAGGGAGCGTTAGCTGAGGCTGAATTGCTCTGGCTGCTCCAACATCCCACCCTCTACAACACCTAAACCAGAGCAACACTTGCTTTACAACAGTCCCAAATATTGCAATCAGAACATAAAAACAACACTCCAGAAATACTGTAGGGCAAATGTTGTATGTATAATCTCTCTTGCTGTATCAGAGAGCAAGGATTTATTTTTGAGGATTGGATCAGGACCTTGCCATGGTATAATCAGGGGCTTGCAGACTGCTCTGTGTGACCCTCTGGCTCTCCTGGCACATGCTCCCAAGATAAACAAACACTTCACCTTTTATGTAAAGCTGCTTTCCCAGCAAAATGTGCCTTTGTGAGGAACCTTGTTTGCCCCCATTTTGATAATAGCATTACCCAAGGGCTGCCTGGTTACAGAGCTGCTGCCAGCTGCCCAGCAGGACTGAAAATCCTGCCCAGGGTGGGCACAGGGCAGCCCAGGCACTCAGCTCCTGCCCCTCATCCTGCTCCATAGGCAGGCAAACCCAGGGGACACTGCAGAGCTTCCAGTGACAGAACCAACCAGCTGGAAATGGAGCATTTCTCTAAAACTGAACTCTGCATTTTTGAGCACCTTGTGCTGCTTGATAATACATCACAGCCATTGTTTATTCCTTTTAACTACACAGTACATAATCTAGTTCACCATAAACAAGCTTGACTCTTGCTTGCTTTCCACCTGCTCATACTTAACCCTAAGATGAATATTTCCTGGGTCATGTGCATGTAAATGTGTAGGAAAATTCAACAGAGAATGGTGATGGGTGCAATTAGTCAGCAGTTCTAATAATACTAAATATTATTAGTCACTATAGTCTAATATTATTATTAGTCACTTATAGCGACTAATTATTATTTTAGCATTTTGTTATATTTAATAAAAATTTTATTTATTATTTTGTTATTTAGCATTTTATTATATTTATTAACATATTATAAATATATTAATAATTAATACATTATCAACATATTAACAATTAATACATTTAATTAATATATTTAACCAATAATTAATATAAATATAAGTATTATTATATATTAATTAGTCACTTATAGTGACTAATTATTATAATATATAACTATATTATAATGATATTATTATAGTCTAATATTATTAATCCCTATAGTCTAATACTATTAGTCACCAGCATCAATAACACTAAAGGAATGCCAGAAAAGGGGATGGAGTGAGGTAAAAACCTGGGAGTCTTGCCTCAATTGAACTCTTCCCAAAAAATCCAACCACCAGCACTGCACAATTTTCACATTATGTACACTTTGTTCTTGAGGTGTAATACTAGAGAATGGAGCTCTTCTGGGGAGTGGAAAAGCCTCTGTAGCCTGAGAACACAAAAAATGTCCAAATTTTCTTGACTTTTATGGTATGGTTTCTGTAGTCTTTCACTTTTTTGTACTTTGATATTCTCCTTTTATTACTTAGGCATCCACATACTTTTGTTAGTGATTTAATCTCTGTGTTATGAAGTTTTAAATTCATATGCATAGCACTGCCTAAATCTTTCTGAATATTAAAGGTGGAGGAAATGATAATTAAAGTATTCTCATTACTGTTTCCAGTTATGAGCCAAGGTAGATTTATTAAATGAAATATTTAGCAACCCCTAAACAAATTCTTGACTACATATCTGCTTTTTCTTTAGCAGCAGCAGCTGTAGTGAAATGTTGCACAATTTCAGCTCCCAGTGGCAAATCCTCCTGATACACAGGCAGAGACAGTGACTTTTGTAATTTACTGAAACAGTCATCAAACATGTGAGCAGAGTCCTTTGCATTTCCCATTGAGGCCCAAGTGCAAAGACATTTGGTGCTGGCTCTGCACAATATTTCTCATTCCCCTGCTGGCAATTCCTGTGAGCCTGCCTGGCTCAGGGGCTGCAGCTGAGGGTGCAGAATGGATTTTACAGATGAATGGAAGAAAATAACTTTTATCCAAGTAGTTCGTGAACATTTTTTGTTAATGCTACATAGATTTTTGACACGTTGCCTTTACAAGTATGAATTGCAGCTCCCACCTTTCATCAAAAATATGATATTGATTTCTATCTGTAGCACAAACACAGCAGCATCAGTTCTATTTTTCTGCTGCTTTCCTCAGTGCTGTCTCTATATTTGGAGCACCAAATGACTGCAAAGCCAGACATGCACCACACTCCCTGCTCCATCTTCAGCCAGTAAATCTCTGCTTGGGAGAATGACAGCATATTTTACAGCTGTAATTATGACCTAAGAAGGATTAAAAAATGGAAAGGAATTTTTTTTTAGATAAGATGAAACAGAAAAGTCCAATTTGAGCTGTGTCTTGTAAATAACAGCAAAGAAAATATCCTAGAACTTTTGGTCAAACACAGCCATGTCTTCAGCGAGGTATTTAACAACTTCTCAAGATAAACCATTTCATCTGTACTAAGTATCAAAGTGATACAAAAACCTCTTGTAAGCAGTTTTTTTGGGGAAAATAAAACGAAGTGTGCATAGAATAAACTGATGTTGATGTCCCAGACAAAGTGCAATAGCAGTGAGAGGGAATTCTGCCACGTGGTCACTCCCTATGGCCTCTGTGCAGGAAGCTGCTCCAGGGACTACAGCCATGGGCAGCTTTGTCCCCACCCCCTGAAACCCCTTTTGTCAAAAGAGATTAATTCTGCATAAGATAAATTAATTAATAGTCTAAGATAAAGCAATTCAGTCTTTCACATCTGTATCTGGAAGTTCAGCAGCAGAAACTACTGAGAAAACAACAACAAACCCGACAGAACAATGCCTGGAAGGATTCCTGGAATCCTTTATCTCCAGATCCTGGTGCTGGCCAAAGGCTGAAGCTATTCAGCCACGCTGTAGCTCAGCCATGGCAAAGTGTCCTTTGCTTCTGTCACTGTCAGCATCACTGCTGGAAAAGGGGCTTAGGATTGGATTGAAAAAAATCAGATTAAAAGTAAGCTGTAGTCAGATAGGATCAGATCCTAAATGTTCCAATGCCTTGTTTTGAATCCTTGCTCATATGAACAACAGAGCAAAGCCAAGAGATGTTCCAGGGTGTAGGAAAGTGAAGGTGCAAAGCTCTGGGCTATGCAGCTGACAGTGTGTGGGGGAGGAGGAGAATCAATACTTTACACAGTGCATACAATTTTATTTCTTAGGAATGGTGGCTTTTTTTTCTTATTGAAATAAAATTGTATACAAGCAATACAAAAATAGGAAAACTTGTGTACATCCCATGCCAGAAAAAAGAGTAAAAGCCGTCACATCCAATTCACTCTGTGCAACGATCAGAATCGATTCTAAGACACTTAGTGTTTAAATTAATGGCTGTAAATGATTTATCCCCTGTGTAATTTTGGCAAGATACAATTGTACACAACACTAATGGTTTGTCATTCAAAATTGGATTTGTTAAGTCTGGTTCTCAGCTTTTCAGCACATTCTGATTGCTCTTTCTCCATTCATAGCTCCCAGAGCTTTCAGAGTTCACAAAAAGTGAAATGCTAAACCTATCCAAACCCACTTTCCCTGCAGAGCTTGCTTGTGCTAGCAGCAGTTCTGTGAATAACCAGCTCCAAAGCTTCTAATCAGCCTCGTGGTTTAGACAGGAATCCAGCCCTGCAAAATGTGAAATTTATGACATTTATATGGGCAAAGATTCCATTTGCTATCACCGTGTAAATGTGCTGAGCACATCACTTCCAGGCAGGGACTCGTGGCCAAGGAGCAAGGCAGGGGAAAGGAAACTGCTGCTCCTCACTGAGGCACACACAGAAGGACCAGAGTCCATTCTGACACAGCCTGAGATGGGCCCAGCATGGACTTCTGCTCTCTGGAGCCTCAGAGCATTGACTGGAGGACGTTTCTCCATCTTTTTTTGACAGCAGATTCTAAAGGGCCAGAAATACCAACAGAAAACTATCATAAATTTGACCTCTTTTAAATTACACCTCCCTCCCCTCCAAAATAAAATAAAAAAAAAATAAAAATCAGGGATTATGCCAAGGAGGAGCTGGGGACATTACAGTACTGTAAAGAGACAGGAGGCACTGAATGTGAGAAAAGACCAGCCCAGCAACAGTAATTCTAGAATAATGCTTGTTCCACCAAAATATATGAGAAAATACTTATAAGCCCAAAAGGGCAGCACTGGAAGGGTAAAGAAATAAAATCAGCTAAACTAAAAAGCTAAATCAGAGGGATCAAGTAAAGACATATTGCTGATCTGGCATCTTACCAGACAGGCACTATTTATTTTGAATCTTCTCATTCTGTGGAAGTTCCCTCGTGTAATTCCATGCACTGGAATGTTGTTTGTTGGTTGTTGTTTTTCTGGCAGAAAAGTCTTAATTCCCAAGCCTGCTCAGAACTAGATTAACAGCTGTGAATTCCATTTGTGTAACAGAGCAACCTGCCTAAATAGTTAAATAAGCTTCACAAACCATGTGATTTTGTAATAGGGCTTTATTCTGACCTTGCAGTGGTATAAATCAAATTATGGCCAGAACAACTACCTCCACTGCAGTTTTCTTGAGTACAAACCTGAGAGGAATCCGTGTCACATTAGGCACCTTTGTTAATTAAAACAGAGCCATGATCAGTTTTGAACAACTTCCCTCCCTTCAGTAGGACATGGCACACTCAGGTGTCTGTGAACAGTTCTTGTGGGGCTGTTTCAAACCCTAAATGACATTTCACATGGTGAGAAGTATTCTAGATCTGATGTGGGAATTCCACAACACCCAAATCCTCCTCACCCTACCCCACCCCAGCAAGTCTTAACTAGGACTACAAGTTCTGTTAGTTCAATAAAGGAAACCTAAACACCCACTTGATAACTTATTCATGCTTATATCCCCCTTGTATTCAGCTTTAGATAACTAAATGGTTAAGATGTATTATTTCTCACATTCAGTTTCAAATTCTTGCAGTTTTCTCTGTTTCCCAGTTCCCTGCCTTTGTCATTTCATTTCCTGCTTCAATGGAAGAAGAAAATTACTGTATCAGAGAGCACAAGGTTCTGAGTTACCAAAGCACCTCTCATATGCTTGGACAAATACTCAGTTATAACACAATTCTTCTCAGCTATCCAAGAAATTCTGCTCTTCTATATTTACAACATAAAATCTTTCTTGATATTTTAACACATCACTTGCCCTTAGTTTCTGCCAAAAGAGATTAATTCTGCATAAGATAGATTAATTAATAGTCTAAGATAAAGCAATTCAGTCTTTCAAATGCCTGAACAGCAGAGAATAATTATAATGCAAAAGTTTTCTCAGACTTCAGCAGCAGAATCATTAGAAAGCTAAAAATTTTAGGAAAGGGATTTTTGCATCTGAGCTACCCAACTTTCAATCTGCTTTGATTCATTGGATGCAAAGACTTGCAATGTGAAACTTCTGCCTTTGTTTCAGCATTTTAAGGTTTTTCAGTTAACTTTTTCATAATTGCTTTACTAAACACTAAGTAAATGACACTGTGAAGGCTTATGTGCCTTGTTCCTATGTGCTATATTCCTATATTTCACACTGTAGGTGTTTCACCAGCCTCACTGGTTATCACTGACAGTGGAAAAAGGGAAGCACAACTATAAACAGAGATATTTATTATGGTGATAAATGAGAGATACTTTCAGAGACAGTTTTGGATTAATTTTTTCAATAGGGTCTTCCTCTTGCATGCACAGTAAATTTTTTCCACAGTAATGTTTATATACAAGAAACAAAGTTTCATACTTAGAGCAACACCTGAGATGCTAAATTAATCACAATTTGAGATTGTAGAAATTCTCTTTAAAATTGAGATTTCATGATGAGACTGGAGCTTCACTGAGAATTAAGACAGCAGGATCAAAGACTCAAGTGTGAGAAATACCAAAGCCAGATCTCTCCATTTAACTTTAAATTTCTGTCTTGTACATTCTCCATCTGATAATGTGTTGCCAATTAAAACTATGAACAAACTCTTCAAAGCAGTAGAAGCTTAACTACATGCTCCAATTCACATCATGTGAGAAAAATGTAACACAAATTAATGTTCTAAACTTCCTTCTACACCATCTAATGCACACCTTGGAACATTTGCAAGGAATGAAAGATGCTCCTCAACTTTCATTTTACATTTGTACTTGAAGATGCCAAGTTTTTAACAACCCTGCATAGTTAAGTATGTTTGAAGTTGCAGAAAGATCTTTTTCACAAAATTGCCAAGTGAATAGATTTAACTTTTATCCAGGAGATCCAATCCTGGGTGGAAAGCCCTAGGAGCAATGATACCAGCTGTCATTTGTCATCTCTCCTGTGCTCAACCATCCCCATCTTTGGTTTTGCAGAACACAGAAACTGCATCTTGACCTAAACTGCAGGGCTTTAGTGTTTCCAAAGTTGCAAATTTTCACTTCCCAACAGAAACAACATCCTAAAGGACCTGATGTCACCAGTTGCTGTTCCCTCTATCCCTGAGGTGAACAGTCACCCAAAATTATGTGCATGCAAGAAATCCAGGCTGAGGGTCAGCAGAAGGACAAACTGAAACTGCTAATGTTTATCCTTCTCAATGAACTCTCTGATCATGAAAGTTCAGACAGGCTCCCAGGAGTGACCAACTACAAAAATGAAAAAAACCCTAACTGCAAAGGGGCTTGCACTATCACAAGACTGTCAAGTTCATAATGTCAAAATTCCAACATCAAAAATAAGTATCTGCAAAACGTTTTAGCATTTCCTGCTCATGGACAGCATTGATTTGGAATTACTGTAGTTACACTCTAGCCTAACTGGCTCAAGGATATGTTTTACAACTGAAAGGTGAACACAATTTCAGTGAATTACACACAGGATCTAACCTGTCCACTGTGCTGATATTATTTTTACAGATATGTTAACTCTAGCTAGATGATATATTCCTCATTAAAAGAAAAAACAATCTATATGTCTAGGAAGGATTAATTCTAAGGTTATTTTTGTTAGTCTCCTGATGATTGCTCTGCTGTATAGATTAATGTTTAATGTGTAATTTGTCTTATCCATGTTACTTTGTACTGCTCACGTATCGAGCTCCTTGGATAAAACTTGCCCCATGGTCTGCTCAGTCCACAATATAAATAACAATAATTGATTCACAACCTTTCCCATTACACAGGCTGGCTATTAATGATTAAGCCTTTTATGGCATGCAGTTCCACAGGCTCTACATGAACAAATGGAGCACCAAGAATGATATTTAACATTTGCTTTTATGGTGGTTTTCTTTGTAACACCACACAGGGAGTGGTCCAGTTCATCTTATGAACTCCATGACTCTTCTCTCACAAGACTCCTTCTGCACTGTTGGAGTCATTTTGCTGCTTAAGAGCTGCAAATTTTGCCTGACATTATGGTTATCAGATTTGGACTGAAGTCACTTTAGCAAGACAGCTTCTTGTACTGTTATTTCATTGACAAAACAGAGGTGTCATGTGGAAAAGAAATATTTAATGAGAAAATTGAACTCTAAAGTGTGATGTGCTGCTACAAGGTAAATGGAGCACCAGTGGTCAGTGACTTGGACTGTCCAGCTGGAGACACAGAGACACACAGAGATCTCTGGGGGGTTTTGTGGAATTACATCCCTAAATCCTTCCTAAAAAAACCCAGTCAGAGACAGTGACTACCCCTGGTTTTTTGGGGTTTTTGTCTGTTTGTTTGGAACAGGCAGGAAGCTGCTGCTACCTTCTGCTTCCAAGGCTGAATAGGCATTTCCCACCAAACAGTAAACAGAGAAATGTTTGAGTAACCTTTGAAAGTACGCTGAACTAGCTTCTATGCCAAATCAATCAGCTGTTGTAGGGACTGGAATTCTCTCTCTCTAGTTTCTTCTTTCTGGTTTAACATTTTGAATCCTTCCCTTATCACTCAATTTAGCAAAATAGGGTAGAGAATTTTGGTTTATTAAAAATAATAAAATATTACTTCTTTACACCATGCAGAGGATGGTTTAGTTCTCCTTCAGAAGGGAATTAATGGTATTCAAGTACAGATAATGCTTACACGTGGACAGATATGTGCACACACAAACCTTTGGAGCAGATGTTTTGATGGTAATTTAATCACCTCAGTCTTAAATCTTTTCTTGGGCTCCTAACTGTTCAGTGAATCCAGACCTCAATATCCTAATTAAGAGCATTTCAGGAACCAAAATCACAAGATGCCGTGGGGGCACTGTCCTCAACACAAATGCATCTGCTCCTCCCTTCTGTGAATGTTGGATTCTGCACTCTCATCAAACTTGTACCCTCTGGAACAAGGACAACAGAGGGATTTGCTGAGGCACTCAGTAGCCAACCATTCTTTTTCTCTGGTTTTCACATTTTTTTCCCTTTCCTGCCACTATCAGAGCAAAAGCAAATTTGCAAATCTTAGTGTGAGAGAAAACTATTGTTTTTAAATAGCACTATCTTTCTCAGAATGTAAACCTATTAATTCTCTTTTATGAGATTTCTCCTCTAGAGTCTCTTCTGAGATAATTTTCTTTTATTTGTCAACTTCCTAACTGTAGAATATTGCCAGTGTCATGCTGCCAAACTAATAGGTGACAACTTGCTACTCTCAAGTTTTTCCTCTGTAAATTGATATTTATCAGTCCTAAATTAAAAAGCAAAAAGAGCTCATAAAACAGAGCTATTGTAAAACAAAGTCCCCAGTGTTTGCCTATTCATTTCAATAAGATTTGTTCCAGTGGGCTAATTAAGTGTGGACTCTAATAAGAACACCCAGGCAATCTTTAAGCACTTGGCCATTCTCACACAGGAGCAGTGCCTGACCTTGCAATCAGTGGATTTCCTCTACTGTAAGACCTTACTCATTAAAGAGGTTCTGGAAGTGACCCTGGGTGTCTTTCTGACTAACAAACATCCCAGTATAAATGAGCACAGCTTCACTGAGATTATTATTCACTGATTGATGAAATTGATTTGTGATCCTGATTAAAATTAGCATTCCTGTAATCTAAAGGCATGCTCCAAACTGTAGGAACCTCTTGGCAAACTGAGAAGTACAGAAATAATTTCAGGAATAGCCACCACGATGGTTAAAAGATGTGTTCTGTGAAAGGCCTCAGGTTATCAATAATCATTTTGTTCATTGTTGAAGTTCTACTTCTTACCATGCACTTGCGATCATCCACCCCAGATAAATCCTCCTCAAACTCCTTTCCTACATCAAATTCCATGATGTAGTTTCTAAAAGTGCTTAGTGTTTTAATGATCATATGATCCCCGTTCTGAAGGATTTCTTTGTCAGGCTTTAGCAAGTTTGCTATTTTTCTTACAGCAACATTTACATCTGAAAAAGAAAAAAGAGTTATTTTTATCCAGAAAGTCTTCACAAGGAGAAGCTTGCTGCTTCTAGGGAGAACTGAAATGAACAAAGATAAAGAGATGTCCAAATATTTCAAACCAGCCTTCCCATCCAGAAAAAGGATGTAACCTAATTCTTATAACTTAAATAACTTAATGTTTCAATTTTCCAATTATGTGAAATCTATAAAAAAATACCATTTGTATTTGACAGTTAATAAGGCCTCTAATATTTCTATAGAGATACTAACATAACATCAAATACAAACATACAAAATTGCATTAAGTACTACACTGAATCTTTATTAAATATGAAAATTTTGCTGCTTTTCAAATTATAGGAGATTCTTTTATGTTTGGAATCCACCACATACCTCCTCAAGCTATGTAGTTTAATGTCTGTTAATGTAAGCTTCAAAATGCTAAAAGGTAGAGGCTGCTTAAGGCAAAACAATTTTGCTTAAGGCAATCCTTAAAGTGCATTTCTGAAAAAAAATACTTCTCACAAAAATGACTTATGACTGTACAAGAAAAAATAGATTCACATAAAGAATAAGAAAGGTGGCATTGATTATTCATTCAAGAAGTTTGAAGGGAACCTTACCCAGTGCTTTCAGATACTCCTCAAAATTGTCATTGCTGACCATTTTCCAGTACCCATTGAAGTCTGCAGGCATCCCTGCTCCAGGTGAATGTCAAAATCACTGGCTCAGAACCGTGGGTTGATTCTGCACCCCACAACTCACGGCCTTGCTTTGTAGCAAGTTGGGACTCTGGTTTCTTTTATCTCTTTTTTATACCATGCAGCTATGCAAGTCCTTCTAATCCGATTATTGCTGAAGTGCTGCTTTTAAATCCTTCTACAAGGCTGAGCCTTTGAGATTTCTAACATGACAGCAGGATGACTTGATTTAAAACAAATGAAATATTCACCTTTCATATCACTGTGTAACGAAAATCCGTTTTAACCATATTACTCTTCATTCTTCCTGCCTCTCAGGAAAAAAAAAATACAAGCCATTCAAACAGTTTTAGTTTGAGATATTAGCCAAGCTATAAATTTTGGGATATTAGCCAAAGTTATAAAAATGCTTATCTTGTGTCTTTTTTGAGCCAAATTCTTCTTCTTGAATAGGTTTCAGCTACTTCATGCTTTCTTTCAAGAAAACAATCATACAGACCATTTCAGTCAAAGCCATCTGTGTCTGGTATTCCTTTAAGTTGTTCCACAAGCTCCTGAATCCTAAAGAACCACCTGTGGGAGCCGCTTGGCCAGCTGGGGGCTCAGAAGCACCACTTAGGTGGAAACTTGTACTGG
The DNA here is from genome assembly GCF_028018845.1 of Melospiza georgiana. Classification (NCBI taxonomy): domain Eukaryota; kingdom Metazoa; phylum Chordata; class Aves; order Passeriformes; family Passerellidae; genus Melospiza; species Melospiza georgiana. Next base: position 22,515,208 of record NC_080439.1, on the reverse strand, counting down.
GAAGAAGTGGTTACTCTGTACAGTTATAAGTGCTGCATGAATGCTTGCAGTTGAGGAGCTCTGGAACACAGTTTTACACTTATAGAGTTCTGGATTCTCTGAAAGTGACTCCTGTCAGAAATAAAACACTCAATCAGCATAACAGGCAACCTGCAGAGAGGAGCGTGGATTTTCCCCACTAACATCAGAGCTCAAGTACTGAGCCTCACAGATGTTTGCATATGGTACAACTGAAGCCCCTACTGGATATTTTACCTACTTTGGGGCTTTGGCAAGTCCTTGCTCTTGAGAAGACTCTGGAACAGAGAAGAAAAGAAACCCACTTGTCTTAGGTTGCAATGCAATTGGTAACCAGCAGTGTGTATTCTATCACCGTCTGTTACAACCAGGTGGGGCAGTTTTTCCTTTCTCTCTCCCCCAGCCAACCCTCCCTGCAGGAGATCTCTGCTGTCCATGGCCACTGAGTGTCCCTGCAGGGCTGAGCCAATCCCAGCATCCCATGGGGAGATGCTCCGCCCAGGGGAGGAGCCAAGCATTCCTGCCTGGATCCAATCTGGGCCTGGCACAGCACAGCAGCCTTTGCCCCCTGCACTGCCAGAGGAGCAGCTTTCTGCTGCCCTGCATGGCCAGAGGGAGCCCAGGCCCATCTGCAGCAGCCCTGGAGCTGCAGAGGAAAACTCCCCCCTTGTGCAGGATCCCTGCTGCAGCAGAGCCACAGCTGGCACTGCAGGAGGGCTGAGCCCCCCTGGCATGGGGCTGGGACACCGCCCTGGCACACAGGGGGACAGCTCCTATTCTCACTCTGGCAGTGAGACTACTACATATTAATTTTCCTATTAAGTTGTAGGTTTTTAAAAATTTATTATTTTTATGTATTAGTAAAGAACTGTTATTCCTATCCTCCTATCTTTGCCTGAGAGCCCCTTAATTTCAAATTTATAGCAATTCAGAGGGAGGGGGGTTACATTTTCCATTCCCAGGGAGGCTCCTGCCTTACTCAGCACACTTTCAAACCAAGACACAGCTTTAAATGTGGAGATGAGGACTGTCTTTCATTTGAGAACCTGGAGCCTTAAAAGTGGCAGAATTAGCATGTGCATTTTTAACGGCTTGCATTGAAGCAAGATTAATTTCCATGTCTTGGCCAAATTGCCAAAAATCAAAAAAGTTATTCTGGGCCTTATAAAGTCAAAGTTTAGAAGTAATAAATATTTAAACATATCTCTCTCTCTCAAGGTATGGTTCATTGTATTTTGCTGGTTTAGAACAGTAAGGATTGCAGAATTACAAGTTAGGAAAGTACTATATTTGACCCTTAGATAATATTTATTGACTTACTGAAATTATCGAAATATTAAGAATATTTATTGTGAAGATCTTGTTTTTATTTTCACAAAGAAGCTGTTCAATTTCAAGAAATCTTGGACTTTCCCTTCATTATTAATAAGAAACAACTTTCTCACGAGATTTCCATGACACAGTGCAGGAATCAGTCCCTCAGAGGGTTTAGTGCTGTGTTTTGCAGCCTGAGGGGCTGCAGCAGCTGCCCCTGGTTGGTGCGCTCGCTCTCGGCTGTGTAAACGTTGTGCTGTGCAATGTAGGCAATGACAGAGTCTGGGATCAGATATTTCACACTCAGCCCTCTGCACAGGGCAGAGCGGATCTGTGTTGAACTGATTTCATTCTGGATCCACTCCCTCACTAGGAAAATATTGTGCTGAAATTTAGATAGAAGCTCTGATTCCTGGATGAGCTGGGATGGATCAGAGCCAGCCCGGCTGATGCAGACCAAACCAAACTTCCCCACTATTTCTTTGATGTCTTCTTCCTTCCAGAGATTGGGTGTCTTAAATGTCTGTAGAAAATCAGCCCCACAGAGCAGCTTCAATTCTGGTAGAACTGGAAAGACAAAAGGAAATAACAGATGTCTTATCCTTTCTCCATCTTCTAGGAAGTTTATACTTAAAACCAGTTTTAACTCATCACTTTAGGTTTTTTTAAAATTATTTTTTAAATTATTTACCTTTAGTCCAGGCTTTTTTTCAGAAAGTTGCAAGAAAAATTCAGTTTAGGTTTTTATATGTCTGGTCACAACTACTTTATGACCTACTTCATCGTCATTCAAAGCATATTGAATATTATCTGTACACAGTTAAAGGAGAATTTTTACTCCACTCAAGCAATCCAAAAAGGGGAGGAAGGAAATAAAAATAAATAATTTAGCACAAAGATTAGACTTGGTTGAACCTGGCTACTGCACACCATCTTGCCCTGCTGTTCTTTATTGTCTCTATTTCTTATTTGCTGTTCACTGCCTAAGCCCCAGCACAGAACTCTTTCCTCAAACTTCTTCCACAGCACTCATCATTATTGTTGTATAAACGTTGACCAGGTAGTTTCACAGCCTTGTATGCATGTGAAATGAAGAGGAAATGAGGGCTGCCTTCACTTTACACTCATTTGATGGTTAGCACATCTGCAAGTCTTCTACAAACACCTTAATGGAGAGATCCAGAATGTAAGAAACATTCCAGTGATGATGTGTCAAAAGTGTGATTTCTTTCCTCCACCAACTGTAAAGATACAACTCCTTAACAACCAGCAACAACTGAAATGTATTATTGATGTCCAAGAGGTGCTACAACACTAGAGGAAAAAGGCAATGTACCAGAAATCCAGCAGCATCCTGGCAAGCCACAGGGCTAGGGAAGATGATTAGATAGGGAACTGAAAACTGACATTGTTTCCAGAGCCTGCAGTGCCTCTACTGCCAACAGGAGCTTTTCTGGTCAGCAAACATCCACATGGCAGCATCACTACTGCGCTATCCATACACTCTGTCCACTGTCTAACACTAGAAGTAGAATTCAAAGCAATCCCTGTATTTTTTATTAATGTATTCTGTGCTTTGCCAAACAAGCAGGGCCACAATGTACATCTCTGACAGAGCTAAAGAGTTGCTTATAAAATCAAGAATTAATACAACTCCAGGGTCTCTTATCTGTGTGGGAGCTATTACAGAACAACTGCCCCAGCAGTTATGTTGGCATTTGGCATGGCTTGGTTTTGGCACGCAGCTCCAGCCCTCAAAACTCACCAGCTACTATGTTCAATTTTCTCACTACTAATCTGGTAAAGCTGTAGAGTTTTCAATGCTAAACACAGCACCATGTTTACAGTCATGAACCAACCTGGCTGCTGGCAAGAAAGGGAGTCCACTGTAGAACTTTCCGTGGGAAGTTTGTTTCTTGTGAACTCCTTGGACTGGAACGTTCTGAGTGCTTCATTATAATGGTGCCTGCATTTAAAATAAAGGCTCCTGTGTGAGGTAATACTCAGATATGCAACAAAGTGATTACCTGGCACTTTCCCCTTCCAGAACAGGGTCTACTTTTCTGCCCTTTGGATTGGAATATAATTTTTCTGGAATTTGGCACATTCGTGCTGCCATGAGATTAGTATCAATGTAGTTACATTTTGTGAATTCACATGTGATCTCCTTAATGGCATCCTGGTTTGTAAATTTTTGAAATTCTACTGTTATGGCAATTTTGGTAGCTACTACATTTAAAACATAGAGGAGGTTTTTTTGCCTGAAACAGGACTAAATCTCACTTCAATCACTAGCTCTGATTTTTTGGGCACATACAACCCCTCATGATAGTGTTTTTGTAACATGTGCTCTGTTTTGAGGAGGAGACATTCTTGTTCTCTCTCCTCCTCTTCTCCATAAAAATATGTTCCCTGAGTTTTCACCTTGCTGTTTTCCTGTTTATTTTAATTAGAAGAATCACAATTCAAAGTAACTAAAAATACTCATAAGATTTTTGACATCTGCTGTGCTTCTAATTTTACTGAGTCCAGATCCAGGAAGGCAGGCAAGGATCTCTTTGCATCTTTTTCCAGGTTTCTGCTACTTTATCCTTTATCACTCCTTATCCCTGGGCCCCCCTGCAATAATGGTATTGCTACCTCATAGCAGTGGCCTTTTCTTTCCAAATCATAAAACCTTGCTTGTTTAGAACAGTCCCTGCCTTGCACCATCCTGAGCCAGGCCTAAGCATTGCTCACATTTGCACAAGCCAACATTCCACTGGCTAGGAAAACTGCACAGCCAAGAGGTGAGGCACATATGGCAGCAGAGAGTGGGTACCAGGAGCTGGGTCTGTGCCTTCCCACACACCCAATTTTAACCCTGCCTTGCTGTAAACAGGCTGCTGCTATGTATAGCCAAGCACACCGACTGTGTGTCGTGCTCTGACATTCTTGGGCCAGGATTCAAAGACAAGAACGTTTGGCAAAGAGTTCCCTGCAGGACCAACGTTACAAACACTGCAAAATCTGAGCTGCCTGGGTCTGCTCAGCAGCTCAAGGGCTGGAGCAAGTGGGGCTGCATTAGTTTAGACACAGCAAAAAGGACAAACCCATCTGCCAGCTTCTCAAGCGTTTTCTGAACTGTGTATGAAGCTTTGAGTAACTACAGAGCTAAATCACAAGCTCAACTCAACAGAAGTTGGGTAATGCAGATCTTTGCCAATTTTTAATTACTGTGTGGTATAGCTGCATGCCAATCAAATCCACAGGAGCAATGAATGCAGTCCTTTGCCTACTGACAATACTTCTTCCTTGCCTAGGAATACTCATCAACAGCAGCTAAATGGAAAACAGCTCTATTATGTTCCCTCCTCCTCTCTAAGAAAAGCCTTGGGAGAGTCTCCAAGATTTCCATACTCATTTAATAGCACTGCCATAAGTGAGATTTGAGCTTTGCTGCTTTAAATTCTTTTGTGTCACAGCTACTTGGGATCCTCTGCAAAATCCACAGGTTTTGATGAAATGTGACATTTTTATTGCACTCAGTTAAAACAAGTACTGTAGGAAAAGGCCACTCATGTGTTTTAGGACTAAATGTTCTACTGCAGGTAAGTGTACAGCTCAAACTACTGATAAGAAGAGACATTTAGGTACAATAATGATTTCCTGTGCCTTGCAATGGGAAAATCTCTTTCTATTGGTAGTGAAGTTTCCTACCTGAGGGAGCTTATTGTGAAGGCAGCAGTTAGTCCTTGGTTTTTTGAGGAGTGAAGAACCTACAGATTAACTCTGAATGAATGTGAAGAACAACAACTCTACAATAAACCATTACCCATTTATACTTAGTAAGGATCCGCTCTTTTTAAATATTTTTTCACCTGTGACAATTAAAATACAGTGTAAAGCACAAACACCTGCATTTCATCAAAATGCTGCTTACCCATTCAAAGGACAAGGTTCAGCACTGGATTGTGGCACTGGCTCAGCTCATTAATACACATCAACATTTGTGGACAAAACAAGATTTAAGCTCACTTCTCTCCTTAACAAGCATCCATTTTAACATTTTGTGGATTTCCTATTATAACTAGAGGTTCACTTTTTAGGCAGGTGAGAAGTCTGGCTGTTCATACCACATTCCCTGAGCAGAAAATTATTCATATAGGGTTTACTTACTGGATTTCTTATCCTGAAGAACTCTGAAGTGGATTTATGATTTACAAACCCTGTCTTGCAGGCAGTACTCACTTCACTTGGAGCTGAGCAAGACCAAAGTAGGAGCACCTGATCTGTAAGATCTGAGATTGCTTCTCTGGAGGAAAATGGTTTGACTGCACTGAAGTTTAGGACAAAAGCCCCACAACCAGGCCATATTGTAGGACAGCATTTGGTGACTTCTCTAACTGGGACATACAGTTCTGATCAGAGAAAGAATAGAGTTTTCTGCAAAGATAGAAAACCTCCCACCCTGATCCTGCTCTGCTGCCTGGAGGGAAGGGGCAAAAGGAGCAACTGGATGTCTGTGTTCCTTCAAGGAAGCAAATAAAAGCAGATCTAAAAGGCTCTACTTTGGCTTGTAAGTTTCCAATGAATTCTTATGGATGCTTTTGTAAGGTAGCAGGTCTGGCTTTTAACTGCTTTCACAAAGACCTACAAGAGCTTTTGGGGCAGCTGTTGGTGAGCACAGTCTAGAGCCTTGAACACCTGTTTCCACTTAGAAAGTCCCCTAGAAAATGGGGATAAAAATGAAGAATCAATGATAGCTCTTACAGCACATTTGCTGTAGACTTCCATGAAGGTTTCCAGTTTAATGGTATCTGTTACCTTCTGTAGCACCTTTTCCAAAGAGCAGTAACCACAAGAAGTTTGTGTCTTCACTCCCTGCCCCATATGCATTTATTACCATATGGAAAGGACACGTTTCAAGGTCCTTGCATCAAGTTTTGTACTACTTGTTTAATTTCTCCTCCTAGCACAAAATCAAAGCAAGCTCTGAGATTTTGAAGAAAACATGAGCAGTTATGGGCTTGGGCTTAATTTACCATTAGTGTTAATAAGAAAACTTTACAAGGATGTGTGAACAGATAAACCTGGAGGCATAATACTGCTACCATAGCTAACCTGGAACAGAGATGCTCCTGAAGAGCAGCACCATTTGTGAACTCTCTTACTTTCTGATCACAAGCTCTCTATCACCTGCTTAGAGACTTACACCCAAGAAAGGTAACATGGGAGGCAGGAACTTTTCCTGCAGAACCCAGCAGTGGCCTTCATTTTGCAGAGGTTTTCCACATGCATCCAACTACCTGAAGGACATGAGGGCAGGACCATGGTAATTGCAGAGGTCTGAGGGAAGCAAATGAAAGATTCCTGGTGGAGAGTCCTGACTTGCCTGGCTGTTTTAGAGGAGCAGGTTCTGTGCGTTGACACGGCAGATTTTTGGCAGTCAGTAATTTCATCAAGACAGGAAGAAGATAGTGTAATCACCTTAATACTTTCACTGTCTCTGTCCAGGTGTCCTGCTGGCTCTCCCAGGGATCCACACGGATCCAGTCAGACGTCTCCAGGGCCAGTCTGGCCATCGCCACCCGGTGCCTTGCTGACACCAAGCCTTGCTTCCCATAGCTATCACCAACAGGAGACATTATGCCTTCAATCACCTGGTATCTTCCTTTGGGAAAAAAGAAAAGGAAAATATGAAAATTAAGTCCTCTTCACAGAATCTTGAAAATTTAAGGTGGATAGGGCCTTGGGAGCTCACCTAGTCCAACCTCTTCAAAGGGTACCATCATGGTTAAGGGCAAAGGTTTGAGATGCTATGGACAACTTGATTTGGGTTTTGTTATTAATCCATTCCCAGCAATTACAAAATTAAAATGAAAATGTTTTGTTTCTCTGTGAATTGCTCACAATTACTATCATGTTTATCCTAATAAATGACCCAAAAAGGAAAGCTGAGTAAACAGACAATTTTAAACCATGTAGACAGAGTAATAATTGATGTTGCACACTATCAAAATTGTTAGATGGAATTAATTTTCATAGTCCAGTTAGTACAGTTGATATAGCCAGAGCAAAGAATGACTTAACTGACCACTCCTTTGTTCTTAGCTATCTGATCATTGTTATTTATCAGAATCATTGTGCCTTCCTTTGCTTTTTTAAAGCAAGAATTACAGCACATTACTGCAGCTGTGATAGATGTGCTTCAGACAAATCAGGAGATTGAAGCACAAAGATGGGGCTAATGGAGTCTAAAACAAGACTTGGAGCACTGTGCTCCACACATCAGCTCAGCAGCCACTGAATGCCATTCTATGTGGCTGACTGTGTTAAATACATTTGATTATATGCTCCTGGTTTTCTACCCCTGTAACACAACATACCACAACAGACTGGTTAGATTTTGCAGTTCTGGCCCCAAACCAGGAAACAAAAATAAAGCACCACCACAAGCTGCAAGCCTTGAGAAATTGAGAGGAGAGGAAGAGTGTTTCAGCTGAACAGAAATGAACAAAATTATTTCTCACGTAGCACATGCATTTTAAATAACTATGATAAATGTGCTACTGAGGAGGGGAAGAAATCCTTGTCCTTTTTTCTAATTCAATTATTTTAACAGAGAAACTTCAATGCAGCATGCTACCTTTATTGCTTTGTAAGGAAAACAGCACCCCTGACATTTCTGGTATTGGTACATGACAATTTAATATTCCAACACGAAAATGTCACTCTAGCAATGTCACATTTATTTTGATGTAATAAAATTTTCAAAAGAACTTCATTGAATTGGACTTAAAAAACCAGCAGTAAGATTCAATGAGATTTACATCCTCTTAAGATGTCAGTTCAAACCATCCTCTGTTTTAAAATATTCTCATTACAGGCAAAATGAGCAAGATAAAATTTTCCAGCATCATGCAAAGATGTGTATATAATTAAGTCCATCTCTTGATTTGAAATTGGAAATAATTCCACTTGATTTATGAACAACAATTATTCTCTCATACTATGGTATTATACAGTGCTATAACAAGTTGTCATTTAAAGGGAAAGAAATTACAGTTTAAATTCATTTCTCATTTAAAGGGAAGGAAACTTTTTTTCAAACTGCAGTTTGAATTCACTACTACGTTAACCTTATTAAAAGGTTTTTCCTACATGATGATTTTATTTGCCATGTTTCACTTTCTTTACATTTCTATGGCTATAAGTTCTTGCCTTATAACTTAAATGAATATATTAAATGAAAAAAAAATCACATTTCTGTGAGCTCATGCTAACCAAGCATATGGGTCTGCCACATCCTTGTGAGATGGAAAGATTTCAGTCTCTCATCTGCCCTTGAGCTGCATGAATGAAATGAGATAAGAGCTTCTGGTGCCATATCAGCTTGTTCCCAAGCAGAAATGAAACCAACTGGAAGAGAAAAAGCAAGGTTGGTAACACTTCAAAGAGTGAAACACAGGAATGGCTTGAGGAGATTCACAATGGAGTAACCAGCACTGTGCAAACAGGATGCACGAGAGCCTTCCAAACAGAAACACAAGCTTTAGCTGTCAAAATATAGGAAATAATTTTATTACTGGCTCTAAATAACTTCTTTCCAATTCAGTAATTTAGAAGTTCGCTTGTTCAAATATGCCCCTCAGTTTTGGCAGGTGTGTGAAGACAAAATAATTAAATTCTGTCACCTCGGGCTTTTATTAATGTCCATTGCAATTCTCTTCTCTCTCCCATAAATTATTACAGGTTGTTTCATACCTTCCTTGGTCCAGAATCACCTTCAAATTCTATTTCTCTGGAATTCTATTTGTTTTCACCATGTAGTTTGTTATTATTACTTGTCCTAAATATGTGTAAAAGTCCTCCAGGCCCTCAAGTGGCTTTGTTTTTCAAAATAAACCTACCAAAAAAAATTTCCTCTTGCTATGAACTGGCATTTTCTAAGACTGTTTAGGAGAAGTGACTAGTGCTCAGAAAACTAAATATAACAAAAGGAATGAAACAAAGACTGTCCCTCAAACATGTTAAAGGAGATTATTAAAGAAAATAGGTATTTAGTTTTCTGTTATCAAGGTGTCACTGTAAATTGTCACAAACACTAACATTAACTGTAATGCTTAATTAGCTTAATAATACTAAAGCAAATTTATCAAATGCCAATTCATACAAAATTGTTTGTGTATTTTGGTGAGGCTTCTAAAGATTAATTTCTTCTGGTAGTAAGCCTGTAATTCACTGGGAGAAATTATGCCAGAAGTCAGTAACAAAAGTAAATAACCACTACAGAAAAGCAAATAAATGAAACACTTCCAGGCATTTAACTCTTGCTCACTACTCATTTTCCTCTCAGTGTCAAGGGAAAATGCTCCAAGAGAAGCTCTGCAGCTTCCTGGTGTTGCCCTACCAGTGAACAGGAGAAGCTGGAGGAAGGCAGCCAGCTGAGATGAGCAGTGGTTTGGCCTCAGCAGCACACACAGGAGGCACCAACCTGAGACCATGGGAAGTGGGATACTGAAAGGGTCAGATATCTGGTCAGGTCATGGCCAGAAGAGTGTGCTCATGGGAGTCAGTATGCTAATGGCATGCTAATGGGATGCTAATGAACTGTTCTAGATTAGGTCACGTTTCTGGCTCTTGTTCTCAGTTAGTTTGGAACCTGTCACGTTCAAGGTCGTGTTCCCAGCTCACATTGGTGACTGGACCCTCACCCTCAGAACACCCCTCCCTGTTATGCTCCCCACACCCCCCTGCCTTTGGATCTTGCTCCTCAGATGATGAGCTTTCTGCCTTTGTTATATTGCTAATAAAGTTCTTTATTTTTGGGCAAGTCCATCGTTCCTGTCCCTCTGTTTCTGCCACGTTCCCCCAGGCTGGACCAGAGAGCCAGTCTGTGATAGAACCCAGTAATGGTGTCCCATTTTCCCCAGTTTTCATAAGATAATAACTCATTATCCTTCACCTTCCCCTGGCATTTGTCTTGCCACAGATAAAACATCTTGTCTTTCACACCCCCCTCCTTTGACCTGCATTGCTTTAAGTCTCACCTGGAAATTTGGGGATGTATCCTCCACTGTCAACACTTGGGAAACAAGATTAAAAATAGATAGATTGATTCTAGTTCTATTTCTTTGGTCTTTAAGGTCAAATGAGGAATACAGTCACAAAGATGTAAAGGTACTTGATATTAGGTATTCATACTCTAAAGGCATCTGCAGTTTCAAAAAACAATTTTAAAACAAGGGACTGAGTACTGGAAAATTTTAGCTTTGTCTGAGGATGTGTAAAGTGCCAGATTCAAAAGAGTAGACAGAAAATCCAGGTAAAAAGAATGATTTGAGTCATTCAGGCACACACAGCTATGTGTGTTGTATTTAAAAGGCAGCATGACAAGATTTATTGGCTGATATTAACAGAAAAAGGATGAATTACGTGACATGTGGCAATGAAACTGCACTTAAAGAAACCCAATAAAATGTCTTACTTAAAATAGGGATGTATGAAAAATAAGATTAGGCAGCATTTAGAAACTGACGTGATGTACAAAAAGCTGGCAGACAGAATTACTGGAGATGTCAGTCAGGATGCACATCAGGGACAGTCACACCATTCATGGCACTGAAACCTGCCTCTGAACTCACAGAATCCTGGAACTGCTGAGGTTGGAAAAGCCCTCTGAGATAACTGAGTCCAACCAGGAACTCAGCACTAGAACATGTCCCCAAGTGCCACATCCACACGTGCTTGGAACACTTCCAGGGTTGGTGACTGAACTCCAGCCGAGCCACGGCCCAACTCATCATTTCAGCCTGATTTGTGATGGAGCAGCACTACTGAAGCAGCAAGAGGATGAAGCCATTCCCAAGCCTGTCGGAACTCAGCGCATCCCTCTGGGTGTCCAGAGCTGCCAGGACCCTGCCAGGGGGCTCAGAGACCCTGGCACACAGCCCAGAACACCCGTGGGTTTGATTGTGACCCATGGAGCAAATTACCAGCTTTGTATGAGGACCTGAAAGCCACAGAAGTTTAGGTGGCATGATAATGAAGTTATCACGGAGTGAAAATGTGGATTTTAGGATTTTTGGTATGGGGGTTATGGGGACGAGATGGAGGAACTTGAGTGTGTCCAGCCTTTCTTCATCTTCTTGTTCTCCATTTTCTGCAGTGATGTTGGCACTTTGGGATTGGTTTAGAGTAGAAGCTCACTGTCTAACACAGGTGATGGGTATTGGGAATTAAGTGTAAATATGTTATATGTAGTTTGTAGTATAAAAGGACAACACAGAGTGCCTGTGGCGGCCCTGCTGAGCAGATGTCAGCTGGGCAGAAAGAAAATTTTATGGATAAGAATTAATAAACAACCTCAAGACCAAAAACTGAAGAGCTCTGACTCGTTCTTCAGATGCGTGGGCCAAAACAGAGACCTTTCACTCATCTTGGGGCAGAAATTAACAACCAAAAACCTGAGACCAAGCCTAGGAAACACCTCCCTCACACTAATCAATTAATTCCTCACTCATTTCAGGCATCCAGTGCGGATGTCAGCTCCAAAGAGAACTGTTCCCTCTGAAAGGGAATCACTGCTGCTTCAAGTCAGACAACTCCTGTTCTCCAGCCCCTCCATCAGCTCCCAGGCTGCAGCTGCTGCTTCTTCTCAGCAAATAAGCTCCAATTTCTCCTCTCCTTCCCTGCTAACCACAGAAGTGGAAACAGGGCTGAAATCATGAGAGAATGACCAATAAATTCGCTGGGTAGGAATGGTTCTGCTATAAAAGAGGCATCCAGAATCAGTCATTTTTATAGCATGCTGCCAACCCCTTCTGCTTGAGAAACTTCCCTGTCGAGGAGGGGCCACAGGTGGGGTTTGAGCACCCACACACAGAGCACAAACACATCCAGCTGCTCCTGGAGCTCCTGAAGGTGCAGCCACCTCTGCTCAGGATGGGTAAAGCTGCTGCAGGCAAACTGAGGGCTCTGACTTTGCTGCCACGCTGGGTGAAGCTTTCAGAGAGTGCAAAGACAATGCTGTAAGCAACCCAGACACCAAAGAAGGATTATCCAGTGCAGAAAGTCCTTGTACTTGTAAGGCTTCACAAATGAAAATAAGAAGCCAAAAGGCAAGTCGCACCCTACCCAGAACTAGGCATTGACATCAGGTATAATATAATGCACAATTTCCATTTCAACCTTTCAAAATTTCATTTTTAATATGATTATTACTAGATTTTAAGCAAACTGCCCTGAGTAAGGGGGGGAGTCTTTCTAAACTGACCCTGGGGCAGACCAGACATTAAATTGATTCAGACAGAATAATAATTAATTTCCCAGTTCAGTCCTTCTTTAAAGGCAAAGAGAAATGTTACTGGACTACAATTTATGACTTAAACAGAATTACCAGTTGGTCTCATATTACCTTTCTACTCTGTGCATATCTGGACAGCAGAATCATTTATAAAATTACAGTGAAAAAAGTAAATTAAAATCTCTTTTTAACCCTTTATTCCTAGTCCTGCAGGAGCAACAAAATAATGTTAGTTCTAGGAAAACCGACTTGTAGAGGCTGCTCTCAGAGCCAGCTCTGTAATTCTTCCTCATGACAGTCAAAGTTTCCTCACAGGATATTCTGAGTGTGCAACTGCTGCTTTTACTGCACACTGGTTATCAGTGGGTTCCCAGGTTCTCTCCCCCTTCTCAATTTGACAGCCAAATTCCTTTTACTATTATTTGCAGCTTAGGTTCCTACTGAACCACCTCCCTGGAATCTTGTCTGTCAGATTCCAATAAATAATGATTCCCTCCCAACCACTTCCAGAAACATAACTGCATATATTAGCTGCAGATGGAAAAAAATAAAAAATCCCCAAGCAACTAAGGAGCTGCTCAAGCTTAGAGTTCAAGGCTTTCCAGTGGCATTTCTGATTCTTTCTTAAATTCCTGATGTTACCACCTTGCTCTTTTGTTGCCAAAACATTCTAGCCTGTGGCATCTCGCTTTTCTGATCTTTTTTTAGGACAGATGAAGTGCCTCTTAGTGAAGACAGATAATGAATAATTAACATTTCATCTTTTCTCCAATTTCCCCCGGCTGTCAAAACTGCTACCTGAACTCTTCTTCATATTGAAGCACATTGTATCAGAAAAGCACGGAATTAGAACATAAAAGATCTTCCTAAGTTTCAAAATTATTAACCATATTATTTCACAAGGTTCAGCCAGTGCCATGAGCAGGATCCTCAAACTGCTGATAAAACTTTTACTCTCTTTGCATGAGCACTCATTGCTGATACACTGAGGTAATGCCAGACTTTCTATATTGAATATCCCATGAAAGCTTTACATTAATATCAGTGAAAAATATTAAAATGAACCCAGCTGTAAAGTAAGAGCTGATCTCAGTGAGTATTAAAACTCACTTTTGAGTTTTTCCCAGGCCTCACTGACCTGTCTGGTGCAGGTGGTCTCTGGCCAGCTCAAACAAACGCATGTGCATGTTGGTGGTGGGGTTAAAGGAGCCACAGGCCAGGAGGATGACAGGGATCCTGCTCCTCATCCTGACAGCAAAACATCACAGCTCCTTCCTGAAGAAAAAAAAAAATAAATTAAAAGACAAACTTGAGAAAGAGGAGTCTGCCCTTAGTTCCTGAACTAAAAGGAGCTGTTTCCAGGGCTGGGTGCTCCTGGAGTACCAGTGCAGTGTGCAGATATCAGTCCTGTCCCAGCATTCAGCCCCTGCTCAGGAACACAGTTGCTCCTGGGTATTAATTAGGAAAACACCAACACATTCTGCTTCCCCACACACAGACACGGCTACAACATACTTCTAGAAATTTACATTCCTATGTCAAAATCCTGACAAATTTTTTTACCACTTTTTAATTTTTAACTTGCTTTTATTAGAGAGAAAGGTCTTGTTCTGTCTTTGTAGCCATTGACAATGTTGGAATCCGCAGGCCTGCTACAAAAGCAATTTTTTTTTTTTTTTTAAGTAACTTCTTTCAATGAACCTTTGCAACATGTGACAAATCCTCAGGTGCAACACCCAATCCTGCAGCGTGACTTCCTGGGAGCTGGGCAGGCAGCACTGGGGGCTGGCAAACGCTTCCTGCCAGGTTATCAGCATGGGCATGGACGGCAGAGCAAGGGGCAGGGCACCTGCAGAGGGAGCACGGCTGTGTCAGGAAATCTGCACGGCATTAAAAAGCTGTGAGGAGCCTTGCAGGGGTGTTTACAAAAAACCCTCTCATAATTTGGTTAAACTGTCAGTCATCTACTAAAAATGTAGCAAAAATCAGTTTAAAGCCACTGTGCTTGGAGCTATTTACTTGCATAACTCTTTTGAAAACTAATCCAGAATACAACTGGCATGATAAAAACAAGTGTGTCCCACATCCATGTCTGCAAATCCAAAGTCTTTTCCTAGAATTTGAAATGTCTACATTGCTCACACCTGTGTATCATACAAACACCACTCTCCTCCCTTCCCTGGCCTCCAGCCCCCTCATCAAACAGAATCTTCCTGCAGGAGACACCTGCATCCCAAACTTCAGAACCCAGGCCTGGGATAACAGACCAAACCCAGCACAGATTGTGTGTTCTCATCAGCCAAATCTCATTCTCCTTCTGCACTGCAGCTGTAGCTCAGAGCCCACTTCTTGTAGTTACCAGTTCTTACCATCCCTTTCTCCCTCTCCCCTTTCTCTGCCCTAGAAAAATTTCATACTAATGGTTAAATCCATGCCAAGTCCATGTTTTATAGCTGCCAACCTGATCAGTTCATTTATGGAGGATTTACAACCTGAAGACTGGGACTGTACCATGGAACAGCACTCAGTGCACCAAGTAACAAGTGTTAATATTGTCACTTGTGACTTTTTGAACCTTTGACATTCGAACCTTTTTATTGAGAAAATCCTTTGAAGCATGAAGTGCTATCTGTACCTCCAACATCTAGTAATGAATACAATTGTTTTATAATGTTTTTATTTTATTTTCCTCATTTCTCATCATACTAGGGGAGACATACTGGGGAGAAAACACTTGCTGGCTGTAGAGCCACTGAAAGGCAGCAACAGTTTTATGGACTGTGATGGGAGCAGCTGCAGGAGAGCACCCTGCTCTCTCCTCTGCTTCACTGTCCCTGTGCAGACACAAAACCTCACACATGAAAACTGTATGCAAAATGTATAGCTTCTTTATTCAGAAAAAAAACCAAAACTGTTCTTTTGTTCAGTATCAGCAATTCTGTAAATGCATCTCCATTGGATGGGGGAAGGTGTTTCTGCCCTGAACCTGAGCAAAACATCAGCACATGGATGGAGCTCTCATTGCTGGCTCACAGCCCTCCCGTGCTCCCTCCTGTTCTGATCAAGTGCAGTTCATATTTCCATAGCTGTTCCTTTATTTGCCATCTCGACTGAATAATTACTTTTGCTTTGCTTTTAATTCTACAGACTATTCCTCACCTGAAACAAAGGTGTTGGACAGTTTTGTTGCAGCTCTTACTCATTTATACCCCAGAAACTCCAGGGAAAGACTTCAACCTGACATACTGACAATGGAAATTCAAAAATCAAACCACCACCACGACCAAAAAAACCAAACAACACAAAACCAAAAAAGAAAACAGAGAAAAAAAACCCCACAACAAACCAAGATTTTACTTATAGAAAATAAATATGTAATGAAAAAGCATCTCACAAGATATTATACATCTAGAAAATCATAAACACCCTATATATACATAAATATATATATTTTAAATATATATTTAAATATATAGGGTGTTTGTATTTGTTTATACATTTTAATTTTTATGTGTGTTTATATATTTTAATGTTATATTTATGTTTGTTTATATATTTTAAGTGTATATTTACTTATTTTAAAATCAGTGGGTTTATTTTTACTATCCCCAAATATGGTGCACTCTACACCTATTTAACAGGTCCAAGACAACTTTTAGTATTTGAAACAAAACTTTCTGATTCAGTTGCTATCTCAGCTGGCATTAATTACCTGGGGGGCTTCAAATCATTAGAACACCTTAATCAAAGTAACAGAAAAAAAAGGGAGTAAACTGATTTTTCAGCTAAGCTCCCTTGAGCACTCAAACCCTGGGGGAAGTTCAGACACAGAGTCTGTGTGCCCTGCTCTGGGCCCGTGTTCCAGCAGCCCTGGGCAAGCAGAGCATTCCCAAATATCCCAGTCTGCAGCTTGGGAAGCTTCCAACAACAGGGACACGGTGTGGCAATGCAGAAAAGGGCACTCACCTCCACATAGGGAGGCCACAATCAAGCTAGAGAAAAAAGGTTGGATGGTGGACAAAGCATCATGATTTTCATGAGATAGTTCCTGCAAGTTCTGTCCCTGGTGCCTATATTCCTACAATATGTCAATAACAGATGATGTTACAGATGACCACACTTAAGCTCTGCTGAAAGTCAGTAATTAGAGCCATATCTGATTAATTATCAGCAGCAGAATGGAGTGCTGAGCAGCACAGTCTGATTCATGAGCTGTTAAATTAGTAAACTGGAGAACAAGGCACTGATACGTGCATGCTGTGAGTCACTCACCCTTGAGGGAAACATTTCTGCAAAAAGCACAAATAAACCAAATCCTAGCACAGGATTAAAGCATTATCTCCTCCTGTGAGGGGGAATCTAGATTAATTTAGATGAAATTTAGATTTAAACAAGTTCAAAGCTGCCCAATTCCATTCTTTTACTGGGCCACATCATCACTTCATATAAATTCATGCAGATACAATGAGACCAAGTGACACTAAAAGTATTAGAGTTGTGAGACAGATTTTGAAAGTCAGGACATAAAACTACATTAGTAGCTGACCCAAATCATAGCAAACCACAGCACACAAATATCCCTAAAAATATGATTGGATATGAGAGCTTCTCATGCTGTTAATAATAATAATAATAATAATAATTCTCTGCTGCCAATAATTCTCTCCTCCACAACAGTGACAAATATTTACCTGTATATCCCCATCTTCCCTTTAATAATGAAATAAATATGTACCTGGGTGAGAATGCATAATCTGGGGCAGTATTTAATTTACTCATCAAGAAGCAACTCACTTCAGCCACAAAGGATTTTACAAGGACATATATATTATACACAGCCCAATATGATGCTGTAACCCTCCAAAACAGCTTTTTCAGGGCCACATGATAAGTCAAATTATTATTATTATTGAATTCCAGTGATTCAGGTGGACCCCATCTGTTTGACTTTCACTGCAAGCCATGACAGGGTGCATAATTTCCTATCAAATTCACTGTATCAGAACCATGAAGCTGCTCCTTCCAATCCCCACACCAGAATTTTAGTCAGAGAACACAAGTCCCACTGCAGCTTCAGAGAAATCCCAAGATCTGCTCCCCTCCTCAGTGCAGTATTCACCAGAGCAGCAACTCATCCACGCCTATAAAAACATCTGGGCTTTTTCACATCTGGGCTTTTTCACATCTAACACAGAAGATGGCTCAAACCACAGCAAATGCTGCCTTTGACAATGCATAGGGGGGTTTGCCGCAGACAGACGATTTGCTCACTTTGGGGACCAAATTTTCCCAGCAAAACAAAACACCTCATAGAAAACTGCCTGTGGCCCAAATTAAAAGTGCCCTGGTGGCAGCCAAGCCAGAGAAAGCAGCCTCAGCAGAAGTGTCTCCTCCCCTCCTTTTGAAGATTATAATTCTTCAAATCACAGCACACTTCACTCCTGCCATTCCTTTTTTTCAGGCTGTATTCCCTTCCACAGAAGAACCAACCCAACCTCTCCATCAGTTACATCTCTAAAACCTAAACGTGACTTATGGCTCCATTTGCTTGGAATGAGTTTTTTCTTCTGAATGAAACTACTTCTCTGTTTTCAGTTTCCAATCCCAACTCTTTCTGCTCCACTGCTGCACAGATTCAGCAGTCTAAAGTGCCTAAAGGAGAAAATTCACCACAAAAATCACTCGCTGACAAAGCACAAGAAATATAAATAATAAGTTGAGCACAGGACTCATGCAGTCTGAAATACATGCAAATATTGAACCTCCAGTTAATAATGAACGCAGCATTGCCTTCAACAATTTTTTACTCTGAAAAATTTGAGCAGAATTATTGCTTAGCACAAGGTTACAAAGATTATATGCTCAACACACACAAAACAGAGTCTGAATTCAAGTGAACAACACATTTTTTTAGCCTGTGAGTTGCTGCAAGTTTGTAACTAGAGTTCCACAGTGGGGCACAGGAGTGTTTGGTCCCAGAGTCCAGCCACTAAATTATCCACAGAGATACTCCCATGATAATATCCTAGTGTTTTTCTGAGTATTCTTAAGAATATTATATGTTATTAACATTCTTAATCATCCTGCAAAATAATCACACCTACAGGCTGCCCATTGCCTGAACAGCAACAAGGAATACAACAATTCAGCAACATGGAAATCTGAAAACACTATTCCTTCACATCAACAGCAAACTATCTTATTTTTAACATCCCTATTTGTGCATTTACTAAATATTCTGAGGTTATTTCAGATTTTCTGCTGTCTTTAAACAGCAAATATGTAGATACAACCAAAGCATAACATCCTTAATGTTATTTTTCTGTATCAGGGAAAATAGTGAAATAATCCCATTTTGTACAAAAGGCATTAATTATATTCTAAAGTTCTATTGTCAAGTGCTCATAAAACACTCACAAAACTCAGGCATAGAGCTCTGCAGCAGTTTCATCTAGTGATAAGGCCAGTGGTACACTCCACTAACCCAGAACCATGCAGAAAATAAGTAAAAAAGGAGCAGACTGGCCAACAGCTCGTAGCCAGTGTTTGCTGGGTAGTGCAGGATCTCACTGGCCTCACACAACACCCCTCCCTGCACAATTCTGCAGCATTTCCACAACTCAAGAGGATATGATCATCTCCTACATCTTGTATTTCCTGCAGTATGACCTTTATAATTACTGCTCCAATAATCCTAGTGATCACTCAATATCTGACCCTCCACTCCCTTCCTATTCTTTGTGCCCATATCACATTAATAAATAAGCTTTTTCTTCTTCTACAGAAGAATTGTCCAAACTATTCTGAGTCCTCCTTCTGTTGGCATGTACGAGTCAGTCACCCACAATGCACAATATACTGATTTACAGAGAAAGAGGATTCACACAGAACTGCAGCTCTGGGAGCCTATTTTTAAGCAAACAAACTGCTGATATAGTGAAAGCACCAACTTATATGTCAAAACAAACTCTTGCTAAAACTTCAAGAGTTCCTGTTGAGAAGCCATTCAGAGTGATTTTTTTCGTCTATCAACACTTCTGTAATTTTCTTTCAACTAGTAAAACACACTTAGCATATCCTAAGGCAAATCTCAGAAACTGAGCTCACACACAAATGGAAGATAAATTTAAGTAGTAAAGAAAACATCTTCAATCAGCTCTTATAAAGCTGGTTTTACAAGGCAGCAAGCTAATGAAACCCCTAGCAGTGCTACTGCAGAACACTCAAATGCAAAATAATTATATCTAGCACCCACAGCATGAGACAGGATTTCCAGAACACAGAGCAAGACATGCCTGTGCCACATCACTGGGCTGCATGACATTTCTTATGTTTTTGAAGTCCCCCATTATACTTTGAGACAAATTTCTTAATTTCTGCTAATTATTGTTCAGAAAAACGCACAGTGCTTGGTGAGAGGGTGATATCCACACCAGCATTTGAGTGGTAATTGCACACCCTGTTATAAATGAGAAGCTTGACTAGGCCAATATTCAAGCAGCAATCAATTTATTAATTAATATAGTAAAGTATGAGCAACACAGCGCTGGGTACTGTGGGGGAAGTTTTCCCTCCAACTGCACACCCATAGCTGAGGCTTACAGGTATTTATGGGGGTACTCATCAGCTTTCTCAGCAGTTTCTATTCCAATTTTTACTCATCAGCAGTTTCTATTCCAAATTTTTATGTCACAATTCCACACACTATTGTGATTTAGTTTTTCTCAGGATGCATCCCAAAAGGAGCATCCCCAGATGGTGGGGGTCCAGTTTCTGAAAGAAGAAAGACAAATCCCATTTGGTCAAGTCCAGCTCCCCAGATGTGTGTCCACCTTTTAATGACAAATCTCATAACAGTGATGTCCAGCTTCCCTTGGTCAAAACTATAAATCCTTGAGCTGATGTTCATCTTCCTTTCTCAAGCTGCTTTTCTCTGCTTTATTAAGGCGTGAGATAAGCATGTTTCCTTTATATATATTCCAAAGCTGTAGTTTCAAGGATACAAGCAATATTCTAAAATTATACTTCAAAAGGTTATTATTGCAGAACACTTTAAGGAATAACTACAAGCAAAAAGCAACATCCTTAATGCTTTCATTCCAATGCTCCCAAATCAACCAAGGTTAATTGCAAACAAAAGATAGGTTCAAAGGCCTTTTTCCATGCTTTACTTTCCTCTGTTATTATTAGAATTCACAACTGTCCCACTGTTGGTCTCCACACATATCCCAATCACAAATACACACATTGCCTGAAAGTACCTGACACCAAACATAGCTTTGTATTTCATAAGCCTCAGCTAAACCTTCATTTACCTTAAGTAGTAAAACTTTTAGAGTAGCTATTCTGAATATCAGAGTAAAATAGCATTGAACTGAAGTATCTAAAACTCAACAGTTGACATATTGTAGTCCCTCTTTCTTAATAAACCCAAGCAAATGCATAAAGTATAAAATTACCTCAGCTCAATATTAAAGTTTATTTGGAGAAATGGAAATGTATCGTTTTTTTTTTTACTGATTTCTGAAACAAGGCAATGCTCTCAATCTTAGAGAATGGGTCTCAGTCCCCCTACCCTGTAGGGACTCAAAACTCACCAGGAATTTCTGCAGTTACTGTGGGAACACCTTATTTTAGCCATAACTCCTATTTTTCACATAGGAGCACCCAGGGGAAGGCACAGTCGGGCTGGGACACAGGCAGGGCTCCAGTGGCACCTGGGCCTTGACAGCTCCACCTGCGACTGAAACACTGCAGCGATTAAATCCTCAAAAACCATCCCTGCAGTTCGACCCATTAAATTATTTTAAAAGTTGCAAGCTCAAATTCCCCTCTGATGGGACTGCCACTTGTTGTGTCCTCCGTGCTCCCCACACACAGCTCTGCACTTCTCAAAGGTCTTTGAGGTCATCTCAGTGCTAATTAGGTTGTCACAGACCGGCTAAATTCTGAAATTCGCATTTCTGAAGTTAAAGGCACGAAGGCAGTTTACACGCAGTGGAACCAGACTTCAATAGCAAACAGCACCTGGAAAATGAGCTCACATGGACTGTATTGCTACAAAGCTTAAGGAAAATAAACACCGTGCATTGTTAATAAAATCAAACAGCAGCTGCTGCACCCTCTTAAAGCCGGGGAAAAAGACGAGAAAGTTTCGCGGCGAAAGCCGGATAGATTGAAATAAACAAAAAGTAACCATATCTGCTGCTGTCCTCTTTAAAACCCTCACTGCACTTGGCTAAGTGCTGGGGGAGGGAGGGAGGGGGGAGACGGGAAAAAAAGCATTCTGTTTTAAACACACGCACACAAACACACACACACATATATATAATATATATATAATAGATGTCTATATGGTGGTGGATAAGCGTTTATCGGGTGCGTGGCGTGGCCAGCCCAGCAGCCGCGGCTTTGAGGCCTGCCCGCACTACCCGCAATACCCGCAATGCCCTCAGCGCCCGCTCCGCGCCGCGCTCCCGCCCGAGCCCGAGCCCGCAGCCGCTCCCGACTCCCGCCGGGGTCCGGCCGCCTCCTCCCCTCCTCCCGTCCGTGTGTCCGTCCGTCCCTGCTTCCTTCCGTGCTTACCGCAGGACAAGCGGCGCCCCCGCGGTTGGCAGCGCTGACCCCGGCTCCCGGGGCAGGCTCGGGGCAGGCTCGGGGCCGGCCCCGCGCGGCCGCTGCCCAGCGGCAGCCGTGCCTCCTTCCGCGGCTGTGTGTTCTTATTGTCACCTGAGGGTGACCTCCACAGCAATGAGTGTGTTCTTATTGTCACCTGAGGGTGACCTCCACAGCAGTCAGTGTGTTTTTACTGTCACCTGAAGGTGATCTCCACAGCGGCAGCCTTGCCTCCCTCCACAGCAGTGTGAAATACAAAGCTGTGTTTAATGTCAGGTACATACAGGCAATGTGTGTATTTGTGATTGTGGTATGTGTGGAAACCGACCGCGGGACAGTTATAAAGATGAATTCTAATAATAACTGAGAAAAATAAAGCATGGAAGAAGGCCTTTGCTCCTATCCTTTGCAATTAACCTTTATAAGTCTTAAGTTGATTTAGAAGCATTTGAATTAAAGCTTTAAGGATGTTGCTTTTTGACAGGAACTTTCTGCTTGTAAGCCTTAAAGTTTTGCAAAAAAACTTTTTGAAGTATAATTTTGGAATATTACTTGTAGTAAGGATCTTTTGAAACTATAGCTTTAGAATATATAAAAAGGAGACATGGAGCTTGAGAAAGGAAGATGGACATCAGTCAAGGACTAATAGGTTTGACCGAGGGAAGCTGGACATCGCTGTTATGAGATTTATAGTCCTTGCAATCAAAAGGTGGACCCATATCTGGAAACTGAACTTCACCAGCTGGGATTCGTCTTTCTTCTTTCGGACACTGGACCCCCACCATTTGGGGATGCTCCTTTTGGGATACATCCTGAGAAAAACTAAATCACAATAGAGTATAAAATTGTGATGTAAAAATTGGGAATAGAAACTGCTGATGAGTAAACATTGGAATAGAAACTGCTGAGAAAGCTGATGAGTGCCCCTGTAAATACCTGTAAGCCTCAGCTATGGGTGTGCAGTTGGAGGGAAAACTTCCCCCACTGTACCCAGCACTGTATTGCTCATACTTTACCATATTAATTAATAAATTGATTGTTGCTTGAATATTGGCCTAGTCAAACTTCTTATTTATACCAGCAGTGAGTGTGTTTTTATTGTCACCTGAGGGTGACCTGCCAAACTTTTGGTTTCCTGCTGTTACTGAGGGTGGGCCCTGCGTCAGCTTGTGAGGCACAGAGTAATGAACCTGTGGGAAAATTCACTGGAAGTTTGTGTCTGAAAAGGATACAGAGGAGTCCTGTAACTTCGTTGAAATAAAGGGAGAGGCCCTGGGGCATTTCCCATGGGATCTTTCACATGGCTGGGGGACACAGCTCCATTTTTGCCCTAATTTTTCATCCTCATCACCCTCTTGCTCTCCCCATCGGCCGGGGTTCTCACAAGGCACTTCCTGCATCCCCTACTCTACATCCCTCTCTACTATGTACCCTCCTTTCTTTTGTTCTTTTATTAACAAAACTCCGGTCATAACTCTCTTAAGATTTTGTTCTTTCTCTTGAAGTTCAGGAATTTACCATTCCTTGGCTGAGCAGCAGTCTGTGCCAATTTGTACCATTTTCTAGAGCTGATAGTCTCTTCCATCACCTCCCCATGTGTGGGTCCCTGGCTGTGCCTACAAGGAGTTTCACACAGTGTGTTTGCAAAGACACAGTCACCTTACTCCTCATGAAGCTCAGCTTTCTCTGTGTCCAATGGCCTCACAAAGTCATCTCCTTCTCCTCACAAAGTCATCAGCTATGGAACGTTTTGCAAAATATGCCAATGTAATGAAAAGTGTGTTAAATATATTTTGTGAAGTCCAGAGAGTTTTAGATAATGTGCTTCTTTAATTTTTAGGCATATAAAATCCAGTTTCCTGAGACGTCAAAATGTCAGACATTCGGTTTAGAGTCCACCACAAACAACCTGGTTTTTGTAGTGATGAAAGGAAATACAAGTTTTCCTCTGGTCTGATATCATGGTGAATAATAAATAGGATTGTGGAATGCGTTTTTAAGCTCTACTGTGTGAAATACACATGCAAATGATGAAGCTTCACTCCTGCACAGAGGCCATGAGATGTACTTCACTTTTTTTTGTCCACTTCAGATCTTTTGTTGCCCTTGCTTTCTGAAAGCTGACCAAGACATGGTTTTGGCAGTGGGGTTTTGGTTTCAGACTGGGAGTGGAGTTTGCACTTTTGAGGTTTAACTTCAGGGGGATAAAGTGGCAGTGTGGGAAATGCTGAAATTGAACTGAAATTGTGTGTGGATGTGTATTTCTCCATGACATTTCCATGCTTGCCTTTGGTCCTGCTCAGTTCACATCAAGTTTCATTCTTCAACAACTTGCAATTTGAGATATTAGGGAACTATTATTGTTAGTGCCAGGGTGACTTTTGTCATTTTTTAAAAGAGGGAGAGTGTTGGACAAAGACTACTCAAGCAATTTCTTATACTATAAGGAGTCCAGGCCATAGATGCTTAACTTTTAAAACTGTGGGATTATATAATGATGAAAAATCAGATTAGCAGTTTGGAAATGAACTAATGTGTATATAAATTATCTTTCTTACCAAAGGATCTAGAACTTAGTAGAATAAGCAATTCCCCAACTCCCTTTGACAGACAAAAGTCCATTTTAAAAAAACTTTATGACACTGTCATCCTGTGCATAATGGACCACTTATTTTGGCTGACCACACTTACTAAACATATAAAGCTTTTCCTGAAAAGTAGTAGCTCCTCTTCCTAGAGTTTGAATTCCTGTTACATATTCTGTCAATATTTAAGATTCCTTAGAAGAGGAAACATTTCATTTATAGACAAGACCAATCCAAATGTTAAATTTTGTGCATCAGGTTGAAAAACTAAAGATGACCTGGTGAATGGGCACAAATTAATGAGGTTACACTGGTCCCAGTGGGAGCTGAGGTTCTGTCCTTCACCAGTTTTGTTGTAAACTGCATCACAGGTGTGCACTTCTGGTTTGCTGCCTTTAAACATAAGGTTTCCACTTTGCATTAGTTTTTAAGAAAATATTTCATAAATAAAATGCTTTAGAACTGAAAATAATTTGCTGAAGGTAACAAACAGAGAGCTGGGTGTGATCCTAAGCTGAGTTCTCCATGAGCCCTCTGGAAGTGGGGGAAATTGCAAACCATGCCTGAGGTACAGTGGTGTAAAGGGATGATATAAGATTCCTTATAAAAGGAAACATTTCATTTATAGAAAAGACAATCAATCCAAAGGTTAAATTTTGTGCATCGGGTTGAAAAACTAAGGATGACCTGGTGAATGGGCACAAATTAATGAGGTTACACTGGTCCCAGTGGGAGCTGAGGTTCTGTCCTTCACCAGTTTTGTTGTAAACTGCATCACAGGTGTGCACTTCCGGTTTGCTGCCTTTAAACATAAGGTTTCCACTTCGCATTAGCTTTTAAGAAAATGTTTCATAAATAAAATGCTTTAGAACTGAAAATAATTTGCTGAAGGTAACAAACAGAGAGCTGGGTGTGATCCTAAGCTGAGTTCTCCATGAGCCCTCTGGAAGTGGGGGAAATTGCAAACCATGCCTGAGGTACAGTGGTGTAAAGGGATGATGTGGGCACCAGACATGAAGGTGTGCAAGAGCTGAAGCACTGAGATGCTTCTCTGCAAGGGAATTAAAAATGACCACAGAAAGTTCCCCAGCAACATGAAAGATGGGCTAATTAAAATCTGTCTTCCAGCAACCAAATAAAGACAAGGTTACTGGTACAGAATCAGGTCATGTTCTGACCATCACCTAAAGAGAATGGTAATCACTGGACTGGCTTCTGCTCTTTATCACAGAATTATTTTCATTGGTTTCTGGCCTAGTTTCAGGGGAAATTTGGAGCAAGATGTTATTCTGTTACTCTTATACTAGTATTAAGTAAAATGTAAATCAGAATACCCATGTCAAGGTGTGAAACTATAAGTATGGAATTCCAAACCAAAGTTGTTCCAGATGTTGTGAAGAAAATTTGGCATTTAATGCAGTTCTTGAGATGCAAAACTCCTAGAGTCTTAGACAGTTTGTGCACACTGAAGCTGTAGTATTAGGACTTGTAATTGTAAATTAATAAATAATCTTTTAGTTCTTGGCATCTGCAGTTCAGGTCTAAAGATAATTCTGTTGGGATGAGATGGAGAAGAGAGACATGATAGGAGTGTTCATTAACCTTTCCCCTCCATAGCAGAGTTAGAGAGCATTACCTTGAAGCTTTGCTGATATTTCCCTGGCTTCATCTGTACACAAGTAAAGGAAATACACACCCTTTATCTTGACCTTACCTAAGTGCTGCAGTTACAGCTACTTTGAACATTACATCGAATATCCCAAATACGGATGGGTAAGAAAATGTTGATTTCCTGCAAATGAAAATCATTCTGTTGGTTGAGTGCTGTTGGAATTAAAGGCAAACATTAGCAAATCCAGTATTGCAGAGGCAAGCAGGAGGAATCAAAAGGCTAAACTGCAGTACAGAAACAAAGTAAAGCAGGCTCCGGTGTGCAGATTCCTCTGAAGCCACAGAAGATAAATGAGCTGAGGAGGTAGAGACAGGGCAGAATACAAAGCTTTGTCTGAAAGTCAAGAAATAAACCCAAACCAACTTAAAAAGGCTCAAAGAACAATCATAGAACTTTTTAACTTGGCTGCGAGGAAGGCTTATCTAGAAGATAAAATACAAACACAGAAAGGGAGATAAACAAAATTTTTCACTTGTTTTAGGTTCCATGACCATCAAAACAGTCTTTGTTTTTTTTGTCACAGGTGAACAGAATGAAATGTTTGGTTCATTTCTTTCTGTTTTTAGAGAGTCTATCGGACATGCCTTTTAAATTGCTTTGGGTTCTTTCTTTTCTCCCTCTCCTTTATCCTCCACTGTTTGTAAAGTTATGTCAATATGTATCAATAGTTTTTGTCATTTCACTTACTTGCTTGTATTTTAAATTTTAGTGGAGCTAAAATAGTGCGTTTTGTTTGCATAATGCTTCTGATGACATTCTATATTACCTTTCCAGCACAGTAAGTGGAATTACTGGCTGATAAAATCTTACAGTTGTTTGGTATTTTAATCACAATTTAAAACAATTTGCAGGGTTGTGTCTGGAGGAAGCAACAATAACAACAACATATAACAAGTCCAAGAGAAATTTTGTAAGATCATTAAAAAATCTATTTCTTAATATAAGAAATTTGATATTGTTTTTTCAAGTGCATTTTATGAAAGTATTTGGTGCCATTTGTGCATTCTGTGGGATTTCTATTAGTGAATATTAGCATGGTGCTGTGTTCTTCTGTAACCTACAGAATTTACGTGCAGGTATTTCTAATAATTGTACTGAAAACCACAGTACCATTTTTGTCAAATGTCAGCTTTCCTATACCTAAAGCTTCTGTATCATAGCAAGTTTGAGATCTAATAGTTCTGCTGAGCTGAAAGTGAGAGCAACCCCATTACCAAAAGGAAACCATTCTTGTTTTCTTGGTGTGACTCTGTTTTAATTCAGAAAGGACCAAGACAAAAAAATACTGCTGCTGTAATCTGTAATAGATTTGTGCAGCAAAGGCGCTGTAACATGCCCAGCTGGAACGTGGGTAGCCAGCAGAGTCAGAACTTCTCTCTGTGCTCTTGTCCAACACTGGCACTTGCTGGATCTCCGTGTGCCCTGTGCTGATGATTTAAATTAAATTGCATTTAGATCAAATGTGGCAGGAGTCAATATGGAAATGTATCACGGTGGCATGTTTGTTCTGGTAACTTTCTGACGGCAGAGTGCTCACTGATCCCTTGCACAGGCAGGGCACAGAGAAAGGACATGAGTCCAGGACTGAAAAGCATTTGGATTTATATAAAATTTGGTATCTGACACATTTTCCTTTGGAAAAAATATGGAGAGGATTTTGTGTTCTTTCAATGCGGACCAAAGACTAATTTCAAACCTTTGAAGGTTTGTTGTGAACCAGAGCTGGCATTTTTTTGGGAGCTCTGTAAATTTAAGAATAGCTTCTCTATAACACTGAATTGTGGTGTAATGTAGAAAAACTGAGTATAATATATGGCTTTCATTACTGCTTTTCTGAGAGGAATTGCTGCAAAGGCACATCATTTCCCCACTCTCAGAAATGGAGGTACTCCAGTCTGATTCTGCTGCCACAGCCACACAGGCTTGCTGAAATACTCAAGTTTGTTGCTATTTTCTGATAGCAAACCACACTTACAGGTTTTTTCCCCCCATGTAACCTCCTTTTCCTCTCCTGGAATTGTCAGGAGGAAATTGAGAGAATTTTTCCTGTCCTAGAACTGATTTCCAGTGAGTACAGTGGGATTTATGTGGACAAACAAAGTGATTGGGAGAGTGTGGGGTTTGTGTTTCGGGGAGGAGGCACTGCAGGGTCGCTGTTCCCACAAGGAATTCCCTCTGTGTCCCACAGTGCTGGTGCTGTGGCTCTCAGCAATGTCACCAGGCCATGGCAGATGCCTGCCTTCCCTGGGTACCTGCTGCTGCATCCTCCTCAAGGACTACTGAGGCACAACATGGCTTGAATTTCAAAAATAAATAAATTACTTTTTTGTTCTTATTTGTACACTTTTTTTAAAGACATGTGATGTGGGAACCCAGAGCATCCCTCTGGCTGTCCAGGATGGCCAGGACCCTGCCAGGGGGCTCAGAAGCCCTGGCACAGAGCCCAAAACACCTGTGGGCTTGGTTATGACCCATGGAGCAAATTACCAACCTTAGATGAAGATCAGCAAGCCACAACAGTTTAGGTGGAATAATAGTGGAGTTATCAAGGGGTGGAAAAGTAGATTTTGGGGTTTTGGTATGGGGGTTCAGGGGACAAGATGGAGGGAACTGGGTGTGCCCAGCCTTTCTCCTTCTTCTTCCTGGCCTCCATCTTCTGCTGTGATGGTGGCACTTACAGATTGGTTTAGAGTAGAAGCTCACTGTCTAACACAGGTGATGGGTATTGGAAAGTAATTGTAAACATTGTACACGTAGTTTTTAGTATAAAGACATAACAGCACCCTGGGGGCAGGCAGAGTGCCTGGAACTGTCCTGCTGGATGGACCTCGGCAGGGCAGGAGAAAGAATTTTATAGATAAGATACAATAAACAACCTTGAGACCGAGAAATGAAGAGCCCTGACTCCTTCTTCAAGCACTGGGCTGGGAAAAGAGACTTGTAACATTCTCGGGGTTGCAGTGGCCCAAAAAGACCCCGAGAATGTGATATTGTACTTTAGAGAGTAAAAATTCAATGTATCACAAACATCACATTTTACCCATTTTTTTACCAGTTTTTCTGTTATTTTCGTCAGCTAGATGATTTCTTTCTGTCATCCCTCACCAGTTTAGTTTATAGCAACTCAGCTAAAAGATTATTTAATCTGTTTTATATAACTTCAAAATGATACAATGAGGCATAGTCATAATGCTTAAAATCTTGATTTCAGTACCAATTAATATAAAGGATCTTTTACAAAGCCATATTGTGCAGTACAAAGCATCAAGGCTTCCATCCATCTTTATTGTTCCTCATTTAGGCCCACATCCACGCTTGCATGCCAGATGGCAGCTGCAGAGGGGTTTCAAGTTCTAGCAGCAATGGATGGGAAGATAAGTGCCTCTTGAGAAGGGAAAGCCAGATTGCAGATTCCTTTCAATTGCACCTGATGACTTATTGCCAGTCACTAATTGGTTTGCCCATACACAGGCAATTCAGAATCCAGCAGCAGTGCCTGACTTTGTCTGGAGCTCTGTTCTTCCTGCAGAGATCACTGCTGAAATAAACCCTTGCAGAGAAAAATATTTTACATGAAGCTTTGAGAAAAGCAGATATAAGGTTGGGGTTTTTAAAATTTTTTTGTTTGTTTTGGGGGGTTGTTTGGTTTTCGTTTTGGTTTGTTTTGTTTTGGTTTTGGTTTACTTTTCATAACTGCTGTGTCAGGATTTTTTCCTTCAGGAGAGCCACAAAATCTTGTGTAACAGTCATTGTTACCTATTACTGAAAAATAGTGTAGCTGGTTGTGATGTGCTAACTGTTGACAATATGTGCATATTTACAAAAGAGAGAGAAATGATAAGTAGAGCTTTGTCTATTTTTCATTAAAGATACTAATATTTCCATAAAAATCTTCCTTTCCCACATATTTCTGAGTGCATTTTCATTTTAGTCCTGGATGGGGCATTTGACTTAATTTGACAGCATCCAGAGAGCCAGCTATGAAAACCACAGGATAATTCAGGAACAAGGAACTGCTGGTTATTTTCACCACTTGGAGGCCATGGAGGCTGAAGTGTCTCTGGGGCTGCAGAGCAGTGTTGGTGATTGCCATTGCTGTTGATGAAAGACAAAAGCTGTGTGCAATGGTACAGCCCACAGCCAAGCTTGGAATAAACCCTTTAAAAGGTGAAGTATCCACTTAGGAAAGAGCATTGCTCATGCAGTGAAATGTCAGTAATTTTCCAGCTAATGCAGGACGAGCATTATCTCCTGAACTCGTCAGTGGAAAGCATTTTCTCTAGATGTGTTTTACTGAATGCAATGACAACATAACAGTTATGTGGGAGCAGAAAAAACCCCAGCTGTCTGTGTTATAAATGATTATTAGTTCTCCTGAATCAAAAAACAAGGAAGAGCAGGCTCTGTAATTAAGATCTCCAGTGTCCGTTGTCTTTGTTGCCCATGTGTCTGTGATCACAACCCCAACAAAACCAGCATGTCAGGGCTGAAACACCACACAAGTGGGTAAAGAGCACATCTTAATGTTAAATAAACATGAAGTAAATAAACCACTGGGAATTAATGGTACTTACCAAAGGTATTCTCAACAAAGAAGGGTGTGAAAGAGTGGAAATATTCCCAAGTACAGTAGAACCACATTAAACACCTGGTGAGATCACTGGGGATCACCCAACACTTCAACTGGACCGTGAATTGAATTCATATCTTGTAAGTTATTGTTTGCTTCAGAAAATCACTAAATTGACTTTGCCTGTCAAGGGCCCCATCAGTAAAAGGTGGAATAAAATCACAGACCAGCATCCAATCACAAATGAAGTTGTTTAACACTTGGATAGCTGTGTAGTCAAACTCACAGTCCTCAGGGAAATGAAATTCAGACATTTTGAATGTGTTAGAAAGCAAAGAGTGTAGATTCCTAAAAATCCTAGTCCAGGTCTTTTCAGCGTTTTACTTTGGTTTTGCTCCAGACCTAAAGGAGAATGGGGTACTTGCAGTGGCCCCACCTCTAGAACTGAACCAATGATTTGTAGCTGACATGACTTGAAATTCTTTCTCGAGATGGGAAGAAATTCCGTTGCTCATCAGCATCCACAGGGTGGTTTTGTGAAAAAAACACTTATTTAGCAGAACACTCACTTTTGGGTTTGATGGCAGCAAGGAAGGGTCATTTATCCAATACAGGGCATGTCTGCAGCTATTTCCTCAAGCAGAATTTAACAAATGCTGGGGATGCCCTGGGTTTGTGTGAGTGAGTGACTGCTGTGATAGTGCACCCTCAGAATGGGGCTTTGGGAACAGTGCACTCGTCTGGGATCTCTGCAGAGTGATCAGTGTAGTGGGGTCTGTCATGGCTGTGGCAAAACTCTGACCTTGTTTGGTAAATGCCTCTCAGAACATTGCTGTGTACGGGTGGATAAAAATTTTTGGGGTGCTTTGTGTTCTTAAACCCTCTGAGGGAAAACAGCTGCCAAGTACAGGGAAAAGTCTGTTACAGTTTGAACACATTTAAAGATGAAACTCAAATATTTGGAGGAATGGCTGCAAAGACAGCAAAAATTAAAGTAAGATGCAAAAAGGTGTCTGGAATGGTTTTCAACTTTGTAGGGATCTGAAGATAAACACTTCCTAAGAATAAGAATGGTGAAGTAATACCAGAGTCTGTATCTGAAATCTCTTAAAATGTTAAATTGAACATTATCAGGTTTTTTTCCATGACAAGATTTATGTCAGCCTGTATATGTTACAAGGTGGTGTAACAGATAAGATTATCTATGGAGCTGTGTCCAGCTGGGACTTTTGCCTCAGCAGCTTTTACAGAGGGCATCATTCTCAGGCCATGGGAAACAGGATTCTGAAGGGGAGCACCTGGTCAGGTCATGGTGAGAAGAACATGGTCATGGGAGTCAGATTGCCAATGGAACTATTCTGGATTATTATTCTTGCTCTCAGTTAGTTCAGAAGGTATTACAAATCAGGTTGTGTTGGTGACTGGATCGTTGCCTTCAGATACCCCTGGACCTGGCTGCATTTGCCATGCCCACAGGTCTTTGGATCTTGCCCCTCAGATGGTGAGGTTTCTTCATATGTTATTTTGCTATTAAAGATCTTTATTTTTGGGCAAGTTCATCACACCCATTCCTCTATTTTATGCCATGCTTTCCGTGGCCAAGCAGGATTCGGGATCACAGCAAGCTGGACTGCAGTAATTATCAGATAGAAGCAACCCCTCACCAGATTTGGTTGGTGACAAACCTACATTTGTGACTTTACAAATCACTAGAAAAGTAACAGATGCTTTACTTCAGGGCATTGCTGTTTCACTTGTGAGGGATTTGGCTTTGGTTATAGTCAGAGGAAATTCAGAGGCACTATTGGGCCAATAGTGCAGTTGTGTCAAAGTGACAAAAATAATTTGTATGGGAATTTATTGCTCTTGAAGATGCTGGCTTAAATGGCATAATATACAACAAATTCACCTTTAGACATGCAGCCTCCAAACATGGAAAAGTAGTTTGGTTACTGTACAGCTAAGAGAGGATGTTTACCAAAGGAGAAAAATTACTGCTCTTTCTCCTTGAGATTGAATGTCATTCTTGAAAATTTTAGAGATTGTTTTCTTCAGTTTTATTTTTCATTCTGGGCTGAATTCAATGGGGTTGTGAGACCTAGATCAGTGAGTTTGTGCTTGAAACCCCCCCAGTCTGATTCACCTTCATTAGAAGTGTTTGGTGAGAATGGAGGTGCTGGAGATGCTAATTTTTTGGTGAGATGAAACATCCTACATTTGAGAATAAGCCCTCTGTTAAGATCTTCCCTTCCTAAGCTGGCAGTGATGGGGTGACAACTCTGCATGAGCAGAGGGGACCTTCCTGCACTCACTGTTCTGCCACAGAGATATTTGTGTGTGGATTTTTTAGACTTTTGTTGAACTTGGTTTTAAATCCTGTAGCCACCGGGTTTATTTGTTAGTGTGACACGTCACACGCATCTCCGCAAATACAGCAGTGAGTGATTTATTTGGGAGGTCAAACCTGCTACAGAAGGTGCTGTCTCCCTGAGAGGTTCAAGGTGCTTTTCAATGAATCATTGCTCTAATAAATCATATTGTATATACACTGGCATATCCAAGTCAGGATATTAATTCCCAAGCAGTGCCTGTCATGAATATGGAGTTTAAAAGACCTGAGATGAATAAAGCATATGGCCTTTACATTTCAAGACCGTATCTGTAATTCACTGTACTTTCTTCTTGATACACAGACAAAGGTGAATTAGTTCCAGACAAAAATGCATCAATGCTCTATTGAATAGTCAATTATTAAACATGTAATGGGATCTCTGGTTATCAAGGCATGCTCACTATGTGCACAGAGTACATAATTTGCCCCAGAATAGAGCAGAATTGTCTATTTTGAAAAAAAAATCCAGGCAAAATTATATTAATATGGAATTAAAACAAGTTATTGCTTCTGCTGTACAATAAATGGGCTTATCTGACTTCATTAACCATGCCAAGGAGCTAATTTCAGAGTCTTATTATATGTACAAACCTAGAAAAAATAGCAGTAAACAACATTATTTTCCTTGCCCTCAAGAAATAGTCTATGCAATTTACAGTGTTCTGTTTTGTGGAGAAATAATGTTTTTGACAAGCATACGTGAAGGTAAATGTTCTCACAAAAATGTCCTGGCAACACTGTGACTTGCTTGAATAAAATAATAAAGGAAGTTATGGCTGAACAATGAGGAAAATACTTAATGAATGTCACCTGCATGAGGTTTTAAGTATTTTTCATTTCCCTAAATTTTGTTCAAGAGAAAAAGTATTTGGCTGTTTGATTGTTGACATTGTCATCACACTAGAAACATTGTTCAGGCTGTGGCTGTTTGTTATTTTACTACAATCATGTACCATGATTGCTGCATTGGGCCATTCATCTATTGCATATTTTTGATTTGCATTAGGAAAGCTGCAGATTTATTGCAGTGTGTGAAAGGTACCATTTAAATCAACAGACAGGTGGGGTTTAGGAAAACTTCATTCTCAGTTGTATTAAAAGTAATTATGAATATAGTCGATTGCGATATTCCTGTATATATTTTCACAGTTTATTAAAAAAGAAAAAAAAAGTATTTTCTGCTCTGTGACTTCCAAAAGTACTTTTTTCTAATATTTTTTGTGGCATAAGTAATTACAGTTATTTTCATGCTCTAATAAAAACTGTAAAATCTCCCATTAGTGAGATTCACAGTTTGCCATTAATTTATTTTCAGAAAACACCTGGACAGTATGTGAGATGATACCCATTTATTACTGATACTTCATGTATATTAAACAGGAAGTATGAGTGATGGAGACTTTACATGTCTAAACTGATATATCCAACATAAGGGAAAAAGCAGAAATTATATAAATGTAAGATAGTGTGGTGATTTCTTGGCTAATAAGATGACAAAGACAAGTTAATTTTTCTGCATGAGAGGCACAGAGAGGCAGAAATTCAGAAGTGAAAACTGTCTGTATGTTGCTTTCAAAGGTACCTTTTCATCTAGAAATTGGAATTTCTGTTGGAATTGGAATGCAAAAGATAGTTCTTGATTCTGCAATCCATAATTCTTTGGGGGATTCTTGTCAATTCTTACTGCAGGATTGTTCTTTTGTGAGAGATGCTTAAGGCCAGAATGATTTTATGTGCAAAAAATTTTCTTAGCTGAATTACTTGATGCAGAAGAAAAGTTTGCAATGGAGGTGGGATAGCATTTTTTCATTTCTGCATAGGGTGTGTAAATGCATCTGAAGGTGGGTGATGCAGGTGGAGTTCTGTGGCAGACATCTTTTATGAAATATCCTTTCCTTAGGATTTTTCCTCCTGAGAAGCTGGGAAGCCCCAGGAACAAAATGTAAACAATGGTTATCTGCTGCTGTGGAATGCAACAGGTGCATCTGGGATTGGTCTCATGTGGTTGTTTCTAATTAATGGCCAATCACAGTCTGCTGGCTTGGACACAGTGTCTGAGCCACGAACCTTTGTTATTTCATTCCTTTCTATTCTTAGCTTAGCCAGCCTTCTGAGATGAAACATTTTCTTCTATTCTTTTAGTATAGTTTTAATGTAATATATGTAATAAAATAATAAATCAAGCCTTCTGAAACATGGAGTGAGATCCTTGTCTCTTCCCTCATCCTGGGACCCCTGTGAACACGGTCACAGAGTTCTGCTGCAGTACAGCACAGGGAGCACAGGCTGGGACTGTAAAAGCTGAGTCTGTTGTTTCTCTGGGCGGCTCCGGTCACACTGAGCCTTTGGAAATGGTTACCTGCAGTATCTGACACCTTGTGAGAACTTATTGAAGTTAACTCAAAGAGAGCATAGAATATTTTTAAGAAAATATTTTAACAAGAATTTATCAAAAGAGTGTGGTTAAAATTCCCAGTCCTCATCCTCAACAAGCAGCACACCATCCTAACCCCATCAGCGCATCAGAGTCCCAGCAGAGCTCTGAGCAGGAATCTCTGTCCCTGCCCACTGGCCCTGCTGGGATTCTGTGGGGGGAGCTGCCATTAACAGAGATCAACTCTGTCAGAACTCAGCACATCCCTCTGGGTATCCAGAGCTGCCAGGACCCTGCCAGGGGGCTCAGAGACCCTGGCACACAGCCCAGAACACCTGTGGGTTTGATTGTGACCCATGGAGCAAATTACCTCCCAGTTTCTGTGCATTTCCCCCATGGTGGTGTTTGTTGGTAGCAATGTGACTCCAGCACAGAGCCCTTGGAGTTGCATCAGTGACCAGTTCAGTGCCAGCTGCAGGGCTGATTGTTTTTTGCAATTTAATACTGTAAACCTCAGTGGAAACGATGAGAGATTTCTTTGCAAGATAAAAGTTATGAACCGTCAAGGTAAAGCATGGCACTGAATAAAGAACTGGTTAAAAATGTATGAGGAGAGCAGGGTGGAATCCTGCCTGTCTTTGGAGGAAGGATTACTTGCATGTGCAGAAAGGTTAAAACATTGGTGTCTTTAACCTCTAATAGTTGTTTATGAATACAAGATATACAGCTAAACAGAAAGGACTGGCCTCTTTCAGAAAGGAAGTCAGACAGTAAACCAGTAGAAAAGAGGAGCAAAAATAACCCTGAAAACTTGAATGAATGTCAACACTGAAGTGCAGGGAGTGAGTTTGGTACTGCCATTTTTAGAACTCAATTTCTTTGCAATTTGCAGGAAATGGCACAATGAACAGGACTGAAGAAGGAAAAGCATGTCTGATGTTCTTACATAGCTAATGGACTTTACTTAAGAGAAGTATTAAACTCCAAAATATACTCAGAAAAAAAAATTTAAAAGAAAGAATTAATAGCTAGGAAATGTAATACTTGACTTCAATCTTTTAACATCTGAAATAAGGCTTCTTAACCCAAGAACACTTCAACCATCTATGGATATGGTATTCCTAGAAACAGGTATATTAAAGGAGGGTTAGGTTAAAAGAAAACATAATTAACATTCCCTTTCTTCCTCAGCCCATGCACAGCAGCTCTGAATTATGAGCAGGCAGTAAAGGTTCTCTTTTACAGTTCTCTGCAGCAAAGGTGCAGCTGCTCGTATCTCTGAAATTGCTTCATGGAACTGAATTCACATTTCCTACTAATTTGGCTTTTTTGGCTTTCTTTAATCATGAATAATTACATTCAAAGAAGTAGTAGGAAAGGTGGTTTTCTTTTTTGCCAAGACTTGCAATTCAGTGAGGTTAATGACATTGGCACTGCTTTATTCAAGAAATGAATTTGCCCTTAAGTTAGAATAAGAATTCTTCAAAAGGCATGCTTCAAAAAACCTGGGAAACTTTCTCTGCTATCAATCACTGGCACTTGTTACAGAGAAACTGATGGTCTTAAAAATGTGTGTCAGCTTTCCATTCATATGGGGTAAGGATTTACTTCTTGAAAACAAAGTGAAGGAGGAGGAAAAGGATACAGATTCTATTAAGTTGGATTAGTCTAAAGCACCTAAATAAATTTAGAAGGCCAGAGTTTGGGTGATTTGGCCGTGGTAAAATAGGATTTTTTTGAAAGAATAGAACCCCAAATTTATGTCTCAGGCCGAGCCTGTAGGACTTTCCATGCCCTGCAGAAGTTCTGTAGCTGTCTGGTATCAGGCTTCTCTGTAGGATGGTGACATTCTGGTGCCATCAGGATTAGGAAAAATGCCTTTTTTTTTTCACATTTTCCTCTGAAGAATTTCTTTAGCAAATGATAGAAATATTTTTGAACAGAATAACTATAATTTCTTATAGTAATTCTGAAGAGGGATTTTTAAAATTCCTTCTGTAAAAGAAGCTGTGTCAGGATGAGCTTGGAAGCAGGAAGGAATCTCAGAAAATATAATGCACCTATTGTAAAATGTGACTGCCCTTGTCTTGTCAAAGAAAGGGCTTAAATAGGTTTGATGAGCAGATCCAGAAGTACAGAACCCAATAAAGAATAACCAAGTCATGTCATTCCTTTTAGCAGTAATAAGTCAATGAATTCTTGATCCATGCAATCCAATACTCTCCCTGAGCTGTGCCGTGCACCATACTTAAATCAATACTGAAAAGGGAGAGAAACTATGAAAAGTTAAAGCAACTGATATAAAAATTAGTAGGAAATTGTATCAGATTTTTAGGATGAAATTTATTGGTAGGTACTTCCTACAAATGTATCATTTTGCAGCTTTATCTACTGCCTACCAAACCGAACTATCTAAAAAATGTAAATCTGTTCATGCATCTGTGACAATAAAAAAGAAACCAAAAAAATTTCAAATATTATGAATGCCTCTGTAGAGTCTGTAATGGAATATATGTCAGTATAAATCAGTGAAATCCTTGTTAGCACTGAAATGGTGCCAGAAGTGTACCCTACACAGAAAGTCCAGTGAGTGATCATTTACTCCTCAGATACACTTACTGGATTAGCAGGGAAATGACAGCTTGATTTTTCACACTTTTAGAATAGAATTGGCTTTAGTGATATTTTAAATGAAACATTGGCACTGCTAATAAGAAATCCATACAATTGCTCCAAAAAGCCTGGAACTAAAGGAAATCCAAAGCGGGGAAAAGCCAGATTTCACACACTGGAGAACAGAGCACTAATAAGCTGCTTCTGAGAAAAGACTGAATAAGTGAGAAATATAGGTTTGCAAAAATGCATTTACTTTGTAAGGAGGGAGGTGTTTATGTGGTGTTTAGCCTGCATTTCCCTGTCAAATAGGGAAGAGCTCAGCTGACATTCCTGCTGTGGGTTCCTGTGTCAGGGTCTGGGGCTTGGCCCTTTATGGCTCTGCTTTGGTGCTCCAAAAATGAAGTCCCCTGTGGGCCACTTATGTGCTGTTCTCTAATCCACTTCTGGTGTTTGAATTGGAAATATATGATATTAAAATTGAGCAAAAACCTGCTGTTGCCCAAGCAAGCAGGACAAAAAATAATGATAATTTTTTTTTGTTATGTATTTGCATTTCCCACAGATACTCATGCAGCTCAGTGTGAGTGCAGGAGCTGGCCTTGCTGATATGCTGTGGTAATGTATGAAGAGGAAGGCAAAGTGAGAGGACAAGGCCAATCTGCCCTGAAAATAGAGAGAGCTCCTAAGACACCAGCAAACTTAGAGATTCTTTGTGTTCAATGTGTGGTCTTCCACTTTTTCTCTCCAGATCTGATGTCAGAAGCCTTTTTCTTGCACAAGAGTCACAGATGTACTTCTCCCTCTATCACAAGTTCCACCAGACAGATAATATGTTGTGCTCCTAATAAATGTGTGTGAGAATGTGTGTGCTGTTAATGACTTCATATTCAGTTGACACTGCAAAGTTCCCATTCCTGTAAACAAAGGAGTTGGCAGAAGTGGCACAATCCTGCCATAAGAGCTGTAGCTATATTCATCTCTTCCTTTTTGAGCTATTTAATATAATTTCCCTCTCTGAATCTGAAAAGCTGGAATAGTTTTCCTGCCTTATCCATCCAAATTCTCACTCATGTTTACAAACACAAACTGGCCCAACAAGCGGCGTCACTGGGGGAATTTGCTTAACCCCTCTGTTGTGTGCCCCCAGCCATTTCTGGCTGGAAATATTCCCTTTTGCCTTGGGAGTTTTCCTGCTGCACCTCCCTGAATGCTGCTCCACAGGCTGAGAGCAGCTGGCTGAGCACACCAGGATCAGAGGCTGGACTAGGGGGATGCACAGGGCCGAGCTCCCAGCGCTGCTATTGGCATTTGTCTGATCTCAGATCCAGCTGCAGATCTTCTGCCTCAGTCTTGGAGCTTTTTGCAAGCGTTATTCCAAAGGCCATCCCTCAGCAATTTGCTGGAGCAGCTGTGATAAATGAGGGGAAGGACCTTTGTAGAACAAGGACTGGAAAAGTCTGGTTGTACTTAAAGTCTATTGCAGGGTTTTAAAGTCAGGATTTCTTCACTACATAATGTGTTGTTTGGGTTATTTCTGGCTGAAAACATA
The DNA here is from genome assembly GCF_028018845.1 of Melospiza georgiana. Classification (NCBI taxonomy): domain Eukaryota; kingdom Metazoa; phylum Chordata; class Aves; order Passeriformes; family Passerellidae; genus Melospiza; species Melospiza georgiana. The sequence continues at coordinate 22,475,216 of NC_080439.1, read as the reverse complement.
CAGAATATCCTGAAAAATTACTCAAAAGTAAAAGGAAGGGTGACGTATGCTAATCTGTACTTTTGATTAATGTATGTGAAATTAAAATACTATGAATATTTAAATATATTAGATTTCTACAAAGATGGAGGCAAAAATTAGCTATTGTAATTCTAAGGATGTTCCTGTATTTAGTTATATTTGCCCATTCTAAATTTTGGAGATACTGTAAGAACCATGTTATTTTATCTAATGAAGAAATACTACTCTGATCCATGGGAACTAATAATATTAATCATGGCATAAAAGGAGGAAGGACTTCCCACCTGTAAAGTATTTTGTCTTCTGCAAATAAGAGCTTATTTCAGCTTGCCTTTTGGGACCTTTGTTAAGATATTTTCAATTCTCTTTCTTTGAAAATACATATTGTTCTCAACTTCCTTCATGCATCACTGTGCCTTTCTCCCTCTCCCCGAGAGCTGTGTTGAGACTAAGTCTCTTCTGATACCAAAGAGATGAAGGAGAAGCAGACAAGGCACTCTCATAAATACATAATGAGGTGGCCTGCAGAAGGGAGCAGCCTATGTTGGAAAACACAAGAAATGTTCCAGCTTTACACAAAAAAAAAAAAAAGAAACACAAAAGCTGCAGCAAATACTGCGTTCAGTGTGTGTAATTTTCAGTTTCTTGAGGAAATTTGTGTTATCTCAGTGGCAACAGTAAATTGCTGCAGCTTTGCTCCTCTGGTTCAGAGGAGCCAGCCCTGGCTCTTCCCTGAGCTCTCTGGATTCGGGGTGATTTGCATTGCCACGGTAGCTCAGGCCATTGGGCTGTGGCAGCAAATCTGATCTCCCATATCTCTGATGTCAGAATAAATCTGGCATCATCTCACTGATGTGAGGTTGTCCTGCTGCAGCTGAAACCAGAAGTTGCTTCTTGAGTGGTTTTCATTGTATTGGGTGTTTGCTTCTTGGTTGGTTTTCGCTGTATTGAGTGTACAGAGCTCCCTGTGTGGCTTGTGCTGCTTTAGGGGAACAACAAATGTTAACACAAAGCTGTGTACTTTAATGAACATAGCTTGTGTCTTACAGATTCTGAAATAATGCTCATTCAAAAACCACAGCACTTAGATTTTAAAAGGTTAAAAAAGTTTCACAGAGGCAGGTTCTGCTCTCAGAAGTGCAACTCGCCTTCAGGTTAGAGCCTGGGTGCTGCAGAGCCACCTCAGCACACCCAGCTGCTCATCCCTGCTCTGTGCCCTGTCCCTGTCCTTCCCTCCCATCTCTTCTCTCATTCCTGTGCACAGCTCACTGGGCCAGCCCTTCTGGGGAGAAGCTGAGACTTTAATTTGCACTCCATGTGTGCCACCTCTGCCATGTCAGGAAGGATTTTCCATCTGAACAGCTGGTGGCAGGGAACAGAGCTCCACTTACTGCAACATCAGGCATTTGTTTGCTGCTGCTTTTCACTAGGCTGTGTCAAAATACTCTGAATGACAGAGAGGTGGGAATGCTGAGCTCCAGCAGCTCCACATGTAGTAAACCCAGGGTTGGGTGGGTGGAGTGGGGACCCCAGAGTGCAGACTACAGCCTCAGGAGGCTGGAGCTCTCTGCAAGGGTCTGAGTCCTCACCAGAACTGTGGGGGTGCGTTGGGACTGACAGTAAAATTCTCATTCCTTATGATGCCTTAGGATGTCAGCTTTTATATTTTTCATGTATTTGTAATCCTGCAGTTCTTTAGTGTATAACTCTAAACCCCATACACAGTGTGAGCTGCTGCTTTCCCATTTTGGGCAGACACAACAATTCCTCTCCAGGCCTGGCAATCAAGGACACCTCACTGCCTCAGGCCCTGAGAGATGGAAACAAAAGTGAGTTGGGGGCAGCAAACTTGGGGTACATGGCTTCATTACCTGAAGCTGGAATTGAAAGATTGACCTTCAATATGCAGATGGACCAAACTTATCAAAGTGTGCAAACCTGTGAGCCATAGTCCATTTTTAGGTGCAGCCCCTGGGGGTTTGTCTGCCCTAAATGTACCTGAAGGCCCTTCAATAAACAGAACTGTTTTTTATTGCCTTAATTTTGTCTGGCCTCTGTTTTTAGGTAGCCCCAAAAGGCATCACTTAAGGCAGGGAAATGGATCCCTGTGGCTGGTCCTACCAGTGCCCACACACCGACAGAACACAATGGAAACTTCCTGTCTTTGAGAACTGGGACAGAAAATTCTGATACTTTGAGGTGATGCAAGTGAAGTTTGACAGAGAAAACACACTCGAGTTGGAAATTAGGATCCTTAACCATGGAAAATAGTCTCTGGAGTTATCACAAACCCAGAAATAGATGCCTTTATTTTTATATCACTAAGTAACTCACGCCTCATGTTCCTTTTGATAATTGTTGACAATGTCAACTCCTGATTCCTCTGACAGAAAAATGTTGAAGACCAGATGGGACTGATGAAAGCCATCCTCCAAATCACAGAGTATAATTCAGCAATTGGAGCTAAATGTTGATAATCCATAGGTGGTTTGTGTCAAATTAAAACCAATCATCTTGTCATATCTTCCTTTGCTGGATAACATTGAAATTATCCATTTGCATTCTGGGTTTTTTTTTTTTTAATCTGAAAGTGGAGGAAGGTGATATGAAAGGCTAACAGGACAGATGACAGAATATCCTGTAGTTGCCCTTAATAGCTGTGGGTAAGAGAGACTTTGAATCCCTGTTCAGATTACCATTGTCTTCTCTATTCCCTCAGTGTGGGATGCAGCAGGATCAGTCCAACCCTAAATCTTGGTAGCTCAAAGGATCCTCAGGGTGCTTCTTCTACTTTCTAAATGTATATTTCACCTTCTCATGCCAGTCTGCCTTAGCATTCTCCCCCAGGTATACAGGGTTTAACTTTTTCACCACCACAAGAAAATCCCCACATTTTTATGCTTGAAGAAATCTGGGGGTGAAAAAAAGCACAAATAAAGGGCAGGTGGACACAGAATCAGAATAGTTTGGGTTGAAAGGGACCCTTAAAGGTATCTAGTTCATTCCCCTGCAGTGAACAGGGACATCTTAAATTAGACCATGTTGTTCAGAGCACTGGCTTGAATTCTGTCAGGGATGGGGTATCCATCACTTTTCTGGGTAACCTGTTCCCCTGTCTCACCAGCCTTATTGTAAAAATGTCTTCCTTGTATCGAGTCTAAATCTACCCTCCCTTAAGTTAAAAACTCTCCTTTCTCCTGTTGCTTGTTCCAGGTCTCTCTGGAGCAGTTCTTTCTGCAGCTAATGACTGTGAGGATGCTTCTTGGTAGCAATACTGTCTTCTCTCCATCCCCTACTACCCTCTCCAGTCCAAAGTGCAATCAATTAACTTCTAATTTGGAAGTGCTCTCTGGCTGGGTATATTTTCCAAGTCAGTGTAAAACAACTTATCCAAACCAATATGGAAAATGAAAGGCTTACTGGGAAAACATTTAAGTTTCTAACGTTTCTGCTTGTTGAGTTGGTAGAAGTTGGGGGCTTTATGTGAAACAGCAGCATGAAAGGTATTATGCTCATAACACATTCTCAAAAAGCTAGTAAACTTCCAGAGGTATCCAAAGCAACCTCCTTTGAAAAATGTAAGTGATGAAAAACTAAAAGAAAATATGGATAGAAAGGGAGCCTGGCCTTACTAAGGTATCTGGGAATTAGATGAATTAAGCATGTCATCAGCAGGATTACTTCATTCACTTGGGCTTGCTTTGTGCCCTCTAACCTTTTTTTAAATGGTTGTAAGCCATCAACACATCAGCTTTGAACTGGTCATTGGTTCAATTGTACCTCTGAAGTTAATAATGAACGGGCTGAAGTCAAGAAGTATCTCAAGTCTTCCTATCTTTCAAAAATCTCTCTCCTTCCTCACTCACCTCTCTGTGCTTAGTGATTCAAACTGACAATGACAGGAATTGAAATAACTCGAACTTTGCTATTATTGTAGCATTCCAAGCCTGACTTAAATGGTTTTACTGTGTTTCTTGCTGAGATAGGCCCTCTTGAAAGAATTAGGGTAGTGTTCTTTTGAATGTCAAATCAATACCAATAACCTGTAGAGCTCTTGAGCTCATGCAGGCTATGACAAAATCTGGTTTATTCTTGGTGACTTGTTCTTAACAATCCATAGTTCATAAAGAATCTCTGTCCTGAGCACACAGAATTTTTCAGAGGTGAAACCTACTCATTATATGTTTTAGAGTGGTTAGATGTTCCCATATAGCTCTGGATGTTAGAGTATCTACAGAAAGTGATTGCATTTTAAGTTTAGCAGTGGTGGTTCCTTTCAAGTCACTTTATCACAGAGCACTTCCTACAGCAAAGTCATGGGTCCACTGGTGATGAAACTGCTATCTATGGCTGGCTGTGGGTAGTGTCAGCTGAATATGCCGGGAGAAGAAAATTACTGAGGAAAAAAATTAATGGTATTCCAAACCTCAGTTTAAGTGGGGCCCTGTTCATTTAAAAAATAATTTAGGTGACAAAACCTAACATCAATAGGTACGATTGTATCAAGATAAATCATAACAACACCTATTTGAGTGATCTTACAAATATCTCCATGGTGTTTCTGCAGCTTCAGAAAATCTGCAGGCGGATTGTTGTGAGGGTGAACTAGAAGCTTGAGGATTATTTTTGTAAAAGTGTCTGTTCCCCATGCAGTTACATGTGCTACTTTCTGTACTGGAGCAGTGGCAGTTCCTTTGATATCTGGATAGGAAAAGTGTGGTCATTTGTGGGTGCTTTGCTGGATCACCGTGTAAACAGTAGAACAGGTTTGTTTCTGCAATAAAGATGGCACTTAAATATGCAATTCTGACCCTGTAAACCATGATGTGTGCAGCATTGTGTGAGATGCTCCTCACTGGTTGTGATCAGATCCTGCCTGTGGTGGTGTTCACCAGCCTCACTGTTCTTCCCAGCTTTAAGCAATTCTTCCATATGGATGAAGCTGACAATCTTCTGCCTTTGCAGTGCTGCACTTTCTGGTACAGCAAGGTTCAGTGATGTTAAAGGCAGTTCACACTCTGCCAGTGTGCACTGGGGTTATTGGGCAGTCACTTGTGTTAATGTCCAGTTCTCTGAGGCTGAGGACTGTGCTTAAATCTCTGCCTTGGTCCTGCCTGAAATCTGTCTCTTGTTACTGCTGCTGTGTCCCCCTACTGCTGATAGGGTGGAGAATAACCAAAAAGGTATGGTCACAAAAGTTAGAGTTATAAGCAATGCATGAAATCATGACTTTGACCCTGATGATATGCAAAATCTCTAGGTTTTGAATGAAAGAACAATCAAGGCTTCAGAGGTAAATGGAATAACTCGACATATAATTCCATCGAGTGCAGGTTTTATCAGACTGATTTAATATATTGATAAGATAGCTGACTTCTTGAACAAGGGGAATACAATGAACCTAATCTGTCTAAATTTAAGCAAAGTTTTCAACAAAGTTCCTCAAGGGAAATTATTCTTAAGGAATGAGAATGTGGGGATGAATTAAAAAACAATGAGGTGGATAAAAAGCCTGGTCAAGTAGAAGCTTTGGTGAATTCTATGGAAGGGAAAGTTCCCAGAATGAAGAGAAGTTACCAGTGCTGCTTCTCAAGGTTTGGTCTGGAGAGCAGCCCTGGCTAATATTTCAATTAGTGACCTTGTTACAAGAACAAAGTAGGTACAATTACAAAATTTGTGTCTGGCATGAAGTCAGAAAGTGTTACCAATTTTGGATGAGGACTGGGTCATAATTTAGGAAGGATTAGATAGCCTTAAGGGAATAATTATTTCTGAATTATGATGCAGTCTTCCTCTAGGACTGGCAATATTTTCTCATTTTGTCATCCACAAATTTTATATGGCCTTGTAGACTTGACTAATGGGAATGGAATGAAGTTTAATTGCACAAAGTCAATCACATAGAGACAAATTACAATAATTTTTGCTATGAGATGGAACCTTATTGTTTGGAGTTGGCTATTTCCTGCTTTTTATATTCTGGAGAGAGATGTACCAGACTGTAGGACTGGTTACATGTGCTGTGCTGGGGGTCGGGGGGGGATAAAGTGAACTTTCATCTAGTCCTTTACACCAGCATAGGTGAGGGACTATCATGCATGCAAAAAATTACTAAATTACTATACAGTTGTTTCTGTGATGACCAATGGCTGCTCTTCCTTGACTGGGGTGGTTCCTTCAAAGAGTGCCTTATTCTGAGTTTTCTCTTTAGGAAACACAAAGAAGTTGCAGCTCAATTATGTTGTAACTCAGACTCATAATAACTGTAACATCATAAATTATTTCAACTTTCCTTTCAAGGGATGATATTCTTGAGGTCTTTTATGATCTACAGATCCATTTCAGGCCCTTTCCTCCAAGACACCGAGGAGCTGGATGTCACAGACATCTTTTTTGAAAAATTCTTTCCTTAGGATTTTTTTCTCCTGAGAAGCTGGGAAGCCTCAGGAACAAAATGCAAACAATGGTTATCTGCTGCTGTGGAATGCAACAGGTGCATCTGTGATTGGTCTCATGTAGTTGTTTACAATTAATGGACAATCACAGTCAGCTGGCTCAGGCTCTCTGTCTGAGACACAAGCCTTTGTTATCATTCCTTCTTTTTCTATTCTTAGCTAGCCTTCTGATGAAATCCTTTCTTCTATTCTTTTAGTATAGTTTTAATATAATATATATCATAAAATAATAAATCAAGCCTCCTGAAACATGGAGTCAGATCCCCGTCTCTTCCCTCATCCTCAGACCCCTGTGAACACGGTCACAGCTGGAGTGTGTCCAGAGCAGGGCAGCAAAGCTGGGGAAGGGACTGGAGCACCAATCCCACCAGGAGCAGCTGAGGGAGCTGGGAAAGGGCTCAGCCTGGAGAAAAGGAGGCTCAGGGGGGCCCTTGTGGCTCTGCACAGAGAGAGGTGTAGAGGATGGGGCAGCCAGGCTCTGCTCCCAGATAGCAAGTGACAGGACCTGCAGGAACAGCCTTGGTTTAGACTGAATATTAGGAGAAACTTCTTCACAGAAAGGTGGCCACACCTTGCAAGACGTTGCCCAGGAGCCCCGTGACAGTGTTCACAGGGGTCTTAGGATGAGGGAAGAGACGTAGATCTGACTCCATGTTTCAGAAGGCTTGATTTATTATTTTATGATACATATTACATTAAAACTACACTAAAAGAATAGAAGGAAAAGTTTCATCTCAGAAGGCTAGCTAAGCTAAGAATAGAAAAGAAAGAATGATAACAAAGGCAGCTGCCTCAGATTCTATGTCTGAGCCAGCTGACTGTGATTGGCCATTAATTAGAAACAACCACATGAGACCAATCACAGATGCACCTGTAGCATTCCACAGCAGCAGATAACCATTGTTTACATTTTGTTCCTGAGGCCTCCCAGCTTCTCAGGAGGAAAAATCCTAAGGAAAGGATTTTTAATGAAAAGATGTCTGCGACAAGCCCCCATGCCTGGAGGGATTTAAAAGATGTGTAAATGTGGCACTGAGGGAGATGATTTAGCATCACACTTGGCAGTGCTGGAAATGGTTGGACTCCATGATCTTGGAGGTTTTTCCCAACCTTAATGATTCTATGATCTCTTGCACTTGGTGTAATTCTGTAGGGATGCAATTTATTCATTTTGGAGTACTTGAAGTGATGTGAAATCACTTTTGAAGATGAAGCACATGGCGAGTCAGTCAGTAATTTGTTGTTTCTCAGGTTGTAACATTCATCATATTGCTTAGAATAGTTTCAAAACAGCTATTGATATGATGATTTTTTGTCTGTTTGCTGTATCATCATAGGTATCTAAATTAAATTATTTATATCCTGTAGAAATTCTGCACTGATGTTTATTTTTCTGGATTATGAAGTTACAGTGAGACACAGACAGACATTGACCATCAGCAGTTCTGGGAAGGGTTGAGCCTGGAGAAGGTCAAATTGCAATGAAGTTTGCCAGTAAATGCTCTCCCTAACAAACCCCAGCACTACTGAATACTATTGAATTCTTTTGATAGTTCACAATATGTAGAAAGGAACCAGTGTCTATATAATCCTCACAAAATTCTCACTGAATTCTAAGTTTATTGCCAGACATTGAATATTCATGGCCAAGAGCCCTGATAAACCTAGGAAGCTGGACACTGGGAATTAGAAAATGCCACACCTGGTAGAATCAGAGTGTATATAAACTGAGATGTGTCTAAAGGTAAAAAATATGATCAAATACACTGTTTTTCATGTGACTTGATACCAGAAATCCCATCTTGCCTTCATTCTGTGCTCCAAATAATAGAACTGCTCGGGATCCTCCAAAGGAATTCTTCCAAGCAGAAAAAAAAATAAAAAGAAAAGAAAATTAAAAAACTAACCTGTAAGTTTTCCAGAACATGGTCACAGAAATGACAGAACATGTTTGATTTGACCTTTAAAGGAAAACCCAAAGAAAATTTCAGATATGGAGAATTTAACCTTCCAGAGTACACTGGAAATCAGAACATCAGGAGGAAGATGGCTGAGAAATCTTTGCCAGAGTTATCTCAAACATCTCTAATGGTCAATACAGGCCATTAGCACTGCTGTGAGCATTGTGGTGGGCACTGCTCTAAATGCTAACTGTTCACATAAAGGTTTTTATAAAGCCATAAATTAGACCATTATCTGAATGTGTATATTAAGAAGTGGATATTCAGTTGGGTATATTGCATTTCTACGTCATAAATTTTTATTCATTGCATCTTCATGCACAGAGCTAACAAATGTAAGGTTTCTCAGAGCTTTTTGAGATCCTCAGTCAGATTATGGTCTGGTAAATCATTCACACAGGCGATTCCACTGACCTGAACAGAGCTATTTCAGTCAGAAACTCCTCATTGGGATTAATAACGTGATCACAATGGCGCTCATCAATTACAAGAGTTTTGGTATTGTTGGGGTAGGAAATGCAGATTTTAATAGTGAGGATCACTGCAAGTATTCAGAAGTGAAGTATGTTTTGGATTGTTTTCTTCAAAAGAAGAGAGAAAGTAGGAGTTTGTGTTGATGCTTTCTAGAAATTATTATGGAATAATGGCGGCTTTGAACACTTGTGTTAGACACCAGCCATGGAATTTCTGAGGCTTTAAGAAGCTCGAGCCATGCTTTTATTTTCTAACTGCGTTTCTGTGTTTCTTTATTTCTTTGTTTCTATATCTCTCTAGGAGATAAAAATAAAATTACTGTGTTATTGAAGTAGTATATCAAATAGGGGAACATTTAGAAATATATAATAATTTATTTTCTTTGACTCTTACAGTCCAGAAGAAATTAAATAATAAATAATAACAATACAGAGGTAATCAGAGTTTTGAGCTAAAATGATTCAACCTACTTCACTCCTGAGTGTGTCTAATACAATCTAATATACTGCTGAGGTGAAAAATCTGTTCCTTAGGAATGAGGCTCTGCATCTGAAGTGTGAAGGTAGCTGGGTTAGCTCTCTGCTTTTTGAGACAATCACAGATAATACCAAAATTAAAATCTTGCTGTTGGTGCTATTAAAATCTTTCCTCCAGTAAATACCTCCTGCCTTGTACTCTAAGCCAGTGACCATGTCAGGCTGATTTTTATATAAAGTTCAGGCTATTCTTGGTGCTGATTTCCTGCAGTCTGAGTTGATTCACCAAACAGCCTCTTTGGAGGCTCTCTGCTTGCATTTCTCTCAAGTTGAAGAGTTTTGAAACCAGACAGAGTTTGGAGTGCCTACAGTCCCAGTGAATTCTCTTACTTAACTATTACTAAAGCTGCAACCTATTAAAATAAGTTGGAGACAAATCTTCATTCCAGTTCCAGACATGAAAATAGAATATTTCCTTTGGCATAACTACATTCAAACTTAAGACTCTATATTTCAGATCTAATTGCCAGCAATGAAATAGTGACCTATGTGAAATATGTGTAAGATACAAAGCATTTAAACATGGCTTTCTGTAAGGATGGTGACTCAAGCAGTCAGGAGTCAGGACACTTTATGTAGCTAAGCTTAGAACCAAAGGGAAGATTTGGATATTGGGAATGCTGGAAAAAAACCAGCTGGAAGGATTTATTTTTTCCCATGTATTGTTTTGCACAAGGTTCATTACGATCCCAAAATGATGATCCCATGATCCCAAAAAGAACCTTTGGCCTTGAGTTCCCTCAGCTACTGGGAACCTCAAACTGTTTGGAATCAGGTGGGCTTCCACCCAGGCAGCTCCCTCCTGTTTTGGGTTTTTTGGGATCTTTGAGGATTTTGTTAAAGGAAATTCTACTAACACTTCTATTGCCAAGCAAACCCAGAGTTCCCAGGAGGGCCTTTGGCAGTTCCAGCCCAGGCAGGGACTCCTCGGTGCTGTGGGGAGCTCCCTCAGCCCCTGTGTCACCGGGCTGAGGGGACACCCGGCACAGCCTCCTGGGCAGCAAATGAACGCAAACTTGGCCTCAGGCTGGACCTGCGGCCTGGCCCGGCCCAGCCCAGCTCAGCCTGGCTCAGCCCAGCCCAACCCAGCTGAGCCCTGTCCGGCTCAGCCCAGCCCAGCCCAGCCCAGCCCAGCCTGGCCCAGCTGAGCCCTGTCCGGCTCAGCCCAGCCCCACTCAGCCCAGCCTGGCCCAGCCCAGCCCTGCCTATTTCAGTCCAGTCTAGTCCAGCCCGGCTCAGCTGAGCCCTACTTAGTCCAGTCCAGCCCAGCCCAGTCTGGCTCAGACCGGCCCAGCCTGGCCCAGCCCAGCCCTGCCTATTTCAGTCCAGTCTAGTCCAGCCCGGCTCAGCTGAGCCCTACTTAGTCCAGTCCAGCCCAGCCCAGTCTGGCTCAGACCGGCCCGGCCTGGCCCAGCCCAGCCTGTGCCCCCTCAGGCTGAGCTGCTCAGGGCATCAGTAGCTCCCTGATTTACAGGGGCCGTCTGCTTAGAATCACTGCAGTGATTAATTTTGATTTTCAAGCTCTCATCTCCCTGCCCACAGGGACCAATCCAGTGACTTCAGACTTAAAAAATAAGGGCCTTTAATTGCTGTTAGGATGAGGTTGTGCTGTCCTATTGGACAGTGACTTAAATGGCTTTTCAGATTTATTTCAGGTGGATCATACACTACTCAGCACTGTTTAAGTGTCCCCTAAGTTTCAGAACACTTAAATATCACTCTCCTTTGAATATTGATAACCTTTCCCTTTGTAGAAAAGTTGTTACAGCCAAGGAAAAATGGTTCCAAAATGGCTGGTAGTTACCAGTTCCTTTAGGAATAGAACAGCATGTGGATCTCCTTGCTTATATATGAATCTATTTTATGGAAAAAGGCTAGAATTGAGCTGGAAAGTGGAGTGTTGTGAATGTAATTCATAGCTGGGCCATTGCAAGTTGCCAAGGAAGGAGGAAGCAGTGGGCGAGTGTATGAATGAGCACAGGACTGTCAAGGGATGGTGACACCCTCCTGTCAGGACCCAGGACATCCCTCTGGCTGTCCTGAGCAGCCAAGACCCCTGCCGGGGGCTCAGAGACCCTGGCACGCAGCCCAAAATGTCCCTGTGGTTTTGATTATGACCTGTGGAACAAGTTACCAACCTTAGATGAAGATCTGCAAGCCACGACAAATTAAGTAGAACGATAGTGAATTTATCACAAGGTGAAAAAGTAGATTTTGGAGTTTTTGGTATGGGGATTCAGAGGGGCAAGATGGAGGGAACTGGGTGTGCCCAGCCCTTCTCCTTCTTCTTGGCCTCCATCTTCTGCTGTGATGTTGGCAGTCACAGATTGGTTTAGAGTAGAAGCTCACTGTCTAACATAGGTGATAGGTATTGGAAAGTAATTGTAAACATTGCACACGTAGTTTTTAGTATAAAGACATAACACTGCCCTGGGGGCAGGCAGAGTGCCTGGAACTGTCCTGCTGGATGGACCTCAGCAGGGCAGGAGAAAGAATTTTATAGATAAGAGACAATAAACAACCTTGAGACCAAGAACTGAAGAGCCCTGACTCCTTCTTCAAGCGCCAGGCTGGGAAAAGAGACTTTCCAACTGTTCTTGGGGTCACTGACAAGTGAGAGACCCCGACAGCCTCCCTCCTGCTCCCAGAATGGGGGTGCCTGGCAGAACTGGCACAGCAGGCAAGAGGAGCCTCACCTGGGCTGGCCACAGCTGGGCTGGCACCAGACTGGATTTGGCTCATGTGTAGCAGACCTTCATTCCCATAGTGCCTAACAACAGGAACACATTTTAGGGGTCTGGCCCTGGTCCTGTGAGCTGCCTAGGTGTCCTAGGGTGACGTTGTGATGCTTGTATCCCCATTTGTGTGTTCTGTTTATGCTGGATATCATGTTCTGTGCCTTCACTTGCATGAGTATCTGGCCTGGGACCGTTTTTCTTTGCAATTACTTACACTAACATCTGGCAGGAGATGTCTTCCTGCAAGATTGCTACCAAATTGTCAGTCCATCATGAATGCAGCAGGAAAACCAATAATTTAGGAGGTCTGGGTTCTAGTACTGTGTCTTGTCTAGACTCAGTGTGGTACTTGGCATTCACCTCACTTTGTCATCTGTAAAGTGAGAGACTGTACATCTTTGTGAAGGACGTGGAGCTGTCTGTGCTTTACCAGTGCAGATTTCTTCACAGGCAAATTAAAGGGCATTGGCATAGGGATGTGATATTGTTTCCTTATTGAGTAAAAAAAAAAAAAAAGGCAGCTCAAGGTATGACTAAGCAATTCCTCAGCAAGTTAGGAACATACATTTTAATTCTTGTTTTATTTATTTGCACCTGATAGTAAGTGCCAGATTAGGCCTGAAGGCTCACAGCTCTTGCAGTTCTGGGAGGAGTATCTGGGCAGCAGGCAGCACCCAGTTCCTTTAATCTCAGTCCAGAATAGCTGCAGAGAAATACAGAAAGGCATCATTTGTGTGGCTGTCAAGAGTCTGGCTCTGTGAATGTGCCTGGCAGTGCAGGTGTTGGCTGTGATGAGGACATTTGGGAGGAGGACACCTGTGACGGTGTTCACAGGGGTCTGAGGATGAGGGAAGAGACAAGGATCTGACTCCATGTTTCAGAAGGCTTGATTTATTATTTTATTATATACATTATATTAAAACTATACTAAAAGAATAGAAGAAAGGATTTCATCAGAAGGCTGGCTAAGAATAGAAAAACAAGGAATGAATAACAAAGGCTTGTGTCTCGGATAGAGAGTCCGAGCCAGCTGACTGTGATTGGCCGTTAATTAGAAACAACCACATGAGACCAATCCCAGATGCACCTGTTGCATTCCACAGCAGCAGATAACCATTGTTTACATTTTGTTCCTGAGGCTTCCCAGCTTCTCAGGAGGAAAAAATCCTAAGGAAAGGATTTTTCATAAAAGATGTCTGTGACAGACACCCTCTGGCTGGAGCTGTGGTTTGCCCAAACTCTGCTCACACTGGCAGGGAATAGCCAGCCAAACTGGTAGTGGGCAGCTGTAGGACAGTGCCACCAGACCTCCTTTGGGCTGGGAACCAGCATTTAATGAAATATATGGCACCAGCCACTCCTGTGAATCAGCTGTTTCTACAGCCGATGCTGGTGTTGGTGAGTCTAATATTTAAAAAATGGTTTCAAATACATTTATCTGACTTCTTGTGAAGTATTAACATGGTATTAAAGCTGATGCTGAAAGATGCTGGGTAGACTGGGAACTTCATTTCATGTGTGACACCTGAAAATCCAAACAGTAAAGCTACTGTGCAAAAGAGATCTGCTCCACAGAAACTAAATGTTTGCAAATATGTCTCTCCCTTAAGAGCTGAAAGCCTTTAACTTCATCTTTTAACCAGCAAGAACCTGAAAGCTTGCACCCTCTAATGGAAAACATCTTTCAGCACTAATAACATAATAAGAACAAATTGGGCAATGATCACACATAAAGCAGGATGGATTGCACCCCGGGAATACCATCTCCAACAGATTGCTAAAGGTGAGGCTGTTTCCTGATTGCTAAAGAAATGCTATTTCAGAGGTGGCAGCTGCAGCCTCTGCAGGGGATGCTGCTGGCTTCACATTCAAATGCTGGATTTGTGCTAGTTAGAAGGGGATTAGGTAGAAAAAGAATAATCCATATACAGGCAAGAATATGCCTTTGAAAGAAAAGGCTGAGTGCTGTTAGCCATGGCATAGCACTAGTTTCAGTTTCTCTCTGTTTGTTGATTGCTTTTTCCTGTTAAATAGAATCACAAGTATACTTTCTTATTTAAAATGATCTTTAGTATTTTGTTACAGGCATTTGCTGTATTTTTTCTCTCATCTATCAAAATTTTCTGAAGCTGCAACCACAGGTATGCTGTATTCATCACAGTCAGTTTGAAAGGTAGTTCTGGTGTAGTTTTTCCAACAATATTTCTCCTCCACTTCAAAGACATAGCTAAACTGGCTAAAAGGAAATTGAAAGGAAGAAAAAGTTCAGTGAACTTGAAGCATATTTTTTCCTGACAGATTAAATTTCATTGACTATTATATTCCAGGTGAAGTGAACCTGGAACCTCATTGACTATTATATTCCAGGTGAGATGGAGAATTAAAAAAATACAGTCAGATGACCTGCTTCATTTCCAAAACTACTCCATTTAAAATGATTAAGCAACTACCAAAGTGCTGTTGCCTGCACCATTACTCCCAGTTCATGCTCATAGGTGATTTCTTCTTTTCTTGCCCTGTTTAATAGTTAGTGTGCAGCTTTACTGGTCCTTTAAAAAACATATTCGAGTTGCTATGATGGAAATGGGGTGTTCCTGCTGCTGGATGCCACATGAATTGGGTCACATTGATTATATATCAGTCCTCCAGACACCTGCCTGGAAAAAATTTGCCTCCAATCACTTGATAAATGGTGAAAATTAGTTTATGTCCCACTCATGGCCTTCACAGCTGAATCCTGCTTTACTGAGACAGTCTGATTCTTTTCTCTGCCCCATTCCCATTTAGGCTGAGCTTCTCCCCAGACCCACCTGAGCCAATTAGCAGCACTTTGCTGAGCTGAGCTCAGGCTCCTCTCAGCACAAATTCCACCTGAGTCCCTGTGAATGGCAGTTCCCACTCTGGTTCTGTCTTGCCTGCAGGAAATTCAAACCTCAAAGGTTTAAGAGCAGGGAGGGAGGGAAGGATTATCTGGGTTTCCTCTGTTAGAGTCAGCTCTTCAAAAGGAAATTAGTGGAAAAGTCAGTTCCCAGTCTCTCATGCTTGTTATGATTTGTAAACCAGGGGCAACTATTAGGAAAAGGTTTTATTATGCCAGAGAGTGAAATTAAATGGGCAGGTTGACCAGCAGGAGGAACCAAATGTTTGTGAGAAAAAAGCTGGCTAAGGCAGTAAATACACTGCACTGTTTCACCCTGTGCCAGTGAATAGTGAACTCAGATATCTAAGTTGTTTTGTGTGGTAAACACATGAATTTCTCATTTTAGTTTGGTAGAGAACTACAGCCTCTTTTTCACATTCTAGTGTGTAAACTGAGAATTCACATCTTTACCCTTTATGTCCTGATAAACCCACTAAAAGGTTATATTGGAAGCTTTCCTGGTTTTCTTCATTGGATGCCCATTGATCAGATGAAAATATTGCTACTGCTATTTTATTGCAGTGCTAAAATTTTGCATTTGCATTATTATAATATCTCCTGTCACCACAGGTTTGAATTTTTTGACATTTATACTTTGGACATGACATAGTTTGTCCTTGCTGAATTTTGGCAAAGAAATTCTTCAGTCTTGAGGGATTTAAAGCTTGTGTACCTGTTAAAAATCACAAAAGCCAAACCCCAAACACGTCACAGCTCCAATTTTTCATTCACTAAAAAAGAAAATTAATTTAAAAATCAAACCATATGCTGAAATTCCAGTTTCCACTTGCCTGTAACTTAAAAAGAACAAGGAAAAATGGTTTTAAAAGGCCCATTTCTAGTGGCCTTAGGAATTTGTCAGCTGTCTCAGTGATGAATCTTCATGAAACTGAAATGATTCCACAAAAAGTGAACATTTTTGGTGCCAGCTGGTTACAGTGACAGCCTTTAGAAGAAGAAAATTTGTGTTTTAACTCAAAGTCATATGTCTGAATTCTGTAAAGTATTCCCGGAGTTGTACTTATTTGGATATTGGAAAAAATTTATTGGATAAAAAATAATGGAGAAAGAAGTGTAAGTAGATGGCCAGTCATCAGGAGAATATTATTTGTCATCACATCTCAAGTAATAATAAGTCAAACTTCAACTTTTTGTAGCACTTTCATGTTATTATTATTACTATATTATTATAATATTATATTAATATATAATATAATAGTATATATTATTATGTTGTTGTTGTTATTATAGTATTATCATTTTATTATTTTATGCTAGTTGAGTGGTAGTTTCGTGGGTTAGCAGACTTGGTCCTCGAGCTTTTTCTTATTTCCTTCCTTAAAAAAAGGATCTGATTTTTTCTTTATTTTTGTCTTCCACCTAAACATCTGTTCTAAAAGTCATGTATGATAGTTTTTTTCAAGTTGGACATGGTACTTCTAATTTTTAAAAAATTTGCTTTATAGACACAGCTCTACTGTCTGCACAGATTCATAGTGTGTAACTTGGGGATAAATCTAAATACTGGGAAGTTTTCACTGCTGGCTAATTTGCTGCTCTTCATGAACTCTGATCTCACTCTTTTTAGTAATTGCCTCTCTTCTGAAGCAGATCTAAATCTTGGTTGTTGGAAAATCCAACACGATCGATATTCTGTTGGTCCTCCTGCCAACAAGATTTAAGTCCAGTTTGCTGAAGGATCTAATTTATGTCTCTGCCAAGTCCAACTCTCCGCACGCATTTTTGCCTGGCCTGCAGCCAGACTGGTTCCCTGCCCTCCACAGAGGATATGGGGCAGTGTTGTCATTTCAGTGTAACAGTTCTATTGCTATTATATTGCCAGAGTTTTGTACCTCTTTGATGTTTCTCACAGGCAGCTCCTCTGGGCACTGACTCTTCCTTGTCCTCACAGCAGCCAACTGGCTCCAGTTCCCTCAACTAACCAACCCACTCTTTCATAACATTGTTCTAATTGGCTACAGATGTGGGTGTACCCAATAATCTAGTAATTGGCTCAGCTGCAACTCTTTAGGGGATAAGATTACTTTCTATACTACCTTTATTTACTTTGTATTTTATCCCCCTACAATTCCCCCTTTTTCTTTTAATTATGGAGTTGCAGCATTTCTAGAAGGACATGTTCAAATAAGTTAACATTATGACACATTCATATATTTCATTCAGCACTAATAGTTATACAAATGTTCAGACAACATATTATAGTACGAATATATATATATTTCTGAGTCTTGGTTCAGTTTTGCAGCTTTTCTCAGTTCACAAAGTACTTATCTTCAAAATCTTTCATACTCATTTAACAAATATTAATAGCTGCAATTGATATATTTTACCAATCAATAAACACATTATACCAAATAATAGAACTATGTTTTTCCAGTTCTTACAATCACTTCAGCAAATTCTCTCCTTCGTCTTTCAGTGTTGTTGCTTTTCCTCTTTCAGTTCTCTACCCAGATCATCATGGGATCACGTTGCTTAATGTTTAAATCTTCTTTCCTAAATCACCATGGGATCGTGTTGGTCGCTACTTAAGTCCTTTTTCCAATCACTGCGGGGTCATATAGTTTAGTATTAAAGTCCTTTTTTCCCAAATCCACAGGGTCACATAGTTTAGTGCAGGAGTTTTATTGTCATTACATTGCAAGGGTTCCATATTGCCAGAGTTTTGTACCTCGTTGATGTTTCTTGTAAGCAGCTCCTCTAAGCACTCACTCTTCCTTGTCCTCACAGTAGCCAACAGCTGTGGCCTTTTAACATCAGGCCAGCTCCTAATCCTTAATAATTGGCTCAGCTGCAACTCTTTAGGGGGTAAGATTACTTTCTATACTACCTTTATTTACTATATATTTTATCCCCCTACAGGGAAGTCCTGGAGCACTGAAGGGAGAGAAGCAATGTCTGTCCCATCCTTCTCCAAGGGCTGAATGCACTGAGTGCCTCAATCCTGAATTCCAGCCTGGCTGAGATGGCCCTGCTCCTTCTGTGTCTGCTAAATACAATTGCTGCAAACCTATAGATATATAAACCTATTTATGGATAGCTTCACAAACTGTTATAAATGCCCACAAAGACCCTGAAACCTGAGAGGTGGTCAGTGTGAAAGCAATGATCAATATTAAAGGAATAACTGGAAATGCTTTCTCTTCTGTGTACCAAGCCATGTGTAATTTTTTGGTTGCCAGAATAACTTAGGTGGGTATTCACTGGGGAACTTCTCGCTTTCAAACAAATGTTGTAGGGTTTTGAGAGGGTTTAAGAATACTTTGATGTACTGTTACTCAAGACTAAATATAAACATTAAGCTCCAGTGATCTCGGGCTGAAATTAGGAGTGGCATTTTTAACCTACAAGAGGACAACTAGCTGTTTCAAGGGGGAAGGATTTATCTTCTCCTGAAATATTTGGTGCTTCTGGCTGCTAAGGGCAAACCTTTAGACTTGCCAGAATAATGGCCTGATCCAGGATGGATGCTTCAAGCTGCCAGATTGGCTAGGAGTGCTTCAAGCAGCCTGGCTTTTTGCCCTGGTTGGAGGCTATTATTCTCCTGTGTCATCTGCCTCTCCTGTATCTGGCACTGTGCTGCCTTGTTTTCATTGCAAAGCAACAAAACAGAATTACTTTTTTAGCAGCCGATGATGTGGGAAAAATCCCCAGCTCACTGAGAGCAAGAGTGTTTGGAGAAGTGTTCCTTCAGCCAAGCAGGCAGAGAGGCTCATGATTTTATAGAGAGGGAACTGACACAGACTTGGTTGACTCCACTGGCCAAGAGTCCCCATAATTCTGGTGTCAAGGTGCACATCTTGCCATTTCCACCCCACACTTTGATTTCCCAGCAAAGTGAAATGACTTTCTTGCTGTCAATAGAGAGGCTGATAGAGCCAAGCACAGAACCCAAGGAGCTGATTAAAGCCATTTTTCACCTCGGTGAAAAGTCAATGCAAAGCACAGAGGTGCAGCTGAGCAGAGCAGCCTCCCTCTGTTCCATCAGAGCTCTTGCTTGTTTGCTGCCTCCCCACATCAATTTTCTCTGTGTTGTTTTCTGTCAGCTTTCCATGCAAGCTTTGATGTTTGTGGTCTTCCTTGCATGTGTTGTTTTAATGATCCATTTCTATGGAGTTTCTTAGCATCAGTGAATGTGACGTGCTATGGCAGGGTGTCAGAGGTTCATGCTTGGCATGAGGGGTGGCAGCTGATGTGCACCAATGTGGTCTTGGCCCTGAGAAGATAACATTCCTAAGAAATACTATATGTGTGTAGGTTGCCTTTCATTTCTCCCTCCTGTTAATCAACAATATTTCCTAGCAGGTAGTAATTACTCCTGATTATCCCTCCTCTCATAACCTAGAAGAAAAATTACCAGCCTCACTGCTGCTCAATACAGCCAAACTCATAAATTAACAACACAATATTTTCTCAACAAACATGGCTTCTTTTGAATCTGGTAATAGTAAATTGAATTATTATTTTTATCAGAATCTCACCCAGATAGTTTTAAGAAATTAAATTTTTTTGCATTCTTCTTGTATCTCTTTCTTTTCATTGCCTTTTCTTTTCCCTCTTAGATTAACTGTAGACTGTCGCAGACAACTTTTATGAAAAATCCTTTCCTTAGGATTTTTCCTCCTGAGAAGCTGGGAAGCCTCAGGAACAAAATGTAAACAATGATTATCTGCTGCTGTGGAATGCAACAGGTGCATCTGGGATTGGCCCTTGTTGGATATCACAGCCCAGCTGGCTCGGACAGAGAGTCCAAGCCACAAACCTTTGTTATCATTCTTTGTTATTCTATTCTTAGCTAGCCTCCTGATGAAATCCTTTCTTCTATTCTTTTAGTATAGTTTTAATGTAATATATATCATAAAAGAATAAATCAAGCCTTCTGAAACATGGAGTCAGATCCTTGTTTCTTGCCTCATCCAAGAACCTCTGTGAACACTGTCACAGTAGACGATTATTTTCCAGTTCTTTCCAGTGCCCAAAGTTTGACCAGGAGCTGTTCTGGTGGCTGCTCATTGAGCTCTGATGCTGAGTGAGTGAATTGCACAAGGCAGAGGGTTCTGAGGGGCTGCTGAAGGTGGCTGGGCCAGAGCTGAAGGCATTGCTCTCTTGTCAGACCTCTTGCACAGTGGATTCATTTGACGAAATCCTGCCCAAGGTCATGCAGAGCACACACCTCAGTGAACAAAGGACTTGGGGAACACAGACATGGAAAATTTAAGTAGCAACTCTAAATAAGAAGACTTTTCTGTCACAGACATCTTTTATGAAAAATCCTTTCCATAGGATTTTTCCTCCTGAGAAGCTGGGAGGCCTCAGGAACAAAATGTAAACAATGGTTATCTGCTGCTGTGGAATGCAACAGGTGCATCTGGGATTGGTCTCATGTGGTTGTTTCTAATTAATGGCCAATCACAGTCAGCTGGCTTGGCTCTCTGTCCAAGACACAAGCCTTTGTTATCATTCCTTCTTTTTCTATTCTTAGCTAGCTGTCTGATGAAATCCTTTCTTCTATTCTTTTAGTATAATTTTAATGTAATATATATAATAAAATAATGATATATATTATCTTCTTAATAAAATAATGATATATAATGTTTCCTTCTGAAACATGCAGTCAGATCCTCATCTCTTCCCTCATTCTAAGACCCCTGTGAAGACAGTCACACTTTTCCTTCCCATTTACGTGTGGTCTGTTCTGATCAGGAGCTCCTTGAGGCTGGAGAATGCCTGTGCTGTGTCTGTGCAGCACAAGCCCCATCCTCTGTTATAACCCGTTGAAATCACCCGGTGTAAATAGCACCACAAAACGCAGGAGGAGGTCAGGAAATTGCAGAGCCAGTGTGGGATGGAGGAGGCAGTTGTCCGTGGCAGAGCTGCCAGCAGGAGCACTCCCAGCAGGATTGTGTAAGAGCACAGTGCCAGACAGCCACACTCACACACCCACGGCCGGGCTGCTGGGCCAGACACGGTTGGAGAGCTCCTGTTACACACCAAAAAAAGAACAGTTGCCTTCCTCTTTATGGTCAGTAGCTGAGCTGAGGGAATAGGGGCTAATAGAGCCTATTTGGTTCCTAATTGTTACTTACTTTGTTCAGGTTGTGAGCTGCAGGAAAGCTCCTGCCCCTCAAGATTTCCAATTAAAATAGCTTTGATGTGGGGACAGTTGGATACCACAACAATCTGTGAGGCAATATTTTTTTCCCTCAACGGAGAAGATTAATTTATTTAGTTGCCTGCTAAGAAAATAGTGCCGGGGTTTTTTGTTTCCATCAGGTAATCTCACCCTGCAGAGATAAATATGATTTTGCAGGGCCATGGGGAAAGGCTGGTTTTTTCCAGTGCCACTCAGCTAAAAGGAAAGGAAAGAATGGAACTCCAGTCTCCTGCACCATCCCAGCGCTGTATTTATTTACTGAGCCAGGCTTGTGTTTGGTGGGTGCAGAATGGCACAGAAAATAAGATGACACATCAGAAGGGCCCCTTGAAGGGACAGTGTCAGGCTGGAGTGATTCAGGGACAAAAGGACAATCTGGGTGTCTCTCTGTGCCACAATGAAGGTGTGGGTGAGTGGATGTTCTTGCCATAAGCTCCCATTGCTACGTGGCATTCCTCATCCTTGGCATTATTCAGTGGCTGCCAAATGGACTTGCTGACTTCTGGGCTGACCTGCTAAGCTTTATGTTTTATTGATGTCTTATGGTTTCCATGAATTCAGAATTCTCCATTCACTCTAATTAGTTGAACTTGAGTTCACAAACTCAGAGACCTTTCAAAGCATTTGGCAAGCTGCTTGAAAGTAACACAGACAAAGTCTCTGAAGTGCACAATGCAATCCATGCTGAAAATGCAGGGAGGCTATACAGGTGCTTTTTGAAATCTTGAATATCAAGAGAAAAAAATACTTAGAAAAAAATGTGCTACTTTTCTGCTGAGCATCCCCAAAAGAAATTCAGGATGAGCTTTCTCCGAGTACTTACTGTAGATTTAACATAGGTCTCAGTGCTTAAAATTGCAATGGAAATAGCCTGACTACCAAAAGTGTCTCCCCAACCAGGAAGTTTCTTGGTGTCCTCTCCAAAGTTATTCCCAGTGCAGAATGAAAGTGTGATGTTGATGTTACATGGACAATCTGTTGTTCAAGTAGCAGCTGGTGCCCCAAGGATAATTTTAAATCTGTTTCAAGTATGTATATCATTTTTGCAATCCTATTGTGTCCTGGTATTGGTTCTCCAAATAACAGCCATTAAGAAAATCACCATCATCCCTGAGCCTCGTGGATTTTACCTCTGGTATTGCTGGTCTGAATCAGCACTGTGATAGCTGAGCACTGAAAGTGTAGGTAAAAATCTCTCGAGGCTTTATGGAAATACAGTGACAGAAATAAAAAGTTTTGGATCAAAAGACCCGAATAATTGCTGTCGTATAGAATTTAAAATATTTAAGATTTACTTAATGAATATTTAAATGTATTAAAACCTCTGATGGTGAAGTGGTTGTGCTTAGCAGAAAGTGTTCCAGGGCTGGTGTCAGAATCCCAGCTCTGACTCCAGGCTGCTCCTTTGCACTCTGAGTGCTGCATCTGTTTCCTTTCCTGCTGAGCATGACAGTGCTCAGCTCTTGCTGTCTTGAGAGCTGCCTGGGTCTGTTGGCTCAGCTCTGTTTCTGTCTTGTTCAGATCCTAATGATGAAAAGAAGCAGCTGAGCGCTTGCTTGTAGGGCTGCAAGCAGAGTGAACTGTGCAAGGGGAAATCCCCACTCGAGGCAGGAGCTCTCCCACCCCTGGGAGGAGATGGTGGCTGTGCTGAAGCTGTTGGATGACCTGTGTTAACACACACCTGGAAATTCAGGCATGCAAATTGGGACTGGAAGCCCAGCTTAAAAATTAGAAGCAGTTTTTTAGCTCATTTTTACTGCATGAGTAAGTACTAAGTTCCTGATTCTTGTTAAAGGTGAAATAGAGAGGTCACTTCTTGAAAATTGTTATCAGTGTGATGGGAGCTGGAAGAATCCTGGCACCTCTGGGTCAGATTGTATCCCTGCTGTTCTGCTCTCTGAGTGTTTCCATGGCAATGGATGTCAGTCTGCTGAAAATGGAGAAAATGAGAGTTTGGAAACAATTATTGGTTTAAATCTTTGTTTTTGTAGTCTCACAAGGGTTCCTGTGGCGCTAGCAGCAGGTACAGAACAGTTTCGTTGTCAGGTTCAAATCCAGCTACTAAGTGACAGCTGAAAGAGCTCATTTTGCTAAGAGCAAAAAAAAAATCCCCAAACCCTAAAGCACCTAGGTTTATGGATGTGAGAAATAGGAAATGGTTTTAAACTGTTTATTAGCGTAATATGCCTGCTCCTAGGACAATATAGAAGGGGGATGTTAAGAAAAAAAAAGGATATTTTAATATTCCTCATATTTCTTGGTGGAGAGAGCAGAGCTGGTCTTCACACACATGAAACTTCCTATCACCATATGTTCAGCTCTTGTAAAACTAACTGTAGATTTCAAATACACTCACCCTTGAGGTTTCAAAGATAATAACTTAATGCCAGGTTTTTTCTGGATTCCTTCTATGTCTTGGTGAATCTGTAGGGAGTGGGAGAAGGAGGAGAAGAGGTTTGAAAAATATGGAAGATATGCATAAAAGACATAGAAAGGGGAATCTGTCACAGCATCCAGCTCAAAATTTAATTAAATAAATGCTGGCAACACTTCCAAGTGTTTGGGAAAGGAAGCTGCAGAATTTGCCTATATTTATAGCTCTTATTTCTGCAAAACGGGGTTCCAGGAATATGTTTGCTTTACCTGTGGACTGAAACCTCTTGTGGTGTAAGTTAATCCAAGAGAGATCACATTTGATTCAGTCTCTAGATGGCTGGAGAAGTTTTGGGCTGCCCAGGAGCTGTGGTGAGGTATTTCATAGGAAGTAAACCTAAGGCCAGAACCCTCTGCAGGGGTGTTAAGTCCACATAATCTCTGTAGTTTTAGAAATGTGATATTTACATTGTGCATAAATGGTTGTTGATCTTCAGAAATTGTAATGTTCTGAAAAGTGAGGGCATGTTGAAAAATAACACGAGGTTTCTTTTCACTGCTTCTGGATTTTGAAGTGTGATTCAGGAGCTCAAGTCCTGTGGCAAACCAAGATGTATCAGATTCCAGACTCATTGGGTGCAGTATCTATTGCCAGATATACTATTCTCATTTAAATCCTTCTTTAAAATCTACATCTGTCAGAAAGCTTGAGAAAAGGTAGACTAATTAAAATGTTACAGTGAAGTAGTTTTGCTTGCCAAAAGCCTTTGATTTTAAGGTCCATCTGTGTTTTAAGTCTGTCATCTCAGCCTTGAGTCCTGGTGTACAGAGCTTGCAAGTCTCACATGCCTGGTGAGATACCTGGGGCATCTGTGGGCAAGAGGGGATCAGTAGTGCTAAGGAATAAAAATTTCAGTAGGCATTTCAAATGTGGTTTTGTCTTTATTAATGTTAATTAACGTCATTCTTACACTATCTGTAAATTCTCTAGGATTTTTTTGTTCTAATTTACTATATAAAGAGCAGTGTTTCTTCTTTTCTCTGTCTCTCAGCTCTCAATCTGCTATTCTACTTGTGAATCTTTTTGCTTTCCCTTTTCTCTGTCAATTCTTTGATCTTTGCTCTGTTTTGCAATTCAGAAAGTTTTTATTTCCCCAGATAATGTGCAGTGTTACCGTTTTTCCCCAGAGATATGCAGAATTCCTTTTACAGGCACGAAGAATCTGACAACTCTGGAAATGCCTCACCTTAGCTTTGCACATCATAGAATTCCCTCAATTTTGTATCCTTGGTACCTCACATTCGTGCTGCAGCAACACCTGTGCAAATAGCAAAGTTAAAATGCAGAAGTCAAACCAAATAACTGCTGTGCTAGAAACTCCTCCCAGCCAGAATCAGCCTTAACTGAGCTCCTCAGTGACTGAAAAGGATAGAAACAAACATAAAGGTATTTGTGGCAAGATTCGAGTTTGTTAAAACAATAAAATTTAAAATCAAAAATTTAATACTTAAAATTTAAATTTAAAATTAAAAATTGAAAATGAAGTCTCCTAAATGAGGAGGGGGCAGGCTGATCTGCATTTGGAGAAGCCCACAGCCATCTGACAGCTGTCCAAGTGAACCTACCAAACCTTGAACACCAGCTATTTACCCACACTGATCTGGGATGGGTCTGCTTATTGAACATTAGCAGAATTTAATTCTTCTTGGGTTGGTTGGGGTTTTTAGTGGGTTTTTAATGACAAGTAGCATTAGTGTGCCATAGCTTCTCTCAGCCATTAAAGTTGCTGTTAATGGAGAAGACAGAGCCATGGAAAAAGAGCATGCTGTGGGTATAAAGGCCATTGGTTTGGCTTTCTCTCTCCTAACTATTCAGGCTTGGTGTACAAGGGTTTCACGCAGATGATACCTTGGTTCTAGAAATGGATTTCATAAAGAATGGGATATTTCTGTAATTGCAGCACTGTGAGGAAATGAATGTTCCACTTAATGGCCTCCTATAAAACCCCCTCACATTTGCTGGGAATTTGTTGCTGTGCTAGAAACTGTTCCTCCTCTTTGCACTGCTTTATTCACTCTCTTTGCTGTCATAATCTTAAACTTGACAGAAGCCATCTTTTGCTAAAAGTAAAGAAAAAATAAAACAACCCCGTTTGAGGCAGGTTTTTAAACCATAACAGTGGTGGTTTCTAGAACAAACACTCAGTAGATGATGAAAGAAACTGATTAATATCTCTGAGTATTTGAAGTGAGGACTGATAGCCAAGAGCTGACAGAGAGTGATTTAAAAATGAAAATGAAGCTATAATGTATTCAAAGGGTGAAATGGATATTACTTGGAGGGAGGGGGGGAGATGTGCTGATGTATTAATTTTGATTTCCAAATTAAAGGAAAAAAACTTGGGAGCCAATTATTACCCAATTGCTCCAGGCTGGATTTCCAAGATGATGTACAAAAATGGCAATTATACAACATTATACCCCTAGAAAAACAGCACTAATCAAAGATCACTTCTGCAAGTGCCTGCAAGTTCTGACTGGCTGGATCCCAAGTTCAACATCCACCAGGAAAGAGGAGGGAGGAGAGGATTTATGCACTGCATTAGCACAATCAAAGATACAGGGAAACAGAGACTCAGTTCCAAACTAAAATTGTGAATTGCATTCGATTTCATGGCTTACAAAAGGTGATGCTTTAGCAGCATGTCAGGGACCAAAAAAATCTGGAATTTTTATTGGGGAACCAAAGGGAAATGACCCATCCAGTAGGGCTCTGGTGGGAAGGAAAGATGAGGGAATGAAAAGCCACACCTGGTGATCTTCCTGAGAGGTGCGATCCAACTGAGAAACACTTGTTTGTTCCTTGGTTGCACGATTTTGATACATCTTTGTCAAGTCCTCGACCATTTCCACTGGAAGCATTGTTCTAGCACGTTATCTGGGAGATGTCTCAGGAGTCAGATCTTCTGTGAGCTGCTCCTGCAGCCCTGCTCTGCCCTGTGGAGCATTGCAGAGCCTGCCCCCTCACCTCTGGGCAGCTGGCAGGAGCTGCTGCTGCTCCCCTCTTTCTCAGGAATCCTGAGGAACTCGATTTATTAAAAATGTGGATATTGATCTAGTACCAATATCCAACTGTGACGGACAAAGACTCTCTAACAGTTTAAAGTTAGAAAGTGAGTGTTTATTGTGGGATAGCTCCCAAATACACACTGAGATTTACAGGTCATTACAGAGTCCTTTTATCTATACAAGTATTGAATACCCAAAACACAAATACATATTCATAACTTTGGTACATCCCATTCCCAATATGGATATTGATCAAGTACCGATATCCAAAAACTCTATAATGGTTTAAAATTAGAAGGTGAATGTGTATTGTGGGATAGCTCCCAAATGCACACTGTGATTTACAGGTGATTACAGGGTCCTTTTATCTGTACAGGTATTGAATACCCAAAATACAAATGCATATCCATAACTTTGGTACATCCCATTCCCAATATGGATATTGATCAAGTACCGATATCCAACTGTGAGGGACAAAAACTCTCTAACAGTTTAGAGTTAGAAAGTGTGTGTTTATTGTGGGATAGCTCCCAAATACACACTGCAATTTACAGGTGATTAGAGAGTCCTTTTATCTGTACAGGTATTGAACACCCAAAATACAAATGCATTTTCATAACTTTGGTACATCCCAGTCCCCACTTCATATGGTAATTAGTTCAAAAGTTATTAAGCATGCATGGTTTGTTCCTCAAAATGAGTCGGTGGTCCCTTTCATGGGGAGGGGTGCCAAAATGAGGAAGTAAATGAAGTCTTCCTCGTTCTGACCTTTCTACCTTTTCAATGCAAATATGACAAATGAACCCTTGGTAGAACTCCCATTCCCCATCTTCAATTGGTTTCAGAACAGAGGAGGCCTACAATTGTCTTATGTTCCTAAAAGCTATTTATCAGTTGCTATATTCTTCATTATAAACCCAGCTAACCAAACATTGTGTTGACAAGCAATCAATTATTAGTTAACTACTAACTCTTAACTTCATCAAAGCCTACCCATTTATTTTGATTAACTCCAATAAAGCTTATCTCCAACTAAAACCTCAGCTCCTATAAAATCCCTAAATTATTTAAAGTTTATGTCTCAAACTTGTATTTATATCAGGTACATATGTGTGTGTATATATGTGTGTGTGTGTGTGTGTGTGTGTGTGTGTGTGTGTGTGTGTGTGTGTGTGTGTTGTGTGCTTTTATACCTGCTTCATTACAGCAGATGTGTGCCATGCAAAGTCAGGCTCCACAAGATATTTCTTTTTGTGCTGGTGCACTTAGTGCTTGTAGCACTAAAAAAATTACCCTGTCCAGCTCCACTGTAAAAAGAAATTCTGTTGTTGATGTGCTGGTCATCACAATTGATGTTAATCCCCTCCTTTCCCTGCTTTCCCCTGGTTCCCAAGTGTGACCGTGTTCACAGGGGTCTGGGGATGAGGGAAGAGACGAGGATCTGACTCCATGTTTCAGAAGGCTTGATTTATTATTTTATGATATATATTACACTAAAATTATACTAAAAGAATAGAAGAGAGGATTTCATCAGAAGGCTGGCTAAGAATAGAAAAAGAAGGAATGATAACAAAGGTTTGTGTCTTGGACAGAGAGTCCGAGCCAGCTGACTGTGATTGGCCATTAATTAGGAACAACCACATGAGACCAATCCCAGATGCACCTGTTGCATTCCACAGCAGCAGATAACCATTGTTTACATTTTGTTCCTGAGGCCTCCCAGCTTCTCAGGAGGAGAAATCCTAAGGCAAGGATTTTCCATACAGGATGTCTGTGACACCCAAAATCCGTGTCCCACCCCGGCAGTGCTCGGGGCAGGATGCAGGGGGCTCTGAGCAGCCTGCTGTGGTGGAAGGTGTCCATGGCAGGGGATTGCAATGAGATGATCTTTGGGGTCCCTTCCAGCCCAAAGCATTCCCTGACAGCAGGCAGTGCCCATGGAAAACTCTCCCTGATCATGGCAAATGAGTTTCTGCTGCTGGTACCACCACACACCAGTGACTTTATAACCTGTTTGTGGATAGTTGTGGTCAAGGGCACCCTTGGGGAGCCAGGACAGCAGGATTTGAGTCGTTTTATTGAGGGCAGTAGGTTGGGCTGGTTTTACCAGGCCTTCTAAATCAGTTAAACTTTGGAAAATGGATTTGTTTTCTTTTGGCTGGTCCAGAATATCCAATTAACATTTCAGTGACTTAAGTGCATCTTGTAATAATCCATCTCCTAGAGCTGCCTTAATTGCTCGTAGAAAAATACGTTTCTGCCATAAAAAATGTATTTTAGGGCTGGAAGAAGATGCGGCTGGCAGCTCAGAATGCTGAACAGATGGCGGTGCAGAGCCCTGGACTGCCAATTCAGCTGTGCTTCGGGGTGCCTTTGGTGATCAGGCCACCCCTTTGGAATGCTGCAGAGCCAACAAGGATCCATCCAGGACCCTTTCATTACAGCTGCTGCTGTGTCCTATGCTGAGCCACTGAAAGAGCTGTTGTTATTTTCATTTTCACATAATAACCGTGCCCCATAAACTTCTGGATCTGCCCTCTAGCTGGGAGTGCAGTAATCAGATGCTACCTGGCAGCTGTGCTTCAGAGGAAATTATTATAAATATCTCAATTAAGTATTTTCATTCTTTGCACAAGTAGTGCTTGTTGAAAAAATACTAAAATAGAAAGGTTTCATGTTCTTAAACTGAAGCAAACTCTGATATTTCACTAATTATGTACAAATGTGTTCTACTAATGCAACATTGCAGTTTATGTTAAATAGCTTCTTTGGACTTTGTGTAATTACTGCAAGTGTTCAATACCTGGAGATATTTCAGTCCAGTGGTGTATAATAAAAATTAACATCTGCAGCTGTACTGTTCACACAGACGTGATTCTCCCACCAAAGATCACTTCAAATTGCATTTTCCTCAACACGGCAGAGAAGGAAAAGTTTGGGGACACTATAGTATATTCTGAGCATTAATATAATCAGGTTGTTTCATGCAACCCAGCAGCAAGGATGGAACAAGTATGTGTCAAAAAAATCTTTCAGGAGAATATTATCATTACATCCATTCATGTAAGGAAAAGAGTATTGAGATTTTTTTTTTTTTTTTGTGGCTCAGAACTACAGTCTTTGAAAGGAAAGGACTATTTCTTAATTTCAACACAGCACTGTATCCTCTGTACCCACAAAATCTGACAAGTGGTAAAAATAATTGCTGTAACCAAATTTTGGTACGTCTCAGTTTGAACACAGGGATGACAGTCTTGCCTTGATTGTAAGTCACACCTAAGGAGAAATTCCCTAAGCAAAAATGATGTAAATACTGCCTCTAAGAAATGTTTTTATGATATATGTGCCCATATGTGACAGTGTTCGCAGGGGTCTGAGGATGAGGGAAGAGATGAGGATCTGACTCCATGTTTCAGAAGGCTGATTTATTATTTTATGATATATATTACATTAAAACTATACTAAAAGAATAGAAGAAAGGACTTCATCAGAAGGCTGGCTAAGAATAGAAAAAGAAAGAATGATAACAAAGGGTTGTGGCTTGGACAGAGAGTCAGAGTTTGGAGTTTGTGACTTACTCATCTTTGTAATTAGAATGTGTGAACCTATATGGGTGTCGTCACAGACATCTTTTATGAAAAATCCTTTCCTTAGGATTTTTTTCTCCTGAGAAGCTGGGAGGCCTCAGGAACAAAATGTAAACAATGGTTATCTGCTGCTGTGGAATGCAACAGGTGCATCTGGGATTGGTCTCATGTGGTTGTTTCTAATTAATGGCCAATCACAGTCAGCTGGCTCAGATTCACTGTCCGAGCCACAAAACTTTGTTATCATTCCTTTCTATTCTTAGCTTAGCTAGCTTTCTGAGGAGAACCTTTTCTTCTATTCTTTTAGTATAGTTTTAATATAATCTATATAATAAAATAATAAATCAAGCCTTCTGAAACGTGGAGTCAGATCCTCTTCCCTCATCCTCAGACCCCTGTGAACACGGTCACACTGAGGTACCCAGGAAATAAATTAAAGCCACTAAACAAGCCTGGGACTGGTGTGATCAAGTGGAGGTTTATTAAAAAATTGGAGAGCTTTAACTCCAGAAAGAATTGTAAGAAAGCTCTTGACTCTGATCACTGCTGAGGTGTAGAATAATAAAAAGGTGTAGCAAAATTTCAGTTCTGAATTTCATCTGAACCAAAACCTAGTCGACCAGAGGGAGTCTTTCCTTTGACTTTGTGGATGATATTGCAAAAAAAAAAAATTGAAAACACCCATGGTGATGCACTGGCTTTGTATTTGTGTTTTGTGTCTGAGTATTTTGTGAGATGCTGTGGGTGCTGTGGTCCCCAGTTCTTCCCAGAGCAGAAGCCTTGGAAATGTGTGTCCAAAGAGAAGAGAGAGACCAGAAAGGAAGGGATGCACAGAAATTACTCGGGCAGCAACACAGACACACAGCTGGGAGTCTGATTCAAATCAGTTCAATCCCTGTCTCTTCCACTGATGCATATTCCTTACAGTTTTGAGAACTTGCATCTTTGCTGAGGAAAGGAAAAAAAGGGGGATTTTAAAATTAATTACTTTACTCATTAAAATGGAGAGAAATGTTAAAAGAGAACTATGATAAACTGGGCAATGAAATACACAGGAAAAGACCTTAAAAATAATGCAGATGTGCCTTGTGCAGTTGTGTGCATACAGCAATTACAAGGTAAAACATCACATACATATGCAAATTTCTCATCCTGAGGGTTCTCCTTTGAAGAACAATAGTAGGTATTCATCACCTGAGGTTCATGCTAGCAGATTTCTTTTAACTGAACTCTAATCTGATGCCTAGGGTTGCATGTGCCTGTTATCCAGATTGCACTGCAGATTTAGGTATGTGATCAGATTTAGAGCTTTACTGGAGAATACAGTTTAAGAGAAATGTCATGAAATGTGTCCAATCTGCAGATGTACTGAGGGGTTCACCTTCACTTTTTTGACGTTTTTGACTCAGTGACCTCTTGAAGGAACTGGTGTTTCAGGCTGATTTTGGCACAGGAAAAGGTACTACCAAATGTAACATCATTTCAACATGTTCATTTCAAATTCACATAAAACCACAGTTCACATGTAAATTATAGATTGAGCCAGGGCTATGATCATCTGTTTAAACGCACATCTGTTTTTCAGAGCTACATCACAACGAGTAAAAGAATGTGAGGTAATACAAATCCTGAGAGACACAAAGATCTTGGTCAGTGTGCTGTGTGATTTTGCATTATTCACATAAATGTGCTGTGATACTGATGGATTAAATCAGTTTATTAGAGCTCTGTCCTTCGAGTTTTAAATTTTCAAATCTTTAAGCTGAATGTGATTCACTCGAATTGGTTAAATTACTCTCTCTGTTGCAGTGTCCAACAAATCATCATTCCTCTAGTTCAAATATCTCAAATAGAACATTTTAACCTTTATTGTGTGCATACACAGCAGGAAAGACTCCACCTTCTACAACACTTTACAGGCAGATGTAGTTCATTTCAGTCTAAAGGGATTGTGCTATTCTTGGTATTTTGCAAAACATTTTCTAAAAAATACAATTGACAGAGTTAACTGATAAAAACAAAACATTAATGTGAAAGAAAAGGAATATTTTTTTTCTTGTCTGCATTCAATGACAGAAATATTTGAATACTGTAACCACTGAACAGGTGGGGCTGTCACTTGAAAAATCTGCATGATCTAAATATATCAATCCTCTAACTATATTGGGTCATATTAAAAAGCAAACACGAAAATCTCCCTATCTGTAGAAAGAAAAATCTGTGGACTTCCTAGCACTCAATGCCTTTGTTTATAACTCACATACCTGCTCTGTGATTGATATAATTGTACATTTTTTTAAAAAAAATTGTTTATTAAAAATAACCCAAACCCATAGAAAAATAAGTTATAAGTCAAATTCACTGGAGGTGATTATGTAGTAAAATGAATATGCAAGTAAAAAAGGTTGGATATAGGTATAGATAGAGTTTTTTTAACAGATAACAGATTTGACTTTCATGCTCAATTTCACTCACTTGTGTAAATGTCCAAACAAAGACATCTAATACAGTAATGGAAACTACCAGAAGTTTTCTGATAGCCAGAAATGTCTAAAATACACCCTACATTCTTAGAGACTTCTACGTAAATGCTGCAGCATTCCAACCACGGACTGAATTTCACTGTGTATGCATTTGTGTCATGTTTTCCTATTTTAGTTGAGTTTGAATTAATCCTTCCCCAGAAGAAAATATTACATACTTTGACACCAAAACCAGAGTGGATTAAAAGAAGAGAAAAAAAATATGAATATCAGGAAATAAGACCAATTTAAAAGTCTGTGATTGTGACCAAAACTTTTACTGGAAATTAAGGCATGTTATTAATATGATTCCTCACGACTCTACAAA
The DNA here is from genome assembly GCF_028018845.1 of Melospiza georgiana. NCBI lineage: Eukaryota > Metazoa > Chordata > Aves > Passeriformes > Passerellidae > Melospiza > Melospiza georgiana. The sequence goes on along the minus strand of NC_080439.1, from coordinate 22,442,057 downwards.
AGGAATCTTGCAGTAGGACAATTAAGGTAAAGAAGCTAACTTTAGGGGGGAGCAGGGGGGAGAAATGCTGTGCACCATTGTGCCAGGCTAAGCATCCCCCCTGAGCACCCCTTTGGGGACCACAGGACTTTATTTCAGAGTGGCAGCCAAGCCTCAGGAGGGCGAAGCAGGTTTTGCTATGAGTTAGAGCAAAAGTACAAAATTATTCCAAGAACTCAGCAGATGAAAAGGCTCCACAATCAGTGGACTGACTTAGAGTATCAGAGTGCTTGATGCTGGCAGTTCTTCATTTTCAGTCATAATTAGCCTATCATTTGCTCATTTTGCGCTCTTCTCAGCTACTCATTATTTCAGTGGCCATAGCTTCATTTGCACTCTGCCTCCTGTTCTGTTTCAGTACCTTTTATCCTCCAGGAAATCTTTCTTTTTGGTTCTTCATTGGCCTTGTGCTCTGAGGAGGCCCTGAGCCTGCAGGTGATGCCTTTATCTGAAGCAGAAACTGGGTCACTGCTTTTCATAAAGCTGGGGATGCTTCTTCCTTAGATTCTATCTTCACCTGCTGCTCCTGCATTTTTAAAGCCATCAGACACATCCCAGCTCCCCGGGAGACTCTGGCACACTGCTCCCCTCCAGCAGGCCTCAGCCGGCTCTCCCTCCGCAGCTGGGAGAGCACAAAGAGCCCTTCCCCAGAAATCTGGCAATGCAACCCTGTAATTGGGCCAGGGGGATCAATCCTGCAGCAGCGCAGAGCGCCCCATCCCCTGGGGGCAGCCCATGCTTGTGAAAAATGCACGTATTTTATGATTGGCTTTTCGCAAATATTAAAATGAATATTTCATGTGTTGTGTTGGAAAGTTATGCTGTGTTAATTCTCTTCAGTAGTGTGTTAAATATAGTTTTAGGTTATAACATAAAGTTAAAATAGAAACTATGCTATGTAGGATACTTTTTTTAAAGAAAGGACTCGCAGTGAGATAGCAGCCACAGGACACCTGAATCTTTCAGAGAAAGAGAATTTATTGCCCTCTTATCAGAAGAAACTAACTTCTTCCTGCCTTGCTCAGCCATGACGACGCCGTCAGGATTCAGAGGAAGAAGCTGACACTGCCCAGACAGAATCCTGTGTTTGAATGGAATTTATGCATCATGTATGAGGTATATGAATATGCAACAGGCTGCTGCTTTTAAGGGTTAATCCTCTGTTAATGGGCATCCTTTTCCAGGCTTAGAATATGGTACCCGGACATGTGTAACTCTTTGTGTCTATTGTCTCATATTGTCCTAATCCAAATTGTCCAAAATATTATTCTAATTATATTGCTGTTTTTATAACCATTTTATTATCATTAAACTTTTAAAATTTTAAGAACAAGTGCTTGGTGTTTTTCACATGCTGCTGCCTGGGACTTGGCCTTGAGGTAGTGCATCCTGCTCACTCTGGCACTGCACCTTGGCCTTTACTGCAGCTCTGAGACACCCAGCCCTGCTCCCTGCTGGAATGAACACGGGCAGGAGATCTTTCTCCTTTTTAATGCCCTTATTAAAAGTGATCAGCTCGGGTGGGGAGAACCGACGGGTCTGCGCTCACGCCACTGCTGCTCCCAGGAGTGACTCGGAGGAGGAGGAGGAGGAGGAAGAGTGCGTCTGCGTCCATTGGTCTGTGGGCAGAGCTGGGGGTTCCATCCTCAGCAGAGCATCAGAAAATTCTTCTATGTTCAACATTTGAGATCCTATGTCTAGCCGACATCTTTAGGTTTGGGTAAAGGGGTAAAAAGGGTCTTGGTGGATACTGGATTCTGTTCCTCTCGTCTAGACATTGCTTTGATTCATCAGTTTTGTGTTGGCTCGTTGTTTTTAGGGGTTTTTGGCTAGGTTTGGTGAGGGGTCTCTCCCATTGCATGCTGGATCTGATGTCATTTGCATGTGGACTCGATGTCCCTTCCTCTTCCTCTGGGTGCCATCCTCCAGGGAGCAGCAGTGTCACTGACAAAAGGGGGAATTCTTTAACCATCAACAACAGGTAGTTAACGAAAACAACAGGTGATTACAATAACAAACAGTTAGAACTCCACCCTGGCAGCAACTGGCCCAACCTGTGAATTCTGCAGCCTTTTAAAAAAATGGGCAGCTTTTTCTCTACTCATAACACCTGCCCCGTGTGCCAGGGCTTGCCCGTGGCTGTGCAGGGCAGGAGGGCACTGCTGGCACTCTCTGCTCTGCCACTCACCTGGTTTGCCAAGGCAAAGGGAGCCCCTGCTGTAGCTGAAAACCAAACATGAGCAAGGTTTTTCTGTGTGGCCCAAACAGGATACACATGTGAGAGACAACTGCTCACTTTGAAAACTTAAAGAGGTTTATTGAACCTTAACAAAAATACAGCAAAGGACTGCATAAGGAAAAAGCTGCAGCGCTGGGAACTGCCCCTCATGCACACCAATGGCCAGTTCCCTGCAAGATGGATGCTCAGTGTTTTACACCCCTGGGGTTGCATCAGCCAGCCCTGGCCCCTCCCAGAGTCTGTCAGGCAGCTCTCCTTTGCCATTTATCAGTGCAAACTGCTTTCCTGTCACTGCATTGGAGCTCAGGTGTTGCCATGCCCACCCCCTGAGCACCCCCAAGCTTTTCCATTCCCACTGCCCCATGCAAGGGACACCTGTGCAGCTTCTTTGTACCTGTCCCAGACAGCCCAGGCTGTGTGATGGCAACAATGCAGGGGGAAAGGGAACTGTGGGGAGAGCAGAGGCCATCTGAACTACAATAACATAACTGTACATCACTAAAGCTTTTCTTAATATTCACACAATAGTTTTCTTTTAATTGTGAGAGCAAATCATCTCATTATCCATCTATAACACACATTAAGTATATTCAGAGCTCAGGGTCTTTTCAGAAGACAGCCAAACAATTCAGGAAAAAATATGTAGCTAAAGCACTCACGCAGTTTAGTTTGTGCTGTCGTGATGTTGTGGAAGAGCTGTGATTATGATGGGGGAGGTTAAATGTTTGTAGTGCTAGACAGTCTGAAACTGGCTCTTGAGTACACAGAGGTTATGTCTACCTATTAATTTTTTCCTACTTATGGTGTCCTTAAATAGCACAGTTTATATTCTCTGGCTGTGCACTTCTTTCCCTACAGTTTCACTGAGACCAAAGAAATTTTGAGGGATCTTATATATTTAACAGTACAGCCTTTAATAAACGCAGAGGTAACAGAAAAACCCTTCCCTATTCAAAGATAACTTTAGACAATAAATTTCCATTTGTTTATATAAGATAAAATTTTGATTTAATCAAAAATAAATCCATGCCAAAGTGATGGAATCGAGGATGCTTATCTGCTGTAGATACACTGGGAGAAGGGCAAATCTGTATTTTTTCTGACTACAGGAGCTCCACTCACAGGCTTAGATCTTGTCTTAGAACCAGCCCATTAGTGAGAGTAAGGTTTGTTGCACCTTTTGTTTGGCATTTAATTTATTGATGAGCTTATTTGAATAATGGCAGTTGTGGTGATGGGCTGTTTGTAGCTATCGATGCTCTACAGAGCTGGGCTGAGGCAATCAGCAGAATTAACCCAGGCAGCTGAGTGCCATCCTCACTGACCTGAGCTGGATTCACAGCACTGACCCAGTGCTAAAAGACCCCATTACCAGTCCCCAGAGCCTCCTGCTCTTCCACAGTGCACAGAAAACCCGGCCACTGGAATTTCAATACTGAAAACCCTGTGATCTGCCAAAGTAGAATTATGATTCCCTCGTCCTGATTTTAGCCCTTTTTTTTTTTCAGACTGGGTGGTGAAATGAAAGGCAAAACTCACTCTCTGCCAAGGAAGTGAAGCAGAAGCACAGCTCAGCGAGCAGTACAAGCTGTCACTCAAGGGAGAGGACTTAATTCTTCCCCACTGTCATTCACACAGGGTAAGCACGGCTGAATGGTAATTTAGGGAGTGCAGGAGCAGTTAGGATTTGCCATAGCCCAGTGCCCACAGCCTGCACTGCACTCCTGGGGAAGCCCAAAATGCTGTGGGCTGGGAATACAGGCAGGACACACCAGAGGCAATGCTGTGCAGGGGGACGTATTTGGGAACTCAAGGCTGACTTCTTCTCAAGTTGCTGTTGATATTTGCTGCCCCGAGATGAGCAGGATGTCTCTGTTCAGCCTGCACAACTGAAGAACAAGCTGGGCTCTTCACTTTTCGGTCCTGATGTTGTTTATTAATTCTTATCTATAAAATTTTCTTTCTGCCCAGCCGAGATCTGCTCAGCAGGGCAGCCACAGGCACTCTGTGTTGTCCTTTTATACTACAAACTACATATAACATATTTACACTTAATTCCCAATACCTATCACCTATGTTAGACAGTGCACTTCTACTCTAAACCAATCCCAAAGTGCCAACATCACTGCAGAAAATGGAGAACAAGAAGAAGAAAGGCTGGACATGCCCTGATTCCTCCATCTTGTCCCCATAGCCCCCATACCAAAAATCCTGAAATCTACATTTTCACCTTGTGATCATTTTGTTGTTACACCATTCAAACCTGTGTGACTTTCAGGTCCTCATACAAAGCTGGCAACTTGCTCCAAGGGTCATAATCAAATCCCCAGGTGTTCTGGGCAGCATGCCAGGGTCTCTGAGCCCCCCAACAGGGCCCTTGGCAACTCTGGACACCCAGAGGGATGCACTGAGTTCCAACAACTTCTGAGCCTGCTTGAAGGCTGGGGAGCTTCTGCAATGGAACTGGAGTGAGTCAGGAAGCAGAAAAGGACATAAAAGATTGTAAGATTTGGGTGTGCAGGAGTACCTGCATGTCTGTGTGGAGCCAGCATTGTAGGAGAGCAGTAAGAACAGTTATTCCCAAAGGGAAATCAAACAGTAGGAACACAGTTATTCCCAAAGGGAAATGAAACAGCGTAGAACAGCAGGAACACAGTTATTCCCAAAGGGAAATCAAACAGTGTAGAACAGTAGGAACACAGTTATTCCCAAAGAGAAATCAAATAGTGTAGAAAGATAGAAACACAGTCATTCCCAAAGGGAAATCAAACAGTGTAGAACAGTAGGAACACAGTTATTCCCAAAGGGAAATCAGTGTAGAACAGTAGGAACACAGTTATTCCCAAAGGGAAGTCATGGGAGTGTAGAACTGTAGGAACACAGTTATTCCCAGAGGGAAATCCAACAGTGTAGAACTGTAGGAACACAGTTATTCCCAAAGGGAAATCAAACAGTGTAGAAAGATAGAAACACAGTTATTCCCAAAGGGAAATCAAACAGTGTAGAAAGATAGAAACACAGTTATTCCCAAAGGGAAATCAAATAGTGTAGAACAGTAGGAACACAGTTATTCCCAAAGGGAAATCAAACAGTGTAGAACAGTAGGAACACAGTTATTCCCAAAGGGAAATCCAGCAGTGTAGAACTGTAGGAACACAGTTATTCCCAAAGGGAAATCAAACAGTGTAGAACAGCAGGAACACAGTTATTCCCAAAGGGAAATCAAACAGTGTAGAACAGTAGGAACACAGTTATTCCCAAAGGGAAGCCCATCAGGGAACCAAGGAGAACCAGAGATACCTGCAGGACAAGGGCTGGAGCCAAGCAGGGACAGCGCCAAACAAAGCAAACCAACAAGTGGATGTCAGGTTAAGATACCAAAAGAACAGGAGAAGAAACACGAATCTACAAATGGCTTTAAACTGAGGCTGAAAGCCAAGGCTGGAGTTTATGAGCTGCTCCCGGGCAGGGATGGGATCCTGGGTGAGGCTGCTTAGAGCAATTAGTGACTGTTAATGACCTCTACAATGCGAGATTAAGGCCGCTGAAGCCACCTGCAGTGATTAATCACAGGATGAGCCTTACAGCACTTCCTCGCTCTCCATTAGTATTCTGAGAATAGGTAAATCAGCCGGAGCAACTCAGCAATTACAGCATGGGAACCTGCAGGAGCAACTTAATTTGGAGTTGGATAGGATGGAGTTTCAAGAAAGAAAATTGACAATTAAGAAAATTCATCTGTGCTTGATTGGAATGAGCTCTTAAATTATATCTAGTTTTACAGAAACCAAAAATAAAATAGATTATTTTAATAGAAACTTCTTTTTTTTTTTTTTTCTTTTTTTTTTTTTTTTTTTTTTTTAAGTAACTCCAGTTAGGGAAAAAGTAATATTAGTCCTTTTTGATGAAGAATTTCCAGTTGACTGCACTGTTGAATAGGGTACACTTAGACTGAGTGCAGCAAAACCTTTTCTTCAACGACTTACTCTTTTGATGAAAAGTACAATAAGCAGAAGCATGTTTGACCAGCTGAGCTTTTATAGATGTTTTTGGTGCACATTATATAACAGGCTCTTAAAATATGGATGCAGTGACTGGCTTTTCCTCCCCTTTTTGGGAAACTCAATATGCCTTTGTGGTGCCTGATTTTTCCCATTTATTGGGTTTGCCGTTCTAGGCTAAAGCATCAAACTGAGCTCAGAGTGTGCTTTGAGGTAGGAGTTTTAATTTATTCAGTTCCTTACACCTTGCCTGCAAAAAGGAGCACTTGAGATTTATCTGTGTCATCATTAAAGTAGAGAGAATGCATTAAGAAAAGCTGATAGACAGTAAAATTTGCTGTCTCTTTGCTTTTCATTGGCACTGACTGTGAGTTTGGCTTCTTTCTTTACTCATGAAATCTTGGGAGATAAAAAAAGTTACAATTCCTCATTATTTATAACTACCCACCTGATTTTGTGCTGTTATTAGGACTTTTTATATGTAGGATTTAAGGATGATAATGGCCATTTAATTCTGGGGTTTGAGATGTGATAGGTCAGTCATGCGGCACGAGTTCTTTTAAGTGTGAAAGGAGTAAGTGGAGGTGGTTTTGATTAAGTGGGGGCTTAAAAATGTGGCCTGGAGAGCAGGGAAAGAATGGTTGTCACAGATTTTTAAGGAACCTTCTGTGCCTTTCCCTTCCTTGATTGCCAAGGGAATCTCTGGGCACTTTTTCCACGGGGCAAGGGAGGATTTGCACCTGAAGGTGGAAAGATGAGTGGGAACTTTTGCCTGTGAGATGGAGATGTGTGCTAGTGTTGGTACAAATAATTTGATGGGTGTTAAGGTCATTGAAATGGGTCTGAATGTCTCTCCTAACTTTGGGCAGGAGGTTCCTCACCAGCCCCAGACAGTTTGGCTCCCAAGACAGACAATGGTTTGCACAAACCCAGTTATTTCTAAAAGTACTTCAGAGTTCTGATACTGTTCAGTTGCACCAATTACATCTAACTATCATTTCAGTGTATTTTCATCACTCAGTTTCAATGGAAAATGACAGCAGAATGAAAAAATATAATGATGACAGAATGAGGAATGTGCATCATTTATTATCAAGGTCTGTGCTGTCCCAGTTCCTGATTGGTTTCTTTTTCTCTAAGGGAATGGTTAATGTGTGATATTCTGATTTTTAATGATGACTAATATGGAGTTGAGGGTCTGGGGTAAAGCTGTTATTTAAACTCTTGTAATTTATTATGAATATATAAAATAAATAAAGTACTTGATTTGCACTGTATCATTAGAATTTGTGCCTAACCCTTTTAAATCTGATTAGTTACTTTATGAGAGTAGAATTAGATGTTTGCAGCAGAAATGCCAAGAGGTAAATTTGATGTCTCTATTTAAAAGAGAATCACTTAATCCAATCTCCCAGAATTTATGTTAGTTCTGTGGGTTGTGAATCATTTTCATGATTTGAATTTCCCTCTGCTCACTCTGAATGCTTTTTCTGTCTAGAATCTGAAAATTAAGTAAACATTGTGTTTGTTTTTTTAATTAACTAATTATTTTTTTAGGAAAAAACCAAAAATTGCCAATCACCATCAGTTATTGGAAAATACACAGTTATGAATATAATGAAATACTGTTGTGGTACTGGCAACTTGTGCAGCTTTGGACTTTTTAATGCAAATAATGAAAATTAATTGAAACAAGTGTCAGTGAAATTTGTTTTTAAAAGACCATTGAAAAACTCATGTAGAAGATGAAGAGGTTTTATTTTTGTTTCTAAAATGCAAGCTCTTCCCCAAAAAGCTGGCAGAGATAAAGAACCATACAATGCAGCATATGTGTCCTGCCAGGGAAGGAAGCCCCTGCCTGCCCCTGCACAGCCAGGCTTCTCCAAGGTTCCAGGGATGTTTGGTTCAGATTCTGAGGGAATCCCTGCCCGGCCCTGGGATGTGGGGGAGCCCCATCCTCCTTTCACAGATTGGCCAAGGTGCTCTTTGCACTGAGAATTGAATTTGGGCAAAGTTTAGGAGGTCCCTTGGATTATAGTGAGAGACCTTCATGGGCAGAGAAGCACAGGTGTGTCACAGACATCTTTTATGGAAAATCCTTTCTTTAGGATTTTTTCCTCCTGAGAAGATGGGAGGCCTCAGGAACAAAATGTAAACAATGGTTATCTGCTGTTGTGGAATGCAACAGGTGCATCTGTGATTGGTCTCATGTGGTTGTTCCTAATTAATGGCCAATCACAGTCAGCTGGCTCGGACTCTCTGTCCAAGACACAAGCCTTTGTTATTCATTCCTTCTTTTTCTATTCTTAGCCAGCCTTCTGATGAAATCCTTTCTTCTATTCTTTTAGTATGGTTTTAATGTAATATATATCATAAAATAATAAATCAAGCCTTCTGAAACATGGAGTCAGATCCTCGTCTCTTCCCTCATCCTCAGACCCCTCTGAACACGGTCACACAGGTGTCTGAAAATGCTTTAGTTGGCCTCAAGGACAGGGGCACAACTGAGTGGGTGCCTGGTGCCACAGTGCACAAATCCTGCACTCCAATAATGCAATAATGTGTCCAGTCTAATTCCTGGCACTGCTGGGTTATTCTGAAGGACCTTGTGCATCTGTATCCCCTTGTGTCCCAGCACCACGATCCCAGGGCCAATTCTGCATATCCCCACCTCCTCATAGACATGTGGATCAAATGCACTTTATAACAGGGGATCCATAATTTTCCCTCTGTCTATTAATTCTAAAATCCAGGTACTGTTACCACGCTAATTCTAGCTCTAGATTAGAACAAAACCGAGGGTTGGAAGTTGGGATATCATTTATACCTTTATTTGTTCCAAATATGCTTCCTTATATTAATGTTTAGAACACCCCAAAATCTCATGCTCTCTGAATGTTACTAAATGTCACTGTGCAGTTGATTAATCCAGCTTTATCATGTTTTCCAAGAGTTCCTTGGCCTACTTAAAAACGTCCACTTGGAAAGTGCCCTTGAATCCAGCAGACAGCATGTGATGTATGAGACAGAGTCCAGTCAAACAAACTTTCTGAGCACAAGAGGAGAGGATTTATGACTCCAGCTTCCTCCTGTAGGAGTGCATGATTGGTGGGTTTGGGCTGTTGTGGGTTGTTTGTGTGGCAGTGAAAGCTGGAAGTCTCAGGAGATTCTGTATTCAGGGCCAGCTCTTTCACTGGGCACATCAGGAAGGTGAGCAGAGAGCTGAGGTTCCTCCAGTTCTCACAATAAATGAGTGGCCAAGTTGGCATTTTGGGTGCCTGGCTTGTTAGAGAGGGTCTGGGGAAAATACAAATCAAAATGTAAAGCCTGAAAACTGTCCCAGTGGAAGCTGCCCAGGAAATGTGGAGGAAAAGAAATAATGTGGAAGAAATAGAGTAGGTAGGAAATTGTGATTTTAGATATATTGATTATTTGTTTGTTTGTTTATTTGGGATGTAAGCAGGGAAATTGGAAAGGTTCATATGTTTTGCCTGTAGTTGATATAATACAGAGAGGCTTCAACTGTAAAATGAAAATCAAGGTTCAGTTTTATATGCCTCAAATTGGATATTTGTGTTCCAGTTTCTAGTTCACACCTATTTCTAATACATTTTGCTAGTAAAACACAGAGGTTCTGGTGGTTGAAGTGGTTACATATCACGTCACATTTTGGTTAATTCCTACCTAAAATAATTTATCCCTTTATCCATTTCCCTCCACCCAGAATTAATTAGAAAATCATGACATTAAACCATTCTGGGCTGCTGAAACATTTGATTAATTTAGTGTGGTTGCAGCTCTGTAATGAAACCCTGCAAGCAGTGGAGAGAAGCCTTCCACAGCTCCACGAGCACAGCTGTGAGTTATGGCTGTGCTAACACTCCAAGGAAATAAGTGCAGCACTCAGTCTCAGTGGAAGCTTTCCTTCCGATTGGATTTCCAGTCACAGCTTCCTCCCCTTGTGCTGCAAGGCTGGGGCTCCTGGGAAGGTGCTGGGCTCTGTCTTGGAGAAGGGCAAATATTTACAGTGTCCAGACAGCTTTCTAGTCAGCCATAAAGATGGGTGACCACGGCACAGGGCTTGGGGAGAAGATTTAAGCGAAGCACAAAATACAAATGAATCTGACTTACTCAGAGCAGAGTAAATGGTGAAATTTGCAGACACAAAAGACAGCTTTGGAAAACATCATATTAAATTATGGGGAAGGTTTGTCTCGAAAAAACCCCAAGACACCATCTAGTTTATACTTTTTCACGAGGCAAGATAACTTCTACCAAGCTTTTCCCTGATAAATGTTCCTGTAATGTGTTCTCCAAAAGCCTTCAGTGCTAAAGCAATGCATCACAGCTCTCCACTGTCCTCACCACGGGAGTTTTCTTAGTGCCTTGCCCAAATCTTTCCTGCTGAATGCTGAGCCCATCACTTTTTCTTTTGCCCACAGAGGATAAACAATTTATTAACTCCTTCTCTTCCCCTCTGTGTTGTGTAGGTACAGATTTAGAAGCACAGAAATGTGAGTTTTGAAAGAACACACAATCCCATTTCAGTCCTCAGGAATTTCAGTAGGATTATGATCCTGTGACATCAGCTTGGGTCTCGGGTGGTTGCTCTTGTTCTCCTCCAGGCAATCTGTGGTGGGTGTGAACCTTCAGTGCAGGGCTCAGATGATCCATTCCAACAGAGCCACTGCCAGGCTGGATGCAGGAATGACTTCCGTATCTTAATGACATTTTGTATTAGTTTGGGATGGAGCAGTAATCTGATAATGCTGTTTTCAATTTGTGATCTACCAAACTCTGGTATCCTTATCTGGGAAACTGGTGCTTCTTCCATTTTTCCTCCATTGTGTTTTGTGGGGATTTTTCTTGTATCTTTGTTGTTGTTGGGCTTTTTTGTTGGTTTTGGAGGGGATTGGTCCTCACTGCAGTGCTTTGCATTTATCCATACTGACTTACACCTGTGTATTTCAGACCTTTTCTTCAATTCCTCAGGATCATTCCCAGAGCACTAGGAGCTTTTTGTGTTATCACATTCAGTTTCTATTTAATCTATCAATAGCCATTTAAATTTTCTTCTCGAATTTTGTTTTGCTTGGTTATTTACATGGAAAAAAACAGAAGCAGTCTGCTAAAAATATACGTGCACGCATTTGCACATGCTGTTTCATTTCAAATACTGCCTTGTGTCTGGCAATATTTAGTATGAATGGGAATGTTCAGAAAAATATGTAGGAGCAGATGGAAAACCAGTTTGGAAGACTCTGAGGGGAAGAGTGAGCCAGTAGAGGCTTTGAGTCTGAAAATCTCCAATGAGGAATGGAGGAAGAGTTGAGTTTCCTTGTGAGGGAAGCCAAGAGGCTTGGGGTGCTCACTCAGGGCTCACCCAGAGCTCACCTGTTCTTTGCAGGTGCCACAAGGCACAAAAGGAAGAGAACGATCAGAAACATTGGTTTTCTTGCTCTTGGCACAATGGAAGGATGGATCCTTTCCATAAAATGTGTTCACCTTTGTTACTGAGATCCTGCTCTGGAGCTTCCTTTCTGTGTAAGGCATTTGAGGTTGTGAAAAATGCATGTATTATATGATTGGCTTTTCGCAAATATTAAAATGAATATTTTATGTGTTGTGTTAGAAAGTAATGCTGTATTAATTCTCTTAAGTAGTGTGTTAAATATAGTTTTAGGTTGTAACAAATGTTAAAATAGAAACTATGCTACGCAGGATACTTTTTTTAAGAAAGGACTCACGGCGAGATAGCAGCCACAGGACACCTGAATCTTTCAGAGAAGAAGAATTTATTGCTCCATTATCAGAAGAAAGGAACTTCTTCCTGCCTTGAAGACGCTGTCAGGATTCGGAGGAAGAAGGTGATGATGACCAGACAGAATCCTGTGTTTGAATGGAATTTATGCATCATGTATGAGGTGTATGAATGTGCAACAGGCTGTTACTTTTAAGGGTTAATCCTCCGTTAACGTGGGTCCTTTTTCGGGCTCGTGCTGCCCATAAAAAGGTACCCGGACGTCCATAACTCTTTGTCTCTATTGTCGCATATTGTCCTAATTAAAATTGTCCAAATTATTATTACTCTAATTGTATTCCTATCTTTATAACCATTTAATTACTATTAAATTTTTAAAATTTTGAGAACAAGTGACTGGTGTTTTTCACAAGGTGTTCGGGGAGGAGTGAGGGTTCTCTGTCTCTCTGTCTCCAGGAGCACTTGGTGCTGCCTTCACTGGCTCAGTTGTTGATATTTGTGAGGCAGAGGTGACAGCAGGGATGGTTCCTGAAGGACAATTCCCAGAGAGAATCCTCCCCAGTGTCATCCTGGGCTAGCTCTGGTGGGGAGCTCCTGCTCTGCTCACATGCCATGCCTGGCATTTGGCAATTCTAGTTCCAAAATAGGAGTGCCAAATAAAGTTGGATTCCAAAGCGCTTCAGCTCCCCTGAGGAAAGCAGTATTTACAAGGACAGAAATAGATTTAGCATCGTAGCAGCGGCCCTTTAATGAATGTTTTAAATACTAGGCACTCCTCTGGGGGAAGCAGTAGGGAGAGTTGTAGCTGTGTATAAATAAAAGGCCCAAGCTGTAAATAGCAGAGGTGGAAAATGAGGCCTTTTGGAGAGCTTGTGACTGGACCTTAAAAATTCCTCGAAAGTGCGATTTGAAAAAGCAGATTTTCCATTCTCCTTTTAATTTCAACAGTTTTAAGATGGAATGCTTAACTGAGATCAGGTTGCCAGTGGTAAAATTATGCTTTTTAATTATCTGCTGTCACTTCTAGATGACCTTGGGATTTATTGATGTGGAATTACCAGTCCCTGGTGTTTCCATCTTTTACATTTTTGCAGCACCAGGAAATTTTTTCTCCTCCAGACAGATCCACCTGGCACGTCCTCCATGACCACAAATCAATTAAATGGTCTTGCCCAGAATTGCAAAATTTTACAGATTGAAATCCAGCAGTTGTCCTTTACTGTAGGCTGTGGAGAAAACTTTGTAAAGTGTGATAGAATAGGAAAAACACTTTTTGGGTCAGGCCAGGCAGCATGAGAAACTGAGAGCTGGAAAATCATCATGAGAATGAGGAGAATTGAGGACAAGAACCTGGGCATGGAGTGTGTGTGTCTATGGACAAGAGTGGTGGAAGAATTTCAACTGACCAGCTCTAGAAATCACTAAAAACTCCTAAAAAAGGAAAATATTTTAGATATTTAAAAATTCTTCACTTCTGTTTGAAACTACTGTGAAACTTGAAAGTGTTTTCTATTAGGAGGTGCAAGGGAAAAGCTCCCAAACACTGAAGATGATGCTGCCATTCCTGTTTTAAGCAGAGAGCTCTTGCAATCTGTCAGTCAGAGGAAGAGCAAGGGCCAGAAGCTCAGAGCCTGGGCCACAGGGAGTGCCTTCACCCAGAGATTCTGGATTTCCTTGGGAGCTTTCTCATTGTCTGTAAATCTAAGGCTGAGTTGGTCATTCGGGGATCACAGCACAGCTTCGAATTCTGCAGGTTTGAACTTAATCATGAACCTCAGAAGCCATTTCTGATAAAATTTTCATGAAAATTTAGTAGGAATCTGTTTCAACAAAGTAATATTTCTTTATGTAATCCCTAAACATTTTTATTAATCTACTACTGAAACAGACCTTTTATCCTTTGTGCTAACAAAAAGCTTCATCCTCTGATCCAAAGTGTTTATGCAGAGATTTCCCAGAAGCCAGCAAACACCAAGACTCACCAAAAGAGAGATGCCAGAATTTCTTGAAATTCATCAAATATCTGTGCGAGGGAATTTGTGTCAAATAACTTTAACAACTGTAGTATTTTCAGAAATCTGCCTTTATAAAAAAATTCAGAAGCAACAGGGTAATGCCCTTTTACACGGACTTGAAAGGAACTCGGTGGAACAAGAACAAGAAGTGTTTCTATTCTTTTTTCTTCTTTCAATAACTGTAATTAAATTTCCACTGGTGTGGGCTCCCTCCTTCATTGCAGCAGTTGCTCCTGCTCTGTTTTGCCAGGAATTGCCAATGCAGGTTTTGGAAGGAGATGCCACCCAAGAGGGAATTGCCAGCATCAGGGACTGACATGGCTCCTGACAAGCAGTTGCTGGAAGAGCAGGGAAGAGAAACTTCTCAAGTGACAAATACTAAAATGGGTGAAACAAATGCTTTCAGAGTGGGGCTGGATGGGAATGTTCTTGTGGGGAGGAATCAAGTGACAGAAATATACAGATATATACACACACACACACACATATATATCTTTGGGTAGTGCTGGGAGCAGAGCCATGCAGGATTCTGACAATTCCAGCAGAAAATGTGCCTGGGAGCAGTAACCACAGCCGAGCTGCTCGTTCCCTGAAGGGGAATTTGCTAACTCTGGCAGCAGCAGCAGAGCTGAGCCTCTGCATCCTTTCATTCCTCTGCTCTCAGATCTGCCTGACCCTCGGGACTGTGCAAGGATTGTGCACTTGGTTTAGTTTTCCTCAAAATCCCCTTCTCCCTGACAGTTTCTGTAAGTTTCTGGTGGCATCCAGCAGGGATTGTTGTTTTGATGTGCTGATGGTGCCTCACAGAGAGCTTGGAATAATTCCTGCCTGTTAACTTCTGTGTACTCCCACAGCAATCAGCACTTTCTAACGGAGTCAGCTAATAAACCTGTAAAATTCCTTGCAGAACATTTTAGGACTGCTTCATCTGGACCTTCAGAAGTTTAAAAACTCCAGTTAAACTTTACAGTATGGGGAACAGCAACTGTCTGAAGTCTAGAAAGCCTGGTAGCTTATGGAAATAATTAAAAGTAACATTTCAGGCATCTTTTTAAAGCAGAGATTGTGTATTGAGAGCACTCTCTAATACTGACAGGGACAGCTGGCACAAGCCAGCTAAAGCCTATCCTTCCTTTATTCCCAAGAATAAGAGATGAATTGTTCTTATTTAGACAAATGCAGCTGAGATGTCTGTTCATTTTACATAGAAACTTGTTTTGTCATTTAGATTAGGTTTTCCTTGGGTCTTTAGTAATTTTTCTGAAGTTATCACATGTAGCTGTGAGTTCTGACAAAACCAGATCTAAAAAATTGCATTTACATTGTTGTTTAATGCTTGCAATATTAGGGCTTGCATGGACCACAAAGCTGATTCATAAGCTTTATATAAAAAAAAAAAAAAAAGAAGAAGGAAGGGGTTGAAGGGTATTTTTTCAGCTCTTGGATTTTTTGGTTTTTTGTGGTTTGGTTCTGGGGTGTTGGTTTTTTTGTGGGTTTTTGTTTGTTTGTTTGTTTGGTTTGGTTTTCATGCTGGGATTACAGATTCTGGTTCTAGTTTTTAGTTTGGGTTTTATGCTGGGATTACAAATTCTGGGATTACTGGTTCTAGTCCTGTTTGAATTCTGACATTGGAAATGAAGAAAACTGAACTCCTGAAATATTTCTGGTGTTACAGAATAATGAAAGCGCAATTCACTACCAGTCTGGGGAGATCTGGCAATAGTGGGGTGTGGGAGTGTGGCATTTTTGTGTGACATTGGTGACATCAGGATTACTTTTGGCTACCTGGGCAGAAGCTTCCAGCTGCACTCTCACTGAATTTTCATGGTTACCCCTTGCTGCTCAAAACCAACTTTGGAAGCCTGCCTTGTTTCTGGAAAACAACCCCAAATTTCTTACAAAAAAATAAGAGTCAGATTTGAAGCATTTGTGCTACAAAGAAAGACAGATTTGTAGATAAATCCTTTGCTATTCCAAAGAGCCTGGCCCCAGGTCTGCCTGCAGAATGCTCCAGAAAATCCTTGAAAATCCTTGCCAGGACTTTTCCTCCCACTGCTGTGCAAAAGCCACCCCTGTGTAGGCACAGAGCATCTGAGGGTAGCCCACATATTTAATTAATAATTAATTAATTATAAGCACACAGCCCCAGCTCCTGAGCAGAACCTGGCTCACTGCAGAGCCTTTCTGTAGAGCCAGAAAACACAGGAGAAAGCTGAGCCATTTAAAAAACCAAATATTTGGCACCTCCGCTCTCACTGCTGCTCCTCCGCAGCCATGCTGGCTTTTAGCTTCCTCTTTTTATTAAACTATTAAATTGGGAGTTTTTATTACTCCCAATTTAGCACTTCTAATAAAAAGTCACTGTTAAAAGCCTCTGTGGGTACTGAATCGTGCAGCTGTGATTTCTCTTGATGAAAATAAAGACAAGACCTGCTTTTAAGGCTCGCCTCTGTCAGGGGGTGGCTCCAAATCAGAGGGAGCTGGGTGGGACAGCAGCTGAGAAGGAATTACAGCAGCAGGAAGGGGTGAGGAGAAAGGAGAGAGGGTGGTAGAAGAAGGGAAATATTAATTAGGTGTTCACAGGGCAGCTGCAGTATGAAAATACTTCAAAGTCTAGAAATAGTCCAAAGCCCCTCACTGCTTTAATACAGGACTTATTTAAACATGACATCAGTGTTCAGCAGCAGGGCCTGGAACCTCACTGGAGAGGCTGATTCTGCCATTCATGGAAAGTTCTGTCCTGTGCAGTGGTCCTGACCAGACTCTGTCCCAGAAAAATTGTTGCAGCAGGGTGAGGGAGCACATCACTACAAATCCTTGAGACTCTGACTGCCTGTAAAGGGCAGCTTGACACCCATGTCACAGACATCTTTTATGGAAAATCCTTTCCTTAGGATTTTTCCTCCTGAGAAGCTGGGAGGCCTCAGGAACAAAATGTAAACAATGGTTATCTGCTGCTGTGGAATGCAACAGGTGCATCTGGGATTGGTCTCACGTGGTTGTTTCTAATTAATGGCCAACCACAGTCAGCTGGCTCGGACAGAGAGCTGAGCCACAAACCTTTGTTATAATGCTTTCTTTTCTATTCTTAGCCAGCCTTCTGATGAAATCCTTTCTTCTATTATTTTTGTATAGTTTTAATATGATATATATCATAAAACAATAAATCAAGCCTTCTGAAACATGGAGTCAGATCCTCATCTCTTCCCTCTTCCTGGACTCCTGTGAGCACGGTCACACACCTTGACCTAGGGATTCAAAGCAACAATAAAAGAAATTTTTGTACAAAGAAAATTCTTTTCTGTCTAGTTTCTTAAACTGACATCATTATCTTTTAGTGAAGAAAAAAAAAGGAAGAAACATTTTAGAAGTGCAAGAATATATTTTTAAACTTATTTCTGCTGGAAATAAATCTTTTCATTAAGAAAAAGCACTGAAAGATGAAAACTCTGATATATAACGATTTAAAGTTTTCTATCTTAAGGTAAAGATTTTTATGGTCCTTAATGGAGAAAGATAGAACATTTTGAATTACTGAAGTTGAATTCAAAGTTACCTGACTGGACTGCAGGAGTCAGTTCTGGGATGAGAGGAATCTGGAAGGCATGAACGGCGTCTCCTGCAGAGCCTTGGAAATCTCCAGGAGTGCTGCTCTTCTCTGCTTTTCCCCCAGCTGAGGAAACGAGGCCACTTCCCCAGAGGGAGCTTGTGTGGCTCCTAACTCAGTTTGTGTTCTGCTCCAAAGCAGGTCCTACAACTGCAGACCTCTGAACTACAAAGGACAAGAGCATAAACCTGCCCCCTCTTTCATGATGTGTTTGATGAGCAGAGCTGGAGCAGCTGCACAGCTGCTCAGAGGTCTCAGCGTTTACAAAGCACTGCGGAAGGCTCAGGGGGGAAATTGTCTTTCATTGAAGAGAGAGCTCCCTTTGATTCCTGCTGGAGCTGTGTTTCAGGCTTAGGATCTGATGGTGCACTCAGTTATGTCAGAAAAGAGGTCAGCCCATCCAGACCCATCTTCAGAAACATTCTTCAGGTTGCACCTTTCAGCAATGTCACCAGGTTAAATTTAGTTCCACGGATGTTGTTGAAATTTCCTTGAATATAACTGTGCTGCAATTGGATGATAAACTGTGGGGGTTGCTGGGTGTCTTGGTTTGGACAGACAGGTGTCTGCTAAGGAAGGCAGGAGACTCCCTTGACATGGAAAATGTAAACCCCCTCCCTCTAAATTATTATAATTTTGAAATTAAGGGACTCTCAGGCAAAGATGTGGGAACAGGAAAAACAGTTCTTTACTAGGAAAATTAAAAATACAAATACAGTAGTACAAAAAACCCAACAGTCCCAGAGTCAGAGCAGTCCCTGCCCCCTGTGTGCCAGGGCGGTGTCCCAGCCCCATCCCAGGGGGGCTCAGCCCTCCTGCAGTGCCAGCTGTGGCTCTGCTGCAGCAGGGATCCTGCACAAGGGGGGAGTTTTCCTCTGCAGCTCCAGGGCTGCTGCAGATGGGCCTGGGCTCCCTCTGGCCATGCAGGGCAGCAGAAAGCTGCTCCTCTGGCAGTGCAGGGGGCAAAGGCTGCTGTGCTGTGCCAGGCTCAGATTGGATCCAGGCAGGAATGCTTGGCTCCTCCCCTGGGCGGAGCATCTCCCCATGGGATGCTGGGATTGGATCAGCCCTGCAGGGACACTCAGTGGCCATGGACAGCAGAGATCTCCTGCAGGGAGGGTTGGCTGGGGGAGAGAGAAAGGAAAATCTGCCCCAGGGACAGAATATAACTGCCCCAGCTCTGACAGGTGGGGATAGAATACACACCCTTAACTACATATTGCAATTTAAGACACTGGGTCTGAACCATCTTTGGTGCTGTCTATCTCTCCTCAGCTCTCCCATCTCCTCATCACATTCCACAGAATGTGGAGTGTGAGGCAGTGATTTTTAACCTGCTGAAAGTGTCCCTGAAGCCAAAGCCAAGATGTGTTTGGGTGACAGGATGCCCCTCAGGACAGCACATTTTAAGGGATGGCAGTGCTCAGTTTTTGGCAGTAGTGCCCATCTGGGGCAGCTCAGGAACGGCTTCCCTGCTCTTGGAGGCCGCTGCTCCTGCCACATCTGCCTGTGAGAGAAATGGGGTCCACAGACCTGTCCCAGTTCCATCACTGCAACAAATCCATCCCTTTCTGCCCCTGCTGTGTCCAGGGCATTTCTCAGCTTTGGACAGTGTTTGTGTCTCTGGGAGCCTCCACTGAGCATTTCCCAGCCTTGGGCAGTGTTTGTGTCTTTGGGGGCCCCCATTGGGGTGTTTCCCAGCCTTGGGCAGTGTTTGTGTCTTTGGGGGCCCCCATTGGGGCGTTTCCCAGCCTTGGGCAGTGTTTGTGTTCCTGGGAGCCTCCTTTGGGGCATTTCTCATGCTTGGGCAGTGTTTGTGTCCCTCCCTGCGAGCCCCCATCCCTCCTGCATGGTTCCTGCTCAGGAGGGAGGCACATCAGCCAGAAGAAGTTGTTTTGCTCCACTGCCACCCCATCTGCTGCCCTGATGTCACCACACCCTCCCTGGGGTCTCACCAAGCAGAGCAAGGGGTGTCACCATGGCTCAGGACCCAGGAGTGTCACTGTGGCTCAGGACCCTGCAGTGTGACCATGGCTCAGGACCCAGCAGTGTCACCAGGACCCAGCAGTGTGGCCGCCTAGGGTGACAACAGAGGCTCAGCTTCTGGGCAGTGGCTCAGGGACAGTGGCCATGGGGACACCAGTGCAGAAGTGAGCAGATATTTGGAAATGGCACAGCGAAAAGTGGAGCACGGTGATTCTGATGCAGGAAGAAGAAGAGAGGAATCTGCCTTTGTGCACTAATCAAGCAGACTGACTGTTTGTATTTCTCCAGGACTGGAACTGGGGCAGGGGATGCACAAAACTGACTCTCATGAATAATTAATATATATATTTTTTTAAATGTTTCATCAACTCAGAGAATTAAGGAGATCTGCAATGAACAGATGAAGTATTAGACTGTGTGGAGTGAAGACAAGCATTTAAATTAAGAAAACAGCACGATAGGATTGTGCATGCTGAGTCCAAGAACCCTTGATCTAGACATTTAATGGATGGCAAGGAAGACAAGCAGGAATATATAAAAAGATGCTATTAGTGCCCTGAGGTTGTCTGAGGAAAAAGGGCTTTTCAGTGTGAGAAATTAATTTGAAAATGTTGGCTTTTTGTCCAGATATTTTATGAGGAACCTTATGGCAAAGTACAGAAAGAATAGGAAACATAAAAATAAAAGTAGGGAAGGAAGGTACAATATTTTAGAGGCTCTTTTTTCACATTCTTGCACAGTGGAGCAGTCTGCCTTTTGTAAAGGAGATCAAAGCTGTAGGAGAAGCAAAATCTAATGAAAAGCATCTGGGTCTAGTGATAAAAGGAGGAAGTGTCTGCAAGGGGATGACAAGTGTGTAGTTGTTCCTCCTGTCAGATCTAACATGAAATTGGAGAAACAAAACACAACCTGCATCAACCCAGCTCTTCCCATCAGGAGTGGTGGGCTGAGGCACTGGAAGGATACACACACACAGAGATTGTTAAACTCAGGGGAACAGAAAAGCTGCTGTGCTACAACTGAAAGGAAATGGCAGAAATTGTCAACATGTGCACTGCTTAAGAACGAACATGATCAAGTTGTTGGCTGAAAACTAATTGAAATTCAGTCAGAAAATGGTGGAAGGCAAAAGCTTTTTCATTTTTGTCTGTCTTGAAACATAAGGTTTGGATTAACTTTCTCAATTTCTTTGTGTGGTCGAGACCAAAACTTGATGAGAAGGGTGGAGAGAAGCCTCCAGCTCTTGCAGTGGCCCAGATGCATTCTACATTCCATCTTTGCCATTCCACATTCCATATTTCCCATTCCACATTCCATATTTCCTAGTACATATTCTGTATTTCCTATTCCTTGTTTCCTATTCCACATTCCATTTTCTATATTCCATATTCCACAGTTCATATTTCCTATTCCATATTTTCCATTCCACATTCCATATTCCATAGTCCATATTTCCCATTCCATATTCCATATTCCACAGTTCACATTGCTGGGTGCATTCTTTAAGGGAACGTGACTGTGTTTGTGCATAGATTTTTACTGGAAAAATTGAAGAGGTCCAGGGAGCTCTGAAATACAGTCCTTTTGTGGTCCTTCTGTCTGAAAACACTTCTCTGGCTGCTGCTGACTCTCCTGGGGTCATCCTCTGAGGGAAGAAGGGGAGCTGGAGAGCAGGGTGACCCCCATGTACAGCTGCTGTTGTCATTTAGTTGCTCTTTTAAATTGAAAATTTTTTAAATTGAAAAATTTGAGAGACATTTTCTTACACACTCACAGGGTCTTCCTTTCTTCCTTTCTTCCTTTCTTCCTTTCCTTTCTTCATTTCTTCCTGTCTTTCTTTTTCCTTTCTTCCTTTTTTCCTTCATTGCCTTTTTTTTTTTCTCTTTTAGAAGAAGACATTTCATAACAATGTAAGTACAGAGAGAGGGATATTACAAACCCACTGTGGCTGGATTAAGCAACTGAGCACTTGGCCGGAATGCCTGGAAAATTAAGAAACAAATAGTCTGTGTAAGAAAATAGAAAAATCTTTTCTTGCCCCAGAAAAAGTTCCCCTAATCTTAAGTTGCAATGCTCTTATCTCCATCACTGCCTGTAACTCATTTGTGTTATGTAACTGCTCCATTTTGCTGACCATTTAAAAATCCAGAGGAAATTGCTCAGCTCCATCCCTGTTTTGTTGCACACTTACTCTTCTTTACTACCTCAGTTCCAGTATAATCTCTGCATAACACCTTTTGGCTTCAGATGTATTTCCCCTTCTCTCTTTTATATATTTCCCATTGTTTTGGTTGATGCTCTTTTTTTGTTCTCTGGATCATGAAGGAGATAAGCTGTTCCTAAGAAGCTGTTTTGGGCCACGAGCTGAGACATCTGGGTCTAACAAAAGAGATCAAAAACCCCAAAAATGGGATGGGATAATGAACCATCCCCAAGACAGTCCTGCAGGTTAAAAGCAGCCTTTGGAGATAGCTGGAAAGGCACAATTTGCTCTACTGGCAATGGAAAGCTATTTTCATCTAACATTCTTTTCTGTTGGTTTGGAGGTGTTTGTCTGGCTTTTCACTGGGTTTTTGTTGTGGTGTTTCTGTTTTGTTTTGTTTAGTTTTCTGGTTTTGTTGTGTGGGAAATTTTTGTTTGGTTTTTTTTGTTTGTTTGGTTGGTTTTTTTTTTTTTTTTTTTTTGGTTTTTTGGCCTTTTTTGTTTTTTAAGTAGCAATATAGCCTGTTCTGGTAAGGAGCTTTGCTACTAAATTGTCCCACCAGCCTCCTACTTTTCCAAATTTTCTCCAGTACATTTGGGGTTTTCCTATCTGCTTCCACTCCCTCCTTTCACCTTTCTTCCCCCAATTCCAATATGATTAAATGGTTGATAACTAGAAGTCCTCCTCAGAATGAGAAAAAAATAAATCATAAAATTGAAATGTATACTAATAACTCTGACCTGGACTCTTTCTCTCTTAGGGAGTTTGAATTAGGTTGATGTAATTTATTAACACAAACCAGAGAACTGCAGGTGGATCTAAGTCAGGAGCTGAGGTTATTGATGACACAACCAGGTCCCTTGGTCTGCAGGTGTGAGGGGAGTGGATGAGGCTTGGAAGGAAAAGCAAAGTGCTCAGCAGTCACATTTGACCAGGTAAGTGGTGTGAAGCTGTGAAACATTCATGTTGAAGAAGATCTTTAGTTCACAATCACAGGTGCCACTTGAAATCCATTGCACTTCTTCCCACACATTGTATAGAACTGGAAAAACAAACTAGATGTTATAAACAAACACAGCACTGTTTTTGTGAACACAGAGCAGTCTCAAGCTCTTGGTTCACTTTCCTCTCTAACCCTGACCAAGGTTTCCTGTGATATGCCCATTTTCATCAGGAGGTATCAGGTGCTTGTAGATGATGGCAGTAACTATTGTAAAACCATCAGTTCTAACATCACTCCAATAGAGCTGCTTCTTTTTGCAAGCAGTGGAATTTATATGATTGATTTTGACCTTTTCTCCCCTCTGGAAACCTGTGCTCTTGACATGCTGAGGTCTTTGCTCTGCTGTAGCACTGTTTAATACAGGTTTAGCTATCATTAAATGAGTATGAAATAGGACTCCCATGAAAGGGAGACATGCTCACTGCTCAGAATGTCACTGTCTTGCACGTGCTTGTTTAAATTCTCACATGTGAGAGACTAGAAGGTCTTTGAGATCAATAAAGGCATGCAGAAAAAGAAAAAAATAGAAATATATTTGCAGGAAAAAAGATTTGTGTTTTTCAAGAAAAGCCTTGAGGATTTTCCATCAAGTTATCAGACAACAGTCTTATAAAAACAAAATATCTTTCAAAAAGTTACAGCGAATCAATAAGAGATTTTTTAACACCATTGTGTCCATGTGAATTTTATCTCAAAACAGCTGCTTTTTTTTAAGGCTGGAACCCACAAGAATACATTTTCCTGGGTTTATATTTTTTCCTGAATCATGTCTTAGAGCAGTCCAGCTCCTTGGCTGTGAAGGGACCCTGTGTGGGCTGGTGTGATGAGCTGAGCCACTGCTGTGCTCTCTCCAGGCTCTGCAATGAGGGGCTGCAGCTCCTCAGGTGAGGTCCCTCCCCTGCAGCCCCTTGGGGTGGCACCCAGGGCTTTGGGAGGTGTTGGGGAAGATGAAACAGGAAAGCCTTATAAATATGATTGTCTGGCAAAAGATTTTGAGAATGTGGAAACTATAAGTGAGATTGAAATGAAAGCAAGCTTTGAGATACCTCAGTTACTGAACAACTGGAAAACAATGGCATGGCCAGCTGAAGGTAATCCCCTTTTGATGGAACAACACCCTCTGCTTGCAGACAGGCCCAAGGGTCAGAGCAGACCCTACAGCTTGGCAGAAGGGGCCCAAAGAGGAGTTTTTAGGGTTTAAAATGTAACACAGTATGGTAATGTAGTGATTCTTATAGGCTGTATGTAAATGATATAGGATTTGTATCTTGTACTAGATTGGTTAGTGAGAATCAGAATATTCAACAGAGAAGAAGATTTGTGGTATTGTAATGGGAACCTTGCTCTCTCATCCTCTTTTATCTCTTATGCTTTTGCTCTCTTGCCCTTTTGTGCTCTTATCCCCTCATCCTCTTTACCTTTGTCTTTCTCTCTGGGGCCTGCTCTGAGCTGTGGTTGCAGCTCCCAGCAGGGCCCTGCACCCAGGCCCTTTGCAATAAACCCCAAATCCCAGCAGGGCCCTGCACCCAGGCCCTTTGCAATAAACCCCAAATCCCAGCAGGGCCCTGCACCCAGGCCCTTTGCAATAAACCCCAAATCCCAGCAGGGCCCTGCACCCAGGCCCTTTGCAATAAACCCCAAATCCCAGCAGGGCCCTGCACCCAGGCCCTTTGCAATAAACCCCAAATCCCAGCAGGGCCCTGCACCCAGGCCCTGTGCAATGAACCCCAAATCCCAGCAGGGCCCTGCACCCAGGCCCTTTGCAATAAACCCCAAGTTCTCAGCCCTGGCCTCAGAGATCTCTCGTCTCTGTCCGTCCCCACCATCCTACTCCTGACACTCCTACAGGGAGGAGGCTCTGGAGAGGTTTTGTGGTTGGAATTCTGTATCCAGAGGCAGGCAGAGCTCCTGTTGGATTGGGGCTCACTCCAGCACCTTTGAGTGGCTTCTATCCATGCTTAGAATGTTTAACAGCTTAAAAATCATTGTTACAAATAAAAGAAAGCTGCTCTTGAAGCAGTACATAGGCTTTGACCCTTTCTTTGACTGCAGTTATTTTAGCTTTCATCCAATTCTACTGGAACTGCCACTTCAATCTTTGGCTTCTGATTTAATAGACCCCTGTCAAAGCCAGCATAAAACTGATTTAAAATAACCATAGAAACAGACAGAGTGTATTGTCTTTATCTTTTAGACTGATGTTTTGTTTCTCTTAGATCTTTGTTAAAATTCTGCAGAGGGACTTGATATGCTGCATTTAAATGCAAGAAAATCTAATATTGAGGAGGAAAAAGCCAAGCCCAACTTGCTGTGTGCTGAAGGTCTCTTTTATGCATTACAGTTTAGCTAAAACCCATTGAAGGAGAAACTTCAGCAGCTTGCCAGGGCTGTCTCCATCAGCTGTGGCTGCTGTTAGGGCCTGCTGTAAATATTCTGCTGGTTTACAGCTGCCAGCTGATGGACTTGGCACCACCCATGTGAAATGTTTAGATAAAAAAATAAATATTTCCCTTCTCTCCCTTCAGAGGTAATCCTGGCAATAAATAGCAAGAAGGAGAAACCATCAAATTAGTGGTGAGGACTCATTCGTAAATGCTGTTATCTCATTCATTTCATTCATAAAGCTGCACCAGCCAGGTGTTTGGAAACCAAGCAGGTTTCACCTTTTAACAGCAAATCTACTAAACTGCAGTGGGTCTGTCTTTATTTAGACACAACTCTATTTACATTTACTGAAGGAAAGGGGCACTTTTAGCAGATGGTCTGGGCTCTCCAGTTCTACTCAGAATTTTATTTGTAAGTAATGCAATATTTGTAATATCATTCATGTATTTCTATTTTTTTTTTAATGAACTGTTTTATAAAGAAGCTTCTGAAACTGAGGAGTGACATTTCTGAATCTCATCTGTGGAATATTTTACAACTTGAGACTAAAGTAGATATTTTTTTCATCTTATTATAAACCATATTTTTACCATCTTTTATGGTTTAGACTCATGACCTCTCCTTCCAAACGTTTCACAGATCATGTACTTGTTATATTGGACCTGTGCTATAGAAATAAAAGCATTAATGGTTTCTTGTAGCTCCACATTTCTCCTCACAGAGGAAAGCAAGGCACAATTCTTCCCAAGAATATTTCTGGGTTTCACATTCTCTGAACCTCAGAGAAAGAAAACACAATTCTTATCATTTGCTGTGTTTTTCTGCCAAAGCAGAATGCAATATGGAGATGGTTTACCCACAGTGATGGGGTTTTGGTTCCTTGGCCTGTCAGGGCCAGGTGTGTGTGTGTGTGTGTGTGTGTGAGGACTGTGGGGTGACAGTCATGAGATTCAGAATGTTGTGTGCAGGGTTGAGTCCTTGGCAGATTCAGTTAAGATGTATAGAATAATATAGTATAATAAAGTAATGAATTAGCCTTCTGAAATCAATGGAGTCCTCCTCATCATTCCTCCTTCATCGGGCCCTCACAACGCAGTGATGGTTTCCCTTTAGAGGTTACCTCACTTAAAACACAATTGGGGTGTAGCCACGATATTTTATGAAAAATCCTTTCCTTAGGATTTTTCCTCCTGAGAAGCTGGGAGGCCTCAGGAACAAAATGTAAACAATGTTTATCTGCTGCTGTGGAATGCAACAGGTGCATCTGGGATTGGTCTGGTGTGGTTGTTTCTAATTAATGGCCAATCACAGTCAGCTGCTCAGACTCTCTGTCCGAGGCACAAGCTTTTGTTATCATTCCTTCTTTTTCTATTCTTAGCCAGCCTTCTGATGAAATCCTTTCTTCTATTCTTTTAGTATAGTTTTAATATAATATATATCATAAAATAATAAATCCAGCCTTCTGAAACATGGAGTCAGATCCTCGTCTCTTCCCTCATCCTCAGACCCCTGTGAACACGGTCACATTGGGGGAACATGGTACCTGTGCTGATGAAGCAGGATGGAAAATTTTGTCTTAATCACTGTTTCCACTTTATTGTCATTAATTCTGAAGCATTTTTTATCTGCATGAGCAGTTTAGCATTATGTTACTGTGTTCTCCAAATCCCCCAAGTTCAGTGGCCAAAGGGTTGGAGCCCTTCAGGCCAGTGAGAACAGCCCATGCCCTGAGCCAGATCCTGGGGGAGCACTCAGGTTTGAGCCCCAGCACTGGTTCCAGAGGTGTCCCCTGGGCTTCTCACCACCCCAGCCGTGCCTGTGCTGTGCCAGTGTGGATCCAGAAAGTGTCACCTCTGTCCAGATTTGCCTCTCAGCCTGTCCTTAACAACCTCTTGCTCATATTGGCACCTTAAGGAGCTACTCCAAGAAGCAAAAGTTCTTCAGTCTCAACAGTGAGGAATACAGTTTGATTTTTCTTTTTAAATTTCATTTTTTTCCCATGTCATCCTCCAGGCTGTTGGCTCTCAGCCTAGGAGTTCTGTGATTTTTATGGGAGGTCTAGGTGCCCAACTGCTCTAAGTGTTATCTCCTTGGCTTGAAAAAAAGCTCAGCAGCATTCTGGCTTCAAGCATGGCAGTAATTTGAGGGACAGGAAGCCAGACTGAAGTGGTGATATTTTTATGTGAAACAGAGATGCCTCAGTGCTCCAAGAGTAGATTTCAGTGGTGACTGTCTACCCAAAGAAATCCATGGCTGAGAAGAGGCAGATTCCCAGCACATATCAATTACCCCAGCCTTGTTCACTTGAGTGGAGCTGCCAGTTTAGTGCAGGATTTGCTGCAGGAACCTGGCACAGAAATAGGGAATATCAGCAAGGACATCAATCACTGGTTGCACAGCAGTTTGCTTGGCATGTGGCTGCTTGCTACAAATTGCCCTCAAAAGCTTTACATCTTCTTGGAGCACGGAACTATTTAGCATGTTAGACTTCCTGCAATTTGGGGACCTGATAGAATTCCCTTTGTGGGCAATGGTCTGGCTGGCAATGCTTTAAGATACATAGACATGTATATAAAATAAGGTGTCAAGGAGCAAACAAGGTGAAATTGGGTTCTAGTGTGAAAATGTCACGTTTTCAGCATTCTCTGCAGCCACAGAAAAGCCAAGAAGCCATGTGGGGCTGAAAGCTTCTTCAAGGAAGAGACAAAGAGGGAGAGAGATGAATTTCTCCTGTCTCAAGATTTCTGCTCTATCAGCAGTGCCCATCAGATGTCATATCAAAAAGGCTTTTCTTATTGAACATAAGACTCTGGTTAATATTTCAAAACTTTCAATTTCACATCCTCTGTAGCTGTCCAAGTCTCCTTACCTGTTGCTCGTTTGTGCTTTTGACTTCAAAAAGTTGCCAGATTGGAAATTTCAGACTGAGCCTCTCATTAGCTGTGGGTGTCATGAACTCAGAGAAAGATAATGAGCAAAACAAACACCAGTTCTCAGTCTTCTTTTCTCTGAGAAAGTTCAGGTCTGGCTGTGAGTTTGGGTAATTATTCTTGCTCTTTGGACAACTTGTTCTTACATTTATTAACAGTATTGTGCCTCAGAGTATCACATTTTCTTCCCTGGCAGCATCTCCTCCATTTTGCATTATTTACCTGAGGACACATTTCCAGTTTCCCTTTCTCATCAGGCATCAGTAGGATGTTCCATTCAACAGGAGTTGATGGACTAGGAGGAGTAGGAGTTTCCATTCAACTCCACCAGAAAAGACCCCTGGGAAGGTCTGATCTCAATCCCTTTTCTTTTCAGAGTTTGTCATAGTTGGTCATCCAGTGAGAGTCAGAGTTCAGGGATGAAAAAAGGACCGTATCCAATTTTTGTGTTTAGACACTGGAAACTCCAACACTCCAATCATATAATGTTCACAAGGCTGTTTGTATCGATTTTCAGTATCTTGAAATATTGAAAACAGTTTCATTAGCTTTTTTTTTATTAGGAAAACTAACAAAATCAGAAGAAAACCAAATGTTGTCTGGTTTGATATTTTTTGTTTGTATTTTTGTTTTGGGTTTTTTTAATAAAGAAACCAAATTCCTCTATTTACAGTCTTTGACAAAACTGATATAAACGAGCAAACTGGGTATTTTTTTTTGAGCTTTAACTGCAACTTTGGGGGAAGTAAGGTTTCCAGAGCAGGAATCTGACAGAATCATAAAAATAAATGTCAAAGAGTTGTGACATGCAGAGGCTCTTCCAACAAACTGGAAAACTCATTAAGTCAGACATGTACTCAGGTGACTCCACTGAATCCAAGCCTCTTGTTTGTTCCTTTTGGAATCTCGAAATCTTCGGATAAGGAAGTTTTGGAGGACACTTTTCTGTTCTGCTTCATCTCACCCAAAGCAGTGACATTGATGCCCACTGGTTTCTCCCACCTTCTAAGCCCAGCCCTCACTTGGCTCCTGCTGCTTCCCAACCTTCCTGGGTGTTTCTGTGCTCTCCCTCCTCCAGACCATGCTCAGATCCCAAACTGCTGATTGCCCTCAATGCTCTCAGATCCCAAACTGCTGATTTCCTTCAATGCTCTCAGATCCCAAACTGCTGATTGCTCTCAATGCTCTCAGATCCCAAACTGCTGATTGCCCTCAATGCTCTCAGGTCCCAAACTGCTGATTTCCCTCAGTGCTCTCAGATCCCAAAATGCTGATTGCCCTCAATGCTCTCAGATCCCAAACTGCTGATTGCCCTCAATGCTCTCAGATCCCAAACTGCTGATTGCCCTCAATGCTCTCAGATCCCAAACTGCTGATTTCCTTGAATGCTCCAGACCATGCTCTCAGATCCCAAACTGCTGATTTCCCTCAGTGCTCCAGACAATGTTCTCAGGTCCCAAACTGCTGATTTCCTTCACTTCCAAGTTCAGAGTGGCCCCATTTTGTGCCATGAACCACAGCTTCAGGAGATGTCAGGAGAACATGAATGCAGCCACCCCGAAGAAAGGACAAAAGGGAATTTAGGGAGACAGCTGAAAATAGCCATGGCCATATGGATTTCATTCGGTGTGTGTGATGTGCTAATGCCATCTCTTTTTTGGTAGCAATTATATGCTGTTTCCAAGTCATCTAATTCTTGTTTTGCATTTAGCATTTCTCCAAAGCCATTTTGGAGAAACAAACTCTGAGTATCATTACTGCACAAATTGGTAAACTGGGTGTAAACATTTTATAAGCAACATGTTCGGTCTTATTTTTTTATGGTGGGATTTGTCGGGGCTTTGGTTTTTTGCTTTATTTTTTTAAGTGAACACATTATTTCACAGCTGCTGGCTTGCTGGGTCACAAGTTAATAGCATCTCTGCCTGGCACTGAGTTGGAGTTATTACTGACTCTCATAATGAGTTAGGCCACTGTGGATTTTTTCATTTCTAGCAGTTGTTGTTATAAATGATGTATCATCGTTGTATTTCTCTGATCTTATAACATAAAGCTTATTTGATATATCCTGAATCTGTCTGGTTTCTGATGGAATATCATCTAGAAGTAATTAGAAATATAGCAATGAACATCATATTTAAGGAATGGAATCTTTAGGATTGTGCCCACTGTTTAGGATGACAGCTATATTCTTCAACTGGCTCGGTGTTTCAATTTCCTGGATTCATAGGAAAAAATGGAAAATTTTGTCCTCTCTGTTTGTATTAATGTTTTAAAAGAAGCTTCAGGGATATGGCCTGAGTGATCTATTGCCGCTTCGAGCTAAAACAACAAGAAGAGAAACTTGAAGAAGCTTGCTGGGATTTCAGCTGTGACTTTCTTGGGTGCTGTCACAAGAGGGGAGATAACACAATCCGTGTATCTGCAAGTCCTGGGGAAAACTATCTTGTGTAAAGTTCCCATCTCCAGCAAGCATTCAAGGTGTAGAACAGATGCTCATGGAACATGGTAGGTAAAGTGTTAGAACGTTTATTAGCACCCTTGTAAAGTCAGGACAGCTGTTGAGAGACCCAGTCTTGCTTTCTGCAGAAGCCATTACCACAGCTTTTAGCTCCCTGCTGCTGCTTCTGCATCTCTCAGAGCTGTCTCTGGTTTGCTCTGTGGTGTGTTCTATAAATCATGCTTTGGCAGGAAACACTGGAGGGTGCTTTCTTTAGAGGTAATAACCCTTGGCATTGATGGGGCACATCAGGGAATCACACAGAACTTTGCTGAGCTTCATAACAACCCTCTGGAGCAAGCAAGCATCATCACTCCCATTTTTTCAAATACTAATTTTGACCTTTCACTGTACCTTATGGGATGTTCTGCTTAGCCTTCACATTCACATCTTAAACTTGTGACTGAGTGGAATCCTCGTGTGTTTCACATGGTAAAACCCTCATGTGATGCTTCAGGTTTATGCTGCTCCCCAGTGAGTCACAGGCAGCCTGAGATTGGCTGCCTGGAGTTGCCTCTGAGGGATCTTTCCTGAGTGAGGCTGGTGGCAGGATTCCTTCTCTTCTCTGCTGCTCCCTGGGCAGCTGTCAGACATCTCTGCTTAGCTCCATATCATTGTCCCCATCCTGTGGAGGTGAGTTCTGCAGCCCAGAGGGCCCACTGGAGGCTGGTGAAGCAGCTGAAGCAGGGCTTCACTGTTGTCATTATAGCACAAAGGTTCATCGTCATTACATTGCAAAGGTTCCATATTGCCAGAGTTTCACACCTCCTTGATGTTTCTTGTAGGCATCTCCTCTGGGCACTGCCTCTTCCTGGTCCTCACAGCAGCCAACTGACTCCAATCCCCCTCAACCAACCAATCCACTCTTTTATAACACTCTTCTACAGCTGTTGCCTGTTAAAATCAGGCCAGCTCCTAATCTTTAATAATTAACCCAGCTGCAACTCTTTAGGAGGATAAGATTACATTCTATACCACCTTCATTTACCCACACTGTGTCCCCCTACACTTCACAGCTGGATGAACCTGACTGGGTCTGGACCAAGGCTCACAAGACACAGAGCTGGTGCATCTCTCTGTGCTTCTAGGGAGAAATGCTGGATGTGGGGTTTTGAGGTCACAGAAACCTGGAACACTCAGCTTCACATTTGTCTCTCCAGGTAGCAGAGAAGTGGGAAACAGGAGCTCTAAGGGAAAAATGTCCCATTGCTCCTCGTTCAGCAACATCAGATGGGTAAATGTGATGAGGAGCAACCCAGTTTTAGTTTTGTGTCAGTTCAGGAAGCTGGACAAATGAAAGTGGGGAAGGATTTGGACAGCTAAACCTGACCTGAGATCACAATCACAGGTTTCTTTACAGGGAAATAAGTGGAGGGAAAAACACACAAGAACCCACTACAAAACCCGACATCTGGTCTTTTTTCCTGAGCCTTACCTGGAGATGAGGTGGATATGTGAACAATCTTTAACCATAAAGGGCAATTCATGATGTCATGAACAGGGAAAATCAGCTGTACTCCGTCACTGTCCCGGGGACTCAACAAGTCTTGAGTCGTATCTGGGAGGGAAAACAACCGGGGATGTAAAGCCCTGGCCTTCCAGAAGAGATGGGAGTACACTTGAGGATGCACCACTGGAGAATATCAAGGAATAAATGACCAAAACTATACAAGAGACAAAACAAGCCAAGGTAAGAAACTGCCCTTGTTTCACTCAAGTGCCTTGTGAAAATGTGCATTAGTTGAACTGCTGGCTAGAGAGATTAAAGGGTCTGGATTAAACTGTGCCAGAGCCCGGGCTCACATTAAATGGCACAACTCTGTTAACTTTACTGGACCCTCAGAGATTTGCAGCAGGTTGGGATTTGACTTCTTGCCAAGTTATTACTTTGGAAAACTCCCATTGACATCTGTCAGGTTAAGGACAACTGTATTCTCTATCTGTGGACAT
Source organism: Melospiza georgiana (assembly GCF_028018845.1). Taxonomy (NCBI): domain Eukaryota; kingdom Metazoa; phylum Chordata; class Aves; order Passeriformes; family Passerellidae; genus Melospiza; species Melospiza georgiana. The sequence continues at coordinate 22,409,438 of NC_080439.1, read as the reverse complement.
TGTAGACTCAGGATTGAAGAGCATAATCTTGGCTTTAAACAGTGACACAAGCATTACATGAAATTTTTTCAAAATTTCTTTAACTGAGCTGGAATGTTCCATATTTTAGTATTTCTGAAGGAAAATACAAAAAACTATAGGTATCACAGAGAAGCAATTTGAACTCAATGTTCTTTTTGCTCAGCTTTGCCTTCTTTTTTCCTGCTCATTGTATTTCACAATATTATGTGCCAACTAGTTTAATATGAAGTGTTTGTGGAAGACAAATATAGTGTGCATATAGTCATTATGGCTGAAACATGTGCTTTTAGTACGGAAGAGAAAAGATGTTGCCTTAATTCGATAGTTATTCAAAATAAATGGAAAGGCTTCTAACACAGAGAATGGTCTGGGCTGTTGAAAAAAGATCTAAGGGTAATTTTTGTTTCACTACTAAAAAGAGTTCATGATAATGAGGCTGACATTTGCCAGTTGTTCTTCTCTATTTTTTACTCAGAAGGAATCCTAACTAGCCTTATGGCTGTAGTTATGGATAAGGTCATTTCTGCCTCATTCTTTTTTTGCTCCTTTGCTTCACGGTGGATTTGAAATGGAGTTTGGTTTGTTTTAACAGTTGCTACTCACTGCTTCCAAAAGTGACTGACTTCTTAAAACACAAAGGGCTTTCATTCCATTTCAAATGGAGGGGAGGTGTTTTTGTGAGCATGGGGCAGGAGGGTGAGCAACTAAACCTCACTGTGTGGGGCAAATTTTGTTTATACACAGGGTGAATCCCACACTCTGTGTGAATAATGGAGTACAACTGGCTGTGTGCCTGTAACATGATGCAAGTGGAACATGGGTACTGGAGTTTGCAGGGAGAGCACAGCATTTTCCTGCTTTTGGCCCAAAATATTTCTGATTCCACTTTTTGGAGGGTACTGGCAGTTCCCCCTATCCTTCCAAAGGCTGGCAAATTCTAGCAGATGTGCACTTTTTCTTTATTTGCCAGCTGATGTTTCAGAATGGACATAAAAGACTGAAGTCCTTACTGTGGTACTCCTCAGTTAAACATTCCCCTTGTTCCACCACTTTCCAAATAGGCACTCTCACTAAACAACTGAGATTTGGTAATTGGTTGCATGTGAATAAATTATGATCAGGTCTGTTTAATTATGAATGGGGATGTGTATGTAAGAGAGCAGAAGACATCTAAAGGAAATATGATATACACAAGGGATAGGAAATAAAAGAAACAGTCCTTGGTGCTAAAAGCCATAAACTGTCAGGCATTCCAGTGATTTGTCACCTCTGCATTAACCACTGACTCAAGCTATTAATGATAAAAGCAGGTAATTACAGTGCCATCCTCTAACAAAGAAGCTGTTATAGCTGGGTAAATAACAGGCCCTATAAAATTGTCTTAAATTTGTGTTTGCACAGTACACAGCATTCAGTAAGCTCCTGTTAGCTCTGGAGACGTTTGGGAAAGGGAACTTATTCTTTTGTGTGTTTTCTGTTGTAATATCAGGAGAAGAAACAAAAGGTAAAAATGCCCCCAGATTGTATGACAGGTTTTAAAGTGCCTGCTGCAGAGGGATAAAGGCAAAATGGCCTTCTCAAAGCCAAAGGCATGTCTGTGGGATTGCCACAGAGCTTGCAATGGTTGAGCTGTGTTTTCTTCCACTGAAGTGAGGCATGGCAGTGCATTTTTACAGTCACGCTGGTGTTCTCTGCACTTCATTCCTTATTCCTTTCCTGGCAGCAGCAAAGTCCTGACAGCTGTGTGACATAGGAGTGGGGAGTGAGCGGTGAGAGCATCCTGCTGGAGCTGTTCTGGGGGCCACAGCCACCTGAGACTGTTGTCTTATACATTACAACAGTTCTATTATCATTATAGTGCAAGGATTCCCTACTGCCAGAGTTTTGTACTGCCTCAATGTTTCTCATGGTCAGCTCCTCTAAGCACTGACCATTCCTGGTCCTTGCAGCAGCCATCGGACTCCAGTTCCCACCAATCCACTCTTTTATAACACGCTTCTTACTGGCTACAGGTGTGGCCTGTTAACATCAGGCCTGCTCCTAATTGTTAGCAATAGGGTCCAGCTGCAACTCGTTGGGGGATAAGATTACATTCTGTACCACCTTCATTTACCCACACTGTGTCCCCCTACAGGGAGTGAGCAGTGAGAGCATCCTGCTGGAGCTGTTCTAGGGCCCACAGCCACCTGGGACAGGTTATTAGAGACAGCAAACACCAGCCTAACGTGGGCAAACAGTCATCCTTGCCACAGGAGCTGTCCACTTAGAGATACCTGACTCCTCCTGCCAGAAGGGGTGGTGGGTGCAGCTGTGCTGCCCCTCACACTTGGGCTCTGCTGGAGCAGCACAGGGAGTGTTGAATGGCTAGAACAAAGCAAATCACAGCAGGACAGGCTGAGGCACAGCCCCAGGAGTGCTCCATCCCTGGCTCAGGAGGTGCAGCCCCACGTGTGCTCCATTGTGGTGGTGTTCACAGGGGTCTCAGGTTGAGGGAAGAGATGAGGATCTGACTCCATGTTTCAGGAGGCTTGATTTATTATTTTATGATTTACATTATATTAAAACTACACTAAAAGAATAGAAGAAAGGATTTCATCAGAAGGCTAGCTAAGAATAGAAAAAGAAGGAATGATAAGAAAGGTTTGTGTCTTGGACAGAGAGTCTGAGCCAGCTGACTGTGATTGGCCATTAATTAGAAACAACCACATGAGACCAATCCCAGATGCACCTGTTGCATTCCACAGCAGCAGATAACCATTGTTTACATTTTGTTCCTGAGGCCTCCCAGCTTCTCAGGAGGAAAAATCCTAAGGAAAGGATTTTCCATAAAAGATGTCTGCGACACTCATCCCTGGCTCAGGAGGAGCAGCTCCCTCTTGGCAGCAGTGAGCAGCGGGAGGTGACAGTGCCCATGCTCAGCCAGCCTCCCAGCCAATAGGGGACACCTCTTCCAGGAAAGACATTTCCCCTAATAACTACAGACAGGAAAAAGATGATGAAAATAGACTGATTTTCTGATTCCAATTAGTGCTTCACACTTAGAATATTGTGAGCGTAAAACATCTTGCAGAATAAAAAATTGTCAGGACAACAGTAGTCATCAGTTCAAGTAATAAAAAAGCCCTTAGGTATTAAAAAAATGATCTAGAAATAGACTTATTTAATGGGGCTTTTTTTCCTAGAGAAAGTTTAGCATTTCCTGCTGTACTAATGTTTATGTGAGATAAATATAAAGTACATCAGTTGAACAGCATTAGTTGCCACTGAGAGCCTCCATCTCCTTCAGCTGAATCTGCTTACCACGAGCAAAGCAACTGAGTGATGCACCTGCTTAGATGCCAATTCAATTTAGGGAAAGGTTAGAAATGAAATTGCTCTTGGCCTTGATCAGTGTTGAAAATATTGATCAAACTGCTTATCTATCAAAAATGAAAGGCTTGTGAGTGTTCTTTGAAGATAGAGCATTGGTAAGGATCTGAGGGGATGATTCTAATCAGTTGTTTTTAAGGGATTTTTTTTTGTATGGAGACCAGTGTTTGCTAGAGAAGGTGAAGGCTTTACTAAAAAAAAAAATGTATTTTAAAATTTTTTTCTTGTGTATACACACATGTCTACGCACTCGTCTCTATGTTAGTTGGCAGAGCCCATTCAAGGTGTAAATTATGTCCAAAGGGTGACAAGGACAGTTCTGGAAGCTCAGTGCCTCCCCTGGCACCTTTTGCTGCCCAGCTGCAGTACCTGCCTCTGTGGCCACCTCCTTCTGACAAACACTGCACATGGCTCACCAAAATAAATGCCCCAAATGTTCTTATTTGAACAGCTCCTTCCAGATTCTCTCCCCATGACTGAACTTCTGGTCTCTGACCTCCTTTGCTCCTTATGCTGTGGCTCCTTGTCCCAGTTTTCCTGCCTTCCTCTCTCCCTCCTGCTGATCCCACTGTGTATCTGTGGTTTGGCCGAGCTGATTGCATTTCCTCTTTTTTTATTCTTGTTGGCCTTTATTGCAATAAGCACAACACTGATTGTTTCTTTGTTGACATATGTGAGATGAGATATGACAATACATTATTTCACTGAAAATTTCCCTCAAAGGATTATCCCTCCAGGGTGAAATGATTGTTTCCTCTGTTTCAGATTAACCATGCTAGCAAGGAAATATTTCATGCTTCATTACTACCATTAATCTTTCAAGGTGCCCCTCTGAATGAAAATCCATTGTTTTCTTTAACAGAGAGGGACAGCAGTACAAGTTATCCTGTGTAATTACACTTCTAACAGATGTATCTGTCAGGTTGCTCAGTGTTTGGTAACATAACATCACTGAATATTACATTGCAATGCTAAACACACTCTCACCTAGGTATGTGGACCTACAGTTTTTCTCTTAACTCTAATAAAATGTGATGGTTCTTGTGATGGCGTTCACAGGGGTCCAAGGATGAGGATCTGACTCCATGTTTCAGAAGGCTGATTTATTATTTTATGATATATATTATATTAAAACTACACTAAAAGAATAGAAGAAAGGATTTCATCAGAAGGCTGGCTAAGAATAGAAAAAGAAAGAATGATAACAAAGGCTTGTGGCTGAGACTCTCTGTCCAAGCCAGCTGACTGTGATTGTCCATTAATTAGAAACAACCACACGAGACCAATCCCAGATGCACCTGTTGCATTCCACAGTAGCAGATAACCATTGTTTACATTTTGTTCCTGAGGCCTCCCAGCTTCTCGGGAGGAAAAATCCTAAGGAAAGGATTTTTCATAAAAGATGTCTGTGACAGGTGCTTTGTCTGCTGGAGTGCATGGGAAGTGTATTCACCTTGCAGACAGAGGGGGACTCACCTTTGATGCTGTGGCAAGAGCACCTGAGGTAATGGAATGAGTCTGGAGAGCAGGAGAGAGAGGTGAAGTTCAGAACCCTTTGGACTTGGGAGCAAAATTCCCAATTTCTGTGGAGATAGGATCAGGATCAGCCAATGTTCCCTCTGGGTTTGCTCTCTGGTTGGAGTCAGGGTGGCTGCAGCTCCACCTGAGGCAGTCTTCCTGCATCCTGTCCCTTCGGCACTCAGTGCCTCTGCAAGGCAGCACTGCACATTGTGCAGCAAAAGGAAAAATAATTTTATGCTGCTCATTCATTTCTTTAGGTACTCAAGTAGTTCTGTGAAAGCTTTGCATGAATTAATGTGTAGGATGTGCTAAAGCCATTGTGTTGCTAGCTATGATTTATGATTTCATTCTTTTCTTCTCCAGCCAGGAATACTCAGGTGTAGGAGAGCACTGCAAGACAGAGGAGCTCTGAAGGCAATGAGCCAGTGTGTTTGATTAGCTGTGTGTGCTGTCCTCTGAGGATTGCAGAGTCTTGTCAGTCCTGCTGCATCTTCCAGGCTTTTGTGTTATTTATCGCCCATAAAGCAAATCAAAGCACTCCTTTGCCACTGACACAGAAGGGAGGGCTTTGAACTAAGTGCTTTGCCTCTTACAGCTTTCCTTGTGATATGTTCTGAGATTTCTAAATGCTTATACAGGAATTGTCACTTACACTGAGGTTTTACAGTGCTTAGCAACTTTCAGACTGATCTGAGGATTGCTAAATAATAATTATATCATTCCTTTCTCTTCTGTTCTCTTTCTGTTCCTTTTGCTCCCACATGTACCCATCATGCTCCTACAGTTTCCAAGTCAAATATTAATGTGCTCACACATACTGGAATTAAGTTTGCCTGTAGTTAATTTGGTTTCATTATGTATTACCGCTTAGCTAGCAGGCACTGAGGTCTCTCTGCAGCACAACTGCCTCAGCCTCTGCTCCCAGCCAGCTCAGGATTCTTCTCCTTTTTCTTCCTATGGGTGGAGGCTGCAGACTGGGGAGCACAGAATGGATCCCTGCTCTCATGTTCCAGGTACTGATCCTGGCAGTAAAGGGAAAAAGGAGGCAAAATCTTTGAAATGCTGTGATAAACATTCTCAAAATACACAGAGCTTAAGCTCCAGACAATTTTCAGGAACTCCAAAACAGAGATGTAATTAAGACTTTTAAAAATACAGCTTTGAGAACATATTTGAAAATGTCCTTAAGGATAGGAATCCTTCTTCTTATTCAGCAAGATTTATATTTCTAAGCACATGCTTTTTCTGAGGCTGATTATTTGCAGCCTATTGGGTTTTAGTCCTTGGAATCAGAGGTTTACATATCCACAGATTTATCACGCTGCTTGAAATGACCACGATTACAAACAACCATGAAAAAATTAAACTTGAAGATTATTTTGACAAATTAGTTAGACTCCTGCTTCCTCTTCTCTGCGCACTCTGGAAAATGGATTCTGGGGCTCATGGAGAGATGAATTTTAAATTAGTGTGAATACCTGGGTTCATAAGGAACTGTGCATCAATTTTATCTCTCAGCTGGAAAGCAGAATGCAAGTTAGTAATTTTTGTCTCTGCTATAAAAAAAAAAAATTAATCCCTTTCAAGTATCTTTCTTTGTCTGTATTTAGAAAGCAGGTTACCTCTTCCAAATATTTTGAGACAGGTTAGCATTAGTCACTGTAAAGAGGGAAAAATCCCACTGATTTATTTTTATTTTTCAATGTATCCAACCGTCCTCTCCAGTAATGGTCTCACAGCACAAAGCAAAATTTGGAGATCCTTAAGAGGCTTGAATGTAAATAATGATTTCTAATAATGACTACAGGATTGTCTTTATTGGAGTTTTAGTGGGGATCAATGAGGTTAGACTGGAGAATACAAATCAAGAAGGGAAATTCAGGAGATTTACTCCTTCACTTTGTTAGGGAAGATGAGGCAGCCTGCACTGTCAGCCAACAGCCCAGCACTGGGGAAAGGGAAGATCAAACGTGCTCACGTCTCAAGACGTGGTCCCTTTCCCTTGGTGAACAGAATTCCCCTGGATTTCAGGGAGTTTTACCCCATTACCAAAGTGCATCTCTGGATCACTCTGCTCTGGGGATTGAGGGGTTTCCCCTGGGGCTATGGAGGATATTTTTCTCTTGCAGCATTACCTGAGGGGCCAAGGGTTCCATGGGGTCTGGCTCAAAGGAGGGACAGCACACACACCTGTCCCAGGGTGACGTTTTAATGCTTGTATCCCCATTCATGTGTTCTGTTTATGCTGGATATTATGTTCTGTGCCTTTGAGACTGGCTCTGAAGAGTGAAAGCTTTGATTGGGTTTTCTTATTAGCCTGGTGGGACACACGGACAGGGCAGCACATGGTGCTGCTTTTGCTTTTTTGCTTTGGCTTTTCACTTTGCTCTCGCTCTTGCTTCTGCTTCGCTTCTGCTCATTAGCTAGTTTAGCTAAACAGTCCAAATTTCTTTCTGGACTGTTTCTCTTTTCCTTTTTTTTGACCTACTCAAACCTGCTCTGGGCTGGGGCCTGGCAAACACCAAGAGTTTGCACCCTGTGGCCTAGCGGGGCCTACTCTGGGCAGCAGCTGCCCCAGCACAGGAGGGACTGAGAACAGAGCGACCACCCCCAAGAGAGACTTTCTGAATTTGTCATCTTTTTCAGAGCGGTGACAGAGTGGTGTCACCTGGTATTGTTCATTTTGTGTGCTGGGGGTGCTGGGCCTGTTAAATAAACAGGTTCTTTCCACTTCTCTCCAAGGAATCCTTCCCAACCCGGTTGTGGGGAGGGGCTGTGTGCGTTTGCTTTCTGGAGGGGCCCCTTTGGAGAATCTCTACCAAATTTGCCCTAAACCAGGACAACACCTCAGAGCTCCATGTGCCAGCAGCATTTCATTGCTGAGAAACATCCCTTTCCCCCAGGGAGCTCAGAATGCTGCTGGGGCTGATCCCTCCAGCCCAGGGAGGTTCCTGCAGCCCAGGACAGGTGAAGTCCTGGGTGGATTTGCGTCCAACCCACCCCTGCCCACCCAGGGACTGTAATGCTCCACTGCTGTGCTCACTAATTGCAAGCATTAATTGGTTTCTGAACTTGCTGATCATTTCTCCAGGGAGGTGTGGGGTTTGGCTGTGCCTGAAAGTAGGGTAGTGCTACCTTCTCTCTTCTAACAAACTGGAAATAAATTGGAAAGAGAAACCATAAAATGTTACTGCTGGAGCTGCCATTCCATGGCCCTCACACACTCAGCACCCACAGATTGTGGAGGCAGAATATGTTCTTTTGCAATCTCCAAATTTGATGGAAGCTCCAAGATGCTCCTGAACTGACCACAGAAAGCAAAGCGTTGTTTTCTTCTTTGGAAAAGTTGAGGAAAAGGCTAAGAAACAAAGTTCTTATCTTTCTCACCCAAGAAAAAATATTCAGGTCTTCCAGTGACAATTGCAGAAAACATTGCCCGTGGTTGTAACACAAAGAGCAGAATGGAAAGTCCCAGCACTGTTGCAAGACTCATGTGATCATTGTTGTTCCTGCTGGTGTGTTTTACGGCAGTATTTTAAAAAATATTTTCCACTTTAATTTATTTAAAATTAATGCTCTTAAAATAAGGTTTATGAATTCAAAGAATTAAAGTCTTCTGTTCAAGTCTAGACTTAGTCCTTACTGCATAAATTTTCAATTTTCCTTCTGAGTATTATGCAAAGGCTTCCACACCTTGCTCTTATACTGAAGTTCCTGGGAAGTATCACCTGTATGCTGTGGATTTGACAGGAATACAAATAAACTGGAAGAACTACAATTATTCCTTCTTCTCAAGGTAATTTCTAAGCAGATTAGTTCAGAAATGGAAAATGGAAAGAAAGCATTTAAATTATTTCATGTAGCTTGGTTTAGGATATTCCTTTGCAATCATTGTAGATTTGTAATACCTGTATTTTATTTCAAAGAAAGTTGACTCTGGATGATCATATTAATTAAAGCAGAGAGAATAAAAATGTGCTCATGACATCCCTGCAGCACAAAAGTCAGGTGTTACCGCATGGACAAGTAAAACAGGAAATTGAAATCTTTTGTCAAAGCCCTGAATAAAGTCACTCACTCATTAATTATCATCAGTTCAACTCTTTTAGAATGGCAGATTTGGAGAGCCCAAACCAGCACAAACATTAAACTAGTTTTTATTCCTTCTATTATTTTTACATTGTTATGCAGAGACATTGAATAACAAAACGTGGTATGTTGCATTTACCTATATTTCAAACTAATTTCAAGCTTTCTTCTTTCTCCCATTCCTTTAATTTCCTGCCGATTGCACCCATGAGCCCATGACTGCATCTCTGGGTGCCCAGGAGGTTTATCCATGTGACAAGGCTGCAGCTCTCACCAAATGCACACCTGGACCTCCAAAACACTCCCTGCAAAAGGCAAAAAATGCAGTTTTTGCTTTCTGTTCACCCCACTGCACTGAGAGCAGGATCCACCTTGAGCTGAGGTTGATGGCAGCTCACAGGGGTTTTGGTGGAAGGGATCCTGTGTGGAGAGCAGGGAATGGGCTCAGCTGAGCAAAGCGGGCACCAAAGTCCTGCCCAGCAGTGCAGGGGGGTCAGATGAGAAAAAAATAATTGACTTTTTAAAATGCATTTCAATGTCATAATCTCTCTTTGGCACTCTATGTGCTGACATAAACATCCATATTTTTGCTTCTCACCATGGGGTAGCATTTACATATATTTTTCATATATTAACTTTCTAATTCTTACTCTTCTGTGAGTTACCAGTTTATATAATTCAGTTGTTCCATAGACAGTAATTTTATAATTGGCTGTGCTGGGGCACTGGGCCCCGCTGGGGGACAGCAGAGCACAAGGAGCAAAGCCCAAGGCTGGGACCCCGTTCTGGCCCCATTCCAGTGGGAATTCCTGCTCCTGCCCCTCCAGGAGGGCACAGGGTGACAGTGGCACTGCCCAGGGAAGCAGGAGCCAGGGCTGATCCTGGTGCCAGCAGTGTCCTGCCCTCCCTGGTGTCACCTCACGTGGCTTTTGCTGCCACCGTGCATGAAAGATTCTGCCCTGCCCTGTTGGCAGGTCTGAAACTGCTGCTAGAAAATATGGCAAAACTTGTCTTTTAAAAAAATAAAAGTGAAACTGTCACCCTGATTTTTTAAGATTTTCTAAGCCTTCCGATGCTGACATTCTTGTAGTGAACTTTCTCACACACTTTCTGTAAATAACTCATTGTTTTGCATTCCTTTATGGAGGAGGAGAAAGTTGATGGGCTGTTGGTTTGACCAGTGTCATTGGAGAGGTGTCACTGTCACCCTCCAATCCACTGCCACTTTTAGAAAACTATAAATGCTAGAGTCAGAAAATAAACTTCCCTTTTTTCTTCACTTTGAGAACAGCGGTGTGTGCTTGTGTTTTATTTCATGTCCTATAGTGACATGAAACACCACCCAAGGGGAAGAGAGGAGAAGGATTGCTCGTGGCCTGGCTTGTCCATCCACCCGCCAGTGCCTAGGCAGGTTTAGACCATGGTTTTCATCAGTGGCACCTTCTAAACCACATGGATCTGACTGAAAACTGCTCCCTCCATTTTTATTTACCAAGCTTTCCTATTCCCAGATTATGCAGATAGTGGTTTGCAATGGCAACTAAGAAGTTAATCCTTTTCTTGGTAAGTCTGAAAGCTAAGAGCTGTGATTAACAAAATGACTAATGGAGTAGTTCTAGTTAATGATTTATATTTTTTTTAAGAGAAAGCAATTATTGTGGAAAGAAGTGAAAAAAATCATAGACTAGAAATTTCTGCCCTTTCACTAATGTGAAATCACTTTCTCCTGATGCATTTCCTGAAATGTTGGGGTTTGGGGTTTTTTTGTGGTTTTTTTTTTTTTTTTTTTTTAGGCATGTGACTTTTAAAAAGGCAGCAAAGCTTGACCAAATAACTAAATCACCTTAGCATTTTCATGATTGGGAAGGATCTACACAGAAATCATGTGCTTCACAGCAATTTGGTGCCTTTAAGGTCACACCAAATCCTCTGTAGTCATAAAGCTCTCCCTTTTGAGAGCAGTTTCTCAGCTCCATGATGACTTTGCCTTGCAGAAACCTCTCCTTCCTTCAGTGAGAAGGGAAAAACCTTCAGTGAGAAGGGACCAAAACCCTTTGGAAGCAGGGCTGACTGTGAGATGTAATTAAATGTTTGATGAGATGCTTTGAAATCCTTCACAAGGAGCTGCCTTTGTCTAATTAATAAACAGTGTGGTTCCTGTTCTCCTGCATCTTTAGAGATTCTGTGGAAGCAGGTATGAAAGGGCAAGAAATGGATGAGGATTTCCTTATAGAATTTCTCCATTTTTTAATATATCTCTTATTTCAGACAATTGACTGCAGCAAGTTCCTCATTAAAAGTGTACGAGCAGGCCCAGTCTGTCTGCCTTGTACCTTGGCTGCGCTGTGATCACTGATTTTTCCAACTCTGCTGATTCTATGTTGGATTTCTGTTTAGACAATTTGGATTTCTTCCTTCTTCAAGCTCATTTTTGTTCTTGTTTTGAGCTGGCTTTCTTACATTTGCTTTCTGACAAACATGACTCAGAATGTAGGCAATGTTTTTGATGTAAAGATTGGTCAGATGAGAAGAAATAATTGCCTTTTTAAAATGCATTTCAATTTCACAATCTCTTTTTGGCAGTCTACATGCTGACATACATATCCATATTTTTGCTTCTCATAATGAGATAGCATTTACATATATTTTTCATGTATTAGTTTCCTAATTGTTACTCTTCTGTGAGTTATCAGTTTTATGCACCTTTAGGTAAATAAGTTGTTACATATACAGCAATTAGCTTTGTAAAGCATCTACATTCATGGAATTTCAGAAGTTTTAAGGCAATGTACTGTTTGCAATGCAAGCAGCTGTAGGAGGAAAAAATTACAAGCAGCAGACAAAAGTAGAACACAGGAAAGAGATTTGATAGCTGCAGTAAGAGCAGCAAACAGCAGTAAACGAGTAAAATATTCAAAATTTCAAATTAGTAAAGCTTGCTTTGGACTCAAAGAAACCAGCAGATCAGGTGGAATACAGAAAAATAACCCTAAAACCTTTTAAGATGGAATACAGCAGAAAGGAGCAGTTTGTAATGCAATGTTTTGTTAGAGAAAAGCCAGGTGAGCTGCTCAGCTTCGCTCCCCGAAGGAGCAGGGACAAACCCCAGCTCCCTGCTGCAGTCCAGGGACACCCTGGCTCTCCTCTTAACTTCCAGAATGAGTCAAAAACAAACAAAAACCCACAACTAAAGTCGAACAAAACCACAGAGAGTGGCGTTGAAAAATAAGTTTTGGACTAAATTCTTAAGTCTTCTGTATTTCACATGTGATTTATTTCAGAATGCATTAGAAACGTGACTCTTGGCCTCACTGAAGTCACTGCAAGTTTTGCTCAGAGACTTTGGGTATCAATTTTTTAAGGCAAAACTTGGAGGAGTCAGTGGTGGTTGATCCCA